>NW_025333873.1:5000000-5625000 GCF_019186645.2 Phyllostomus hastatus | reverse complement strand
CATGGTAAATATTTCACTTCTGTTCATTATAGTTCAAATAAAAAGCAATAAAACTGGGTACATGAGTTGATTTTCTAAAGGGAACCCTTCCTTCCACCCTCATTTAAATAAAAATCACACAATCAGTTGAGAAAAAATTGTTCCAGTTGACCAAAAACCAATTTATTACAACACACAAAAAATATATACACACAGTAAATGTTTCAGAATTGTATCCAAAGAGAAAAATCAGAGTTTTCAATGTTAGAACCATAAGTAAAAAGATACCATAATTCTAACCATAAAGTAATAAAAATCATGCTGACTGGAAAGAAATTTGATATAAATTACTTACATTGTAAAATGAAGGTAGGATTTATGTACAGCAGCAGCTGATGACTGTTTCTTTGGTGATCCTGAGTGACAACTGGTCTCAAAAATTGATAAAGCATTCTCATCTTCACTATCATCTAAAATCAGAGTATCTATATCTGTTCAAAGACAAAAAAATCACAAAGACTGAGGCATATAAAGTCATTTAATATGAGTCAGCTATACAAAAGCTAAAAACAATTGGTTTAAAAATCAAATTATATTAACTAATAAATTATTTATTAAATAATACAGATTGAGCAGGCAAACTGACAAACTACAATGTTTTGAGTAATTTATAAGTAAAACAAATGTAATTATTTCACCTTTACAAATTATTTAAGTGTTATAAGATGTAATTTAGGAGATTTCACTGATCATAAGGTGACTACAAAAGAAATGGCACTTTCATAAAATACCCAGCTACTTACTAAAAATCTCTAAGTTAATTTTGACCAAAACCAGTACATTTCATCTAAGATATCTGGTATAATTAATAGAGCACTTGCCCAGAACCAACATATCCAGTGGCTGGCTCCAGACCACATCAGGCATGACCTGGTTAGCTGCACAAGTGGCAAACAGCAGAGGGAGATCTGGGCAGGCACCAGACCCCGCTGGAGCAGATTCTGCTTCGTGGGATCGCCTGGCACAGCCGCAAGTTACCACAGAAGGGCTCACAAAACCCACAAAGGGGACATTCCTGGAGCTCCTAGCTCAGTTTACCAAAGAGAGTGCACCACTGAGCCACAGCACACCTACTACACAAGGTCACGCTACCAAGGCTGGGAGATATAACAGATCTACCTAACATACAGAAACAAATGCAAAGAAGCAGCCAAAATGGGGAGACAAAGGAATATGCTGTAAATGAAAGAACAGGAGAAATCCCCCCAAAAAGATTAGGGCACTTGAGTTATGGCCGGTTCTTACAAAAGTAACATGGAAAAAACTGACCCTTATTTTTTCACATGGTATACACACATATACTCGTACACACCTTTTTCAAAGAAAACCTACACTAGCTGAAAAAGGAGTCAGGAATTAAGTGGAAACAAAGACAATCTTTAAAACGCACTCACTCAGGTAGCATTAGTCTCTCTATGTGAGTCTTACATTACTGTTTAATAGATTAACAGAAACTGAAATCCCTATTGAGAGTTTACTTAAAAATTTACTTTGCGGGCTGCGAACCAAAGCATCACAGGTTCGATTCCCAGTCCAGGCACATGCCTGGGTTGCAGGCCATGGCCCCCAGCAACCGCATATTGATGTTTCTCTCTCTCTTTCTCCCTCCCTTCCCTCTCTAAAAATAAATAAATAAAACCTAAAACAAAAAAAATTACCTGGACTACAACCTGAAATATTAATAGCTGAACTCCACACATACCTAACAAAAGTGCCATCAATTCATTCAATAAAAACCAGTACTACATGTGTACAAGAAATGGGGAAAAAATTGAGATTCACAGAAATCATACTTTTCCCCCCACAAAAAAAGGGGAAAAAAGGTATACTTTTTAAAATAAGACACTGATTTATTCTGGCAGATGTGGATTTTCATGGCTTTCAAAAACTAAGTATTTGCCCTGGCTAATGTGACTCAGTGAACTGAATACCGGCCTGCGAACCAAAGGGTCGTCAGTTCAATTCCCGGTCAGGGCATAAGCCTGGGTTGTGGGCCAGGTCCCCAGTAGGGGACATGCAATAGGCAACCACACATTGATTTTTCCCTCCCTTTCTTTCTCCCTCCCTACTTCTCACTCTAGAAGTAATAAAATCTTTTTTAAAAAATAGAAGTTAAATATTTAGTACACTAATATTGTAAAAGTCAACCTGAAAAATAATTATATTTTGAGTGATAATTTCATACACAAAGAAGGATACTTGTCTAAGAAAAATATTTAAAGTCCAAAACAAACCAGAATAATATATGTAAATAACTAAAAACTTCTTATTAATCAAATACAATCTGATTTCTCTTTCTCCATTGGTACATAAAGAAAAATTTGAAGTAAAGCACACTCTATACTTACGAAAAAAATTGTAAGAAAAAAATAATAATGTTGTAAAAAATGCTCAAATGGAAGTAAAGGAGCTATCATAATCTCTCAGAAGGGAATATAAGATTTTTATGATTTTAAAAATTTGGGGGGAAAAATACATATCCTCAGTTATGAAAATCAGAGATAAAAAAATGTATGATTTATGGTAAAGTACCTGGCTCAAACATAATAAAATACAGATTCCCTTCCCTAGTTGACTAATTTAAGAAATTCAGTAATTCATGTGATAGTAAGAATCCATCCCTAAAAAATAAAGTTTCCAAAAAATAAATTTAGAATACCAAGATTCACTGAATATTGATGGTTTTTACTATATATGGTATTATCAATGTTAGCATAATTCAGTGAACAATTTTCTTTTTGGTACACACCACATGCTAAACAGGGTAACAGGAACTGGGAAATGAAGATAATTAAAACACATTATTTTTTCCTCAAAGTTCATGGGCCTTACTTTAATTAGCATATGAACCTAAAGTTTTCCTCTAAATGAGTGACATTTTTAAAGGTAGCTTTCTGTTTTTTATCTCAGGTCCAAACTACAATCCTGAGACTAGAATTCCATACCTTTTCTAAGCAGGTCTAATTTACTCCCTCACTAAAAATGTACTCCATTAGCATAGCAAACTGCAGACTGCCCTGCCAATCACAAAATATATTTGGTGAGTAGAATCCCTCTAGCACCATAGTGAAGAGCACAGGCCCTGAAGTCAGGGTCCCTGCATTTGCGTAAGCCCTAGATCATGCTGAATGACCCTATGTAAACGACTACCTTCTTTAGTCACCCAGTTTCCTCTTTTATAAAATAAGAGTACCTACACCACAGGATTATTATGAGGATTAATAAATGACAATTTATGCAAGGGCCTTATAATAATAAAATAAATGTAAGCCATTATTAGTGTAGTCAACTTCTCAAAAGATTATAATACTCCTACATTAGGACAGTCAGAGCATCCCAGGAGCAAATAAACAGAAGAAACATTCATTTGTTCTTTTTATAAACATTCACTAGGCAACTATACCATATGCTAGGCAACATGCCAGGCCTGGAATACACAGTTGTGAATGACGAAGATGTATTTTCTAAATTCATGGCAAATATAAAAGAGTAACACATGAATTAGTTTATGAGGCAACTCAAAATTTCTTTATGCCTGTACTTATTTCATTTTAACAATATGAAAAAATAATTCACAGTACCTTCTTTCTTGTCACTCTGGCTAATTTCAGCATGAGGAAACACTTTTTGCAAGACTGCTAGGATGTTGTTGAAGCTTCTCTCTAGCAGTGGCCTTATGATGGGGGAGAGTGCATGTCCTGAAGACATGACAGCACGCTGGGAAGCAGGCACAATATTCTGCATTGCATGGTAAAAGTCTTGGGCGTTGAGCACTATTGAGGAAACATCTAGCTGCAGTTTATGACTGCTAGCATAGATCTGGGGGTAACGTCTCCGCAGGGCAATCAGAGCAGCTTCGGTGCACAGGGCCTTGATATCAGCGCCACAGTACCCTAATGCACAAAAGGAAAAGGACAACAAAGGTGAGTTCATTCTTCTAAGTACCAACTGTGTTTTGCAAATATAAAAAATCAATAATTATCTGTAATTTTACCAGCAAAATGAAATCTGACCATTTAAAATCACCTAATGAAACTGTTTATTCATTAAGACTAAAAATGTTTTGAATGTTTTAATGAACACATGAACTAATAATATTAAAACAAATCATATATTTTGTGCCATACTAACAATTATAATATGCAACTTTTCTTAGGAAAGGTTTTAAAAGAATAATAGTTTCATCTCAATCCTTCATCAATATCCCCAGTCATTAGTTTAGTCTTTATAACATTACACTTACCTATAAATTTTTCCAATTATTATTAATTTCCAAACACATATAATAAAGTAGTGCAAAGCAGTACATAAGCAGAAACTTCAAAAACAGAGCTATTCTAGTTATTATCTAATTGCCCCAAAAATTACATTTTAAAGGCATGATCATCTCTGATAGTTCCAAAGGTATTAAAGAGAGTAAGAATTCATTAATTTTTACATTAACTTTATATATATATATTTAGCTTAAAATGACATTGTCTAGTTCTAAGGGTCATACCAACAAGGGCATTATCTATTGCCCATATTTAAGTGATCATAATAGTTAAACAACATATCAAGGCCCCGGTGCTCTTAAGTCATTTCACTCATTTAAGCAACAAATGCATACAAAATACACGAACTATTAGGACTTTACCACACACACACACAAAAAGAAAGAAAACTCAAACTAACCATGGTGTTTTTTTACATCAGCAATTAAATTTGCATCTGGCCACCTTTATCAATTATGCCAGCAGGGGGAACCATGGGAACTAGTTATAGAACATTAGTCCCTAAGATCCTCAAAAAGTAGTACCAGGTTTATCTTCTTATACCTCAAAATCACCTCAATGAATACTAAAATACTGAAATAAAAATAGTGGTTTGACAAGAACACTAAGAGGGAAGAAGACATGGCCCTAGACTAAGTGGTAGAAAAAAGAACATTAAGGGACACACCCGTATAAATCGAACTGCAAGTGATTCACACATCTACAGTGAACTACATCCCCAGATCAGTAAGGCAAATGATCCTGCCAATCAAGTCGTACGAATAACAGAAAAATCCTCCTTAGCCTGGTGTCTGTTTTCCATAGCACTCACTGCCTAATCATTTACCTATTAGGTTTACTGTCTGACTTCCCTAACTGCAGTGTGAGCTCTGAGAGCAGGTGCTTTTGTTTTGATCACTACTGATTCTCAAATACAGAGAATGATGCCTGGTTTAGCATTCAGTAGATATCCAGTAAATATTTCTTGAGTAAAAGAATGAATGAAAAGAAAAAATAGTAACTCCAAGGTTATAGTTTGGGAAGGTAAAACTGTTAGGCTACCATGCACTACCAAAAAAAGTAGATAAATTATTTCTACTGAGCTTTTTTTCCCCTAAGAATTTTAAACAATTTTATTATTAAAGCAACTTAATCACTGTGAAACAATTTCAATGAAAATTATGAAAAAAAAAAACAGACAGTGTTGCATTATTTAAGAAATATTTACTCAAAGTTAGGGGGAAATTTAATATGACCTGTAAGAATTTAATTCACAGACAACTGTAAACAGATTAAACATTAACATGGTCCCATCATAGCAATCAATCTTCCAAATAATTCTGCAGAAAACAAAATTTACCACTACTCTTTCATTTTTTTCTATTTCTCAGTGAATAACCCTGAAAAAAGGTATCTTTCCCTGTGCCTACATAGCTGTTAAAATTAGCTCAATAAAACTGTAGAATGACCAGCTCATTTATAAATACTTAATGAAATAATCCATTTCAGAAGAAGTAAAGAATAAACTATCTTCAAACAATATATAAACAACCACATTTCTCTTTCTTCTTTAAAAGTATATTCACAGCTAGTGAACATACTATATGTGAGCTAATTTTAAGTGTAAAACCCAAGTTAAAAAAAATTACTCAGAAAAAATGAAAAAGCCACTGAAAGGTATTTTATATAGGAAATGTCATAACATTTATGTTGGACATAATAATGTTAATAATATACATAATTACAATGTATTATTCATTTACTTAATTTATCAAAGGTAACATAAAAGCTTCTCAATAATAATAGATCCCATTTAAAGAAGTAAATTTTCACACAGATGATCATAAACAATAGACTATAAAAAAATAGGATTTTTCTTCTTTACATTAGCTTGTGAATGAGAATATTAGTTTTTATTTGTGGTGCTCAGCCTTGACTACGCATCTGAATAAACAATGAAACTGAAACAAAACAGATTCCCAACAAACAGTAAATCAGAATCTCTCGTGATTCTGATCACGTTTAATATTATAAATGTATATTTTGAGGCAACTTTACAAGTGAGTCTGATACACACAAATAATAAGACCTACTGCATTAATAATATACTTCCACTATGAGACTCTAAAACAGAATTAAAAGTACATCAAAACTATGACTAAATAGGTTATATTTCAGGTGACCTCATACCCTAGTTTAGGCTTCATCTTGTCATAATTAAGAGCATATTTTTTCACTCTCAGAAGAGTCCTACTCTAGAAAAATAGATGATACAATCATTGCAGAAATACCAAAAATACACTATTGCATTTTGAAAGTTAAAAGTTGATGTTAAGGAAAAAAACCAACATTTCATAACCATATTAATTCTACCACTACAATTGGTACTAATGAATTCTGCCATTACAATTCCATAACCATATTAATTCTACCATTATAATTCTAAACTCTGATGAACCCAAATATCTAGATACCAAAGAAAAAGCATTTTTAAATACTGCTATTAAGATGGAAATTTGTCTGAAATTGAAAATACAAGCTATTCAAAGAGGGTATAGACTAGAAATAGGCAATAATAAAATTTTATAAGTTATTCTTTAAGTAAAACATCAAACATACTGAAGGCTCAAAGATAGATGGCTCAATGATACACTTCCGTTTGTTTTGGCCCTCTTAGTGAAAATGAATTGAGAAAGATGATAGGTTTAAGATCCTCATTAACCTTAAGCTCCTACTATTTGTGCACATGTTCTGGATACCAGAATTATTTGAACACTACTTAAAAATCACACCTATTATGCATGCAAACACTCCAAGCACTTAGGAATTTATTTAAAGGTAACAGCTACCAAATCCACAACCTGTAACAAGAGGTCAGCCATCTTGGCATTTGTCCATCAATACTGCGTGTTCTTTGTTAAACACAAACTGAACCCATACATGCTAAAACATGTTTGGGTTATAAAAAGTGATGAGTTCATGATGAATTTAAGATGTTTTGCTATTTCATTTTTGTTTGAAGACCTGCATTTAATTTTTTCATTTAAATTGGTTTTTTTAATGGAATAAACATCACAAATCAAAAACTATAATGGACTTTTATGTCTTTCTCCAAGAAAAAAATGGTGTATATATAAGCAGATTCTAAACCACTACAACTACCACCCCAAAAAAGGCAAGAAGTATTTCAGTCCTATAGGAAATTATGTCTTAAATTTTTTTTAACTTAAGGAACTGACTAAAAGCCTAAATAAATCACTTGAAAAAATTATATGTAGTGGTCTTTGGAAATGAAAAAGGAAACTGAGATTCTAATATTTAGTATGAAGAATTAGAGAATACAGTATTTCACATGGTAGATAAAGTGATAGAAAATAATTTTATAATACCTATGTTTTAGGGAGTTTCCAAAACTATTTGAAGACTTCTGCTTGTTTCAGTTAAGGACCATTCTGTGACAAACTCACAGAAGAATCTCAAAAGACTTTCCCAGTCTGCTCTGTACTCTAATACAATATCATAAAAATAGCACGAAATAAAAGGGGTCAAATTTCAAAATGGAAAAAGACTGGATTCTGCATCAAATACCACCCTCTCCCATAGCAGCACAGGGCTTTGTGAAGGTCAAGCCAAATGTACATGAAATGGGTTTGGCGCATGCTCTCTGATACCAGGCAAAGCTTAAACTGGAGTAGTGCTGGAGAGATTTACGTTTTCTCCTCACCAGAAGATGTCGAGGTCTTTGAGGTTCAAAAGCTGAGAGATGCTGCTTCGGAGATGGAGGTCCCTGTGGATGAAGAGGATAATTCGGATGTAGCTAACTGAATGGACTAATGTTCTATTTAAGTTTTAATTATTTGATGGTGGATCACAATGATTTTTTTTCACTAGGTTTGTTCTTTTTGGTTTTGGTAACTTTAAAGTTTTTTCCAAATAGGCTGTTAATTGTTTGTGGACTTATTTGGGGGATTTCTTCATAATGTTTTAAAAGTTCATGGAGAGAGGTCTTTTAATTTATATCTTCGAGAAAACTAAGAGGAAAATAGACAAAAGATGGAAAAAGAATGAAGGAAAAAATACATATGTGTATACTCGATTGCTTAAATATGCATTCATTTTATTTTGGACCTGATTAGAGCCAAAATCCCTGAATTATATCTCCTATGTATGGTCATGTATGTAATAAAATACTCTCACCACACCCTTTTAAGACCATGGTATTCATTGACTCTGTGGGGAGATCTTCCACTCTGTGAATAACTTAACATTAAATTGGAAAGTTCTGTATTTGGGGAAACACTAGAGGATGCCATTAAATATGTTTTCTGAAGACTCCTCTCACTCAACTTCATGAAGATGGTCCATTATGAAATCTGCAAAGTAAAAGACTACACAGTCCTGCCTTAGATGTGAACCTTCACCTTTCAAGTTTATACTTACTTTTCTTAGTAAAATTTCTGAAAGGGACAATTCCTAAAAGGAAATACTGTAGTAATATTTTGAAAATCCAAAACTCACTGAAAGGAATATTACTACTGAGATTTGTTAGTCAATCACCTAATGGCAGAATCCTAATTTAGAAGTGTTCATACCTCAAGTAAAATGTTTAAAATAATTTTTACATTTAAAGGTAGAGCCATCCATTGCACAAAGATATAACTATACTCATTCACATTCCAAATATAAGGAGAGAGGAAGGCTGAACAGAGCAAACAATGACAACCAAAGAATTCAAATAGTAGCACTCACCAACACATTTTTCAGCCAATTCACCTAAAAAAGCATCTGACAATTTTGGATTCCAGTCCCTGGTATGAATCTGTAGTATGTGTTTTCTTGCCTAAAAAGAAGAACACAGGTAAATAAATTTCTTAAGAAAAAAAGTACAAGTTAATAAAATATATCAATCCTTCAAATGTTATTTTCTGGAACAAACTATAGACTAAGCTGTATCTCAGAGAAGCAAATGTTTCTTTTTAAAGAATTTAAATATCTCGTCTTCTGCATCAACTCTGATTCCCATAATAACTCTGTGAGCCATGTAGTGGAGATCATGTCTCTACTTCACAAACTAAGGCGTTTAATACTCTGGGAGGTGAAGGACCTTGACACTTGACTAGTGGCACATATGACCAAGTGACTGATCTAGGACTAGACAGATTTCAAAACTAAATTTCCCTTTCCCACCACATCATTTTGACTATTTGAACAGATATGAATAAGAAACTTTGTATTATAATAACCATAACTTTTAGACAAACTTTATAAATTTCACAGAACCTCTGGTTCAATCATATGCGTAAAGTATTATGACTGACAGTGAGCTAAACAACAAGTAATTTAGAATTTTAAAAAAGTTTGAAGTCAAAAGTTTTTAATTAAGTAATAAAATATAATGCACAATATTATCTCGTGTTAGTTGATGCTTTGGCATTGAGAAAACAGTGAAGAAATACAGTGGAGTCACTATGGTCAAGCTGCTAAATTACTAAAACCAACCAGGCTGAGGCACAAGGAAGCTGTTCAGAAGTCCAGACCACTTGATACCCATTATGCACACCTCTGGATATCTGGAAGATTACCATCTCAGACCGATCCAGAAGCTAAAACTGCAAGACTGATTCTTCTCAAGCATGTAGCTTTTACAGTAAGAACTCTCAGACTCTCTTCTTCAGAACACTCTGGGTGTACTGCCTAGTTATATTTCTAATTTGCAAATCCTAGGGCCCTAGAGTACATCTTTGCCATTCATTCCTAGCCAAAGCCTCCTGATTCCTTGTTCATGTCCTTGTTCATGGACATCATTTAATATATAACAAGGTAAATATCAATGGAATTCATTGAAAAAAATTAAAGGTTTAAGCCATTTTACCATGATTTTTTCAAAATAGCATAACCAAAACTTTTAACATTTTTCCCCATAGTAAAAAAGAAACACTAAAGTATAAAAAATCCATAATCAGCTGATATCACCACCATGAAGGGTCATATCAGAAATATTTTTTTCACATTTGCCTTCTTTCAAGGAAAAACTTAAATACCCTTGTTTCCCTCAACACTACTACTTGAGCTTTTTGAGACTATGAAAAAAAGATTATAACCAAGATTTTCATTATGTAATCTTACTGGCTTGATAAGAAATTTGGAGTCCTCCACCAAAACAAACAAACAAAAAAAAACCACAACTTTCAAGTTGTCCAGAAATATCTTGCTCAAAAAGTAAACAAAATCTGGAATCAATAGCTATCGCTTCAATTCCAAGTTCTAAGTTAGGTGTACGGCTACCAAAAATAAAGCAATGATGTGATATTTATTTTCTTCCATCCTGAAGTATCTTAAACAAATACTAAGAAGTCAAGGTCCAAAAAAAATATCCTACAAGCTTATAGATTCTAGACTATGACATTAAGAATCTATACAGAGTTCATTAATAGCACAGGCATAGCTTATACAAGACCTTTAGTGAACCAGAACACATAAGAAAAATTGGCTGGAAGAGACCTCAAAAAAGATCTATTCTTATCTTTTTATTAATTTATTTTTTAAGGTTTTATTTATTTATTTTTAAAGAGTAGGGAAAGAAAGAAGAAAGAGAGGGAGGGAAAATCAATTGATTGCCCCTCACATGTCCCCAACTGGGCACCTGGCCCACAACCAAGCATGTGCCCTAATGGGGAGTCAAACCATCAATCCCTTGGTTTGCAGGCCAACATGAAACCCATGGGCCACACCAGCCAGGATGGTCTATTCTTATCTTCTCATTCATAAAATAAGTACAAGTAGCCCTGGCTGGCGTAGCTCAGTGGATTGAGCGCGGGCTGCGAACCAAAGTGTTGCAGGTTCGATTCCCAGTCAGGGTACATGCCTGGGTTGCAAGCCATGACCCCCAGCAACCGCACATTGATGTTTCTCTCTCTCTCTCTCTCTCTCCCCCCCCTCCCTCCCTTCCCTCTCTAAAAATAAATAAATAAAATCTTTTAAAAAAAAGTACAAGTTTAGAGAAACAAAATTATCTAAGGTCAAAGTTATTGTATGGTCTCTAAGACATTTAAGTGCCTTGCTCTTTTTCTCTATATAATCAATCAGTCTCCTTTCTTTATCATACAGACAAGAAAAAGAATGAAGAAAAAACTATTTAAGTCAAGAAACATTTCATTATGTACCTTATTCTATACTGCATACAGAAGAATAAATCACATGGCTTCCCCTAACAGAAAAGGAGCCTCCTCTACTAAGAGTTAAAGGCAAATTCAAGCCCCTCATTTTTAAGGATTCATAAACACACACCTAACCGTTATAACAATAATTATAGTATTGTTGATGATAATGGAGGAGGAAAAAAACAAGAAATTAAGAAGCATTACTGCATAGAGGAAATATGTGCTATTTTATGCTAATAATTAACAAGTTATTTTATGTTTCTCCCCTTCAAACTTAAGTTCCTAGTGAAGAAACAGTCAATGATTAAACTGGTCAAACCAAAACTGAAAATACCAATTTCAAGTAGAAATAGGGAAAAAGAACTTTGCATAATATATTACATAACATTTTGCATACTCAATGAATATACACTGCCCTGTTTTAATTACACATTCTTTTAAAAACTATACTATAATGAACAGCATGCTGCTTTTAATTAAATATAATGTTATGGTCATTTCTAGGAAAACCTGCATATTGGGCTCTTAAATATAAACTGACCAATATTCTACAAATGTTATTTTTATGGGAACAAAGCTACTTTTGCTAACTAGAGACATATATTTGCCACATAAGATAATTACTACAATCTGGAGAACTAGTGAAAAGAGTAACTAAGCAACTAGAGCAACATAATCAAAAGTTTTCTTCTTATTCCCTAAAAATCATAAACTTCTGATAACATTTAATGGATAAAAGACTAAATTACCTAATAATTACAAGATTTTTTAAAATAATTAACTATGCTGCCCCATAACAACAAAATTTTAAAAATGAAAATTCGTGAAATGCCACTCTCAAAGTTGATACATGTTTTCATAAATGAATCACAAGTAAATCTCAATATATCAAAAACAGAAACTCTTACCTTTTGATCAGGCAAGTTGAAAAGAAATTCTCTGTCAAAACGACCAGGTCTCCTGAGAGCAGGATCTATAGAATCAAGTCTGTTTGTAGCACCAATAACAACAATTTCACCCCTATTGTCTAATCCATCCATAAGAGCAAGAAGGGTTGACACTATGGAGCTGTAACAAAATTTTCAGACAAAATTAAAAATTTAAAAAAAAAGAAAAACTTAAAAACTGCTATTTATACTTTTATCAGTCTTATGATATTTATAAAATTATAACATGAATAGATCCTAATGCAAAAATCAAAAAATATGCAGAAATCATTTTCAAAAGTACTCAATACACTGGTAGACACTTAACACATCGCAACAACAACAAATAAAAGATAAAATGGGCTGCATCAAAATTAAGTTTTTCTGCTTCAAAGGTACACTATGAAGAAACTGAAAAGGCAACCTAGAGAACAGGAGGAAATATCTGCAAATTACATATGTATAGGGTATAGGGTCTAGAATATATAAATAACAATTACAACTCAACAATAAAAGAAAATAACCTAATTTAAAAGCAGTCAAGGACTTCCAGTCAATATGGCAACATAGGTAAACACGGCTAGCCTCCTTGAAAACCACATCAAAATTACAAATAAAATACAGAACAATCATCACTCAGAACCTTAAGAAATTGAGTTGAATGGAGGTCTGACAACTACAGAATTAAAGAAACCACATCCATCCAGACTGGTAGGAAGGGAAGAGACACAAACAAACAGGCTGGTCCCACATCCACGTGTAATGGATAAAAATTCAGGAGAAATATCTTGGGAGTTAGGAGTCCCAGCCCCATCCCAGGTCCACCAGCCCAGGGTTCTGGTGCCAAGAAGATAGGTCCTCATAACTTCTGGCTGCAAAAACCAGCAGGGATTGAGTCAGTGAAAGAAACTTCTGGAGCCCCAAGCAATGCCTTTTAAAGAATCCACATGCAGACTTACTCAAGACTCACTCCCTCTGAGCTCCAGTACCAAGGTTAGCACCTTGAAAGGTGCCAGTGGCATATAGGGAGAAACTGAAGTGTC
Organism: Phyllostomus hastatus; assembly: GCF_019186645.2. NCBI lineage: Eukaryota > Metazoa > Chordata > Mammalia > Chiroptera > Phyllostomidae > Phyllostomus > Phyllostomus hastatus. Next base: position 5,611,579 of record NW_025333873.1, on the reverse strand, counting down.
TGGTATCAAGGCAGGGACTGGAAGACAGTTTTCTACCAGACAGAATGGTGGGCAGATGCCATTGCCCATTTTCTGAACCCTCCCCCCACAGAGCCAGACAGCCAGCATGCTGGTGTCATATCTGAGATTCCATCAACCTGGCTAACACTGTTTGCTCCACCCTGGCGATCCCCTGACACTCCATCCCACCCAACTTATGGGCCCACCCAAGCTGCTTTTCCTATGAAAGGCTTGTCTTGGCTCATACTTTACAACTTCCTAAATTCTCTCAAACAAGCAACAGCTAGCCTCAGTGAGCCCCCAGCTCCCATACCACTTGCTAAGTTGCCCCAGGCCTGGCACTAACAGTGACCAGCCTAAATTCACAGCTTGGCTTTGCCTGGGAATATCCAAGCCCAGCACAAGTAGCAACCATGTCAGATAGCTTTGTAGCTCAGGCAGGGTGGCCATGGGCAAAATATAGGTGGGGGCTGACCTTGGCTTGCAGCACCCAGGAAACCCCATAGCTTCCCCACCCAGTGGATAGCTATATACCATGTTGGAATACCACCACCCTAACCCTACACAGCTGATCACCGTGGAGACAAAGGTTGGTAGATAGTGGCCATGCCAGTCGTTAAAGCTCACTGGCCTGGGTAAATTTCTCCCACTGACCTGCCAACAGCAATCAGGGCTCAACTACAAGAGGAGGGTATACTCAGCCCACACGAAGGGCACACCTTAAGTAACCAGGTAGGGTGATAGGTGACACTGTGCCACCGGCCCCTATAAGACACCTACTACATCAGGCCACAATACCAAGACAAGGAGTCAAAGCAGCTCTACCTAATACATAGAAACAAACACAAGGAGGCTTCTAAAATGAGGAGACAAAGAAATATGCCCCAAATGAAAGAACACATCAAAACTCCAGAAAAAGAGCTAAACAAAACAGATACAAGCAATCTATCAGATGCTGAGTTCCACACACTGGTTATAAGGATGCTCAAGGAAGTTAGTGAGGACCTCAACAGCATAAAAAAGATCCAGTCAGAAATGAAGGATTCACTGATTGAAATAAAGAACAACTTACAGGGAAACAACAGTAGAGTGGATGAAGCTGAGAATCAAATCAATGATTTGGAACATAAGGAAGCAAAAAACAACCAATCAGAACAACAAGAAGAAAAAAGAACCCCCCAAAACGAGGGTAGTATAGACAGCCTCTAGGACAACTTCAATAGTTACAACATTCACATCATAGGGGTGCCAGAAGGAAAGAGAAAAAGCAAGAAACTGGAAATCTATTTGAAAAAAAATAAAGAAAGAAAACTTCCCTAATTTAGTGAAGGAAATAGACATGCAAGTCCAGGAAGCACAAAGAGTCCCAATTACGATGGACACAAAGAGGCCACTCCAAGATACATCATCATTTTAATTTAATAATTTTAATTCAAAGTTAAAGAGAGAACCTTAAAAGCAGCAAGAGAAAAGCAGGTATCTACAGAGGAGTTCCCATAAGATCCTCAGTTGATTTCTCAAAAGAAACTCTGCAGGCAAGAAGAGATTGGCAAGAAATATTCAAAATCATGAAAAGCAGGGAACTATAGCCAAGATTGCTCTACCCAGCAAAGCTATCATTTAGAATCAAAGGACAGTTAAAGAGCTTCCCAGAGAAGAAAAAACTGAAGGAGTTCATCATCACCAAACCATTATTTTAAGAAATGTAAAACTTAGACACATGATCCATGAACATGAACAATGGTGTGGGTACTGCCTGAGGAAATGGAGGGTACTGGGTGGAGGGGGGCAAAGGAGGAAAAATTGAGACAACTGTAATAGCATAATCAATAAAATAACTTTTTTTTTAATTTTAAAGTAAAACATTTATATAGATATTTCTCCACCAAAGATATACAAAGGGCCCATCAATAGTCATTAATGACATCCAAATCAAAAACAAATGAGGCACCGCTTTAAAATCACTAGCATGCCTAGCTGGTGTAGCTCAGTGGATTGAGCCGCAGGCTGTGAACCAAAGGGTCACCAGTTTGATTCCCAGTCAGGGCACATGCCTGGGTTGCAGGCCATGTCCCCAGTGGAAGCCAAGTGAGAGGCAACTACACATTGATATTACTCTCCCTTTGTTTCTCCCTCCCTTCCCCTCTGTGTAAATAAATAAATAATCTTTAAAAAAATAAATAAACCCACTAGCATGGTTATAACAAAAAAGAAAAGACAGATAATAACAAGTGCAGATGAGAATGTGAAGAAAATGGAGCACTCATGCCCTGTTTGTAAAAAGGTTGTGCCTTTTGGAAAACAGTCTGACAGTTCCTTCAACTACTAAACAGTTTCCATGAGATCCAGCAACATCCACAAAAAACTTGTACACAAATGTTCATAGTAGCCTTATTCTTAACCAAAAAGTCAAAACGGCTCAATATCCATCAAATGGATAAACAAATAAAATGCAGGATATCCATGAATAGAATATCATTTGTCAATAAAAATAAATGAAGTACTGATAGATGCTACAACACGGATGGACTTTGAAAACACTGTGCTGTGTTAGGAAGCCAGCCATTAAAGTCTACAAACTGTATGATTCCATTTATGTAAAAAGTAAAAAATGGGCACATCTATAGCAACTCAAATGATACTTCTGGTTATCTAAGGCTCGGTGGGGAATGAGGAGGAGGTTGGAGAGTGATGGCTAAAGGGTATGAGGTTTCTTCTTGGGGAAATGAAAATGTTCAATAATTGATTATGGTAATGGTTACACAACTCTGTAAATATACTGAAAGCCACTAAATCACAGCCTCAATGAGTGATCTGTATTGGGAACAGTAGCTCAATAAAGCTGTTTTTGAGAAAAAGAAATACTTAGGTTTTTTAATAGCAATCTTGAGGGGCAATGTCTGCTAATTTAAATTATGTTTAGAATGCCTAATAGCCAATTTCTTTAGAATGGCTACATTTTCACAACTGTCTATTCAAAATCATTTTGTGCACAGTTTAGATTTTTAAACTATGGCTTTAAAAATTACTGAATAGAAATGTTTCATGTCTAATTATAACATAACCCACAGTTCTAGTAACAATGGTCTTAGTGTTTTCCAACTGTTCTCACTTCTATCCCTTTATTTTTAGTACTAACACCAACCTGAAATAACTTCTCCAACACGTTTGACATGTTTAAAAAAACCATTCTCACTCCTAAATAAACTAACTGTTCTACCTGTGTTTCCCAAACCTATAAAGGAAACCAAAATGCTAGAGACCCGGTAAACATGCAGAGGGAGGATTCACGCTCATTCTTTTCTATGGAATAACTGAAAATTGACAACGGAAGTGCCTCACTCGTGATACAAGGGGTGAGAAATAAGCATCCTTAAACATTTAACCTCAAACTTTTCCTTAGTATTTTCCAATCCATGGGAGACATTTCAAATGTTTGTTAGAATTTATCAACATTTTTAAGTGTTTTGTACAAGGCTTATCAGAAGACAAAGTCTTAAACATGGCCAGCAAGAGAATTACACCATAGCTTAAATTCTACCAAAAGCTGCCTTTATTTTAAAAATTTAAATTCCCAGGACCTGGATCAGAATTCTTTAGTAACGCCTATTATGTTTAAAGTCCAAACTACTTAATACTATGTTTGAGGCTGACTAGCCTGCCCTAACCCTTTCTTTTACATTATCTTCTAAATGTATTTGTATTATCTTTCAAATACAGATCTAAAAATCCAAGTAGAATTGTTTTATATGCTATGAAGAAGAATTCAGTTTTATTTTTTTCACCAAACAGAGACCCAGTAGTCCCACAGTTATTTCTCAAAAAGGTCATCCTTTCCCAATAGCACTGCACTGCCTGTTTTATTATAAATCAAGTATTCAAATATGTGTGGATTTATATATGGCACTGGGCTCTGTTCCATTAGACTATTTCAGTCATTTTCAACGAGTGAGCTGCAAGAATTTTTAAAACATGCAATTCCTGACTGTTTAGTCAGGGGCACTGACCTCTTTTCCCACAGATTGTCAAATTAAAAAAAAAAAAATGACATTTTGTCATATCAGCAAAAACCGTATTTTTTGGTGTGCCACGGAATTTTGGCAGTTTATGTGGTCTGAGATGAAAAAAAGTTAAAAATCGCTGGTCTATTTGTATAGTCTTTCACCAGTATCAAAATATCTTAACCCTAAGAAGCCGTAATAACCAGTAAAGAAAGTATTCCCACCTTGTTCTTCCAAATAAGACTTCACTATTCTTATACTTTGTATTTCCAAATAACTCTCACAATCATTTTATCAAGTTTCCACCAAAAAAAAGTGATTTTGAACAGGTAAGGATTGAAAATAAAATAAAAAATAAGTAAAGGCTATAAATGTGTTTTTAAAAATTAAGTATACATTTACAGGATTTTTACAGATAATTTTAAGGAAATACATTCCTTGTACTCTAAGATGAGGGATCTTACCATGAACAAATATTGAATTTTATATTTCCTCCACATTTATTGAGATGATCATATAACTTTCCTCCACATTTCCTCCACATTTTTTGAGATAATCATATAATTTTTCACTAATATAATAATGTGATGGATTTACCTCAATTGATTTTCCTTATGTTGAAAAAACCTTGCATATTTGAAATAAAATCAATTTGGTCATGATTTATGATCCTTTTTATATTTTCCTGGATATCATGCATTACTGTTTTGTTTAGGATTTTTATATCCATGATCACAAGTAAACTGGGTTCCAATGAACTTTCTCATATTGTTCAAGACAGATTTTTAGAAGTTTTTTCATGATATAACTGACATACAATACACTGAACATATTTAAAGTACATAATTTGATATGTTTTGAAGTGTGAATTGATATATAACTGTGAAACTATTACCACAATCAATAAGTAACATATCCATCATACTCTTTCTCATGTCCCTTTGTAATCAATTAATCCCTGCTGCTCCTCCTTAACCTCTACCCACGCCCCAGTCAGCCACTGATCTGTGCTCTCTTATTACAGATTAGCTGCATTACCTAAAATTGTATATACATGGATCATACAATAAATACTCTTTTTCCTCTGCATTTTTTCATTCAACATAATTATTTTGAGGTTCACCAAATTGTTGGTTTAATAACAGTTTACTGTTAAGGGGTTTACCAATTTTATTAGTTTTTTCAAAGAAGCAACTTTAGGATTTCTTGATATTTCTGTATGTCTTTGTTTGCAGTTCACATGAGATTTGCTTTAATTTTTGTTTTACTAGTAACATAGGTTATTCAGAATTAAAGCAACAGTTTTTTTTTTCTCTTTAGATTTTATTTACTGTTTGAGAGAGGGGAAGAGGGGGAGAAAATGAGGGACAGAAACATCAATGTGCAAGAGATATAGCGATCAGTTGCCTCTCACATGCCCCCAACTGGGACCTGGCCCAGAACCCAGGCACGTGCCCCAATTGGGAAAAGAGGAACTGACCACCTTTCGGTTCGCAGGCTGGTGGTCAATCCACTGAGCTACACCAGCCAAGGGAGAGCAATAATAGTTCTTAATAACAAACATAAAATTCTCTGCTTAACTTCCAGTTGTTTCTTGAATTCTTTATATTACTAAATTTTAGAAATTAGTTTTAATTTAGGGCATAACGTAGGATCAATTTTTGAACATGCTGTATATGTTTGAAAAGTGTTCATTCTTTATTTGTCTTAGATAAGTATGCCCAGAAGATCAGATTCATAAAATATGATTGTTCAAATAATCTATAGAGCATTAACTTATTTTTTTGTTCATTTGGTCTGTCAGTTACTGACAGGCACATGATATCTCTCATAATGATTATCAATTTGAATCTTTGCAGTGCTATCATTTTTTGTTTCATATGGTTTGAAAAGTTAATAACTACATTACAAACTTTATATTATCACAATTCTAATAAACTGATGCTTTTATCATTTTAAATTGCTCCTCTTTATATGATAACGCTTTTTGTCTCATAGTCTATTTTGTCTAATACTAATATAGCTACAGCAGCTTTCTGTAAATATTTACTTGATATGTTTTTATACCATTTTAAGAATTTGACTCTTCTGAACATTGTATATAAATAAAATATTACAATGTGACATATTGTGTCTGGCTTACTTCACAAAGCACAAAGTCTTCACAGTTCACTCATGTTACATATACATGTATAAGGTACTCCCATTAAATACTATAAAACTGTACATAATAATATATGAGCATATACCTGAAGGACCTAGTAAGTAAACAGAGACAGTCAGATTCTAGTGGGAGTTCAACGGTCATTTGGAGAAAATGACACATACAGAAAGCAAGTTCCTCTCTCTTTGACTGTTAGCATGAAGTCAAAGAGAGCATTTAGTAAGGTGGGAGAGGAAGATCATGTGGGGGAAATCCCTTAACTTTCCAGTCTGAGAATTCAGAAAGAAAAAGTAGAAAACCGTTAACACAACAGAATGTGGGGGATCCCACAAGAGCAAGAACTAATGACATCTCTAAATTCTATCTACCCACATCTCTGAACGATCCCTAATAAAGCACAGGAAACTCAAAAGATGAGGCAAAAGACAAAATATCTGAAAGGAAACCAAAACTGCCAGCCAAGAAACAGTCTGCATTTCAAGCCTAAAACAGAAAATTATGTGCTCAAACAAAGGAAATACAGTGATCCTTAACCTATTGCAGGAGTTACATTCCAGAGACCACCATGATTGGTGAAAATCTGTGAAGTAGTGGTGTTATATTTTATTATTTATATATATTTTAAGGCTTTATAAACCCTTCCTATACTCCTATAAACCTTTCCCACACTCTTATAAAGACTTCATATGCTCTTAAACACTTTCTACACTCTTAAACATATGCAATTTTAACAACATATAAAATTCTATATGGGTACTCACCAGTGAAGTATACCGCAAAAATCCCACAATATAGTGAAAACGCCACAATACGGAATTAAATTTTTCTTTTAAAAACCCACAATATAGTGAAGCCACAATAAGTGAATGGAGACTGTACTATTGGGAACTGCCCTGCCTGGTTTCCAAAGCTGTAACCCCCAATGGCTAAGGCTGAGTAAAAAGACCTTGGGACCAGAAGCCACTAAGGACACAAAATTTATCTCACAGCAGGGGCGCAGATTACTTCATCCTGCTTGGCCCCTGGAGGATGGGTAGATAGTCAATGACGGGTAAGATTCCTCAGGGGAGGTACAACCTAAGACAGACACAGTCTCAAGGGGCTATCAGGGAAGACCTTAGGGGACTATAGAAAAAGGGGTGATGGACCCTCACCCCTCGGCTTTGTCATAGCCTGAGTCCTCATTCTATCTGCAAAAGGTCTCCTAATCTCTTAGCTGCCCACATCCCCCACCTGATTCAAGCCTGGAATAATGCCAGAGGGTGGTGCAGCCCTGTGTTGAAAAGGGAAGTTCCCTGGAAATATCGGGCCTAAGAAAGAATGCATAAAATCCTGTGAAGCCTCCTTTGCTAAGAATACCCTCAATTTAAATGTTAAGGGTCTAAGCATAAAATGAGTTTGTTTTTGTTTCCCAAAGTTTTATGGCCCTTTAGCTATCTGACTTGGACTCAGAATAAACCCTCATAGTTCTTTGAATGTTATCTATTCCTTGATCATTACTATCAGATAATGATTGATGAGCTTGTTTTCCCATGCAAACTAAATCCAATAAAAGCCCATTGAGAAACAGGCTCAAGGCCCTTCTCCTCTGAGAGACTGGCCACCTTTCCTCCCCAAGCAGATCCTGTCTTGGTAGATTTATTCTCATCCATGCCGGCCAGATTGGGGAGCTCTGCGGGTGGACCCTCCACCCCCGACAAAATACTATTCATAAAAGAAAAACAATAAAAGCCACAACCTCCGCAAGCTAACATTAATAATGTCCAGGATATGCCCCTGACCACTGTGGCTCAGTTAGCTGGACATTGTCCAGCAAAGCAAAAGGTCACTGGTTCAATTCCTGGTCAGGGTACATGCCTAGGTTGTGAGTTTAGTCCCAGGTCGGGGCGTAGTCCCAGGTCAAGGCACCTACAAGAGACAACTGATTGCTATTTCTCTCCCTCTCTTTCTACCTCTTTTCCTCTATTCATTCATTCATTCATTCATTCTAGGATAAAATTCAAAATTCCCTAACAGATAAAGAACCAAAACAGAGCATATTTTCAAGAGAAAAGAAAATCAAGCAGGCCTAAAAGTGAGGTGAACCAGATGTTGAAACTAACACAAAAAGATTTTAAAGCAACTATTAACTAATCTTGAAGAACACAAAATGTTTAAATGCATGAAAATCATAGTAGAAATGCATAAATAATGAAAAAGAATTAAATGTAAGATCTACAACTAAAAAATATAATTTCTGAAATTAAAAAAGCATAGGGTGGACAAAATAGCAAAACAGAATGACAAAGAAAGAAGTGAAGACTAACTGAAGATAGATCAAAACAATTATCCAAGTGGAAGACAAAAAAGACTGAAAAAAAAAAGATAAATTTGCTGATATATGCATCATAAACACCAATCAGAATATAAATCCTATACAGAGGCATATCATAGCTAAACTGTTGAAAAACAAACATATAGAGCAAATATTGAAAGCAGCAAGAGAAAAAACACAAATTATATAGCATGGAAACAATGATCCAACTAATGGCTTTCCCTTCCAGGTTGCAATGTAGGAGAGCTAGCATCCTGTTAGGGATCAGCTGAGGCACTGAGTGGTAGAGTCAGAGCTGAGATTCCACAGAGACTAAAAGGACTAAAGGTCACAGGAAAGAGTATCAGAGAGACCACTGCACAGAGAACACACTTAGGAAATATATTCAGAGCCCCTCAAGATTTAAGCTAAATACCCCTGACTACTGTGGCTCAGTGGGTTGGGTGTCCTCCCTCAAACCGAAAGTCAATCAGTTCAATTCCCGGTCAGGGCACTTGCCTGAGTAGTGGGCCAAGACCCCACTTGGGGGCACGCAAGAGGTAACTGCTGTTTCTCTTTCTTTCTTTCTCCCTCACTTCCCTTCTCTCTAAAAATAAATAAATAAAATATTTTTTAAAAAGACAAGCTAAATATTAATCAGTGGTGCACACATAAGAAACTTACTGAAGTCACAGGGAAAAAAATACCCAGGATCAGAAGAAGCAGTATTTGCCCTGGCTGGTGCAGCTCAGTGGCTTGAGTGCTGGCCTACGAATTAAGGATGACTAGTTTGATTCCAGGTCAGGGCACATGCCTGGGTTGCACATGAGAGACAACCACATGTTGCTGTTTCTCTACCTTTCTTTTTCCCTCCCATCCTCTCTCTCTACAAATAAATAAATAAAACCTTTTAAAAGAGATGTAGCAGCAGTATTTTACACTCACAGAGAACCAAGAATATTGCCAGTTCCTATGGCCAGATTAATAAACCTCATGATTAATGGGTCATTGTGTAATGCACAGAAGAATCTTACTTTATTATTGGAGAATAATTAGCCTTACACAGAAGACTATTCCAGATCAATAAATCTTCAAAGCAAGATTCAAAAGAAGCAAACTGTTTTCAAGAAAGTTACCTGTGTCCCAGAAAAAAAACTCATGAATATTTTTTTAAAATATCACATCTAGTACTCAACAAGGTAAAATTTATAATGTTTGCCTTCCCATAAAAATTGCAGGTACACAAAGAGGCAGGGAAATCAACCAAATAAAACCAGTTCAAAACTTAAGATATTAAAATAGGCAGATTGGAACACTAATAGTTACAACCACATTCTATATATCACACAGTTCCTTATATCTTTGTACAGCAGATAGAAAACAGATCTTTTTCATTTCCAAAAGAACTTCTGGAGATGGAAACAAAAATATGTAAGTAAAAAGTGTAATGAATGTGGTTAACAACAGATTAGATATTGGAAAAAAAGGATGAGTTAACTACAAGACACAGTAATAAAAACTACCACAAATTAAATACAGAAATTACAGTTTTAAAGCAAAATTAACAAATTGTCAGTAAGCTATGAAACAGCATCAGTTAAACTACCATAAATGTAACTAGAGGACACAGGAGAGAGAGAGACAAGAAAGACAAAAACTGTATTTTAAGAAATGACCAAAAATGTTACAATTGTGATGAAAACAAGAAGTTCACACACTTAAGCAGCTCAATCAAAGAACCAGAAAATTCTACCAAGGAACATTAAACAAATTGTACAAAAGCAGTGATGAAGAAGGAAAAAAATTAAAAGCAGTCTAAGGAAAAAGATATATAACAAAGAAACAAAGATGACAGCAGAACTCTTTATTAAAACAAGATGAAGGAGAGGACAGCAGACCAACATCTTTAAAGTACTGACCAGGGGAAAAAAGAATAAAACTTAAATTCTACACCCAGAGAAAATATTCTTAAAAAACACAAGCTCAGCTTCTCAAAAACTTAAGCATAAAACTACTATGCAACCAAGCAATTCCAACCCTAGGTGACCTACTCAAAAGAGATGAAAACATGTCCAACCAAAGACTTACACATGAATGTTCAGAGCAGCATTATTTGTCATAGCCCAAAATGCCAACGACCTAAATATCTATCCAGTGTGGGATATCATCCATACACTAGATACTATTCAGCAGTAACAGGAAAGGAAATAACTAATGCATACTAAATCATGGATGTTCCCCAAAATCATCACACTCAGTGAAAAGAAGCCTGACACAAGAGACTACATATTGTATGATCACATTTACTTGAAATGTGCAGAAAAGCCAAATGTATAGAGACAGAGATGACTGGTTGGCTGAGGGTCAAGTACCGCAAATTTACAGGCTGGATCTTTCAGGGGGGGAAATGTTCTAAATTAATTTATTCAGATGGTTGTACCACTAGGAATAGTTATTTTAAAAATCACTGAATTTTACATTAAAAATGAAGGGATTTTACAAGGTATAAAATGTAACTCAATAAAACTGGGTTTTTTTTAGTTAAATAAAGGCTGTCTCAAACATGGAAAAGCTGAAAGAATTTGTACCCTGTGGATCCACACTGTAAGAAATGTAAGTAGTTGGTTAGAGCATCGTCCTAAAATGCCAAGGTTCCAGGTTCGATGTCCAATCAGGGCACATACAAGTAGCAACCAATGAATGCGTAAGTAAGTGGAACAACAAACCAGTGTTCCTTTCTCTCCCCCCTCCCCTCAAATCAATAAGTAGAAAATAGATAAATTGAACTTCTGGTTTAAAAAATTTAATCACTGATCAAAATTTAAGAGATAAAACTATTAATATTTTAGAAGAAAAGAGAATTGCTAACAAACTGATTTAAGCAATTACTCTCAAGACAAATATATATATATATATACACAAAAATGTCTATATAATGGGCTTCATCAAGATAAAATCTTTTGCTTTTCAAAAGTCATAATTAAGCAAACCAAAAGGCAAGCCAAGCTAACAGAAAAATTTTCAAAACACAGATCTGACAAAGGACTTGTCTTCAAAGGACACAATCTTATAACACATTAAGACATTCAAAAGTGGTTCCTTTTTTTAAAAAAGGGTAAAAGACTTTAACAGTCACTTTACAAAACAAAATATCTACATGAACAATAAGCACATGCAAAGATGCTCAGTATTATTAGTTATCAGGAAAACGAAAATCCACACCTTCAAGAATGTTTAAAGTTAAAAACAGTAATAATACCCAATGTTGGCAAGAATGAGGAATAACCCAAATTCTCATAATTACTTTGGAAAACAGTATCAATTCATACATAGAATCCAGCCTTTCTCTCTTAGGTATTTACCCAAGAGAAATGAGAATATATGTCCACATAAAAAACATGTATGCAAATGTTCATAATAGCATTATCATAATAGCCAAAAATAGAAGCAAATGAAATCTCCATAACATGGACTAACAAATAAATAAATTGTGGTATACACACATACATCCCAAGGAATATTACTCAAAAATGAAAAGGAACAAAATATGAGTACATGTAACATGAATAAATTTTTAAAACATTATGCTAAGTCAGGATTAGGCAACTTTTTCTGTAAAGAGCCAGAAAGTAAATGCTTTAGGCTTTGCAAGCCTTATGATCACTTTCCCAGAACTCAACACTGCCTGCTCTTGTAGTGCAAAAGCAGTCATATATAATGGAAACAGGAATAAACACAGCTGTGTTCCAATAATGCATTATTTACAAAAATAGGCAGGAGGCTAGACTTGGCCCACAGGTCGTGCAAGGTTTGCTGACCCCTGTGCTAACAGAAAAAAGTCTTCCTCAAGGACACAGATCACATTTAATAAGCCTTATCACACTCATCCAAGGGCTAAGGCTAAATACTATGTCAGTGAGTGAAAAGAATCTAACATAATCAGATTAGAAAAAATTACCTGTGAATCTGATCTTGTCTGCTAGAGCGAACTGGAGCTAATCCATCTATTTCATCAAAAAATATTATAGAAGGTCTCATCAAATATGCCTTGTAAAAAAAGAAAAAAGTTATTTATTGAATTATATTCCATTTCTCATATTTAATTACTGTGTTAACATATTAACAGCTAATATAAGCAAATGATACAACATGCAGCAGGTAAAACAGATTACGGAGACACCCCAGTCTCCAACCACAAACATCTACTGCATCCCACAAGCATTCCAATAAGCATCTACTGTTTTCTATTTGTTTATTCCATATATATCATTTTCACACATACACAGGAGTATCTTCTTAAATACACTATTTTTATCTTATTTCATGCATTATAAACATACTATACACACTGCTCTTTTGTCATGTAACAGCCTATTTTTTTATGAAACAATGTATTTTAATTAGCTTCCATATAAGTATATAAATATCTACCTAAATTCTTTTTTAACAGCTAGAAAATGTCTCACTTGTGTGAATGTACCATAATTAAACTAGTCCCCTACTCATGGGGCATTTAGGCTGTTTTCAACCTTTCCCTATTATCAACAATGCTTGAACAAATATTTGTGTGTACATTTAACATTTTACCATAGCAATATAGTTAATTCTAAAAGTGGAACCACTGCTTCAAAAGGCATGTATCATTTCTAATTTAGACATTTGCAAATTGCCTCCCACTGATGAAATTTACCCTCTCACCAGCAATATTTAAGAGTGCTCACCAACAATTATCTAACTTCATCTTAATGTTACCTCATTTTCATTCTAATTTTTATCTCTATTATCAACATGAGTAAGCACTTTTCACATGTTTAAGAAACACATTGCTTTTTCTAAGAAAGTTCTATTTGTATCCTTTGCCACTTTTTCTATCAGATTATTGGCCTTTTGCTTACTAACTTCTTAGAGCTATTTATTTTAAAAATTAGACCTCTCTCTGTGAAAGGAAATGCAAATATTTTTCTGCAAGTGGTATCATTTATCTTTTTTTCTCTCTTACTGAAGTGACATTGGTTAATAAAATTATATAGGTTTCAGGTATATCCTACAATCCACCAATTCTACAACACATCATCTGCAAATTGCATGGTATGTTCCCCACCTCAAGTCAAGTCTCCTTCCTTGACCATTCATCCCCCTTCACACTCATCTGCCTCCCCCGCCCCCACCTTTCCTTCGGCAGTCGCCACACAGTGTCCATGAGTTTTTCGTTTTTTCTTTGCTTAATTCTCTCACCCTATGATTTAGATTTTGGTGTTGCTTACAATATGTCACCATGCAAAATCTCAAAAAAAATTTTATATAGTATATCTTTTTTTCCATAGTTACACTCTCCCAACTTTGAGAAAAGAAATTCTCCTGAGTTTTCTTCTGGTAGTTTCAGTGTCATTTTTCTCACTTAAATCTTAGATCTAGCAGAAATTTAATTTGATTTAAGGTGAATGAATATAAGGTTACAAATGAAAAATCTTTATTATATAATTTACCCAATATAGTTCATATTTCAAAACTACTTTGTAGCAATATTAGTTCACAAGGTCAGCTTACTAAAGAATAGACACAATTTTTTCATTTTCTCCTGACTGACAGGAGACCCACTAAACTTCCAGCACTCTCCAATAATTTGAAATGAAGGACAATTCAACCATAAAACCTAGGTTTTAGAAAAAACTTTGTAAAACTAGAATTGTGTAATAAGAGAAAAACTATAAAGACTTGATTATTACTTTTACATACATGAAATACAGCTCTTTTTTAGAACTACAGCCTCACAAAAAAGCAAAAAGGAAGCACAGTATATTACACGCCAGTCACTGTAATAAGCACTTTACATACTTCCTTTTCGTAAAATCTCACAGTAGTCCAGTGAGAGAGGCATTATTTCCCTCATTCTTATGGAAGAGGTGACTAAGGATCAGAGGCTTTTATTTGCTTAAAGTTGCATATTTAATAGTAAAGCCAGATATAAACTAACACTTCCCCGACACCACATGCCAAACTCTGAGTCAATATGTCACCCCTCCTTCCTTTCATTCAGTGCACACAGATAAGTGTTTCATTTAGGAAGGTAGACTCCTTCATTTAAAAAGACAACATGATCAGTCATCTTTTTTATAAGAGAAAGCAAACATTTCCACTCTACTCTTACCCACAAAGAAAACTATGGGACACAAATAAAGTAAATTAAGGTTTAAAAAGCATCATAATTTATGGTATAGTTTTAAATAAAACTAAGACACATTCCTACTCCCCAGCATGAAGCAGCTAAGAAGTTTAACTGTCAAAAATTTAAAATGAAGTCACTGGACAATGTCAGCAATTCCAAGTTAATTCTTTCCTTGTCAACCAATGTTATCATACACCTATACATTTCAATTCTTATTAAATTCTCTTGAAGCATACAGACTGCATATGTTTGGCTTCCCAATAGACACTGAGCACTCTGAAGGTAGGAATTTTACCATATTCCTCTTCCTAGGTCCATCATCAAAACACAGCAGTTTTTCATGCTAATAACTAATAACTATATTTGAAGTGTTTTACCACTTACAAAGGACTTTGACACAGAATTCAATAATGGGTGCTGAAAGAATGCTTCTTGAAAGCATTGTTTTTATTTCATGTAAATTTCCTTAGCCACAATGAAACGTAAGTTGCATTGACAAATATGAATGATTTCATTTACTATCTCAACAATCCAAAGTAAACTTATACCAGGACTATTTCTTGTACATATTAGGAAACAATATTTTTAAGTAACTTATGTATAAATAGTAAAGATAGCTACACAATATTCACTCACCTAGTCTTTTAAAAGCATTCATGTATTACTGAATTCTTCCAACACATTTACAACTGATGAAAATAAGTAATATATTGCTTTGTGAGATTTCATGTTAAACTTTTATACTTGTTCTATTTCCTCAATTAGATTACAATCTAATGATAAATATGTTATAACCAGGGTTCCCAAAAGCACCTAACATGATATTACATCCCCAGAAGCCACCTCAATAAATGTGTTGTGAATCATCTTAAACTAGTACTAGCAAAACTGCTATTAAACACCTCTAAGGCAGACATTCAAATTCAGATCAATCCGAAATTTGACATATTGATTGGAAAATACGACTCCTCATGAACAGTTCACATTTACAGACTAAATGTATCAAACATTCTACAGAAGATAATCTCATTATTAGCTGATTTCATTTACCTGATCAAAAAGAAGCCTAAGTTGCCGTTCTGATTCACCAACCCACTTGCTCAGACAGTCGGCTCCTTTTCGCATGAAAAAAGCCACCTTTTTGTCTCCTTGACTGCACTCATTGGCTAACGCTCTGGCAACCAAGGTTTTACCTGTGCCAGGAGGGCCGTAAAACAAACAGCCCCTAGAGGAATAAAAAATTACTGAAAGTAAATTAATGTTATCACCATCACTAATAAACACTGTAAAAGGTTACATCCCCCATATAATTTTATATTGACAGCTGTTATAATTATTAGACATGAAAAAAGCTTTTTTAGTATATAGACAAAAGTTTCTCTTTGCTGAGAGTCCTCAAGTATGTTCTCAAAGCACCAAGCTTTGGTAGGCAAAAAAAAAAAAAAAAAAAAATTAAATCAGAGTAGAGAGTAATTTGGAAAGACATATCAAAATTGTAAGTGTATTTTCCCTGTGACCCTGCAATTTCACAGCTTAGAGTGTATCATATACAAATACTTTTAAAAATGTTATTTAAAAAATTTTAAATGGATGCTAAACAGTGCAGTTTTTAATTGTGAAAAACGAGAAAAAAAAAAACCTAAATGATATGTATTACTAAAGGACAGGTACACTGTTACATCTATAAAATAAAACACTAGTATGCTGTCAAAAATAATAACATGTACATTACTAATATGGAAGGTGTCTAGAATATATTATAGAGTAAAAAAGTTATGTAAAAGTATTGTTGAATAATCTCATTTTAAATGTTTATATGTATAACATAGACAAACATAAATTTAATATACACATAAATGTACAAAAGAAACCTGTAAACAATATACAAAATTGTTCACCCCCAAGGAGAATTACTTTCTGCTTATAACACTTTTTCCTTATAACTCTGTTTTGTTTAAGTTTTTCTCAAACTATACTAAAAGTAACAATTATTTTTAAAATTTAACTTACATCATATAAAAAACAAATAAATTGCTATTATGATTTTAAAAAGCCAATGTAGGGCACATTTAGCAGTTTAAATCTAAGTCTATAAATGTACATCTTCAGAATATTTGATTCTATCCAACTTTCTTTAACATAATTTCTTAGCCTTTTCTTATGTTTAACTAGATAAACACCTCATTCATGATCAAACAATTAAAAAATCATAAACAATAAATTATCAAGCTTACTACTTCAAAAATATCCCATCATTAAGTAAAAGAATCACATTACTGAAGTTGTGCTTCTGAAGACTAAATAATATAGAGCATCAAACTCAATGATATCAGAAAGCCAAAAAGGAAAATCTTTTTGGTCAATCCACTTGTATATTCTAGACCTGCATAAAGAATTTCATCCTGTGCCTGACCCTTAAATGCAGAAATGTAAACTTCAAGAACACAGTACTACAGCCTTAAGTGCCCTAAAAAAAAACTCTTTCCTAATTCTCATTGCTAGAACACATCAAATAAACACATGTGAAATATTTATATTTATAATAATTTGCTAATTAAAATTTGATAAATTAACATTAATAACAATACTTACCTTGGAGGCTGAATTTTAAATTTTTCAAAAATTTCTGGATATAATAGCGGAAATACTACCATCTCCTTTAGTGCATGAATATGATGGCTCAATCCACCTATGCTATCAAACCGTACCTTGGAAAGAAAGGGGAAAGTTTAACACAAAATAATTTTAACTGTTCGCTGATGTTTTTAAATACATAAGATAGTTTTATGATTCAGAAATACATGCTTCAGTAGGAACTATTAACATAAAGTTCAAAAAATTACACTTTTAAAATAAGTGTAGAAACATAAAGTTGGTAGTAAAATTCAAGTATACATTTCAGTCCAGCCAAATAAAGCTATCATTCTTTAATCTCCTAGTAACTAAGGACCAAGATTAATGCCCAATCTAACATTTTAATGGTTATCCATAGGAGACATTATGTTGTGTATACACTCTAATAATTTAAATGCCTTTCAAAATATCATCTATCACATGCATTCTCAGCAAGGGCCATATCACCCTCCAACGGGGCAAAATTTGATCCAGGAGTAAAAAAAAAAAATCTTTGCTATTACAACGGTTTGTGACCTTCCAAACCAAAATCTTAACCTTCTTTTTAAAAGATTTTATTTATTTATTTTTAGAAAGATGGGAAAGGAAACAGAAAGACAGGGAGAGAAACATCAATGTGTGGTTGCCTCTCAGGCTCCCCATACTGGGGACCTGGCCTGCAACCCAGGCATGTGCCCTGACTGGGAATCAAACCAGCAACCCCTTGGTTCGCAGGCCCGTGATCAATCCACTGAGCTATACCAGACAGGGCTCAAAATCTTAATCTTTAACAGTAATTTATCTAGATATAAATTTAATTTTTGTCCTAGGAGACAATGAAAAACAGCTTGAGAATCACTAATCTATCACAAGGAGCAACAGAGATTTTATATAGTTATAGTTTAAACATTCCTAATAGTTTAAATGTTTAAACACCTAAAACAATTTGTAAATTTAAAAACTATATAAAAACTGTGTAAAGAAAGTACTTGAAAAAATTAGTATCAAAATGTTAACAATGATTGCCTCTGACCATTGGGTTCTGGAAGGTTTCTTTCCCTTCTTTATTCTGTTATGATTCTTGAAAATGTTGTACAATGAATATATCTATGAGAGACAGCATTTAAATAATGTAGAAAAAGAAATAGTCTAAATAATGAACATTTTTAAAGTAGCTGAATTTTCTTGCATATGATCTCAAACCTTAAAGAAATAAGTTACTGCCCTGGCCAGGTGGCTCAGTTGATTGGAGCATCATCCCATACACCAAAAAGTTGCAGTGTGGGTTCAATCCCTCTTCAGGGCACATACCTAGGTTGCAGGTTAGATCCCTGGTTGAGCACATACAAGAGGCAACTGATCGATGTTTCTCTCTCAACTAATGTTTCCCTCTCCCTCTCTCTCTTTCCCTTCCTCTCTCTCTAAAATCAATAAATATATCCTCAGATGAGGATTAAAAAAAAGAAATAAGAAATAAGTTACTCTGACTGGCAGACATGTCTAAAATTAACTAGATTCAAGAGAGTAAGGTCGTGGTAAACCAAATAAGCAAAGATCATTAAGGCCTCTGAGAATAAGACATGAGATTCTGAAATTTCCTTAGGTCCTCACTAATAAATATTTTCCCCTATGACTTCACATATAGAAGTAGGTAACATTTCATTTTCAAATATATACACAACTCTATTTGATAACGTCAGTCTCTCACATGAAAATCAGTTAAATTATATTGAACAGAAAAGTTTATAGGACAAACAAAAATAATCAAATACATTCTTGGTTATGCAATAATACTATTCCCAAGTATTCCTCCAAAAAAGATTCTACTAACAGTAAGATTCTATAACATGTCCTCTAAGTCTTCTCTCTTTTTCATGTCATATACTTTCCCAGGTGCTATTATCCATTTTCCACAGTGACCTTAACCATCTTTATACAGGTGACCCATATATAAATTTCTAGCCCGGACATTGCCAAAACTAAATAACCAATTTCCTACAAGTTACTTCAGTTTGTGATGTGCCACAGATACCAAAACACGTCTAAAACCAAATCATCTTCACCCTCAAATACACATTTCTTGTCTTATGTTCCCTACATCAGAGAATGAAGCCATTAACCCACCTAGTTGTTTAACCCAGAAACCTAGGTAACACATTCAGCTTGTTTCTCTCCCTCATTCTCAAAAAGCAATTAATTCATCAAATTCTGTCACACTGAATTCTCTTCTGAATTCTGCCAAATCCATATGCTACTTCCACTCATGGTTACCCTACTTTCTACCATGACTATTACTCTAGATTCCTAGATTACAACTGTGTCCAAACCAGTCTCCCTAATGCCAGCCTTGCTGCCCTCAAATTCATTAACTACATCATAGACAGAGTGATCTGTCTAAAATGCAAATATGATCTTGAAACCCAAGCAGCTTCAATAATGCCGCACTGCTTTATCACAGGGTCAGCCTCATTTCCTAACCATTTTTCAGTTTACACTCCAATAACACAACAATAGAGAAAAAAAAAAAAAGGAAAAACTTGAGTGAACATCTTATGAGATCCGAAGTCTAGGTTCAAAAATATATACATCAATGTGTATACAACACTAATGGGAATATCTAGACTTGCTACTTATATTGTATGTTGCTTTAGAAACAAGAAATGACCTTTTTTTTAAAAAAAAGGACCTTCTAGAAAAACATTTACGAAACTTACTGATTTATCAATGTTCATTGGATCAACATCAGCCAAGCTTGCACCCACTTTGACACGTTCTCGAAGAATACCGCTAGCTAAATCTTCTGTTCTTAAATTCATGGGCAAACATCTGAAATTCATAAAAGTTCAAGTAGATAGCATTAAGTGTTTCACATTTTTAATGTCAAAATAAATTTAAATCTTTGACACATTTTCACCTTTCTCCTTTTTATCATAAACCAGAAAATAATATCAAAAGATTTCATATTTTTAAACTACTTTCTCTAAATTCTTTTCAATGGGCCAAAAATAAATTTATTCACTATATAAAGAAAACAAGGTCAAGAATCTATTTGTCCACATTTCTGGCCAAGATGGAGGCATAGGTAGATACACTGTGCCTCCTCGCACAACCAAAAGGACAACAACAATTTAAAAACAAAAAACAACCAGAACTGACAAAAAAAAATCGAACTGCATGGAAGTCCAACAACCAAGGGGTTCAAGAAGACACCCTCATCCAGACTGGTAGGAGGGGCAGAGATGGGCACAAGGAGAGGACTAAGTAAGGCAATGGCTGGAGGACCCAGGCGGGCAAGGCTGCAGCTGGCGGACCCAGCACCGGATTGTGGAGCAGGACGCGCAAGGCTGCAGCTGGCCAGCAAGACTGTGGCAGCAGCTGGTGGAACAGGCAATTCCACATTCATGCCCAGATAAACCCAGAGGAACAACTGGGGAGCAAGACACACTTCACAACCCAGAGCTCCGGCATGGGGAAATAAAGCCTCAAACCACTGATTAAAACACCTGTGGGGGTTGAGGCGGCAGCAGGAGAAATTCCCACCCTCACAGAAGAGTTGGTTGGAGAGACCCACAGGGTCTCAGAATATACACAAGCCCACCTACCTGGGAATCAGCACCAGAAGGGCCTGGTTTGCTTGGGGGAAGTGCAGGAAGGGACTGAAAGCCAAAAGAGAGCAGAGCAAATGCCATTGTTCCCTCTTGGACCCCTCCCCCACAAATAGCGTCACAACTAAGCGACGTGGATTGCCGTGCCCTGGTGAACACCTAAGGCTCCACCCCTCTCTACGTAACAGGCACGTCAAGACAAAAAAAATGGCCCAAACAACAGAACAGATCAAAGCTCCAAGAAAAAATACAACTAAGCGATGAAGCAATAGCCAACCTATCAGATGCACAGTGTAAAACACTGGTGATCAGGATGCTCACAGGATTGGTTGAATTTGGTCGCAAATTAGATGAAAAAATGAAGGCTATGCTAAATGAAATGAAGGAAAATTGACACGGCCACCAACCTGCAGTGACCGCAGAACGCTGCGGATGGCTTGTCGAAACACGAGAAAAACATACAGAGACTACCAGGTCCTGTGGGGAAATAGGAACGGCCACTCTCTCCAGTGTAAAGCACCTCAGCCACCCTCCCTAGGGGAGAGTGCTCCGTTCTCCCGCTGGAGCAGGCTTTCATTGGATTCGTTTACACAGGAATTCAGGTAAAGCTCATTAATCATTACCTGGCAGTAAGGATCAAACAATAAAGAACAAAGAACTCTGAGGGCCTATTTTGAGTCAGGGTCAGATAGCTAAAGAGCTATAAAACTTTAAGGAACAAGCTGGCGTAGCTCAGTGGATTGAGCTCTGGCTGCGAACCAAAGTGTCGCAGGTTCAATTCCCAGTCAGGGTACATGCCTGGGTTGCAGGCCACAGCCCCCAGGAACAGCACATTGATGTTTCTCTCTCTCTTTTTCTCCCTCCCTTCCCTGTCTAAAAAAGAAATAAATAAAATCTTAAAAAAAAAACAAAAAACTTTGAGGAACAAACTTACTTCTTGCTTGGACCCTTATCAGTTAATTGAGAGCATTCTGAACAAAGCAGGTTTCACAGGAATTTACATATTCTTTTTTAGGCCTGATCACCCGGGGAACCCGCCCTTTCCAGCACAGGGATGCACCACCCTCCGTCATTGTTTCAGGCTTAGGTGGAGCAAGGGAAGTAAGGCAGCCAAGAGATTAGGTGATTTTCTTGTAGACAATGAGGACTCAGTCTTTATCAAAGCCGAGGGGCCAGGGTCCATCACCCCCTTTTGCTGTATCCCTCAAAGTCCTTCCTTGGGGGCCTCATATGTGATCATGCCTGTCTTAAGTGGTTCTCTCCTTGGGGAACCTTACCTATCATTGGCTAACCGACTAAGCACTGAGGACCAGGCAGGGTGAAGTAAAAGGAGCAGAATCAGAGCTCCTGCCAGGGAGATAAGCTTTTGTCTCCTTGCTGGCTTACAGTCTAAGGTTGTTCCCTCAGCCTTAGCCTTGGCAGGGGTTACAGCTTCTGAAACCAGGCAGGGCAGTTTCCAACAGAAAATGTACAGGGAACCAATAGTGATGGGAAGAAAACTAGGACTCAAATCAATGGTGTGGACCAGAAGGAAGAAAGAACATCCAATCAGAAGAAAATGAAGAAATAAGAATTCAAAAAAAATGAGGAGAGGCTAGGAACCTCCAGGACATCTTTAAACATTCCGACATCCTAATTATAGGGATACCAGGAGGAGAAGAGAAAGAGCAACAAGTGGAAAAGTTATTTCAACAAATAATAAAAGGAGAACTTCCCCAATTTGGCAAAGGAAACAGACTCCCAGAAAGTCCAGGAAGCTCAGAGAGTCCCAAAGAAGTTGGACCCAGGGAGGAACACACCAAGGCACATCATAATTACATTACCCGAGATTAAAATTAAGGAGAGAATCCTAGAAGCAACAAGAGAAAAGGAGACAATTACCTACAAAGGAGTTCCTATAAAACTGTCAGCTGATTTCTCAAAAGAGACCTTACAGGCAAGAAGAGGCTGGAAAGAAGTATTCCAAGTCATGAAAGGCAAGGACCTACATCCAAGATTGCTCTATCCAACAAAGCTTTCACTTAGAATGGAAGAGTAGATAAAGTGCTTCTCACATAAGGTCAAGTTGAAGGAGTTCATCATTACCAAGCCTTTATTATATGAAATGTTAAAGGGATTTAAAAATATGAACAGTAAATGACAGCAAACTCACAATTATTAACAACCACACCTAAAAAAACAAAACAAAAGCAAACTAAGCAAACAACTAGAACAGGAACAGAACCACAGAAATGGAGATCACACGGAGGGTTATCAACAGGGGAATGGGAAGGGGAGAGGGGGGAAAAGGTATAGAGAATAAGTAGCATAGATAGTAGGTAGGAAATAGACAGGGGGAGGGTGAGAATAGTACTGGAAATGTAGAAGCCAAAGAATTTATAAGTATGACCCATGGACATGAATGAAAAGGGGGGAATGTGGGTGGGAGGGGGTGTGCAGGGCAGAAGGGAGTGAAGGGAGAAAAATGGGACAACTGTAATAGATAATAAATAACATATACTTAAAAAAAAAAAAGAATCTATTTGTCCAAAAAAGACAATTTATTTCAACTTAGGAAACATAACTTACCTGATATTCCATATTATACAAGTAAAAGTTATAGATCGACTATAAGTACTATAATATATAGCATTAAATGAAGTAAAGCTTTCTTATAATATTTAAATTTATCCTTAGGTAGTACGTGAACATACCTACTCAGTTTACATGACTGAAGAAATTTCTTTCCCTTTTATTCAAAGGAAACCAAGCCTAGGTCTCATTTTAAGAACTCAGTTTTATCTTTTGTGTAACTACCTTAAAATAGACCTTTAGCTACCTAAAATCCTATACTGTATTATTCAAGTTTAATACCCCTAAGAAAACATAATCTACTCACTCTTTTTACCTTGGGTAAACACCAAAAAATGACAAACAGCTTTAAAAATATATAGCTTCTATAAAGAATGTAACTTTGATAACATTTCTGAGTGCTACCTTCTCTTAAAAATATATTTCCAAAGCAGATATCAGAATAGTTCAGATTAAACAGGCATCAAATTCTATCATTTAAACTTAGATTTTCCTCTTACATTTTCTTTCCACCATCTACAGGAGGAATTCTTGTCTGCATACAATCTACACCACTCCACACTTGTTTCCAAGACCTGCTAAATAAAATCTTGGTATTTCTACAACAAATATATAACACCAAATTATGGAAATGCTTTGCCAAATACAAATTTTCAAAATATAATCTATCTTCAGTAGTATGAGCTAGAAAATAAACTCAAATTTTAAAGAATTAATTATAATTGAAAGCTTTAATTACTTACTAGACAAAAGACTGATTCTCTCTGCCCCAGTGAAAACTTTTGAGGTTTCAGTGGGCCATGTGGTAATCAGTCACTTACCCTAGTTAGGCAAAGACTACCAGAGGCACTCATTCAACCAAAACTCAAACAAATTTTCCAATAAAAACCCAAGGGCTCCTAAGATAATTCTGTTAGAAACCAAATCTCACTCTGAGTGCTGTCGTCATTACATGCATGTGAAATCAGCCTCACTGAACGAATGTGGGATAGAGGGGGAGTATGGAGAAACAGGCTGCCATAGAGGGTCAGCCTCTTTCCCATGGCTCTTCTCCCTTTGCCTTCCACACACTATTTTACCAAATACTTACACAGTAAGTAACCCAAGGTCAGACGTCTCCTCTAAGAATTAGTAAAAACCAAGTCAGTGCATTACTCTAGTCTAAAATATGTGTTGAGTATCAGTGTTAGAAAAATGCTAGTAAAGATAAAAACCACATTCAAAATATAAAAAGTGTTTTTTTTTCTACAAGGGAAATAACGATAAAATTGTACTAACCTATTTCTTGCTCTTGTCATGCTCTTTGATTTCCTTCTTTCAAAGCGTTCTTCATCAGAAGAAGTTGTGTCACTACTATGAATAGCATGCTTCTTTCTCCTATTTAAAGAGAGTAAAATCCTTAAAATCATCACAGCAGCAAATGGATTTTAAAAACATATTGTAAGCATTGTATCCACAATTAGCTTAGTAGAAAATACATTCATCCGTTCATTCAGAAATAGTTACTAAGCTCCTTGCACTCATTCAGTATACACCTAATGAAGTATAAACAGTAAGTTCCACAAAGAAAAAAAAAACAGGAGAATAGGGAGCCTACAATTTTTTTAAAAAGGTAGTTCAGAAAGGCACATGTATCATGTAAATGACAATTATGCAAGTGTGTTTATTATATCATATTTTACAACAGCAAAAGGCTGAAAACAACCTTGTTCTCAATAAAGGACTGGTTTGAAAATTATAGTATATTTACAAATGTAATATTATGCAACTGGAACATAAATGTAAAATTTCACTATACTGAAAAGACAATTAAAATGAATTAAATGAAAAAACAAGGTGCAGAACAATGCACACAGTACATTAACGTAATTAGACATAGCAAAAAGTTCTCAACATCACCAATCCTCAGACATATGCAAATTAAGACCACAATGAACTGTCACCTCACACCTGTCAAAATGGCTACCATCAATAAATCAACAAACAAAAGCTGGCAAAGATGTGGAGAAAAGAGTAACCTTGTGCCCTGTCGGTGGGAATGCAAATTGACAGCCACTATGAAAAATCATAAGGAGGTTTCTCAAAAAATTAAAAATGGCACTGCATTATGACCCAGCAATTCCACTTCTGAATGTAAGAGTATATCTGAAGAAAACCAAAACACTAATTTGAAAAGATATATGCATTCCTGTGTTCACTGCAGTGTTGTTTACAACAGCCAAGATATGGAAGCAACCCAAGTGTCCATCAACAGATGAGTGGATAAAAAATATGTGTACATAAATACAGTGGAATATTACTTGGTGATAATGAAGAATGAAATCTGACCATTTGTGACAACATGGATGGACATTACAGGGTATTGTGCTAGTGAAAGAAGCCAGACCAAGACAGACAAATACCATGTGATTTCACTTATATGTGGAATCTAAAGAACAAAATAAACAAACAAAACAGAAACAGACTCATAGGCGTAGAGAACAAACTGGTGGTTGCTGGAGGGGAGGAGATTGGGGGACTGCGTAAAAAAGGTGAAGGAATCAAAAAGTATACATTGGCAGTCACAAAACAGTCATGGGGATGTAAAGTACAGCATAGGGAATACAGTCAATAACACTGTAATAATTATGCACGGTGTTAGGTGGGTGCTTGATTTATCAGGAGGATCACTTGTAAATTCTGTAATTGTCTAACCACTATGCTGCACACCTAAAACTAATATAAGATGATATCAAATGTCAACTGTTATAGAAAAAATAAAATTAAAAAAAAAAAGAAAGAAAGATGCTATTTACTCCCTCACTGGCATTATCATTTACAGCATCAATACCTATATTGTAATTACAAGGCATCACATAATGAATTATTTAAAGGACATATCTAAATGACAGATATAAATATTTCCTCCTTTCAAAAGCCAACAAAACATACCTGATATGGCTTCTTCTTGCTGGAGATCTGTGAATATCAAACAGTGTGTTTTCCCTCTTTTTTTGATGAGCAGGTACTTAAAGAAAAAAGAATAATATAGAAATAACTAATAATAAAATGATAAGTTGATGTATTAAAGGGGTAGAAATTACTTCTGTTAACTTTCTGAAAGAAACTAGTCTTATTTGTCTTCAAGTTCCAAATAATGTCTAGAAGGAGCACAACAAAAACAAAAACTTTGTGGTCTAAGTTGCAAGTGACCATTCTAAAAATGTGTTAAACTAAGTCTAAATACAACACCAAAAGCACAATCCATCTTTTACAAATTGATAAATTGAGTTCTTCAAAATTATAAATTCTGCTCTTTGAAAGCCACAGAAAGAGAATAAAAAAACAAGTTATATATTGAGAAAATATTTGTAAATCACCTATCTGATAAAGGACTGACATCCTGAATACATAAGGAACTCTCAAAACTCAGTAATAAGAAAATAAACAACTTAACTGAAAAAATGCATAGGAGATTTGAACAGACACTTCACCAGAGATAACACTGGCAAACCATCACATAAAAAGATACTCAACTTTACTAGTCACTAGGGAAATGTAAATTAAAACTACAATAAATACATATTAAAAGCAATTTTTAAAACTGACTATACCAAGTATTGGCAAAAACATGAACCAACTAGAATTCTCATAGTATCTTATTGAGAGTAAGCAGTACAATCACTTTGGAAAACAGGTAGCAGTTTCTTAGAAAGTTAAATATATACCTACCCGTAAAACCTAGCTATTCGACTCCTGGGTGATTAGAAGAAAAATGAAATCGTGTCTAAATAAAGACTTGCAGATGAATGTTCATAACAACTCTATAATAGCCAACACTAGAAATGCCACAATCCCAATACCCATAAAACAAATCAATGGATAAACAAATTGTGATATATCCATACAATGGAATGCTACTCAGCAAAAAAAAAAAAAAAAAAAAGGCACAGTATGTTCAACAACATGGATGAGTCTTAAAATCATTATGCTGTGAGAAAGAAGTCAGACAAAAAAAAAAGAGTACGTACTATTTACTGTGTATAATATTTGAGAAAATATAAACTCATCCATAGTGAAAGAAAGCAGATCAGATTTGCGACTGCCTCAGGATTGGGAGGGGGGTAGGGCATAAGAATGTTAGTAGATTATAAACCGGCAGGATGAAATGTGGGGGTCAATGAACACGTTCATTATCTTGACTATGGTGATAGTTTCACAGGGATATAGCTAAGGTATTTCAAACATGTCAGATTAAACACATTAAATATGTGTAATTGCAATGGACTATAATTCAGTTATACTGCGGTAAGATTTTTTTTAATCTAGAAAAAGGATTCAGTCTTTTTTCTGTTCCAACACACCTTTCCCATTATTAACAGGACTTTCTGTGACAGTGACTCTTAATTAGAAGACGTATCTGCATACTTAGGCAAGCTTCTAATGAAATTACTCTGACAGACCCCTTTCAGAGAATCAATCATTCTTTTAGAACATACTTTGAGTAAAAAGATCTAGGCTCTTTCTTGATAATATTATGCTAAGTGAAAGAAGCTAAACACAAAAGGTCACATATAGGCAAACCTACAGAGACAGGAAGTAAATTAGCAGTTGCCAAAGGCTAGAGCAAGGGACGACGGGGTGTGAAAATAATAAAGTGTTCTAAAATTAGATAGTGGTAATGACTGTACACTCTTGTGACTATACAAAAAAAATCAATAAATTGCACATATTAAAAAGCAGCAAAAATGGTGAATTTCATGATATGTGAATTACAACTCAATTTTTAAAAATCTAGAGGGAATCAATAGTGATGAAACTTCCCAAGAGCTGGAAAAAGTCAATAAAATAGTACCTGTGAAATTTATTACTTGTTATTAGATTTAAACTTTTTCCTTTAAAAAGAGACCCTGTGTTATTGGCCATGCTGCCTCCATGTACCCCTTCTGTGACTAAATTATTCGACCACTGGGAACATAGATACTTGTCCTAAAGAACTGCTGTAAATGAAAGTGCTCAATAAACTATAAAGTAATATAAAAGTAAGAGCGGTATTTATTAAAAGTTTCTTTAAATAAAAATGCAATTCTACGTTGCAACTACGTACTTCAAGTTTCTTTCCATTGTGTGTAAATAGAAGTACGTATAGGAAAAGATGTACGAAACCTAAAAGAGATTTCATTCTTTTAAATTAAGCAACACTAATTTTTTAAAGAGATGAAGTAGAATATGCTACTCAACTACAAAAAGAAAGAAATTCTTTAGAGTCTCCTACCTATTGGAGGTGCTTGGTATCGATCCACTGTTTTTCTTTGTCTCAAATTATATGGTCTATCGTTTTCTTCTCCTTCTGCTTCTTCAACTTCTATATCTCCATCCTCCTCTTGAGATTCTAGTTTCACCCACACACACAAAAAAAAGCACTGTTTTAATACACAGGATTAGTCCACTTCAGAACTGAATATTTACATTTTATCTTTCACTTTCTACTCGAAGTGATATTTAAAAGTATCAGCATTTCATAATATAGCATAAATCAATATACTTAAAAATCAACATAGATATAAAAGAAAACGCCTTTCCTATAAATAATCAATATAGTTCTCTGCTAAGTAAGTCAATGTGGTCATATTTGAGCACTTGATTTATTTATGATTCAGAATTTTACTACAGCAAAATTCATGCAATGCCCAATTAAACACTGAATTAGGTTAGTGTTCAAATATGACCTGGTAGTTGAAAAATATATATGTTTACAAGATAATTATTAATGTTACAGCAAAAGCAATCTTGTTGGCAGTATAACAGTTTGTTAGCCTGTTGACAACAGGTAAACATGGATTAGTTACACTTGGTAGGAAAATGCAGATAGGAATTGGGAGGGAACATGAAGCAAATTTCCAGGATATTGATAACCCTATAGTTTGCTTCTTGAACATTAGTGATCGCTTTATAATAATTCACCTAGCTATACAAGTAAAAATAAATAAATTATAATATACATAAATCCTAAAAGTTTTTCTTTAAGTGGTTTAAAAAATTGTTTGGTTATAGCTGTGATGGGACCTTTATTTACAGTTTAAAATAACAGTCTGATAAAAACTTATAGGCTTAAGGTCCTCAACTGCAATGTACTTTATGATTAACTTTTTAACCATAAGAACTGTCAATATAACACAATCATATTAAGGCACAAGAAAAATTTTTTAATAGCCACTGATGCTGAGTGAAATAGGAGACTAAAAATGTGAAGGACTTCACATTCTATTTATGACATCTAAAAGTTTATTTTAAGTTTAAAAAAATTATATTATTAAGTTATAGAGAAAAGCAGCAATTAAAATATTATCTGAATAATACTATAAATTACTTGTGCCCAAACAAATTTCCTAAACTTTTAAAAAATACTTTTTGAAAAAATGCCTGCACAATAACACACTATTTACTATGGGAAGAAATTCTGTACCTGTCAAATCTACTTTGGAAGCTCCACAAAAGTGTTCAGAAACACATTATAAATCTGTCTCACCTACACTGATTTTCTCCAAAGAAAGCAATATAGAGGTGCTAGCTATAATAACATTTTTCAATAAAGTACCTTCATTAGACATATCAGCTCTTCATAATTTATTAATATATTAATTATAGAATATGAGATATAAACCTTTTCTTATCCATCTAAGTTACACAAATCATGGGAACTAGCAATGTTTCTTGGTAAAATACAAGTACCCTGCATTTACAATACACCAAATCTTCTAATTCACTTCAATAAAGAAGGTTAGCTCCTGCCCTGGTTGGTGTGGATCAGATGGTTAGAGTGCCATCCCAAGAGGCCACAGGTTCAATTCCTGGTCAAGGCATATGCCTGAATTGTGGGCCAGGTCCTTAGTCGAGTGCATGCAAGAGGCAACCAATTCACATTTCTTTTTCACATCAATGTTTCCCTCTCTCCTTTTCCCTCTCTCTAAAAATCAATAAATATATCGAAGGAGAGGGAGAGGAAGAGTAAGAAGAAGATTAACATCTCAGAATTAAATCCTATAGATGTACTAGTCATTCATTTATAATCCTTGAAGCAAACATATTTATATCATGTTCCCAGTTTCAGCCCTACAAAGTTGGGGTTCTTCAGTTCAGAACCCAGACATGCCTTAGAAAAGAATAGTAGAACACTCTACTAGTACTACCAGTCCCTCTTTTTCTAGACTTCACCATTTACTCCTCAGTTCATAACTAAACTTGGGACTCAAATAATCAGAGATTTAGAGGCTATGGATAGAATGTACCTTTGGATAGAGGTTTCTGATTAGTAGGTACCTAAATACAAAACAGATATCACGTAACAGGCAAATCAGTTGGTGGCAATGCCAGATTAGGTCACTTAAGGACTACCAACAGCTACTAACAAGGTACATTATATGACAATATATGGTGTACACTAAAGGCTTTATTCCAATGCAGAAAAGGAAAACTCAGAATGTCAGTTGAATAAAAATTATTCTACATTATACAAAATATAGACCTCTACAGCCAAAATCACCTGCCCAGCAATATTACACATTTATTATTTATACATATTTTTCTTTCCTTCTACCTGAATTTTCTAGTATTTATTTCATAAAGTGAAGAAGGTTTTACAAACCTTCTTCTTCACCTTCAGTAGAGACTTCATGATGATTTTGTATCCCGTAGCTATTTCTTCTCAGTGACTTTCTTCGCCTTTTCACTCTTGAATACATATCCATATTTTCCTTTTAAAGAAAGAAATCTGTCAAATATTAACATAGAATTTATTCCTGGCTATAAATATTATAATCCAATGGGACATGCCCATTCAATAAAAGTTATTGGCCATGTATTTGCAAGGCACAGATTCATGAAATGAAACTTCCTGAACTCAATAAATGTAAGAGACAAGAAAATAAATAAATAAAACTTAATAAAATATTTGAAAATTGTAAACTATAATGCCATGGGATACTTTCTCTCTCAAGCAAATCACAGTCTAGTAGGATGGAATAAATCACAGTAACCATAAAAGAAAATAAAACAAGTTAAATGCCATAAAGAAAGGTACAAAGTAGAATTCAAAGAGACAGCCTCCTCTTGAAAGGCAGGGAAGAGAGGCAACATTTGATATGAACCTTGAAACAAGGTAGGATTGCATCAGCCCCTAACTGGAAGTATTAAGAGCAGTAAAAGATAGAAGAACAAGAACAACTTGTTTATATTTGGGCAATGGTGTGTGAGAAGATAAAGTTGAAAATAGATTATGAAGGCCAAAGTATTTTTAATCAATTCAGTACACAATAAAAAAAAATTAAAGAATTATATATAAAAAAATTACAGAATCAGAGCTCTACTTTCAGATGACTCCTCTGGCAAAAGTATAGAAAGGATCTTTAGTGGAAGGTTGTAACAAGCAGGGTATGGATAAAAGAAGCAAGAAAGCAATAAAATTCTACACTAAAAATGAAGAGGGAACAATTCTATTAATCCAAGGAAATCCAAATGCTGTTCACTCTCCCTTTTTTCCTCAATAGAAACTAAAAATTGCAAAGGTTGTTAAAGTTAGTATACTCACAAATTCTGTATCTGTCCACATTCGAAGTCGTTCCACCTCTCCTGAACGACGGTTCCGTCTGATGTTAATGTTGTCCATTTCTTGCAGTACAGCTTCAGCAGTACTATGATCATAAAATAAAACGAGGGTTTAGACAGTTGTTGAAGCGTGCCATCCACATGAAAGAGATCATCACCAAAGCACAATAAATCGTCTATGATATTAACTGTACATAATACCCCTTTCTGAATTGGCATCCATCAGATAATGCTCCCCCCAAAAATGGAACCAAAATATCTTCTACCTTAGTATATTTGTTAAAGTAAAACTTACAAAGTAGGAAATTTTTGTTTATAAGGCTCCAAATACTTAAATCCATAATGCCACTACAATTTACTACCAGATCCAAGGCACTAAAAAGAATAACTAATTTAACTGTTGTATTTCAAGATGGTGTTAAGAATTATATAGGATAAAGAATTTGTAAATGTTTAAAACCAGTAAGATAATAGAACAGGTATTTTTTTAGAATTAGAGAACACTGCCATCTATAAACTATATGCTGACATTAGTTAGCACATTTTATCTTTTAAACACTTACTATTTTTCCAGACACTGATCTAAGCATTTAAACAAATGTACATCTGAAATTAATACAAAATACTGAATGTAAATTGTAATAGAAAAATGTCTTAAAAATTAGAAGAAAGTAAAAATAACAACTAATACCCAAATTTGACCATACCACGATAGAATATAATTTCCTCTCTATCAAATAGGCATTACACTGACCTCCCCTGTCCAGGCCATTGCAAAGATTAAGTAGGATCATTTATTACCTGAGAATAATGCTCCACTGCATGTAGATGTAAGCAGTTAGCTAGGCTGGCTCACTAGCTACATCCCACATGCACCATCTCAAAAAGACCTTCAATTCAAAATCTTAACTAAGCAAAACTACCATCAATAATGAGAACTTA
This sequence comes from Phyllostomus hastatus, assembly GCF_019186645.2. Lineage (NCBI taxonomy): Eukaryota > Metazoa > Chordata > Mammalia > Chiroptera > Phyllostomidae > Phyllostomus > Phyllostomus hastatus. The sequence goes on along the minus strand of NW_025333873.1, from coordinate 5,578,641 downwards.
ATGTTGTTTGAAAATTATTACAAATACAAATGTTAAATGAGAAAATATTAAATGACTATAGTGAAGACAGAATTACTTTTTATAGTATCTATGCACAGAGTTTAAATAGGATGACAGAAATTTAACTATTATATAAATTGTATTAAATATAGTAAACTGACTAGGAACTCACAATCACTGCTAACCATTGTTAATTCAAATAAACTTATAAAATAATGGCTTAAAGTCAAACAATTAAATGAACTGCTTACTGCATAAGCATTCATACCTATTTACTAGTTGATCAAACAACAAACTCTGGTTCACACTTTCAAATCTGTTTTTCCTGGAACGACAACTTTTTCTGACTTCCATGTCACCATTTATACATGAAAGGTCTCCATCTCCCTTCTTTTCCCCTCGAAGGGGGTGACTTCGAAGGGCTACAAGAAGAGAGATTTTCAATTCAAAGTACAGAATATAACAAGAAAAAATTACTTTTAAAAGACTACAAAAAGTTTAATATAACCTCTCAAATTTAAATTATTTATCCAATAATCTAAATTTTCTATGAATGTTTACAATCTGTCATAATTTAATTTCTCTTGTACTAATTTCTCAACATTTAACAATTACATATGTATTTACTGTGACTGAAATCCAATCATTTCCAACTGTATGCTAAGCATCCTAGTAAATCAATTTTACCCCACTTTAAGGCTTTAAATATAACAACACTATAAGAATTTTAATACAGCCCTGGCTGGCATAGCTCAGTGGATTGAGCTCGGGCTGCGAACCAAAGTGTCGCAGGTTCGATTCCCAGTCAGGGCACATGCATGGGTTGTAGGCCACGGCCCTCAGCAGCTGCACATTGATGTTTCTCTCTCTCTCTCTCTCTCTCTCTCTCTCTTTTCCCTCCCTTCCCTCTCTAAAAATAAATAAATAAAATCTTTAAAAAAAAAGAATTTTAATACTAACCAGTTTCATAACAGAATACTCACATAAGCTACTATGTCCGTTTGGTAATGTAGCTCCAGGCTGAGAAGTTAACCTAGAACATAATTATATTCAATATGTAAACATATCAACACTGACTTAAAGAAGCAAAAAACACAATAGTGGTGGAATCATTTTAATCTTTAAAATGTCAGTAATATAACATTACCTTTTTTAAGAAAAAAGACTTTTTTCACTATAATATTGATAATATACCAATTAACAAAATATACTGAGTCATTTCATTACTTCAAAAACAGCTTTAATAATAGAACTTACTGTCTCTTCAATTCTAAGTTAAAATCCAGTAAGAAGGCTTAAGCCTAACATGTACCATAAATTAACTGAGGTCATTAGTAGCAACTGTCGCAGACCTTTACTATAGATTTGGTTAACAGCATAAAATTGAAACAACAAATTTATTCAAACAATCTTTTGTTAGAAGAAAAAATTACTTGAACACCAATATCATTTAATAATTTCTTCACATATTTTATTACACATTCTAAACTGATAATAAAAACTTGCTAATTTCCCAAAAACAGTCATTATGCAATTCTGCCTTTTGGGTGGAAGAGGAAAAATGTTACTGATATATTTAAATGGTCACCAAAACATGAAGACTTAAGAAAAAAATCACCATTCACCTTACTATAATTAGGAAGTTCAAAAACTAAATTGTTGTCCTGGCTGGTGTGGCTCGGTGGATTGAGCATGGGCCTGCAAACCAAAAGGGTGCTGGTTCAATTCCCAGTCAGGACACATGCCTGGGTTGCAGGCCAGGTTCCCACCTGGGAACATGTGAGAGGCAACCAATAGATGTCTCTCTCCACACATTGATGTTTCTCTCCCTCTCTTTCTTCCTCCCTTCCTCTCTCTCTAAATGTAATAAATAAAGTCTTTAAAAAATAAAACTAAACTGTTACATAATAAAACAGCTGTGAGTATAAACTTACTAAAGTATTTCTGAAAAATTCAATTATTATTTTCAAATATAAAAGAACAAAGGAAGACATTCAGAAAATAGTAAATATATACAATCGTCTTCTATGTGATTTGCATAAATTGTTAAACATTTTTTATTGATTGATTTTAGAGAGAGAAAAAGGGTGAGAGAGAGAGGGGGACACATTGACTATTCCACCCATCCATGCACTCACTGTTTCTCCCTGCATGTGCTCTAACTGGGGATCAAACCTGCAACCTTCATATATCGGGACAACACTCCAGTCAACTGCACTACCTGGCCAGGGCTGTATAAATTTTTTTAGCTAAAACACTCTAATGTTCCTGGTTATTCTGGCACTTTTTGTGTTAAATCATAAATGTTAAATGTTATAACTGTTCATTATAAATATCCCTAGCTGTGACCTTTATTAGTAAAGGTCACAGCTAGGATGATTAAAAGATATGAACAAAAACTCGAACTATTACACATCTTAAGACTGAAAAAAATACAAAAACAAAAACAAAAACTCTAGCCCTCCTTTCCCCCAGAAAAACAACAAAACTATATTTTTCTAATACTATCTCTTCAAAAGTAATTCATTTTTAGCACACAATTACACAAGTACACAATCCTCCTGGCATTTGAATTTGACTACAAAGTAATGAAATAAGTATATTAACAGGACATTCCTTAGAAGATTATATATGTGAAATTCTCTATAATCACTCTCAAAATCCACTTAAAACCAAATAGAAAAAATCAGTTTATATACTTTGGCTTTGAACCCTCTACAACATTAATTCAGTCTAATCTATTTATTCACAAGTCTTGGCTCCAAATGAATTTTAGCTATATGTAAAACCAAATAGTTAAAAGTACACATACTTAAATTATTCAGAATAAGGTGCTAACCCTAATGTATTTCTACAAAAACAATTTAAAACTTTTCTGAACAGTAGCACCATCACTGGGGAAAAAAGCACATAAGCATTTTGTCCCTCTGAAGACAGTGCTTACTTAGCTTTTATTTCTTTATTAATGAGGGGTATCTTATGGGAGCAGGGGGGACACAAGTCCTTCGATCTAATATCTTTCGATCACAGATCTCTGTCAGCATTTTACCATTATAATTTATCTTATAAAAATAAGTTTTTTAAAAACAGACAATATTGGGGGGGAGAAAAAAAACAGACAATATTAAATACTGCGTATATAAAAATACTGAGACTTTAAAGGTTGGCCTGCCTATACAATACTGTATGTGTAGTAAGTCTCTTTTTTTATTTTTTCTTTTAAGCCTTACGTGAGGACGTGTTTATTGATTTTTAAAGAGAAGGAGAGAGAAATACCAATGTGAAACAGAAACATCGGCTGGCTGTGCCCTGACCAGGAATTGAACCTGAAACTTTTTGGTGTATAGGATGACACTCCAACCAACTGAGCCACCAGGCCAGGGCTTAAAAGTCTTTTGAATCAATGTTCCCAAAAGTTAATTACTTAAAATGTAACCAGGTGGGTTCACTGCTTAAATGAATCTCTAATAAATCCTTTATGATCATAAAGTCTCCCTTGTTTATTTTAAAAAAGAGAGTTCAGTGGGAAATATCTCTCTATATCTGTTTCCTAAATTTTTTTAAATGAAGACACTATCACTTTTTACTAGCCAACCATTATATTAGAGTTTTCTATACCACTAATTATCTGTAGCAACTAGCAATGCAATACCAAATTAAAAGTCATTACTTATTCTCCCTTTCCCAAATGAACCTAAGGCGTGTAATGATTTAGAGGGTTTTAAAAATCAATTCAGCAAAAGCCTCAGTGTGGAAGGCCATAAGTCCTACCACCCTTCAATTCCAATATGCCTCAGCATTCTAATGTAGGTTGCTGGTTACATTTAGCCCACCACCTCACAACTCTGTCATCACCTGACCACAAAAGTTTTTCACACAATACATTTAAGTTTACAGATTGTCTTATCAAAGATTTTTAAAGATTTTATTTATTGTTTAAAGAGGGGGAAGAGTGGGAGAAAGAGAGGGAGAGAAACTTCAATGTGTAAGGAATTGATTGCCTTTTGCACACCCCCAACTGGAGACCTAGCCCGAAACCCAGGCATGTGCCTTGACCGGGAACTGAACCAGCAACCTTTCAGTTCACAGGCCAGCACTCAACCCACTGAACCACACCAGCCAGGGCTCAAAGATTTAACTTTGTATCATAGAGTATGCCTTTCTATTCTTCTAGAGACATCAAATGCATGCCACTTTCCCCAGGTTGCCAACAACAACACACATATAGCATCCAAGTTAAATAAATGTACACTGGCTAAATAAATGCCAGCTGCCAAAAGTCCATAAAATAGGATTCTGCACTCAAAATATTTGTAAGCACTAACATCCATCTAGGTTAGCATGGATATTTGTGAATTTCTACATATAAGATAAAGAATACAGAGTAAATATTTTGACCACACAAAATCAATCATTTAATTACATTGATGAACTTGGGCCTCAAATATATAAGCCCAGATTTCTCCCCAAAAGAAAACTGTACTTCAAATTTTTTATGAAAACCTAGAAATTCTAGTTCCACTTTTACCTCTCTCTTCATCACTTACATCTCTCTAAGTAGAAAAGTCACTTTTACCAATCAACACTAATTTCTTTAGAATTTAGCAGTCTTTGCAAAGTCCTTTAGGAATCATTATTTTCCATAGCTAATACTAATTCTTATCCACAGTCATTTTTTCTCCAAATAAACATTTGTAAGAATTGGTTGGTTGGATGTTGTTCCACTAAGCAAAAGGTCGCCAGTTCAATTCCAGGTCAGGGTACATTCTGAGTTATAGGTTCAGTCTCTCTGGTCGGGGCACATAGGAGAGGCAGCCAACCAATGTTTCTCTCTCACATCTTTCTCCCTCCCTTCTCCTATCTCTAAAAATAAATAAAATCTTCAAAAAAATTAATAATTTACCTTCAGCATAAGAACTTAGATTACAAAATAAAGAAACCAGGATTCTCAGGTTCATAACATAAAAACAACCAGAAGCCTTCAAATAAGTCCTTATGTTTGTATTTATGCTATCTCAAAATCTAAAATATATTTAAGTACAAGTTTTGCTTAAAATTTGATTCTGTTGTACCTAATAGGTCCCATGACATTTCACATCATACAAAACACCAAAAGATTCTAAGTATAGCACTTACATTCCTAGGTGAAAGTTTAACTCAAAAAAACTTTTTAAAATGTGAAATGCTAGCCCTACCTGGTGTGGCTCAGTGGATTGAGTGCCAGCCTACAAACTGAGAGGTCGCAGGTTCAATTCCTGGTCAGGGCACATGCCTGGGTTGCGGGTCTGATCCCACTGGAGGCATGTGAGAGACAACCGATGGATGTTTCTCTCACACATCCATGTTTCTCTCCCTGTATTTCTCCCTCCCTTACCCTCTCTCCAAAAGTAAATAAAGTCTTTTAAAAAATAAAAATAAAATGTGAAATGCTAAATATTATTCTTCTGCCAAAACAGAAACAGTTAATTTTGTTAGCATTCATTATTTAAGCTTTTTACTCTAAATATATTTAGTATCTTTTAGAGTATCACCTCTAAAAGACCTAAAAGGAAGCAAAACTATGTTTCTTCCCCCCAAAATTTTTGAGGTCTATGAAAGACATCAATTTATATAAAAGCCGTCTGAGCGGATAAGATAGGGAAATCTAGTGTACTACACCCTCAGACTTGAATTAAATTGTTGAAATTATCTTAGAGTCAAAAGTCAAACTTTAACACTAAAAGAACAGTTTTTAGAAACATTTATCCAGAAAAAGAAGCCTGATTCATACTCACTAAATAAATACCAGAGACAGACTATAACAGGGGTATAAAGTCTGGAAGTGTAATTAAAGGGCAGTACGCATCTTGAGGATCTCATTACAGTGATCTGCATCAATTTCATCTCACACATGAACATGAGAAAGGAGGGGAAAAAAGCAATAGACTGTAACCCCTGTATTTTTCTACTTAGCTCCCAGACAATGCAAAATAAAAACTTTAAAATATGACTATGCTGTACTCCTGAAACTAATATAATATTGAATGTCAATTATAATTGAAAAATAAAAATCTTTAATGTTTTTAAAAAAAGAAAGAAAAAAATTTTAAATGAAGTGGTACCTTTTCTGGACCATACTGAAATAGGTACAGACGCTTTAGGAAGACTAGTAAATATAAACTACTTGTCCAAGTTTATATAACCCCAATAATTTTTTCACTAAAAATATAAATATAAATATAAATACATAAAATCAAAATATTTTTAAATACTTCAAGGAGAAAGGAAACCAAAGAATTTCCCTTTTATTTTCCTTTGCAGTTGGCTTATTATCAGCACTTCTCTATCAAAGACTTTTGAGAAAAGGGAAGCAGAAGATTCTGAGTTCAGAGTTGAAACCTTTTGTATGTGTGTGCTTATCCTCTCTACATTAAATTATTACCATTTACTTTGGTAAGTAAAACTAAGTTTTCCTGCTACATATTAAATCAGACACACAAATTTAAGTTGAAACAGGAGGTGAAAATGAAAAATTTCTTTAAAAATTTAATTTAGGTTTTATTATATTTTAGTATGTCAATACAAGTAGAATATTTAATCATTTTAGAAAGGGGGTATTCTACCTATTTTCAAATAAAAAAAATAATTCTAACCATATGTTCTTACTTAAATTTTCAGGACTATACACATGTATATACATTTAAGATCTATCAAAATCCATATTGTTTTAGTAATAGGTTTCTATTATATACTATTTTTATAAAACAAATATATTTTATAGCATATTTAGAGAAAATAAGATAATAAGGTAAATTTAACGCAACTTATAAGTATTTCTAGATACTAGCGGTTTTACAATTTAAGAAAATTAGCATTAACATCAGCCCTGAATCACATTAAACAATTCATGAAAAAACCATCAGTGAGTTATCACTTCTCACCTGGCCTGTCCAGTTGATATGTTCCATTCCTCTCTCTGACTAGTAGTTCGTGACTTAGATTTGTCTTTGCAAACAGAATCAGGTTGTTTCAAAGTGCGTTTGGCTGGAGGAGACACGTGGCTATCACTTAAACTACCATCAACCTCAGATTTCTGAAAGACAAAGTTCAAAATGTATTTAGTATTCCTGCTGAAACACACAGAATTATTAAATTCTTGAGAAAGCAACAATATTTATTCAACCAATAAATACTGTATGAATGTCTATAAGTGTAGTAAAATGTAATAATCTGTAAATACAGAAACAAATGTTAGAAAAGTATGTTTAGTCTTGTTTCTATTTTTAAATAGTCCCCCAAAAAATAAAATAGTTTCAGCTTACAGCAAAGGTACTTATATATCTTTTTATGACATGATTCCACATTCTTCTCTGAAATACTCCACTGTCCACATCCCAAAACAAGGACACTCTGCTACATTACCATCACACAACCATCCCAATCAGAAATTAACATTGATACACAACAGAGTCAATCCACAGACACATGAAAATTTTATCAATTGTCCCAACAATGTCTCTCCTTTGTGGTTCAAGATCCTATCCAGGAACACATAAATTGTATTTAGCTATAGGATCTCCTCAGTCCCCTTCAATCTGGAACAGTTCTTTTTAGTCTTTCCCCATCTTTCATGACCTTGACTGAAAAGAGTACAAAGCACTCTGACTGGTTTGGCTCAGTTGGTTGGACAACTTCCCACAAAGCAAGGGGTCACTGGTTCAATTCCCAGTAGCAGCACATGGATGGGTTGCAGGTTCAGTTCCCAGCTGGGGTGCATATGAGAGGCCACCAATTGATGTTTCTCTCTCACACCAACATTTCTCTTTTTCCCTTCCTTCCCTTCTCTCTAAAAATTAATAAGTAAAATCTTTTTTTAAAAAAAGAGTACAACGCCTTTCATTCTCCAGAATGACCTTCATTCCAGGTCTGTTTCATGCTCCTCATAACCAGATTCAGGCCACACATTCTTGGAAAAAATATACAGAAATGTTACTGTATATATTACACCTACCCATCATTATCACCTTGATCACCTGGTCAAGTTGTTGTCGGCCAAGTTTCTCCACTGTCAAGTCTATTTTTCCCTTTGTATTTGACGATAGTATGTGGAATTATTCTGATATCAGCAATATCCTGTGCCCCATCAAACCTCCACCCATCAGCCTCAGCATTCACTGACTACTCTTGCATTTATCTAATACCATTATGATGATGATTGCCTAATCCCATCATTCCTTCTACATGTTTTAGTTGACATTCTACTTTCCTCTCCTCACTAGTTTTCCTCTCCCCACTTTGCCCAATTCATTTACTCATTTATTTATATCAATAGGCACTTATGGAGCTTTATTTTATTCTATGGGTTATAATCCATTACTGTATTTTGTTGCTCAAATTATAAAAGATTTGGCCATTGGGAGCCCTTTCAAAGTGGTTCCTATATCCTTTTGAGACATTCCCATCATTTTTAATATTTCCTTCCTTTATGGATCAAAAGAAATCTCTTAAGCTCATCTTCAACTTTCCCTCTTTGATCCTAGAAATTAGCTATTTCTGCAAGTTCTGATAATTAGATGGTAATTAGAAACCAAGATCTTGGCAACTGGGGGTTTCACTGCTATTGAGTCCTCTTAGCAAGATATATAAAATATATATAGATACACACACCCCTATATCTATTTCTTAATCTGTGCCTAAATAAAAAATTAAATGTGTATACACAATGCTTCTAATTCTTATCCCACACATTGTTTCTTTGTAAGCCCTTCTCAGCAAGAAACCTGGTTTCCATCATCTTCAGACATTTATTTTTTATGTACTCTTCCAATTAAATTTTTAAGCTAATCAATCTCCCAAACAGAGACCTCAACCCATCCCACTTCCATTCCTGCCTGCCCAGCTGCATGTCCTCAGACTACAGGAAGGTCACTGCCTCTGCACAGCAGCTCTCCTCTTCACTGTGCAATTCCTTGGATACTGGGAGGGAAGGACTTTGTGTTTAAAGATAATTTAATTCATATGCTAATACTTTATTAAGACATTATAAATCAGTGTTTCAAAGGACTATATGATCATTTTCAATACGCTACCATATAAAGATGCTTGAGCCTTGGCTGGTGTGGCTCAGTGGACTGAGTGTTGGCCTGTGAACCGAAAGGTCAAGGCTTGAATTCCCCATCAGGGCACAAGCCTGGTTTGTGGGCCAGGTCCCCAGTTGGGCGTGTGCGAGAGGCAAGAAGTGGATGTTTCTATCACATATGGATGTTTCTCTCTTCCTCTTTCTCCCTCCATTCCCCTCTCTCTTAACAATAAATAAATAAAATATTTTTTAAAAACAATATTTGAATTTGGCCTCCTTTCATGCTACAAATTTCTTCTAAGAAATTATAAAAATAACTAGTCAAAATATAGCCACTAGCAAACAAACATAAAAAATACTTAAAATGTATGTTTAAAGGTATCCAAGTACAGCCTACAGAATCAATTCACTTACCAAAAAATTCTTCCAAAAAATGCTACTAATTTTGTGATTCAATACAATTTACCATGTGCTAGTTTTAAGACCACACTCATACTAAAAGGCGCAAAGGGAAACACAACTAGAAGTTCAAACATCAGAGTTCAAAGTTTTAATGATTAGAATTAAGAATAATAAATGTTAGCTGTGTAACATACACAACTTACAAGTTTAAGTTCCCAAGAAAAACAGGTCAGCTACTTTCAAACTATCCTCAACAGACTACACTTGTCACTCCAAATGTGCTCCACCCCAATCAGAAACCATTTTTGACAAAATGCCCAGGTGATTCTAATGCACATTAGAATTTGAAGAGCATTATTACATAACACATTCAACAAGTACTCCTTGAGGAAGCAATGTCTAAGCTAAGGTATACTTGTGAACACAGAAACTGATACCTATAAAACCACTTTACCAATTCCGATAGCCCAAGCCAGCATTACTCCTTCTAATCAAATCCCACCACTCACTCTTTAAGACCCACCTCTACCCTGAAATCTTATCTGAAGAATCTAACTTAATTGACCTTTTCCCTGTACTAGCTGCAACTTTAGAATACATTTTGACATTTAATTATATTCAATCTAGCATTATATAGTTATCTTTAATTGGTATCCAAGTCTTGAGATTCTAGCAAGATTTTAGGTTCTTTAATTTTTTTTTAAATTACCCTATTTCTTTTTAATTCCACAAAACAGCAAGCAAAAAAAAAAGGCAAGATTTCCCAAAGTTTGTTCAATAAATTACTAATAGGAATTATTAGGGGAAATAAAGGAAGGCTAATGGTCAAATAAGTTTGGGAAACAATGATCCAAGGTTTTTAGCTACAAGACTTCTAAGAGTTTTTAATATGTTAATATGCAGTGTAAATCTCTAAGTATGGAAGACAGTATAGAACATTTCACAAACATCTGATCAAGCTTTTTTTCATGAAGCATCTGTAGGTAATGCAATTTTGCACACAAACTCTGGGAATAAGTACTATATACTTATGTACTCACTGAATTAAAGAAAAATAATAAAATATTTGAAGCTTAGTCGTTTTTTAAATAATTTAAGTTTTTATAATAACTATAACTTTAATTAACTATTTAAGTGAGGGTGTATGTTTACTGGCCAGTCTCTCATAATCTCTGGCTTTTTTCAGTTCCATTCAGAGCATCTCTCAAAGAGTTACCCACATAACTAGCTGAATCAGAAATCACCTGGACTTCTCATTAAAGACACGTAACCTGTTAAACTAGAATTTCTGGAGGTGAGGTATCTTCAACAAGAGCCTCCCAAATGAGTCTTGGTACACAAAAGTTTGAGGCCCTCTGGCACATAATGCAGTTTGAAGTATAGTAAGAGGCACATCATCCTGCTGCACTAAACCACAGTACTTCTTTTAGGGACGGGTTTCAATCTTTCCCTGGCTCTGTGACAGAAATGTCAGAATAAACAGCATTACAAAAATACCCTTCCCTAGAGAAATCTAGATACTTAGGTAAAGCAAATGGGCAAGATGTAAATATATGCAAAATGATTACTTCAGTACCATTTTATTAACTTCAAGCTTTGGGAAAGCTTTTACCTACAAACCTGATACTAACAGTTTACTTCTAATAGGATAATCATAGGTTCAACCTTACGTTTTCATCTTCAAAGTATTTTACTAGTTAATTACAACCTAACCCTTTGAGGAAAGGCGTTACCAGTTTCAGGCCAAAAAGTTGAAGAGATTATGCAATCTACTCACAGTCATTTAGCAATCTATGCCAGAGTCATTACAGTCCAGAAGTAGGAAAGGCACCTCAAACTAAGGGAATAATTTCATTTAACAAACATTTATTGAGAACCTAGTGTATACATAAGGCACGTGGGAAATGGTAAAATAGATTAAGACCTACTTAAACTCAATATACAATCTATTGAGTTGACAGTCCCATGATGATATATACTAAGTACTATCATAGAAGTATACAATTCTCTAAAACCAAAAAATAAAAATAAGAACTGCTAATAGAGATGAAGGAAGATATCATAAATGAAGTGGACTTTATTTTGTAACAACATAATAATGGAGCACATAGAATGGTCAGAGGAACATGATTCAGAAAAGACAGTCATTCAACCTAAATGACTTTTTTCTCTAAATTCTAATCTTCTAAAATAGTTAACTTTCCCAATTTGCAAAAATCATTTTCTCCTCAAGTCTCATCAGCTACCACAAAAACTGACCACAATTCTGCCACAAATCACATAAATTAGGCAAAAGATCTTGAGAATAATGAAGCAGAGATTTTATGCTGCTTTGATTTCCAGGGGAAGCTTCATGCCCAGATAAGAATTTGTCAGAAATCCAGAACCTGGACTTTAATGTAAAGACAAAAAGAATATACCCAAGTATAGCATTAAAAATGAGAAATTCAAGGAAACAAGTAAATTAGCAGACCAATAAATTATTTCAAAACTTGATGATGGCCTCATCTGGAATTGTGAAAGTGGAAAATAAGAATTGATTCCTGAAAGCAAAATAATTAAGATATTAGTGAAATAAGTATTCAAATTAAGACAACAGGGCAGGTGTAAAAAGTAGTTGTTTTTTAGTGTGTAGGAGGAGGTCAGGGGACAGATGTTTAAGGGAGAAGTGTTACACTGAATTCTGATTTCGCAAGTTAGGCTTACCAGAGCAGAAACAGACTCACAGAAACAGAGAACATTTTGACAACTGGCACATGGGAGAGGGGTTGGGGGAATGGGTTAAAAAGGTGATGGGATTAAGAAGTACAAATTGCCAGTTACGAAATAGTCATGGAGATATAAAGTACAGTATAGAGAATACAGTCAATAATATTATAATAACTATGTATGGTGTAAGATAGGTGCAAGAGTTATCAAGGTGATCACTAAGTTATGTAATATCTAATCACTGGGGTGTACCCTGAAACAAAATAATAATGTTTGTCAGCTGCAACTGAAAAATATTTTTAATTATTTAAAAAAGAAAGAAAGTCTGACTTAGCATTCTAGCCAGAAATCCAGGGAGATGTCTATCAAACTGTAGGAAATGCAGCTCTGAGTTACAATGAGGTGAGGACTAGACATAGATATGAAGTGGTAATAAAGGAACTATAGGTAATATAAAGAATTAAAAAATGGACAGAAGTCAAAATCTTAAAAAATGCCTACATTAAAGGGATGAGCAGAAGGGATTTCATGTAAACTAGAGAAAAACAGTGTCTCACTTAAAAGAGGGGGAATGGAAGTCTGTTCCAAAAAGACCAAACAGGAGGAAAGCTGATAAACCTGTGGATTGGTAATTTACTATGTAACTTAGTCATTGTAACTTCTGGTAGGGCAATTTCTGCAAAATGCTGAATGGAATTCTCTAGATGAGAACTAAGTGGTGAGAAAGTACAGGTAATGACTACAAAGTTACTCATAAGTAGTCTCAAAATTAAGCAAGAAAGAAGACAATAGTCTGAGGAGGTCATAAAGTCAAAGAAGTCAGGGAAGGGCTTCCTTTCTAGCGACGATAAAATGACCTAGTTTCCTGTAAAGAGAAGAAAAAGAATCACAGAAGAGAACAAAATAAAATGAAAATTTAAAGAGTAAGATACAAAAAACATCCTTGAAGAGACAAGAAAAAGAGAATAAGGAACGTTTTACCCAGGTTAGATCAGAAAGTATACGGGTGCAATCAATGTTTTCCAGTTTCCTTTATAAGGCATACTTTTTTCTCCACCTTTTTAAAAATAAGTACTCCTATTTTCATGAGAAAGCTTAGAAGCACAGTCAATTTCTTTTTCTTTCATTTGTAAAACAAACGCACAGAGGCAGCAGTTACCATGACTGCAGAAGACAAAACCCTCACTGCTCCTTATTCATTTAAGGCCAATATTATGCTACAAAGTCCTAAAACTCAAGGACACACACTATCCTAAATTTCCTCCAAATACTGCAAGAGTATTGGCTTACTAGTTTAACATTTCTGAACAATCAACATGAAAGAATATGGAAAGGGAAAATACATAGAAATAAGCTGAAGCATTGTAAAAAGATAAAAATAGTCTATTATAATTTAAAATGCCTTCTCTTCCTGGTAATCTTTTTTAACCTGAAAATATTACATAGTTAAAATGATAGAGAAACAATGTGGGTACTGGAAAATGCTACAGACCTAAATGTTGGACAGAACCAGCCTTATGTTGATGCTACAGCAACACTGCTGTAATTCAACTATTAACCTTGTAAGATTGTTAGAAGAACCAGTTGAGGTAATCAGAGTTATACAGTCTCAAATAAGGATACTTGTTTGGCTTTGTAGGATGAGTAGAACTTCATAAATTTATTAATTATCTTTAGTGATTCATTCCTTCCACGAAGAAAATTTATAAAGCACCAATTACTGTGTTAGATACTATAGATACTTGATAAGACAGTATCTTCAAGGAAGTTAAAGCCTAACTACTTAAATCAACCAGTGAAAGCTATAAAAACTTAATAGTGCTCAGAGTATTGGGGAATGGAGTGCATACTGATTTAGCCTGTTTATAGGACAATTTGACAAAACCAATAAAATTTTAAAACACATTTATCTTTGACCCAATAATTCCACTTCACCTCCAAGAGAAAAGCTATTTCCTGCTACATTGCTTATTACACTAAAAACATGGAGGTGCCCTGGCCAGTGTGGCTCCGCTGGTTCAAGCATTACCCCACAACCAAAACGCTGTGGTTTCCATTTCCAACCAGGGCACACATGGGTAGCAGGTTTGTTCCCCGGTCCCAGCGCAAACAGGAGGCAACCAATAGATGCTTCTCTTTCACATGAATGTTTCTCTCTCTAGTGTTTCCCTAGCTCTTCTTTCCTCTCTCTAAACTCAGGTGAGGATTTATAGAAACAAACAAACAAACATGGAGGCAACTTAACTGTGTGACAATCGGGAAGGAACAGTTAAAGAAGTGGATGATACAATTATACAAAATACTAGAAAGCCATCAAGAAGAATGGGTATTTAAGAATATACATAACACAGTCAACTCAGAAAAATTAATTATCATAAATAGTAGAGAGGGTACAATTCCATTTCTGTCAAAAATATACACATATAAATAATCCACACATACGTGTGCAATAGACTGAAAACAGGTACACCAGCTTTAACAGTGTTTATCCCTAGGAAGAACAAACTGGAGGAATTAGGGGAGCAGAGGAAAGTCCTGTATTTTTTTCAATGAACTTCCATATTGTTGAAATATTTATTTCATAATTTTTAAATAAAAATAAAATATTTTTCCATATAGTAAGATAATCAAATTGGTGTCTTAGTAAAATTTACTGTTACTGAAAAAAAAAACCGAAAGAAAAAAAAGGCAAAGCACTTATATCCATTTTTTTTAAAAATCGAATTTTAGACAACACAGGATAGAAAAGGAAGTAAAACATTACAAAAGCCTGTTTAAAAAGTATGTGGTTAGTGGCAACATAATTTTTTTTTAAATGTAAGTTAAATTTTTTAAAAATACAGAAGTTTAGGTTTTAAGAGCAATCAACAACAAAAAACAGCATACAAGGAATATTTACCAAAACTAACCATAAACAGGATCACAAATATAAATGATAACAAATCATATGAAGTATGTTCTCTGAACACAGTGGTATTAAACTACAAGTAAATAACAAAAAAGGCAATTAGAAAGTAAATGCCCAACTGTTTGGAAAAATAAGCAATATACTTCTAGATAACCAATGTATCAAAGAATAAAGCAAGAAGGAAATTAGAAACTATTCTAAAATTAGAAGTGTGTATGTGTGTCACAATGTAAATAGTATCCCTCACTATTTGAGGGGGGGAAAGATTAAAAGTCACTGATCTGTAATATATAATAATCTTGGGAAATAAAAAATATATAGCAAATCCTGTAGAAAATAGAAAAATGGGCAAAATAAGCATTTCAGAAATGAAGATATTAAAAAAATGCCACAAAGAGTTGCTCATATTCATTAGTAACCAAAGAAAAGCAATTAAAAAGGTAAAAATAATCCAAATATTGGCAGTGGTGTGAAGATACAGGAACCTGTATACACTACTCCTACAAGTGGACACTTAGAGCACCAAACCTAGAGGTAATATAGATTTTAAGTACATGTCCTCTACTCCACTCCAGGGTATTTCAAAGAAATCCCCAAACCAAGTCCCCAAGGGACAGTGTAAGAGGATATTAACTGCACCACATAACATACAAGTACACATTCTATGCCATTCACATAGACTATAGTACGAACGGTGCCTCCTTGACTTTTGCCACATAGCAGCCCTATAACAGTGAACCAAAGAGACAAAAATGCTTGCCCACATGGCACTTACATTTTAATGTTCTATCTGCCTGATAAACATTGATTGATTGAATACAAGAACAAAGGAATAAGCAAGACTCACCACCAAAAGTTAGGCTTCATTACCTCCCAAGTGCCTGTCTGGAAAATTTAGAAAACATATTTTATGAGTACCTGAAGCACCACTGCACCACTGCTTCAGAGATCCTCATTTGGGTCCTAATGATAGAATATAGACACACACTAATAATGCTAAACATATTTAATTCACTAGTATGTATCTTCATACATATGTATGCCATATAATGCCTTTTCAAAAAGTTTAAAGTATGAACATTTTTCTCAAATGGAAAACACGCATCTATCCCCAGAGAGAGATTCCCAGAGCATCAAAGAAAATGCACACACTGATAAATCAATATTGCCAAGCAGAGGGAAAGACAGCAGCACAAACATACCTCTACTGGAGACCAAAAGCCCTGCGCTTTCTCTCTTAATATGGATTTTTTTCCCAAGCCAGTTTTAAAATATGGGAAGCAAAGATATTGCAAAATGATCTCACAATATGCCCGCTCCTCTCCCTATACCCATCCCCTGAAATAAGGCAGCAAGCAATTACTGAAAATCACTGTTCTGTATTTCATATCCCTACAGGCTACTGTTCCCACTTTCAGTCCCTGAGCAATCCTAGACACAACTCCAGATAGTCTAGTAAAAATCTGTCTACACACAGCATGTACAGTACTTTCTGACTCTACAATAGTTGCCTTCTTCACTTTTTCAGATATTTGTGGAAATCACTGATTGAACAGCATTAAAGAGTAGTGATGAATATAGATGAGACAGTGATATGCAAGTGGAGAAGACAGAACTAGATTTAGGTATTACTCCTACTACTTGGCCTTCTACTGGCCACTTAACCAAAACTAGATTTAGATATTGGTTCGCCAAAAAGTTCATTTAGTTTTTTCCATACGATGGCTCTAGTAGTGCTTAGTTGTCTTTAACTTCATTCAAAACAATTTTGTTAGAACATACTGTGATAGCTGTTATATTAGTATGCATTAAAAAAAACACCAAAATTGGTGAATTTCTGTGTAACTATTTTAATATTAAGGATGGAAGAAAATAAACATTTTTGGTGAATTATGCTTTATTATTTCAAGAAAGGTAAAAATGCAACTGAAACACAATAAAGATTTGTGCAGTGTATGGAGGAGCTGCTGTAACTGATCAAATGTGTCAGAAGTGGTTTGCAAAGTTTCTTGGTACTATTGACATTTTGGCAAAAAAAAATTATTTTCTGTGGCACTGTCCATGCATTGGAAGATGTTTAGCAGCACCCCTGGCCTCTACCCACTAGAAGCCAATAGCGAGAGATAGCTGACATACTCAAAATACCCAAATCAATAAACTTGTTGGTGAAAATGAAAAACATGTTTTTTATGGAAAAAAATAGAGACTTTTTGACCAACCCAATACGTATTTGGCCTTCTACTGGCCATTTAATCTCTTCAGAAAATTTCCTCAGCTGTAAAGTGAGAATACCACCACCTGCCTTATAAGGTTGTTGCAGAGACTAAATGAGGCAGCATTAAACACCTGGCATGAGATGCTAAACAAACCTTAGTTTAACTCCTCTCTTTCTTACTAAGCCACTACCAAGTGGGCAGACAGGCAAAAAGCTACAAATAAAGTGAAGGTTGTCAATATGAAAATAGTTTAAAATGAGGCATACTTTCCATTCATTCAAAATATATTTATTGAGCAATCTGGCAGGCACTATTGTAGGCACTCAGGATGCAGCTCTGAACATGACAATTTCTATCTTTAAAGAACATCAAAGAGTTCCACTCAAAACATTCAGTAAGTAAAGGCTTAGAACTCTTACCTGCTGAGCATCTATATCACTCATTTAGTCTCAACCTTGAACTGATTTATCTTCTTAATAATTGCTCATGTGTGTACCACTGTGAGTACTTACAGTCCTTAAAGTAGAAACTGTGTTTTATTTATCTTCTGTTCTCAAAGTCCAATCATCATGATTTTCACAAAATAGGCTCCTTATACACCATTTCATTCATTTACCAGGTATTTACTAAGCACCTTCCATGTGTCACCTGCTGCACCAAACCCTGGGAATACAGCACTTGGGTGAAAATAAGGGATAGTAGTGCCTGTTCTCCTGGATCGTATACCCTACTCTAATAGAAGAATCTATGGGAGAAAAACTTTAACCAAAAGCATATACATGTACCCTACCTCCAGATAAAACTACAATAACAATCTAAAAATGAAAAAAAATTAATACCAAAATACCTACAGTTCAAAAGCATCCTAAGTTTGTAATCTTACAGCATATATCGAAAGCATAATACAAATTACAAGCTAATAACTTTAATCCGGATGTCTTTTCTATGTTTGATACAATATTTAACTTTCTAAAAATCTTTAGCTTATATTTATTTAAGTAAATTTAACTCATTTTATGTATGGTTTTTCCCCTGACTCTGCAGTGAATAAATCAGGGGTGTCAAACTCATTTTCACCAGGGGCCACATCAGCCTCGAGGCTGCTTTCAAAGGGCGGAGTGTAACTTTAGGACTGTATAAATGTAACTACTCCTTAACAGTTAAGCGAGAGCTCAGCACTGCCACCAGGTAGAAACAAGGTGCCGGGCGGGATCAAACAAGGTGGAGGGCTGAATTCGGCCCGTAGGCCTTGTGTTTGCCACCTGTGGAATAAATGCTTTTTACTCAGTGACTCGTTTTTCATGAAAATCCTCCCCCAGCAAATAGGCACAACAGAAATAAAACATTCCTAGTACAAAACCAAAAATCCAAATAGCAAGAAATCAACTCAATAATGGACACAAGTCACACTTCATTGTATAAGTCTGAAAAGAAATGCCAAGTATACAAGTCGAAGCAATACAGCACTTTTCCGAAGTGAATCCTTGAGACAGATCACTCTCTCTATTCAGGTGCTGACACTGGTTGGGACTGCTGAGTTCTCAGAACAAGTTGTAATCCTACCACCTGTCTAGCTGGTTTCCAGGGCTTATTGGTTTATCTATGATTATATATTTAGGAGACATGCAATCAAGGACCTATCGAAGGAGGGTTAAAAAGACTGCCAGGGAATGATTGCGGGATTCACTCTACAGGTGTTGTAAGTTTCATCCATGAGTTTGGGGGAAAAAAAAAAAACAACCTGCAAGCTGGTATAGTATTTGGACCACAGAAATGGCCAGTAACTGAATTTCTAAACTTGCATTTTCACTTAGCTATCAGAGAGAATCCTATGAACTTCACAGCTGCTATGATTCAAAACTGTGACAGGGGACACTGCTTACCACATTACTCAATACCACCCACATGGTACTCCATGTGAATCTGATATAAGGAAAAACTTGCTCTGCTCCGAGGAACCTGTATTTTTCCCTGCTCATCCTAAACATTATTACATTCCTCTCTCAGGCTTTTCTATGTTTGAGCCTCAACTGTGACCACTCTGCTTGGGTTCTACTGGCAAATGTAGGAGTGCTGGAAAAGAATAAGTCCAGGGTGATAAAAGTACAGCAGGGGGTGAGGGTGGGGTGAAAGAGGGTACAAGAGGATGGTGGAAACAAGTACAGTAATTTAAATTTAAAAAGAAATGACAAAAAAGTGTAAAGTGACATTAAAGGACCCAGAGATTCTTCTAAGGAAAAATGAAGCAAGCTTAACCATAAAGTTACTCAAAATATTTTCATCTTCTCAACTAACATGTGGACTCAGAGTCAATGATCATCTCAAAAAGCACAAAAAGCTAGTGAGGAAGCTGAAAGCACAGCAAACAGACCTAGGAAGGATGAAAGAGTTGAAGTATTTTTCAAAGACTGTTTTCCAATTCTGTGGATATAGTATCAGTTTGTTTGTTGAGAGCGACTCTGAGGTGGGGCAAATAAATGGTAATTACTAAAGGTCAGATTACCTGACCTAAAAGAGGTCAAACTTTATGTATGCTAAATAAACAAAAAAGCCAAGTGCTATACAGAAGTAATTGCAACTAACTGCAAAACAGAAGTCAACTCGACATCTAAAAGTGTGGGCACAAGAAAATCATTCCAATAACCTACAGAACGTATCATTGGTTGGTTTCCCCATCCTACACACACTTGGGGAAGAGACAAAACTATAGGCATAGCTCATGGTCCTATGGCTTTTTAGCTTTTTAGAGCAAATGAAATGTCTCTAGGTACAGTGGATGAAACCATCTAAAAAGAGTCAGAAGGGAAAGAAGAGGGGGGAAATCAGCATCAGGTGTAAAATGAAGAACATAACACAAAAGTAGAGAAAGCGGACCGTCCTCGATTATCTATCTCATCGAGAGGGATGCATCTCTTCCTACAAAAGTCAAGTCTCCTACAGAAACAGCACGAGCAACCCCATTTCCCACTAAATCAGTCTTCACCGACACCAGCAAATGTCTGAGACCCCACGGACACAGAGGGAGCCTTGGAACACTGTTCCAGAAAGGGTAAACCACGAGGGCTCAATTCTCGCGCCAGAAAACTAACTTGGGAGGAAGAGCTTACCAGACTCAAATCAACCCACCTCAGAAATGTACAACCTGCTTCATAAATATGCAATCCATAAACTTTAAAAAGTCAGAATTACAACACCCTCTTCTAAAGGACTGCTCACACACAACACAGGATTATTAAATGTCTCAGAGAAAGCAATTAGATCATCCCATCATCTACCACAGCCAGGATCCAAAGCTTAAAACCGAAAAACAAATATGTCAAAGTAAATCTTCATTAGCCTGTTATTTATGGTCTTTCAAGCCACTTTAAAAGGATCCTCCAAACAAAGTTTCATTAGCATCCTTCTGGAAAGAGCTTTAATCTCTTTCGTTCTTCCAGCAATTTAAGAGCTACCAAATGTCCATTTCTACGTTAGATTATTGATTCCTTGCCTTTTAACATCTCCCTAACAGCTGCCTGACAAATTACCTCACCTCCTTCCCCAGGAGGCAGGGGCGGCACGACATCCATCCACGAGGCAGCAGTGGGACCACGAGGCAGGAGTGGGACCACGAGCCGGGCAGCGCCGGGCCAGCTCCCGGCGCCCGGCGAGTCGCTGCCGCAGCCCAGGGGCCCGCTCTGCACGCGGCACGAGCAAACGCCCACCCTCTGAACGCTTTACCCGCCCCCAAGTGGAGATGACAGACCTCCCTTAAAAACTCACTTTCATCTTAAACTATGTGTCAGCTTCAGAAAGTCAATAAGCTTGTGCATGCTTGGAATAATTTCTACAGAAAGCCTAACTTTTCAGAATAATCACTCTGAACAGTTTGCACAACTTTCAGATTTGGCTCTATTTCAACCTAAAAGATCTGTAAGCCCCCAAATTAACATAATTTTGAAAGTATTTTCCAGATTTTTAGCAAAATAAAAGTCAGACGCGTTTCCAAAGACACAGTAAATATACTCCAAAGTAGCAACGTAAACTAGGTCGCTGAGACAGAGAAAAGACACACATAAACCATGAACTTGTAGACTCCTGTAGAAAACAAAATATTGCTTTCCTCGCATAACAACAAAATGGTGTGGACTGGAAGGCGCATTTTAAAAGAACTGTCATCTCCAGCCGAATTAGCCTGGGTAAATCAGCCTCTTCCCAAACACAAACAAAACCCTCTTCTGAAGTCAACCAACCTCATGCAACACAGACCTACCAATTCCTCAAAAGTGACAACACATAATTGCTAACTTGAAGTTTTACAGTGCATTGCAATTTCAATCACTTAAAAAAAAAAAACCTCTACCGGCGGCCTTGTTCGAATGTCACTTTTGCGACAGTGTGACACTGACGGCGTTACATAACCACCGTGGAGCCCTCGAGGAAACCCCACGGTTCGGCACGACCCCCGCCACCACCGAGTGCGCGCGCCCGCCCGGCCCCGGCGGCGCCCGGGAAGCCCGCCGAGGTCCCTAACCAAACCCCGGCGGGCCGGCTCCCCCGCGGCAGCTCCGCGTTTGATCTCTCCCGCCTGCCGAGGCGGCGGCGCTGACTCCGTTTTCAAAGTTGGTGTCAGAGCAACTGCAAACTTTTCTCAGCACCCCTGCCCGGCTGCCAGCCGGCGCTCCCCGCTCCCCGCCTCGCCCCCGAGAACCGCCCGCGAACAGCCGCAGAGCGAGCTGGAGTAGGGAACCGGCGGGAGCCCACACACTCACGGGACGGGTTTGACACCGCAGGAAACTTTCACTTCTCCGGCCTCCCGCCCGGGGACTCCCGCCCGGGAAGCCCTGGCTCCCCCGGCGCTCTCCTCTACGGCGGGACAAGGGCACGGGAAGCGGACCGTTCTCAAGTCCCCGAGAGGACCCCCCACCCCCGGAGCCCTCTCCCCAGGACTCCAGGGCTGTTCTGTACACAAAAGAGGCGGGCCGGCGAAGCTGTCGCGGCCCTATCCAGCCGGGTGCCATCCTCCACCGCACCCGCAAGACCCGGTCCGCAGCCGCCCGAGAGGTGTCCCCTGGACGCTTCCTGCCCCAGCCCGGCCAGACAAAGCCCCGGCGGCCGGGCCGCCGCTCGCAAGCCTCCGGACTCGGGCCGCCGCGCTCTTACCCGGGCCTCGTCCAGAGCGACGCCGGCGCCACCACTTCCCCCGGCCTTGGCGGCGGGGCAGCTGGCAGCGCGGGTCTTGGAGGAGCGGGTCCGAGAGGAGATGAAATGGCTGCTGCCTCCGGTCGTCCCAGGTTCTGCTCCGGCCCCAGGCCCGGGCCCAGGCGACTTGGACCCGAGAAGGCGCAGAGAACTCTTCCGGGTGTTCACCATGGTCGAGCCCGGAGGACGGGGTCTACCCCGCGCCCGCCGCGCCCGCCGCGCCCGCCGCGCCCGGGAGAGCTGGGGAAGGCCGGCCCGCCGGCCGGGCAGTCGGGGCCAGTGGAGGCGGGCCGGGAGACGAGCCCACACGGACGCCGCGGAGCGCTGACGAGGACAGGCGACAGTAGGACAGAGAACGGGAAGTCGGCGTGAGGAGGAAGTAAGGAGAGGCGGGAGCAACGCGCCAGGCCGACGACTCAGACCCTCCGCCGGCTTCGCCCTCCTCAGCGGGAGCCGAGCGGAGCCGCCATTTCTACCCCTTTCTCTCCCGTTCTCGCTCTTGAGCTCCGTGCGTCAGGGCTCCAGCGCCGCAGGGCCGACAGGACCGCTTCCGGCCGTGGCCGCTGCGGGGCGCTGCGAGGCCAGCCAGCCTTTTCCTTGGCGGCTGCTCCCTCCTCTCCCCCCGCCCTTCCAATAGGCCCCGCCCAGCGGCCCTACGTCAGGCTCGGCGGCCAGGGAAGGGGCGCTCTGGACTCTGTCAACTCTATGGTTTCCCGGTCGGGCTAGCACGGTAGGAAGGGGGATGGGAAATACCCGAAGGCGTACTGGGTGAGCTCTCACACTCTGGCAGGCCCGAGCACCCCAGCATCCCCACCATCCCCCCAGGTGGCTCGGACGGAGCAAGGAGCTGGAACCGGGCTTGGAGGCGAACCTCGTCAACAACGTGACCAGGTCGCTGTGACCTGACTTGGAATCTCAGATACCGAAGGCATGACACTGAACTTGAGTAACACTTTTCATGGCTGTAAAGAGGAAAGTGACAAGTGTGATAAAATAGATCTGTGCGGTATCTGGCACATAGTAAGCTGGAAAAAGAACAAATGCTAAAACCCTGCGTCTTTAAACAAAGCAAGGCAGGATCTTTTTCGATAACCCTAGCCAGATGTAAGGCGGAGTCACAAAGACTGAATTCTTCCTACTGAGAGCCTCCTTTATCACTGCCGCCGCCGCCCCCACCCGCGCAAGAATTAATACAAAAACTGAACGCAAACATTTTAAATGTGATTGGACTTTCAAAGGAAAAGAGTAACACAGGATTTCTATGAAAAGCTCTGCTGTGAAGTATGAATTATGTTCATTTCAAAAAAATTCTGTACATTAGTCATTGAAAGCCTACTGTTTATTGGGCAGAAGATCTTCCTGTTTGCGATGCTTAAGAAAATTTGAAGACTCGTGAAAAGTCCTGGAAAGATAGGTAAACTGCATCAGAGTTAGCATATTCCAATCATCCAAGCTCCCAATGACCCTGGGAATGGACATAGTTTTTCCGTTTGGTGTACAGTGAGGATTCCAGGAAAGCTGACAAATCCCTCTCAACGAATTTACATACCACACCTTCCCCAAGGCACCACACTTAAAATCGTTCTCTCATGGATGTGGAGACCTCATAATGGCAATGGACCTGGGTTTTTCTGCATCACTTAGCTATAATCATTGAACAGAATGAACAGTTTCATTTCCAGCAGGGGGAAAAAATAAAACTGGCTTTAAGTATGATAGAAATATCCTGAAGGATCCTCAAGGCATGCTACAGCCTACACCACCCACCCGAGCACTCTGGTGCACCAGGTCCCTGTCAGTGTCAGGCCCAGTCTCCTCACTTCTGCCGGTGTGGCCCCTGCTCAGTACCAGCACCAGTTGGCCACCCAGCCCTACACTGGGTGGTCCCTAGGCTCAACTATTTACACTGAGCCCTACCAAGAACAGCCAGTATTCCTCTTTGTAGTTTATGAGCAGAGGGAGAAGGGGTCATGGCTGTCTTTTCCTGGCACTGAGTTCTTCGTAATGGGTATGATGAGCTTTTCCCTTACTATCCCTCAAAACTCCTTAGCCGAGAACATGCTCTGTGAGGGCCCACTGAAGCAGAAGGTTTTTCTCTGGGGACCTGTCTCGGTGTTGTCTGCACTGTTGTGATCTCCAAAGTCTGACCTATTTCTTAATTCTTTATTTTTGTGACAGCAGTTGTGGTATCAGGAAAGACTTCGGAAGCCCCTCTTCTGTAGTTACTAAGGAAGAGAGATCTTCCTGAAGCAACTCTTTGAAAAATATTTTCTCTGACTTTATTTCTATAAATGCTTTATTTAAAAAAAGGAAAAGTACCTGAAGAGGTGTATGGTATGCAGATTAGCATGAAAGGCTTTTTGGGTGCTTTCCTCCTTTGTTTTGTTTCTGTGTTTGCTTTTGTCCTAAGTTGAGAAAGCCAGGTGATGAGTTCGGTTACTATAACCTATACCATTCATTCACAACAAATATTTACTCTAAACCCAAGGAGTGTTAAGTACTGTATCAGGTCGGGGAAAGAGGGAGATTTAAAAAAAAAAAACGACGACAACAACAACATAGTTTGCACCCTCAAAAAGCTCACAGAAAAGGAGGAATTGAAGGAGACACCCAAAGAACCAGTAAGCTGCAACAGGATGTTTGAAGAAAGAATGAGCCCTAGCTGTGTGGCTCGTTTGGTTGGAGCTTTGCTGACATCGTCCTGATGTGTCAAAGTTGCAAATTCAATCCCCAGTCAGGGCGCATACAGCAGTCAACCAATGAGTGCCTGGGTAGGCAGGACAACAAATGATGTTTTTACCTTCCTCTCTTTCTCTAAAGTCAATTGATTAAAATGTTTTTTAAAAAAGAATGAATGAGCAGGGGTGTTAGGGAAAGCCTCTGAGAGGTAATGACTCCTGAGATGCATCTCGAACCACAAAGTGGACAAAGAAAGCATTATGGACATGAGAAAGGAAGGCTTGAAAAAGATATGGAAGCGTTGCTTGTTTTCCACAGTGTGACCTGCCTTGCTTTCTCCTACCTTTCTATAATCTTTCTTAAATTCTGTCCTTAATTTCAGATGCTTAAAAGAAGATGCAACTTGTCCTGGTCAGGTATCTCAGGTGGTTAGAACATTGTCCTGATATGTTGAGGTTGTGGGTTCAATCCCTGGTCAGGGCACACACAAGAAGTAACCAGTGAGTGCATGAATGAGTGGAGCAACAAACTGATATTGCGCTGGTTTGCCTCTATATATATATCTCCACCTCCCCCCCACCACTCTCCCTTTTACTCTCTCTCTCTCCAAAATCAATAAATAAATTTTTAAAATTACAAGAAAAGAGCCCTGGCCAGTGTGGCTCAGTGGATTGAGTGCCAGGCTGTGGACCAAAGGATTGCCAGTTCAATTCCCAGTCAGGGCACATGCCTGGTCTGCAGGTCAGGTCCACGTTTGGGGATGTGAAAGAGGTAACCAATCACTGCTTCTCTCGCACGTCATGTTTCTTTCCTTCCTTTCCCCACCTCTAAAAGTAAATAAGTAAAATCTTTTTTTATTTTTAAAGATTTTATTCATTTATTTTCAAAGAGAGGCAAAGGGGTGAAGAAAGAGAGGGAGAGAAACATCAGTGTGTGGTGGCCTCTCACTGGGCCCCTACTGTGGACCTGGCCCACAACCCAGGCATGTGCCCTGACTGGGAATTGAACCGGCGACCCATTGCTTCGCAGCCCACACTCAATCCACTGAGCTACACCAGCCAGGGCTAAACTTTTTTTTTTTTAATTAAAAAAAAGAAGCTACAACTTGCTATTCTGCAGAGCACTTGGGATCTTGCTTCCCAGCAATTGTCAGTTTAGCTCAAGTCAACTCATAAAGATTCTCTGCAGGTCTGGCCATGTCTTACATCGATAGCATGACTTCATATGTACACAATACTACAGAGTCTGTTTTAAAACATGCAATTATTCAAGCTACTAAATAAATTCAGCAAATATGCTGGATATAAAAATAAACATTAGTGGTATTTCTATAGTCTAATGATGAAAAATCTAAAAAGGAAATTAAGAAAGCAATTCTTATTAAAACAGCACCTAAAAGAATAAAATACTTAGGATCAGAAGGTATAGGACTTGGGCACTGACGACTAAAAGACAGGGCTGAAAGAAATGAAAGAAGACCTAAGTAAATAGAAAGACATCCATGTTCATGGATGGAAAAACCTAACATTGTTAAGATGTTGATATTCCTCAAATTGACGTATGGATTCAATGCAATTCCTATCAAAATCCCAATGGCCTTCTTTTATAGGAATGGAAGCACTGATCCTAACCACAAGGTACCTGGGATTTTTAATGGGGGAGTTAGACCTCAGTCCTTGAGTTTGGCCAAGAGAGAATTCAGAACCAAGAACTCTGGCATAAGAAATTTATTTAGAAGTCACTGCGGTAGAAAAAGTGAGCCAGCTGTGCTGTGTGGGCTCAGGAAATAAGTTACAGAGACAAAAAAAAAAGGGGGGGGGTGGAGCTTGGAGCTCAGGACAAAGAAAGAAAAGATAATGTGCCTGAGAAAAGAAAAGAGGGAAAAGGCACTGACTTGTGAGAGAAGGGGTGGGGGAGGCACTGGGTCCTTTGTCTTAAGGAATTTTATCTGTTTTCCAAAGACTAGGATTTCAGTACAGTATTCATGTACTTTTCCTGAGGACTTAACACTTAAGACAGTGGCCATGCAAGGGTTTGCATGGGATTCATAGGAGACTATTCTCTGCCCCCACCTCGTTTCTCCTCTAAGGGGGTTTAAACCACACTAGTAGCAATATGAAAGGTCAGAGGGTCTAAAGTGTATGAGCAGTGGTATCAAAGTTTAGGAGGTCTACACCACATGACTAGCAACATGCTAAGCACCTGGGACTTTCCTCCCTGGTGACATTCCATATTTGGCCTGCCATTCCTGCTCTGCTCAATCTGCCTAACTGCCTACTCTATCAGAACAACCAAAACAATCTTGAAAAAGAAGAAGAAAGTTGGAGGGCTCATACTTCCTAAATTTAAAACCTACTACAAAGCTATAGTATTCAAAACATAATGATACTGACATAAGAGTAGATCTTTAAATAAATGAAACCGAATTTTGATTCCAGAAATGAACTAATACATTTATGATCAATTGATTTTTGACAAGGGAAGAATCCTCTCTATCACAAGGTGCTGGGGCAGAAAGGAAAGGAAGGTAATGGAGAGAGGAAGGGAAGGAGAGAGGGAAGAAGGAAGAAAGAAAAAAGGAAGGAAGGAGAAAGAAGGAAAAGAGAAAGGAAGGAAGGAGGGGAAAGAGAAAGAAAGAAAAGAAGGAAGGAAGGAGGGAGGGAGGGAGGGAAAAGCCTCATATAAAGGTCAAAGAAAAGTCTCTTTTGTTCAAAGAAATCGAAGTATCCTAGTAACTCCTCAGTGTAGGCTACAACAGACAGGATTTCAGGAGCACTGATTTGAAATTAGAGCTCACCACAGGATCCCAGAATCAGTCACAAAACAAAAGATGAATTTAAAATATTCACGAGATGCCTTTACCTGGGTGGGCATGGCAGGGGTCGGTAGGGGAGGCCCAACCTCATTTTGAATACTAGCATTAAAAACTGTCAAGTGAAAAACAAATGCCAATTTAGACAAATGAGACTTTATTTGAAAATGTTATTGCAATGGTGGGGGAGGGGGAAGAGACTACTCCATTAAACTAAGGTAGGAGGACAATTACTGTAGGGTAAATACTCAACTGTCAAAAACAAACAAACAGACAAAATAACCCACCTAGCTTTAGGTAAAGAGAAAATTTATTGTAGGAGATTATTCCAAAAAGAAAGGAACTGTCACAATGGGAGGCTGTGGGAGGCGGGGTGACTCTTGCTATAGGGGACTCTGACCATGCACAAGATCCGCAACGGTCTCCCAGGTCAGTGGGGCATTTCTTTTACAGGAAGCAGGGGCCAAAAGAAAGAACTGGCTGTGAGGAAGCGGGATGGACCGGTGGAGGTGGCAGTGATCTCACTGCAGATCAGGAAGCCAGCCTATTTTCAGGAACCGTGAATAAGAAGGGATTGTATGCTGGCTCAGGTGGAGGCTGGGTCAAAGTTTAGGGGGCTGGAGGAAGGAGAGAAGCTTAACAAGTTTGGTCAAGTCAAGGTAGCCGGTATTTTGTACAATCAGTTGAGCTAATCACGTATGAGGCCAAAAGAATGGGAATTTGAAGGGTCTGCCATAGGTAAACAAGGGAGCATCCAGGAGTCACATCTAAATCACACGGGGAAGGTGGTCCTTTGCTGTAACCTTTTCAGAATCCCAAAGGAGTGGAAGGATTTCTTTAAAACCCTTGCTTTCCAGAATCTCAGGGTTCAGGTTCAAGTTCAATATTTTTATATTCACAGGGTTCAAGTTCAACATTTGTCAGCATGCAGGGAAATCTCTCCACGGATTCCATCAAAGTCTGAAGAAGTGCAGCGGGATGGAGACGCCGGGTTCTCAGGTGAACCCACAATTAGCTCCGGGCTTTTTCCGAGCACAGTGCAGTGGCACCCAGCAGCCGGGCGGCGGCAGGAAGCAGGTGGCGGCGGTGTGGTCCGGAACGCCGAGGCCAGACGCGGCCGCGACCGCCGCCGCCTGCCCCGCCCCCACGCGCGCTCTCGGGGATGCGCAGAGCCCGCCAGGGCGCGCGCCGCGGCGCTCGGCGGCGGTCGCGGAGGGAGGCGGGCTGGGTCCCAGAGGCGCGGCCCCGGATCCGCATAGGGCCCGCGGGCCCCGGTGCTGCGCAGCTGAGGAGCTCCAGTCCGGCGACGGCTGCTCGCGCTGCCCTAGAGAGAATTGTGGACGAGGCCGGGAGGAGACAGCAGGCGCGGCCCCCTCCAGCGGCCACGCCCGGAGGTAGTTTCCTGGCGCCGCGTCGCGATCGGCGGGGTGCGGGGCTCGGGCCCGCGTCTCCCGGGCTGGGCGGCGGGGGTCGTTGGGTCGGGCAGTGCCGCCGCCGCGCTGGTCTTTGTCTCGGTGAGCCAATTTCTGCCGGGTTCGCGCCCTCGCGCCACCGATCTCGAAAGGGCGCCGTCGGGCGGCGGGGCCGGGCGAGACTCCTGCGCCGCCCAGGTGCGCCGCGGCTCTCGGCTGCCCGCGGCTCGCGGCCCGAGTGCGAACTCCCTGGGAGCCCGTCGGTGGTTTTTTCCCTCGGAAGTCGCTCGTGAACTTCGAGTTAGGTGCGTGCGGTCAAAACGCCCCGATTTCCAAAGGAGATCGCTGCAAAAGCATAGTACAGACATCCAAGGCGTATCTATTTTGAGTCGTCGTCCTTTAACTTCATTACCAGCCTCCCACAACTCAATCTATTTTGCGGGTTTGATGTTCTTCGCCGTTTTCATACTTATTTTCTCTTTTCTTTGTGTGTGTGTGTGTGTGTGTGTGTAGTTCTTTGTACTCACATTTTATTGCTTCTCAGCAATAATGAACGTCAGTGCGGTGTCCAATGTTGGTTCCTTCGCATGTAATTTGAGATCATTGAAAATAAAGCTAGGAAACTGACCGTCTGTGTCGACCTTAATGTGGAACTGTGAAGTGTGTCAGATTGTGTAAGCAACATGAAAATCCACTTCCTTATTTCGTAGTCATGGCTCAAGTGTGTTTTGGCAGTGTTTATAAGTTTTTAAATTATAGTTTAGTTTTAGTGGGACAAACTTTAAAAGTTGGTGGTGTATCTTCTCTCTAAATATGCTAAGAGCCACAATGACTGAAAATGCAATTTAATTCAGTGAATACTGAGCATCTGTGTAAAACAGTAACAGCGCTAGTGCTGGTGGAATCCAAAAATGAGTAAGAATTGTGTGCAGGATGAAGGGAGTGACGAAACACACAAATAATAATGATGCAGACAGAATACGATATTAACAGACCCTACTGCTTATGACCACTGACTCCTATACCCACCCTGTGGTAAATACTTGACACGCATACTTTGTACTTAATGTTAATTACTTGATTCATCATTGAATATTTTTAGTACCTACTGTGTACTGAATGCTAATGATAGGGATATGGTAAGCAGTTAGACAGGTGTGAGCAGAGTAGGAAGGCCAGGCCAAGTACAGAAGGTCACCAGGGTGGGAAGCCCTAGGAAAAGACCTAGCAGCAGGCAAAATGGGAACACAGGGAGTCCATGCAGCCCAGCGGGCTCACTTCTTCTACCTCTGCGACGTTCTGAATAAATTTTCTCTAGTAATTAGAGTCCCTGGCTCTGAATTCTTTCTCAGCCAAACAAAAGGACCATGGTCTAACTTCACTGGTTACATCCGTTGCCAATACAACGGCGACCATCACAGATTTTGCCTTTAAGGACTTTACATTCTCATTGGGGGAAACGGATATGAAACAAATTGTCACACAAGTAAATGCCAGCAAACCGAGATAGCAGCTAAAAAAAGAAGAATGTAGGGTGTTGTGATAGCAAGTAAGGGCTTGCGGAGGCACTTGTGCCAGTCAGGGAAATCGGTTAAGGTTTTCCTAGGAAAGTCATCTTCAGGCTGAGGTATGGGTGCATAGGAATAGGTGAAGGTGGCTCCCCAAGGAGGGAACAAAGGTCCAGGCAATGGAACTAGGAACAGAGGCTTGGGAAGATTTTGGGAACTGAAAGGTCAAAGCGATGGGATTGAATGTAGAAAGCAAAAGGTGGGGTATGATTATGGTCAGAGAAACCATGTGGGGCGGGGCCCCTTAAACTGTGTTAAGGATTTGGGACCAGTTTTTTTCTTTTTCTTTTTAAAAACTTATAGAGAACTTTTCAAGTCACTCAAACGTAGTGAGAGAACAGTATGGTGAACTCCCCTGTAATATTATCCAGATTTGGACTTTATTTGAAGAACAGTAAGAGTTCTTGGAAGGGTTTTAAGCAGGGAAGTCCCACAATCAAATTTGTACCTTAATTAAAAAGATCACCCAGATCCCTGGCTGGTGTAGCTCAGTGGATTGAGTGCGGGCTGCAAACAAAGCATCACAGGTTCCATTCTCAGTCAGGGCACATGCCTGGGTTGCAGGCCAGGTCCCCAGTGGAGGCCATGTGAGAGGCAACCACACATTGATGTTTCTCTCTCTCTCTTTCTTCCTCCCTTCCCCTCTCTAAAAATATAAATAAGTAAAATCTTAAAAAAAAAACCACACATAAAAAGATCACCCTGACATCTGTGTAGAAATCGGATTGGATGGGGACATGAGTGGATATGAGGAACCGGCTAGAGATGAGGGCTGTGTCTGGGAAGGTAAGGCAAATTCTCAGGGCATGTAACTGATCTCTCCTTGCTGTTAGTAAATCTGTATTCATACATACCTTTTGGAGAAGTCATGGCAAGTTTTTCTAAAGGAGATTGTATTTGAGATGAGTTCGCAAAATAGGTAACAGGTCAGGAACCCTAGAATGAGAATGTTCTTGGTGTCAAAGGATGGCTAACCCAGTGACCTTGAAAATCTCTGCTGAAGTTTCCCCTTTCCCTTAGGATTTTCTCATTTAAATTACTTGTGACACTGTCGTTGTGGTCCTTAGGAGCTTATAACTCACTATTCACTATTTTTTGTAGAAGACACTAACGTATTTTTTAGTGATTACAGACAGCTCAGATAAGCTGAAACTTTCTAAGAGGTTTCATTTTTTTTTATCACTTAAGAGTTAGCAAATTAGAATTCATAAAATATTCAAATAAACTTTCTTAAAGCTTCTGATTCTGATGCTACTATAAGTTGCTCTGGAGGCCTAATTCTGTCCTACAGAAGATCTAAGTGAAGGAGCCTCACGTGGAAATGTGATCCATTGGTTTCTTTTCCCTCATGTTCGGTGCCAGGAATGGCTTCATTTTTAAAGATAAACTGCAACTTCTGCATAAAGATAGCATACCCAGTGTTATAATACTGGGATTCAAATTCTTCTTTAAAAAAAAAGTGTCTGTTTAGAAAAATAAAATTGGTAGCATGCAAATTTTCCCAATGTATACGTTGAAAAGACTAAATCTATTTTGACTGGATTTTCTTTTTAGTGGCTATGCTCCAAAAAGCTCAGTCTCCTCTGTCTCCTGACTGATCACTTTAGCTCTGTAGTCGCTGGTAGTAAGTGGGATAATATTCGAGAGGGTGTTTGGTCAACTCTGATGTGCAGTACAAATGTAAGACGGTAGTGGTACTGATTGGAGGCAAAATGAAGAAACTTTGCCTCTGCCCAATCTGAGGCCCACCTCATGCTGGCAGCTTAGATATTTGTCAGGCGGCTCTTTTATTCTCTGCTGTACAGGACACGACCGAGGCTCATTCGTGCCACGTGACTGTGATGATTGGGGAGGTCACTCAATGCACATACATTTTACGTGGTTCATTTACATGGTACTAATTTATGATAGAAAACACCTAAAGTGATGGGGACTTTACAGCCATGTTAGAACCAGTTTTTACTTCTACGCCATGTTCGCGATCAGTAATTTAGTACATTTTTCCTTGTTAGTCTGTAAACTTGCTGGTGATGATAGAGACTCTGGCTGTCCTGTTGATCCTTCTATCAGAGATTCTAAACCAGCGCCTTGTAGACAGTAGTAAGAGGTTCAGTAAGTATGTAAGTGTTTTTAAAAGTTTAATTAATGACATCAAAAGTAAACTTTCATAGCCTGGTCAAAATTCAAACTTTTAAGACTAAGTCTAGAGTTGTTTCTTACCAACCCTTGGAACAGAGGTTGGAACAGAGGGGCGGGAAAAGAGGAAGGAGCGTAACACCGTATTTTCTGTATCTCCTCCAGTCCTCACGACAGCCTTGTGAGGAGGGTGACTGTCTCCAGGTCACAGGTTAGAAGCCGGGGCTTAGCGAAGGTAAATAACATGTTTGAGGTCATCCGGCTCCAATACGATGCAGCGGGTACTCCGGTGCAAGTCAGTTTGAAGCCGAGGACTCTTCATTCTCTTTTGCTGTCATAAAACAAGCAGAACAGTATATCACCAGCCTGTAACTGTGAAATGATGAAAAACGTTAGTATTGCCCCTTGCTCGAGAACAGTAACCTACCAGTAGGAAACAGAGAGGAGTGCTTGAAGGGTGGCTGCTGTTCACTTCGCACACACTGTGCACTGTGGAGGAAACAGGACAAGTGGAAGTCGTGATACCTGTCCTCCTTAGGGGATCTGGCTCCAGTGGAGAGGCCAAAAGACACAACGGAAACAATAGTCAAGAATATCAGGCATGACTTAAACACCAAAAATATACATGCTTTAGGAGGGGAATATTCAGGCCCTGGCTGGCGTAGCTCAGCGGATTGAGCGCGGGCTGCAAACCAAAGCATCGCTGGTTCGATTCCCAGTCCGGGCACATGCCTGGGTTGCAGGCCATGGCCCCCAGCAACCGCACATTGATGTTTCTCTCTCTCTCTCTTTCTCCCTCCCTTCCCTCTCTAAAAATAAATAAATAAAATCTTTAAAAAAAAAAACAGCCTAGGAGGGGAGTATTCATAAGGGTTTAGCATTTCACCTTTATGGTAGAAATGAATCTCGGGTTGAGACTTGGAAGGATAGTTAGGATTTCAGTGCCTAGAAGGACAGTCACAATGTGAGCCAAGAAGTGGGATGAATGTTACATTTATGATACAATAAGGATCATATCCACACTAAGGGATTGTTTTAGAGTAGTTACAAATAATGTTGGAAAACTGTCCAGTGAAAAAGCAAACAGCACCATCAAAATGTAATGTCCACAAGGGCTGGGGTCTTTGTCCATTTTGTTCAGTACGTACCCCGAGCACCTAGAATCATTCCAGGCATACAGTCATTGCCAATATACTTTTTAACATTTTTGAAAACTTTACCCAGGTATAATTAATGTGCAATAAGATGCACATATTTAAGACATACCATTTAATAAATATTTAGTATTAAATATTTTTGTTTTACATGTTTCATTTAAATATTAGGTACTATTAAATATTTTTTAAGATTTTATTTATTTATTTTTAGAGACGGGAAGGGAGGGAGAAAGAGAGGGAGAGAAACATCAATGTGTGGTTGCCTCCCGAGTGGCCCCCACTGGGGACCTGGCTGGTAACCCAGGCATGTGCCCTAACTGGGAATCAAACCTGAGACCCTTTGGCTCACAGCCCACACTCAATCCACTGAGCTACACCAGCCAGGGCATATTAAATATTTTTAAATATTAAGTGGTATTTAACTGTCTATAATTTTTTAAAAGATTTTATTTATTTATTTTTAGAGAGAGGGGAAGGGAGGGAGAAAGAAAGGGAGAGAAATATCAGTGTGTGGTTGCCTCTTGCACACCCCCACCTGGGGATCTGATCTGCAGCTCAGGCATGTGCCCTGACTAGGAATGGAACCGGCCACTGTTTGGTTTTCAGGCCAGCACTCAGTCCATTGAGCTACACCAGCCTGGGCTACAATGTTTTGTTTCTTAAATAAAAAGAAGCAAGTAAATCAAAATGCAAATTTTTCTGAATCTGAATGGTATGGTTGGTGTTTATATTTTTCTCTATTCTTTTGGATATGTTGGAAAGGGAAGCAATTAAATAGTTTTAGAGCCCCAGCTGGTGTGGCCCAGTTGGTTGGAGTATCGCCAAATAAACCAAAAGGTCGTGGGTTCGATTCCTGTCAGGGCACATGCCAGCATTGCAGTGTGGTCAGGTGTGTGTGGGAGGCCATCGATCGGTGTTTTTCTCTCTCTCTCTCTGTCTGGAATCACTAAAAATATATGTTTAAAAACTGATTTTAGAAATGATGAGATTTCAAGGACAAAGTCTTAGGAGAAAATGTTAGTGAACACAAAATTCTGTTTTTTTTCAACTACATAACTTTATCAAAGTACCATAGGTACCTAGTTTAAAGGGATAGTGTGGCTTTACCCTCGGACTAAGAGGTAGAGTCTGAAATTACCGCTGGGAATGCTGTGGCAGGTGCCGTCCCGACCTGTACTCACTCCTCTGCCCCTTTGAATTGCCTCCTTTTTCCTTCCTGTCTGTTTCACCTAGTTTCTCAGAACTTCCCACAATTTCCTCCTGCATAGGCTAAGAAATAAGTTCACTATGAGTTTATATTCAAGTCATAATGAAAACAATAGAGGTATTTAAAACATTTTTCAAAGACATTTTCCAGAGCAGACTCCACTGTTCTACTTCAGTTCCTAGCAGAACAGGCTACCAGGGAATCAGTGCTCGCACCGCGCACCGCACCCTCTTAATCCGAGGGTGGTGGAGCCGGCTCCCTTAGCAGTGGGAAACGGAAGTCAGAACCTAAAATGCATCCGACTCTGACATCACCCGGTGAAAGGCTGCCACTGGGTGCTCAGTTGTGTGGGCCACCTTCCCCTCCAGATCCTTTGGAGACTTCCCAGCGGGCCAGTAGACTACTTCTGGTGCTCATTTTCTTCTGGTTCTCTTTGCTGCGGGATGGGTCTGGTGGACCTCCAGGAGCTATGACTGATGTCTGCTTTCCATTTAAATATGCTTAAAACTTACATTTTTAAATAGTGGTACTGTATTTGCTTTTTGTATAGGTACTCTCCAGGGAGAATGTAAGAAAAACATTTTTCTTTGCTATAATCTGTTTGGGAGTTGAAATGTTTTTAATGCTTTGTAGGAATCTGGCTTGATTATGTCTCCTTTTGGGTAAAGTGTTTTTCATCCGTTTTAAATCTGTAGTATAGTCTCTGGGACCTTGATGTTATAATCAATCTGTCATGACCTAGTAATAACATATTCTTAATTATATTGTTTTGGTCCTGGCCAGGTAGCTGAGTTGGTTAGAGCATAATCCCCATATGCCAAGGTTGGGGGTTCAATCCCCAGCCAGGTCACATACAAGAATCAACCAATGAATGCATAATTTAGTGGAACAATAAATTGATGTTTCCCTCTTGTTCTCTGTCTCTCCCCCTATCTCTCTCTCTCTCTCTCCCTCTCTCTCTCTCTCAAATCAGTAAAACTGTATTGTTTTAGGCACATATACAAAGAAGTTGTAATGTGGTATGCGGGTGACCAACATACAGACTTATTAAGGCATTGCACTCTAGTATTTTTTTAAGCTTATTTAATTTTAAAACATTAAATTGTCATTGACTTCTTTTTTCTTTCTCTCCACAGTCAGTTTGGTTGTGTTTCCCTTGGGTAAATAATCGGACATTCCAGATTAGATCAAATAGACCTGATTGTTCCTAACTTGAATTTTGACAACGGACAACTCTAATTTTGCTCTAAGCAGGCAGCTCACACTATTGACCGTGTTTGACTTCACATAGCACATGTCGTGCTGTTGCTCTTTGTCTAAGATAGAGATGGATGTAGATATAGATATTTGTTTATGTTAGGAAAAAACACAAAAAGTAATGTTACCCATAAGCTGGGAGAGAGAGGACTGGGTGGAGGGGACAAGGATGGAAGGTGAATATCTCTGAATGTATCTTGTGTTTTAGGTCCACTCGGGGACAATATAAATGTTTTGCATGCTTAAGAAACAAATTAACTGAACTGACTGTCAAGTTGGTGGTAACACCACACAGAAATTACTTCAAGTAACTTGAAAACATAGTCGTTTTACTGTATAGCCTAGTGACAGCTTTGAGTTTGGTTACGTGTTCTTAAGTCCCCTTTAGTGCTACCTTAGGGATACAGAATAACTTATGGTGAAGAATATTAATGCACACAGAGGAATGAATGTATTGAAAATAACAGATTTGCAACTTTAGCTCTTGTTTATTTTTGCCGTTACAGCAAGGCAGAAGAGAATGAAAGAAGTAGATAATCTTGAAAGTATAAAAGAAGAATGGTAAGTTAATTCAGTCTATGAAATTTCTTTGTTGTTAATGTCTTTGTTAGTATCTTTTCCTGTTTGTTCTGCATTTCACTGACTGGGATAGTGAGTGTTCATTATGATGATCTCAGTTAAATACCTATTAGTAATATATTGAAAAGTAATTTTTTTTTACCATCAGTACATTGAATGGATCTTAGTGAAGTCACTAAATCTTACTATTAATTTTAAAAAAAATTGTTAGGACAGTTTATGAGACAGTTGCCAAAGACTATTTTTTAAGAATTTAAGTGAAATAAACACATTCTTCTTTGGTAAAAAAAAAAAAAAACCACTTTGTTAACTTTGTCTCTGTTCACATATTACTCCTGTCATATAAGTGAGAAATTCAAGCAACTACTTCATTAGCCTCTCGTGTTAGAGTCACAGTGGAAATATAATGATTTTGGAGTCAGAGATACCGAGGTTGAATTTCATCTCTGTCTTACTCTACCTGTCTGGCCTTTGTGCAGTTTAGGTAGATTATTTGAGTTTAAATATCTCATCTATAAACTGGGGCTATACCTAAGCCCCTGAAAGATTTTCAGGGGGATTAGATAGCCAATATAAAGCACTTAGCTTAGTATTAGCATATAGAAGGTTGTCAATAAATGTTAGGTACAAAAATCTATGGCTGTTATCAATATAGATTACTTTATTCTCACCCATCTGAGGTGAAGTATATTTTGTATTGAATATTATGCTTTGTTTTAAATCCTTGAGGTAAATTTCTTTCATTCATAGTTCATTTAAGGAGACAGAAAAGTATTTATTTCACACTTACAAATACTTTGTAAATGCTTCTGTACCAAACATTTGTTGTTGTTTTCACTAAAGTGTTTATGGTTGTATGTATATGTGATATTAACAATGTAGTTGTGAGATTGTGTCAGGGGTCTCTAAGACCTCTGCCAGGTTTGATGATTTGCCCAAAGGATTCACAGCATAGAATCATACTAATGGCTATGATTTATTACAATGGAAGAACCCAAAGCAAAAGCAGCAAAGGGAAAAGCTCACAGGACACAGTCCAGGAGAAACCAGGCACAAGCTTCCAAGAGTCGTCGCCCAGTGGAGTCACCTGGGACACACTTAATTCCCCCAGTATTAAGTTATGACAACACATGCGAAATGCTATCTGCCAGGAAAGGTCACTGAAAACGAGCCCAGGCTCTTTATTGGGGGCGAGTCACAAACTACAGTTCCAGACTCTCACGAAGCAGGTGCGCAGGCCTTTGAAAGGACAGCAGTTGGGCCCGCTCTGTTAAGTCCTTCTACCCAGACACAAGTCGAATGACTGATTTGAAAGACTAAAATTAACGGAGGATTTTGAAAACAGTTCTACTGAGACCTAACTCATGTACCAGAGGATTCACGCATGTAAAGCATTGGATTCGGTGGTATTTGCTACGTTCACAAAGCTGAGCGACCACCAGCACAGTCGGTTTTATGACACAGTCGCCACCCCGAAGAGAAACCCCGCACCCACTGGCCGCCCCACCCTGAGGACGCCTCAGGGTGTACCCCTGCACCCTGTCCCTGAGAGCCCCTACGCGAATTCTGTCCCTCTAGGTCTGCCTGTGCTGGGCATTTCATAGAAACGGAATCGTGTAATGTGTGATGTTTTGTGACCGATGTCATTCACTTAGCATGATGTTTCTAAGCTTCATCTCTGTTGTAGCCTGGGTCTGTATTTTGAATATAATTAAATGATTAGTACGGCGTCTACACAGATATCAGCAGCAGAGTTCCTAATTTTCTTTGTAACAACAGTAGGTTTTGTTAGAAGCAGCAGTTTGGTAAAACATGAAAAGAAGACTGATTTTC
Organism: Phyllostomus hastatus; assembly: GCF_019186645.2. NCBI lineage: Eukaryota > Metazoa > Chordata > Mammalia > Chiroptera > Phyllostomidae > Phyllostomus > Phyllostomus hastatus. The sequence goes on along the minus strand of NW_025333873.1, from coordinate 5,539,527 downwards.
TAAGTGTATCAGTTGTTCAAAGACGATAAGTGGTGGAAATCCGTATCAATCATATGTGCTGCCGAAGCATACGCAGGTGTAAGTCCTTCACCTGTTTGGACAGCAGCTCTCTGAAAACCTTTCACACGGAGCACAGTGGTGAATGAGAAAGTGAGCAAAACAGGTGTCCCAAAGTCCCTTTCCTGAAACTGGCGTGCTTTTTGTTACTAGAGAAACTCCTGAGACCTCAAGACTATTTACTTAGCCACAACCCCTTGGTAATCTGGTTTCCAGATTATGAAGAGCAGTATTGATATTTGAATCATAAAATGATAGTGACAAGTAAGGAAAAGGCTGACAGGGTGGTAGACAAAGATGGAATAATGAAGCTTTCGGGACATATTTAGTATTAAGGAAAGTCCATATGCAGTCCATATATTATAGCTTAATATAGTAAAATACAAAGGGACTTCCTGAATTATAAAGAAATATTAAATGTGGTGTACTTTCCACCTCTCTTCCTCTATATCCAGGAGTGTCTTTCATGCTCTTTTAAAATGACTGTATTATTAATAAAGTTTATTTTTAAGAGTAGTTTTACATTTATAAAAAAATTGAGCAGAAGTCGTCCAGTTCCCCCACAACACACACACACACACACACACACACACACACACACACACACAGAGTTTACTCTACTATTAACATTTTATAGTACTGTGGTGTAATTGTTACAACTGGGAACCAGTGTTGATACATTGTTATTAACATAGTTTACATTTGGGTTCACTCTTTGGATTGTGTAGTTCTGTGGAGTTTGACAAGTGGTGCTAATATATATGGTATTGTTTTTAATTCTATATGCCAATTGTTAATTGCTGGTATATGGGAAAGCACTTGCTTTTTGTATATTAATCTTGTATTGCTCAACCTTGCTATAATTGCTTATTAGTCCCAAGAGTTTTTTGCTATTTATTTTCTGTAATTTTCTGTGTAGACAGTCATGTCATCAGCAAGCAAAGATCATTTTATTTCTTACTTCCTGCTCTGTATACTTTTTATTTCCTTTCCTTGTCTTATTGGTTCAGCTGGGATCTCCAGTATGGCATCGACGTGGAGCGGTGGGAAAGGACATCCTCTCTTGTTCCTGGTCTGAGGGGGAGAGTGTCCAGTTTCTCACCGTTAGATGTAACATGACCTGGAGGGTTTTTATAGATGTTCTTTGTCAGGTTGAGTCCTTAGTCAGGACTCCTTTGTCAGGAGTCCTTAGCTGTTCCTAACTTGCTGAGAGTTTTGTTTTTTTTTTTGTTTTTTGTTTTTTTATCATGAATGGATTGGCAGAGGCTTTTTCTGCATCTGTTGTTAAGATCTTGTGATTTTTCTTCTTTAGTGTGTTGACGTGATGGATGACATGCATTGGTTTTCTGGTGTTGAACCAGCCTTACATACCTGGGATAAATCCTACTTGGCCGTGGTGTAGGATTCTTTTAAACATACTGTTGGATTTACAATGCCAATATTTTGTCATTTATTTTTCATGAGAGATGATATCTGTAGTTTTCCTTCCTTATGTTTATTTGGCTTTAGTACTAGGGTAATGCTGTCCCTATAGAATGAGTTAGGAGTGTTCCCTTCTGCTTTTATTTTCTGGAAGAGATTGTAGAGAATTGGTATTTCTTCCTTAAATGTTTGATAGAATTCACCAGTGAAATCATTCATGCCTGGTGCTCTCTGTTTTGGAAGATGATTAATTATTGATTCAATTTCTTTAATAGATGTAGGCCTATCCATATTATCTATTTATCCTTATGTGAGATTGTGCCATTTTGTCTCAGTTATCAAGTTTGTGAGCATAGAGCTATTTACAATGTGTCTCTATGCCCTGTGTTCTGAACCTTTTAAAAACCTAGACTATTTTTTCTTTTTAAGCACTTAGTATCATGCTTTTCCTTTTTAAAATTTTTTAAAAGATTTTATTTATTTATTTTTAGAGAGAAAGGAAGGGAGGGAAAGAAACATCAATGTGTGGTTGCCTCCCGCGTACTCCCCACCAAGGACCCAGCCCTCAACCCAGACATGTGTCCCGACTGGGAATCAAACTGGTGACCCTTTGGCTCACAGTCTAGCACTCAATCCACTGAGCCACACCAGCCAGGCCTAAATTTTTATTTGTTTATTTTTTAGAGAGAGGGGAAGGGAAGGAAAAAGAGAGGAAGAGAAACATTGAGGTATAAGAAATAAATTGAGTGGTTGCCTCTTGCATGCCCCCAAGTGGTGACCTGGCCTGCAACCCAGGCATGTACCCTGACTGGGAATCAAACCAGTGACCTTTCAGTTTGCAGGCTGGCATTCAATCCACTGAACCACACCAGCCAGGACAAAAACCTAGACTATTTCTTATTTGTCTTTCTATCTCCCTACCACCTATCATGTAGTAAGTACTGAATAAGTGTTTGAAATGATTTGAAATAACATAATGAATTTCAGTAGAATTTATCTACCAAATACATATGATAAAGGAATAAAACTTCAGCTACTCTGGATGCTCACAGCTTTATTGGCTAACTACTTAGTAATTAGTAATTAAGTACAAACTGCTTTCTGAACAGAAGAATAATTAAAAACTGTAATGCATAAAGTGATTGCTTGGGGGGAGAGGGGTACAAGGGGACTAAATGGTAATGGAAAAAATATAATAAAGATGGTATATTAGAAAATAATAAAGTAGTGTTAATATTACCTAATATTTAAGCACTTACTGTGTGCCGGTATATGTACTGGTCCATACTGCAGACCAGGCATAGGCCGTATATAGCTTTGCACTTAACCTTCACAACCATGTGAGACGGGTGGAAGTAGCTGCATCTTACAGAGGAGGAAGCCAGATCACATAGAGGCTAAGTTTCTTGCCCAAAATCAATGTGACCCTAGTGAAGTCACCTAAGCAAACACCAAAGCCTGAGCTTTTAGACCGTGTCCTCTACTGACACACAGCTCTACTGTTAAAGAAAGGGGAGAGTCATTCGTATTGTGAGCAGTGGTCTTAGGGTGCGATTATTTTTGAATAGAAGTCAGTCAGTATCTTGGAAAAAGTGGTTAGTACCTTATGCTAATACGGAGTGTCTTAGGAGTAGATCCAGAATTATTAGGAGAGTAGAAAGGACGCACTTAAAATACTGCCCTGTCAGCAATTTGACAACAATGTAATAATGGCTGTTTCGAGAGAGAGTCTAGCGCAGTGATTAAGAGCACAGGCATTGGTGACTTAGATTCAGTTTCCAGCCCCACCTCCCAATAGCTTTGTGATCTCGGGCAAATTGCTTGAGCTTTTTATTTATTAAATGGGGATAAAAACAATACGTGCCCTTTAGATCTTTGTGGAGATTGAGTGAGATAACACATGTGAAGTACTTAGAATGGTTCCCAACATGTATTAATAAATGCTCAGTGAATGCTAGCTGTTGAGAGAGGCTTAATAGCATAGTATGGCTAGGAGCGTAGCTTGGAAGACTTTCACAGGGTTTAACTTCTGTTTCTGCTACTTACTACCTGTAACCTCAGGCACGTAACTTCACCTGTCCGTGACTCCTTTTTCTCACTTACAGAATGTAGCAAGAGTATCTGTAGTTCCTGGCATAGTACAAGAACTATACAAAGTGTTGATTATTTCCTGAGTCAGAGAATGTGTATCTCAGAACATTTATGAACCTTCTATCTGTATGGTTTCAAAAAAGATCAGCCAGAAATACTTTTGCCATCAAGGAAATCTTAGGTAATATTTCTTATAATATAAATACAGAATGAAAGCCAGTATTCGTAAGTGAGCAAAACGGGCGAAGGGAATCAGAAGGGACAGACCTGCAGGTGTCCTGTGAATGAGTCTCGGGGACGTGCAGGGCAGCACGGTGACCGTAGTTGCTAATACCGTGTCGCACGTTTGAAAGCTGGCAAGTCCAGCCTCAAAAGCACTCGTCGCTGTGTCGTGGCAGATGGTAACTAGACGTATTGCGGGGATTGTTTTGCAGGTTATACAAATATCAAATTAGTATTTGTACAGCTGAAACTAATACAATGTTGTATGTCAGGTATGCCTCAATAAAGAAAACAGAGTGGAGTATTAAACCACCAGAAACAGAAGTGTCTAGTGGGAAACCTCATTCCGAAATGTGTAAAGTCTCAAAGCTGAGACTGTGACAGTTCCTGGTGGGGTTCAATACCTTTAGTTTCAAGAGTGCTTTCTATCACCAGAAAGTTCCTCCCAGCCCCTTTGAAAGCCAGGTTGAGCTTTTTACAAAGAGCACATTTTTTTACTCTGGGCCAGTGGTTTTCAGCCTGGTGAGATACCCCTACCCCCATGCACGCACACACACACACACACACACACACACACACACCCCTCGGAGATGGATTTGGCTGCTACCACGCTTTGGGGGAGGAAGAATTGCATGCTACTGACATCTGTTGAGTCAAGGCCACAGATGCTGCTGGACATCCTACAACATGGAGGACAGCCTGCACAACAAAGACTGAACTTGAGAAAACCCTGCTGTGCACCAAAAGCGTTCATGACTTCCCAAGGTCACATATCTGTCATCAATGCCTTCACTGAGGAGAGGGTCTAGATGGCGGACTTAGCAGTGCGCAGCCTCTCAGCTCAGGACCCCTTACCTGGAACAATTCATGTAGATTTTTAGAGCGCGGGTAGTCGGTGACGCTTATTTTTCTCTTTTGCGGATATAGGGGTTGTGAAACAGGATCCGACAGCCAGCCTGCTAGTGAGAACCGACAAACAACTTGTGAATCTTTTGTTGACAGCCTTTTTGAGGAGGCTCAGAAGGTTGGTGCCAAACGCTTGTCTCCCAGCGAGCAGAAGAAGCCGGTAAATGCCCGTCACTTTTTTCTCTTCCAGTGTTTCTCAAAAGGTGGACCTGTCAGCGGGTCCGTGAGGTCAAAACTGTTGTCAGAGTAGTAAGATGTCATTCCCTTGTCACTGTGTTGACTTGGCGCCGGCACTGCGAGAGCGGTGTTGGGAGTAAAGCCGTTGGCACTGTAGAAGGAATCAAGGCAGGGACTCCAGGTCCTGGTAGGTCCCGTGTTCTTCGCTTGCACTTGCAGGGAGACAGTAAACACTGCTTTCAAGCAAGAATGTGCTCGATGAGGCAGTAAAAATTACAAGCTTTAGTAAATCCCAACCCTTCAGTACACATCTTATGAATATTGCGTGACAGAATGTGAAGTGCATGTAAAACATTTCCATAATATACAGAAGTATATACATATAAATTTTTAAGATTTTACTTATTTTATTTTTAGAGGGGAAGGAAAGGAGAAGGACAGGGAGAGAGACATCAGTGTGTGGTTGCCTCTCCCACGCCCCCTGCAGGGAACCTGGCCCTCAACCCAGGCCTGTGCTCTAACTGGGAATCAAACTGGTGACCCTTTGGTTTGCAGGCCGGCACTCAATCCACTGAGCCACACCAGCCAGGGCCAGAAGTATATTTTTAATTAACATGATGCATTTTGTTTCTTACTGCTTTCCAGGTAGATGTAAGTATAAAATTATGGAAAAATGGATTCACGGTCAATGACGCTTTCCGAAGCTATTCAGATGGTGCAAGTCAGCAGTTTCTGAACTCCATCAAAAAAGGGTAAGCAGTCTGTAAATAGAAGGATATGTTCGGGCTGTTTCATTAGGAAGAATCCTTTTTAATCTTGTTTACACATGCCTACACATTCATAGATACTTACAAATTTAGATTTTCATAGGATGGGTTTTCTTAAGAGAGACACCGTTTTAATTTTGATAAAAAGTGTAGGAATTTGAATTCTGATCAATCAAAATCTGACCTAAACGAGTTTACTTTGCCAAGAATTACTTAATACCACGTCCTAGTTGCTACGTTTAATATTTATAAGTACCTTTATAGTCTTTGAATTGTGATTTCTCTTGCACAGGTACCACATTTGTTTATCCATTTACCAATGGAAAAACATCTGGGCCGTTTCCACATTTCTACTCTAATGAATAATGCTACTGTGAACTTTGTGTGGGCATGTGTTTCCGTTCTCTCAGGTCTGCGGGCAGAATTGTTGTGAACTCTGCGCTTAACTTTACGAGGAACTCCCGAGCTGTATTCCAAAGTGACAGTGCCGTTTCACATTTCCAGCCACAATGTACGAGAGTTCTCATTTTTTCATTGCCTCTTGTTAGTGTCAGGTTTTTTGTTTGGTTCTGTTTTCCGGTGATTTTTTCAAAATCCTCACCTGAGGACATGCATATTGATTGTAGAGGGAGGGGAAGGTAGAGAAGGAGAGAAACATCAATGTGAGAGAAACACGGATGGGTTGCCTTTCGTACACACCTGGACGGGGACTGAACCCACAACCCAGGCATGTGCCCTGACCAGGAATCGACAGCCTTGGTTTGTGGGAGGACACCCAACCAACTGAGCCACACCAGCTAGGGTTAGTGTCGGCTTTTTAAAATTACTATTATAACCATCCTAGTGAATATGAGGTGGAAGCTTATTGTGGTTTTGATTTGCATTTCCCTAATAACCAATGATGTTGAGCATCTTTTCATGTGCTTATTAGCCACGTGAATACCTTCTTTCAATGAAAAATCTATCCAAGTCCTTTGTCCCTTTTTTTCTTTCTTTGCCTATGCTTAAAATTGGTTATTTGGCCCTGGCTGGTGTGGCTCAGTGGATTGAGCACCGGCCTGAGAACCAAAGGGTCGCCAGTTCCATTCCCAGTCAGGGCACATGCCTGGGTTGTGGGCCAGGTCCCCAGTAGAGGGTGTGAGAGAGGCAACCACACACTGATGTTTCTCTCCCTCTCTTTCTCCCTCCCTTCCCCTCATTTTACCTGTTTTTGAACTTTATGTAAATGTAATGTGTTTATTTTATTTTTTGTGTCTGCTCAGCTTACTTCAGTGGGATATTCATCCATGGTGTTGCATATGGCTATACTTGGCATGAATTCCAGAAGCAATATAAGAAAGATGGATAAATTTGGTTATGTAAATATTAAAAACACATATGTGCCATGTAAATGGACTACATACACAGTGCTTACAAATCAGTAGGAAAAGGTGGAAAGAATATGTGTTTACACCATCTGATCTACTGTAATACAGAACAGTAGTGTGCATTTGGTAAAAATGAATGATGTATATCTGTATGCTGACACGGGAAGATTTCAGTGGTGTAGCGCTTTAAAAAAGCAGCTTGCAGGTGGTCTGTGTAGATTGATACCATCCACAGCAATATATATATATATATATGTATAACTGTATGGAGAAAAAACATCAAAGTTTTTATTACAGTAAGAACGGTACTATAAGGACTATCACTTTCAAGTTGATATGTGTTTACATTTCTTATGCATTATTTTTTAGAACATGCATGTATTGTTTATTCTTAAATTTAAAAATTTGAAGTATGACACACAGAAAAGTACGTAACTCATAAGCACATAGTAAATAAATTTGTATTATTTCAGATGTCAGAAAAAAATCAATTATTTTGTAAAAGTTTAAGATTCATCATTTGTTAAAAACTTCCCTGTGAAACTTTCCAGTGCCCCTAACAGATCATAGGATTCAACAGCTCTCTGCCCCACTCCCGCGGTGCCCCAGGCACTGCCCTTGGGGTTGCAAGGTGCTCCAGTGACACAGGAGGGGCCAGCGGTGTGCTGGGCCAGGCCCGGGGCTGAGTGCAGACCTGTGTTACTTTAACCTCTCTGTTATAGGGGGGTGACATGGGAAAACAGTTTTAAAAAAGTTTAACGTGTTTCACATTTTATTTTTATTTGTTATTTCCAGAGTAAATCTATACTTTTATTTAAAAATTAAAATGAGAGCTTGATTTTTCTAGTACATTTTTTAGCCTTAGTCAGACACCTGTAAAAATGATCAAATTGTTTAAATTTAGCAGCATGTGGTCATCAAATATCTCATGACTTTCGCACTATTCTAGGTACTGCTGAGTAACTCAAGCTGTTCATGACTTTGTAGTCTTAAAAATCATTCCATGTTGTCCTTCCTGGTTTTTGGTACTCGTACTATTTAACTATCATGTAAATGAAATGCATTCAGTTTTTTATTGTAAAGAGTTTGTTTTATTTCTGTGAGTTTTCCAGTTCGTTGTGCACATAGAGTGTGTTTTTCAGAGGAAGGAAAAGCACCCTGCGAACTTTGTCACTTTGCTTCTTTCCCTCCCAAGGGAACTGCCTTCAGAGTTGGAGGGGACTTTCGATAAAGAGGAGGTGGACGTGAAAGTCGAGGATAAGAAACACGAAGTGTGTGTGTCCACGAAGCCCGTGTTCCAGCCCTTCTCGGGGCGAGGCCACCGCCTGGGGAGGTGAGTGGGCTGCTGGCCCGTGCCGCCCGGAAGCAGGGGTTTGGCTGATACTCAGCCCAGCGTTATTTTCCCAGGCAGACCACAAACACGGGGTCCATCGCCTCCCCCGCTGGAAATAACGTTTCTCGCGTTGACTTTTGTGAGGACCCCTCTAAGTCGTATTTACGCTCGTGTAAATGCACACACGCTGGCACGACAATAAAAATACCTGGGAGGCTTGTTTGACGTCATCAGATCTGTAGGGCCTGGCTCCTTGAGGGCTTTAGGCCAGACTGGACGCATGAAGCATTTCCTCCCCCTCACACCCACCGCACGAGCTCGGCCGTGAAAGCCGGGGTGCCCGTGCTGGCTTTGGGACGCAGGCCTCCCTCCACCCTGCGCTCACCACTGCTTTCAGCGTCGTGTCCTGTATCCCGTGTCTGGACTTGGAGGTAATAACATGAAAAGTGCCTGCTACAGTTGGTGTCAGCATCAAGACCTGCATTTTTAAAATTATTTATTTCTGTTAATGAAAATAAGCTTTATCGTCCAGTAATAAATATGTTCAAAGAGGTAAACAGTGTTAGTCACTTTCTTCCAGATGTTTGCAGTATTAAAACCTTTCATTATTTTCAGAATTTGCAGTCTTCATGATGTCATTATATCATTATGTATTATGACAGAATATGCAAGGAGGTCAGATGTGGGATCACTTTTATTTTTATGAATTCTCATATAATATCCAGATTGGTAAGGTATATACAGATTCATCTACATATATAAAAGTATCTGGATGTGACTTTCAGAACGATCAGAAAATACTTTGTTTCTTTTTTTAAAAGATTTTATTTATTTATTTTTAGAGAGAGGGGAAGGGAGGGAGAAAGAGAGGGAGGGAAACATCAATATGCAAGAGATACATTGATCGGTTGCCTCTCACTTGCCCAACTGGGGACCTGGCCCACAACCCAGGCATGTGCCCTGACTGGAAATCAAACCGGTGACCCTTTTGGATTGCAGGCCGGCACTCAGTTCACTGAGCCACACCAGCCAGGCCTGTTTCCTTTCTTTTACCAAGGACTAATCTCTATAGAGAATTTATAATTTTTTAGAAATTTTAATCTGGAGTGGGTAAAGTCCAAATTATTCAAATATGTACTAACAATATATTTACATAGCATTTTCTATATGCCTACAAATTACTTGGATAGGCATAATTTTATTAGATTTCTATAATCATATATAATAGACATAATAGCATTAATATCTTTACATTATTATTGAGGAAACAGTGTGACTCACTGAAATATTCCCAAAAGCTATACTTCATGTAAAGTGTTTATAGTAATTGCTAACAATAAAGCTTTGCTTAGTGAAAAAAAACCATGCACCTGACTTTGTTGTCTGGATTTTTTTTTAGTGCCACACCAAAAATTATTTCTAAAGCAAAAAGTATTGAAGTTGAGAAGAAAAATAATTTGTCTCTTGTCCCACTAAACCACCAGGAACCCATCACTAGTGTACAGATCTGGCTAGCCAGCGGGAAAAGGATTGTTCAGAAATTTAACATGTCTCATAGGTGAGTCTTTCATTTCATTGTCTCTGTTTTTTTTCCTAATTTTAATTTTTACTTCTTTCATTTAATTCACTCAAGAGTCATTTTAATTAACCAAGCATCTTAATAAACAGTTCTCAAAACATAATTTATCATGACAATAGAAATTCTTAGGCATTAATGAAGTATTTTCAGTCTGTTTTATGGATTCTCATTTCATTTGAATAATTTTCCGATTTAACTGGATACATTATTTTATTTCTTTTTTTAAAAGATTTTATGTATTTATGGCCTGGCTGGTGTAGCTCAGTGGATTGAGTGCTGACTGCAGCCCAAAGGGTTGCTGGTTCAGTTCCCAGCCAGGGCACATGCCTGGGTTGCAGGCCATGTCCCCAGTGGGGGCCATGTGAGAGGCAACCACACATTGATATTTTTCTCTCTCTTTCTCCCTCCCTTCCCCTCTCTAAAAATAAAGAAATAAGAAAATTTTTTTAAAAGATTTTACGTATTTATTTTTGGAGAAGGGAAGGAAGGGGAAAAGAGGGAGAGAAACATCGGTGTGTGGTTGCCTCTCATGCACCCTGTACTGGGGACCTGGCCCGCAACCCAGGCATGTGCCCTGACTGGGAATCGAACAGGTGACCCTTTGGTTTACAGGCTAGTGCTCAATCCACTGAGCCACACCAGTCAGGGCTAGATATGTAAATTTAAAAGAATTCTTTTTAATGTTTTTAAAAATCAGTCATTAGCATTACATATATATCTTTCTGTTAATTGTAGAAGAAGAATCAAAATACAGAAAAGTATTGAAAGAAATTAAAGTCAAATTAAATCCATCACCCAAAGATAATCACTATTATCAGTTTGGTGAATTTTTCCAGTTGTTTATGCCTTTTTAATTTTTCTTTATTTTGATGAAAACTAGGAACATTGTATATATAGGTTGCCTTTATTTAAAAACATTTAAAAGTTCTGGGGGGAGTATTATACAGATGATCAAAAAATATATGAGGTCTGTCCAGAAAGAATCCAGCCATGTACTATGAAAAATAGAGACATTTATTGAAGAAAAATAAGATATAAGAAACACTGTACATAGGACAAGGATGCCTCAGTCCCTTCAAAGTCGGCACCTTGGCCTCACGCAGTTCTCCCGGTCGCCATCAGCTGCCCTGTTGTATTTTCCTGAACCTCAACAATGGTCTGAAATCTCTTCCCTTTCAAAGGTGACTTTAGTTTTGGGAAAAGCCAGAGGTCACAGGGTGCCAAATCTGGGCCATAGGGGGGTTGAGTCACCTGGGTGATGTGATGTTTCACCAGAACACTCTACACGATGCCCTGGCTGGTGTGGTTCAGTGGAGAGCGTCAGCCTGAGAACCAAAAGGTCACCAGTTTGATTCCCAGTCAGGGCATGTGCCTGGGTTGCAGGCCAGTACACAAGAGGCAGCTAATCCATGTAAGAGGCAACCAACTGATGTTTCTCTCACTTCAGTGTTTCTTTCCCTCTCTTTATCCCTCCTTTCCCCTCTCTCTAAAAATAAATAAATACAATATTTTTTAAATATTTTTTTTAAAAACCCTCTATCTGAGAGGTGGTACATGAGTGAGTGCGTTGTCGTGATGAAGCTGCCAGTTACCAGTTGCCCATAGCTGCGGCCTTCTGAATCAACCGAATAGTTTACCTGGAGGGATGTACAAGCTTAATGCAAATTTTGATCCAGATTCACTGCTCCACTCACTTGGTTATTTTGAATGCCACGGCCACACAGTGCACATGCTCACTTGCCAGAGTCTACCACCTCCACTGACTAGTACAGTGAAGTCGTCATTGTTCACACATGCGCATTCCAGTCCACTCTCCCTAGCTGCCAGTTACATTGATGTCGTGCAAATCATTCTCATTATGTTAACAATGGCTGGACTTTTCCCGGACAGACCGCATATATACATAGTTAAAACAATAATAAAATAAGCACGTGGGTACCACCTAGCTCAAAACATACTTCTGGCATTACCCATCACAAGTAGTCACCTGGATTCCTTTTCCCCAAGTGGCTAAAGCATTTAAAAAACTTTGATTGGCCAACAGTATATATTAAGTGATGATTAATCAGGGTTTTGTTTTGAAATTGGAATGTTTAGTCCACTTCTTATAGTACATGCAGTGTCCTGAACTAGTGGGTTTAACACGACCTTCTTGCTCTTTGTTTCCTCCTTATCCCGTGTCTTACTGTTCTGTATTCCTTCTTGTTGCTTCCTTTTGAGCTTTACAGGTATGTGTTTACCCTCTTACAGCTTTTAAGATCTGCATTTTTTATTATCTTAATGTGATTGTAGAGATCATAGTATACATTTGTAATTTTTCCTGCACAGTTCCTTTAATCCTTACCGTCTTCTTACTTCTTATGTGCATATGGTTTGCCATAAATAGCCTTTAGTTATCCAGTTTTTGGTACTCAAATAAACGCACAGGAACCATGTCCTAGCCCTTTTTGGTGACCGCACAGGTTTATTCGAGTGGCAGTTTGTGAGTTTTAGTGAACTGATTGAATGGGAGAATTTTGGCTTTTGCAACGTGCCGTGCTTCATTCATTCTGAGTTGCACCATTGTTCCCATTTTCACATCCTTGCCTCGGGGACGCACCCATTGCTGGCCACGTGGCAATCATGCCACAGTTGTCTCTGCCTTAGTCTCTGCCTCAAAGCCTGCAAACAGGTGTCAGGTGAACAAAAAGCATTCCAGGAACAGTACTAGAGCAGTTTCTGAAAGAGATTCTGTATCACCAACACAACTGATGATTCAGAGGGCGGGTACCAGGCGGAAAAACATGTGCATGAATGACGGGATCTAAAGTGCTTCCGAGGACCCGAGTCTGAATGACGACATTCCAGTATTAAGAATGACTTAACCATTTTATTCGACGAAGCACATGGGCGATTGGATAAATGTTTCTATGAAATTAGGGTAAAGGTGCTCTTTCAATAAATACAAAATGAACTCCTGTGTTACAAGAATATTTTGTCATAGTCTGGATTTTTTAATAATACATAAAATGATGTGTCTTAAAATCAGCGGCATCTTAGTTTTAACGAACCACATGCGTGCTCTCCCCGTACAAACACACACACACTCTTAGGTGAATGTAAGTTGGAGCTACCTTCAAGACTGCAGTCACTGTTTTACACAGTGTTCACTGTACTCCGATCCCACGCGCTCTGGTAAGGATCTTCCTCCTTGGACCTGAGGCACAGCATGGGCTGGGTTTTAAGAGAAACGTGCCTGTCTGTGTAGGGTCACCAGTTGGACCATTTCTGCTCCATTCAGAGCTAGCTTTGTAGACACGCCAAGTTTCTATTACAGAAACTTTGAGATACATAAAAGAGAAGATAATGATTTATCACTTGGTTTCCACTGAACTATTTTTAAGCAAATCCCAGACTTCATGCAGTTTCATATGTAAATATTTCAGTATGTATCTCTAAAAGACACTCTCTGAAAATGTAACCATCACACCCTTGTCACACCTGAGATAATGAATAGTAATTCCTTACTATCACCACGGGCCAAGCTTTGAAAGCCCAAATGATCAGTTCTGTCATTATAATTTGCATGTTCTATGTGATAACACAGGCAGATATCTTCACAAGTCACGACTTTAAATTCGCTAGTTCAGGTTTTCATAAAAGTGTGTTAATAGTTTGTGCCGTTTTACAGGATAAGCCACATCAAAGACTTCATTGAAAAGTACCAAGGATCTCCGAGAAGCCCTCCCTTTTCCCTGGCGACTGCTCTTCCTTTCCTCAGATCTCTAGATGAGACACTCACGCTGGAAGAAGCCCGTTTACAGAATGCTGTCATCATTCAGAGACTCCAGAAAACCACCGAACCTTTCAGAGAACTCTCATAACATTGATTTTTGAAACACTTTAAGTGGAAAGTTTGCAGAGAAATGACAGTGATACGTGGACCTGCAAACCAGAATGGGGCAGAGTTGGGTTTGCTGGACTGTGGGTTCGAGTCCCGTTTCTTTCCTTCCGGATGAGAAGATTTTCAAGTAAGTGCAAGTGAGGAGAGTAAACTGTGGCTGGAAACCATATTCAGGGCACTGTCTTCCGAAGGCTACTCAGAAAAATATACTTATTTTTAAATACCAGTGACCAACGTAAGATATCTGAAAAGACTGTGTCATTTAGTATCTTAATGTGGTACAGATCAGCAGATGTGTTCACAGTATCATCCATTTAAAGATCATCCCCGAACAGCAGTGATTTATTTAAGTGTTAGCTGTCTCCAAATTTTTACATGGCCGTACATTAGAAGTCACACATGGCGGGTGGAAAGCATCCGTGTGGTTACGTCACACCTGAGACGCAGTCAGAAGGCTGGAAGGTGTCGCTCTCACTGCACCTGTGCCTGAGCCTCGGCATGTTCTCGTTCGAATTCTCTGATGGTAAGATGTTCACCTGACAATCGTACCCAAGATGTTTTTTCATGTAAGAATAAAAATCTGTAGCTTAGTAAAAATGTCAGTATTGATCCGCCTACTCACATTTCTACATTCTTGAGAAATGTAATTTTTTAAAAATCCTTTTTCTCTCCAAGAACCCCAGTTTATCCCCTATTTTATTTTCCTTCAAAAACGAGAGGCTTGTTCTTAGCTTCCATGTGGAGTAAGTCATTTGTTTGAGCTACTTAGAACCTAATGTGGTGTTGTCACATTGCTAGTTAGTATTTTTAAATTCATCATGTACTGTGTAGTTTTTCTGTTCTGTACATTAGAGTCAACCTGTGTATGCATCAGAGGGTCATTTATTACATTTTGATATCACCAGGGAAAACACCCTTTTTTCTTAGACTTTAAAACTGGCTAGACTTCCACTATTTCACTGTTGGATTAAATTCCCTTGCCCCAAAGCTAAGTTTAGGAAGCTTTTTTGCAAACGATGTGTCAAATCACATTTAAGGTGAAGAATCCCTTTAGTGCGCCAAGGAACTAAGCAGCCGCTGCTGCGCCGGTCAGCAGCGGTGGTCACAGGGCGCCGGGTCTCTGCCGGGGAGAGGAATTCTCAAACGTTTTGGTCCCAAGACCTTTTGTGGGTGTGGGTTATAAATATATTAAAAATTGTTATCAAATATTTATTCCTTTAAAAGTAATAAATGTGTTAATATAAACATTATTATGAAAAAAGTCTATTTTCCAAAAACAAAACTAAAAAGATTTAGCGAGAAAAGTGGCATTGTATTCTGTTTTTGCAAATGTCTTTCCTGTCTGATGTAAAGAAGACAGATGGACTCCTGTGTCTGCTTCTGCGTTGAGTCTGTTCCGAGATCACACATCGCGTGGCCTCCAGGAAGCGCTACTGTACGTTCATGAGAAGATGAGCAAACAAATAACGTCTTAGTGTGACTGTGAAAATAGCTCTGACCTTGTGGACCCCTGAAAGAGCCATTCTCACAGAGCAGTGATTCTCAGGCCCTAGCGTAAGAATCGCTTGGGAAGCTGTTCAAAATGCCTATTCCCGCTTCTCACCGCGGACACTCTGACTCATCGGATCTGGGACGAATCCCAGACCTCTGCATTTTTCATCTCCTTTGATTCTTCGGTACGGAGTGGAGGAATGGGCCTCCAGGAAACCCTGCACGAAAGCCTCCCCACCCCCCTAAGAAAACAACGCCCTGTGTCACCACGGACCCTGGAAGACCCGCCCCCCCCTGAAATGGGGCTGCCCGTCCTCCAGGTTTTATCTTCGTCCGCCAGTTTGTTCTTAGACCCGTTCCCCTTTGACTCTGAACTAATCATGGTGTAAACCTATACTTTATCTTCTAAAAGCACAGATGAGACAAGGCTGGAACATTTACATGAGCTTTTTCTTAAAGGCTCAGGGGTAACAGAAGGGCTGTGCTCACACAGAACTAGAGGACCTGCTCCGTAAGACACATCTTCTGTGTGAGGTCCACCTGAAGAGTGCTTTCTTTCTAGCTCCCAGCCTTCGGGACGGCAGAGGCCTATCTTTTTATTAGGAAGAGAAGGAGGATAAAGGAAAGCCTTTTCCTTTTGTTACTTACTCTCAGAAATGAACAGGCACGTAATTGAAAAATATTACCAGTGACATTTACATTTGTGGTAGAGCCATCTCTCCAATAAAACAAAAATAATGACATTTTTAAAAATAATGAGGGGACAGTAAAATCCATGAACTTCTCTTTCATTTAAAGTAACATTAAGATGATTATTAATATATTTCCAAGAGTATGTAAAAGAAATGTTTCATATAGGCCTATCGTGAAGCGTTTTATAATTTCTACTTGCATGATTGTAGTCATTGTGTGATTCTCCATATATTTCTGTAAAGGGTCCTCTCATGGGAAATGTTTGCCTTACACCTATAGGAAAGCCTCTTTCTTGGGGTTCCAGTTTATGATTATGTAGCCAGAAGACACATGGGAGGTTCGCCCGTGCGTCCATGTAGAATACCCCCCAGTGAGAAGTTCAGTAGGGAAAGACCTGCCACCAGCAATAGCCTTCATCTTTGTTACCTGCAGAAACGTTCGTTGATGTGAATACTATCCTCAGAGGTTTTCTAAAATTAGAATCATCGGATGAAGCTTTTTACCTGAAATCAGTTGCCCATTGTAAAGTTGTTCATTAAATGTATCGAATATTCAAAACATGTTGATTTTAGAAAACATAAACTGAATTTAATCAAGGGAAAGCAAAATGGAAAATAAACACCTTAGGTGTGAAATATAATTTGAACTAAGTAGTTTAAAATGGTTTTCAGTTTCTTGAAAATCACTGTTAGGGCCGATACATAAACATACATTTCTAATTTTGAGATTCTCATGTATTAGTTAAATTACTATGTATAATCCAGGTTATAAAAGTGATCTTAGTTATTTTATATACTTCTGTCATTCAGAATACTTTTTACTACATTTCATTGTGCTGAAAATATGGTATTTATGCATCTATTTTAGTGCCTTAAAATACTTTGAAAGCAATCCTTTAGTAATGGTTAAAGAACTGTTGTCTTAAGGGTGAAATACTGTTTATTAAAGGATCTGTGAAATAATTTATACTTGTTTGGTCTAAAATAGTTACATGCAGGTGCATTTGTCATTTTTATTTGGCAAACTCGTTCAGTTTGAGAATCTACAAATATTTATTGGGTGCCTTCTGTTTGCCAGGTATTTTGACCAATGTTACTTTTGCTTAATACTCAGAGATGTTAGAATGTGATATTTTTAATACTAACTCGGTGGTTGTGTTTATTTTTTACACCACCCTTTGTGACCTGAGTTGAACTAGCGTGAAGACTCCATGGTAGGGTTTACTCATGTGTTCTTTGTCTAAGTGCAAACCATTTAATTAAAAAATTGTTCATCAAAGTAAATATTCCAACAGCAGTGCTTTATTCAATAGACTCGTATTTGACTGTTTGCTTTAAATGTATTTTTGCACAGGTAATTCATACACATTGTAGAAAATTATAAAATGCAGATATGCTTAAATGATCTTTAAATCACTTATTATTCCACCACTCAAGATAACCACAGACAACATTTTGATGTGCATCCTTTCAGATATTTTTAAGTATATCAATCTTTAGTTTTGTTTTAATTAAAAAACAGACTTTTCGGTTATTATACTGCTAATTTTTGAAATCTAACATACTTGTTTTTAACAGGAAATTGCATTAGGTACATGCCACTACTTTAAGTACAAGAATAGCTGTTAGGAACAAATGCCCTTTATATTAATTACATTTTTGTGCAACAGAAAGAAGGAGGGATTTTTTTTTTTACCCAGTTCAAAATGAAAATTGTAGTATGATGTACAACCAAGTCCAAATACTGGGAATGAAGTGTTGCCAGACCTGCTGAAAATGCATATAAAACGTTTTCATTAAAAGCATATTATGTGTCTAAACAGTTTATGTTTAATTTTCAAGAAATTAAATATTTAGCACATTCATGAACTCATTATGCTTCCACTGCTGACAGGGCTGCAGTCAAGGGAACGGAAGGTACTCATTTCGTATATTAAAGAATTGAAGGCTATTTCACGATATATACAAATATGGAATCAGGTTGTACACCTGAAACTAATATAATGTTAATTGTCAGTTGTACCTCAATTTTAAAAAAGAACTGAAGTGTAGGAAATAGAAGGAATGACTTGCACTAGACTAAGTAGCGGACACTGGAGGCTCCCAGACTCCTGTGTCGTTGACCTGCCAGTCTCGGCGTGTAACAGCTCGAGGTCTCACGATCACATCGGCATTTCACCCAGTAGGAAGAAGCACACTCCTGCCCTTTACAAACAGACAGGCAGGCAGACAGACAAAAAAGACACCTCACTGGGATGTGATGCACATACCTTACGACTCACCCGATCAGAGTGTTCAGTGTATTCACAGGATTGTGCAGCCATCACTCAGTCTAATGTTAGGACATGTTCATTGCTTCTACAAGAAGCTCCCCACCCATGAACAGTCATTCTCCACCCCCAGTTCTAGGCAACCGCAAATCTGTAATCTATTCCTGCACTGACCTATTCTGGACATTTCAGGTCAGTGGAATCACACACCACGTGGTCTTCTGTGACGAGTGTCTTTCCTTTTTATTCATTTATTTTTAAAAAGCGTTATATTGATTCTAGAGAGAGGGAAGAGGGGGGAGAAAGCGGTAGAGCACCATGGGTCCATGGCCTCCTGCACAAGCCTGGACCGCCCCCCCCCACGCCCCCGTGCCCCCCCAGGCTCAGAGCTCACAACCCAGGCATGTGCCCTGACTGGGAATTGAATACTCCAACTTCCGGTTTGTGGGACAATACCTAACCACCTGAGCCACATCAGCCAGGGCTGGTGTCCTTTCGCTTAATGTTTTCAGGCTTTATCCATGTACTTTTGCTGCTGCATAGTAGTCGTCGTATGGAAACACCTACCACCCTTGCTCATCTACCCCTGATGGACAGCTGCGTCATTTCCACATTCTGGCTGCTGTAAAAAATGTTGCTGTGGACGTTCTTGTGTGAACATGTTTTCATTTCTCTGGATTATATACTTAGAATGGTATTGCTGGGTCATATGCTAATTGCACAGTTAACCTTTGAAGAACTGCCAGTTTCCCCAAGTGCCTGCCCTACTTCCCACTCCCACCAGCAGCAACGTCGGATTTCTGCACATCCTCCCCAACACTTGTCTGTCTTTCCGAGAAGAGCCGTCCACCTGGAGTGGTAGCCTGAAGTTTTACATTTACCTAATGACACGAGCGTCTTTTTGTGTCTACAATTTGGAGAAATATCAAAATCCTTCGCTCATTCCTAAATTGGGTTATTTGTCTTGTTACTGAATTGGAAGAGCTATTTATATGGTCCAATACAAGTCCTTATGATTTGCAAATATTCCATTTTGTGGGTCATCTTTTCACTTGGTTGGCATGCAGCCCAAAGTTTTTCGTTTCGATGTATAGTCCGTTTGGGTTTGTGGTGTCCCATCCGAAAAAGAATTATGTAACTCATGCTTATGAAGATTAGCTGCTGGTTTCTTCCAAGAGGTTTTTAGTTTTAGCCCTTGCACTTAGGTCAGTGATACATTTTTCCCTTGAGTTGCGTGTACAATGTAACCCCTTTCTTTCTAAGGACCTATCTGGGAAATTGTGTACCTCTGGCCTTCCTTTGCTGGCCAGAGCTTACGGGGCCACACCCCTGTTTTGTAGGAGGCAGGAAAACGTATATTGCGGGCATCCGATATCAAATTTAGCAGTTTACAAACCTGCTCAGCCATAATCTTAATCTAAACAAGTCAATTCTATTGCTTCGTTTTTTCAAATAAACTTCCTTGCTGACTTTCACCCACGAGGATTTGGCGTAAGAGTTGAGCTCCCACTGCCTCCGGTTCTCACTGCCTGGCGGACCCCCCAAGGAAAACGGCCCCCAGGGACTTCTCCCCCCAGTGAATTTGCTCTCTAGGTGTTTTTCCCTTTGGGGAAAAAAACTTTCACAGCTTCCTGGTTTCTGGCCTTTCCCCAGCCGGCCCACCCCCCACCCCCTCGCCGCGCCCTCTCCACGAGGGATCCGCCCTCCCCGCGTGCAGATAGCCCCGGGGTCGCGGGCGCTGCGGCTGTGCGGGATGGCGGCTTCCGCCGGAGGGACCCAGACCCCTGCGGACGAGGTGCCGGTGCCCGCGGGGGAAGCACAAGCCCTGGAGCCCGGCTCGGTGAGCTCAGAAAAAGCGGGCGCCACAGGGGAGCTGGGAGTAGCCCGTCGGGTGGGGGGGGCGCGGGGGCAGAGGGGTCCCAGGGGCCTTGAGGGAGTCGGGTCGAAGCCCTTTGTCAGCCTTGCAGGGTCCTCCACCTGAACTGCCCCTAGTGGGGTTTGCCACTTGAGAGCCCTGGGAGCTGAGGATACTCGGGAGCCGGGAGGAGAACAGCATGCGGAACGGAGTCCTAGGCGAGGGAGTCACTAGCTGGTTCCTTCAAGTAGCCAGGCAGACCCAGGGCCTGTCTCTGGCCTCCTGATTCCCATCCGGGGGCTCTCGCCCGCCACCCTCCAGACCTTCCCAGAGGGATCTCGCAGGGGTGCCTGCGGGGGGCGGCCTGCCTTCCCCGTCCCCACCTTCTCAAACCCTGGCCTTGCTTGTCCAGGCGCCAGGCTCTCCTCCGGGAGATCGTCCCCAGAGATGTCCTTCCTGGCTGCCAGGCCCCAGCGTGATGTTGGAGGGCAGGTGGAACGCAGGGCTGGTGGCGCTGGGACCCATGTCTCAAGGGTGGGGGTGCTGGAGTCGGTGTCCGCTGAATGTAAGATCCCGTGGGCTTGGAGGAGACCTGTTCATCCTCTGTGGCTTCACTGCGCCGCCCGCTCAACTTCCTACGGCCTCTGCTGCGAAGCAAGAGCACCTCAGAGCGAAGGACTGTGGCCCTCCAGAAACAAAATTCAATGCAGAGTCTCTCCGAGGACTCGCATTTTCCAGTGACATTTAGAAATTCAGGGCGAGATGAACAGCAAGAGGGGAAACTAACATGGCCAACGAATTGCTGACATTTAATTCTCTTAACAACCCCATGAGGTTGTATTATCTCCACTTAACATGAGAGGACACTGAGGCAGCCACGTCAGGCGACCTGGCCTGGGTCGCACAGCTGGAAAAGGCAGGTGCAGAATTTGGATTCAAGTGTGTCTAACACTAAAACTTGTGCACAGCCAACTGTGAAGGGCATCTAATTCAAGCACATGAAACCGTCAAGATTCCAAGATCGTTATTATCATAGACCTAGTGTAAGCTGGAATTTTCCCCCCTATCCTTCAAGTGCCTTCTGTGTGCCAGAAACTTGCTAAGCACATTTCGGGGGAAATAAGAACCCCATGATGGGGCGGGGCAGGAGGGCTATCCTGGTGGATTCTGCCTATTGTCAAAGGTCTTCTGGAAGTTGAAATAATGTTCGCACAATGTCAGAAAAGGAGACCACGTCCTGTTTCGCGTGTGGTTTTCTTCTGTGTGTAGGAAGAGTGTGCAGAGGATACGATAAACCCTTATCTGGGGAGACCTTCCCTTCGAAAGAGTCCCTCTGGGTGTCGGGCAAGATACCAAAGTGGGTGAAGCCACATCCTGTCCACTCCCCCACCCCCACCCCCACGCACAGATGAGAAAGAATTCCCAGCATCTTTCAGAGAAAGGACACCTTACGCAGCGTCTTCATGGCATTTGTTCTTTCAGTAAATACATGCTGAGCTTTACTGTGTATCAAGCACTGTTCTAGGCACTGGGGACACACGGTGCCAAATACATGGGTCATGCTCTCAAATGACGTGTCTTCTGATGAAGACAGGCAGGAGACAAGTAAGAGCACGTCAGTTGGTAAGCACAACTGAAAGAGAGACTTGGGTGGCCAGGGAAGGCCACCCTGAGAAGATGACCCTTAGGCTTAAACGTGAGTGACAAGGGGTCAGCTCGGCAAGGACCTGGAGAAAGAGCCTCTCAGACAGAAGGAACAGGAAGTGCAAAGGCCCTGAGGCAGCGGCAGGCTTGGCCATTTTGAGGACTTGGAAGGGAGATCCCGTGGTAGAGGAGAGCTGTCTGAAGTGAGGTGGGAATGGGGGCAGGCTGGGGGGGCTCTTGCGGGCTGTATGGTGAGGACTGGGAGGGCTTTTTGTTTGTTTTTGATTTTTAGAGAGAGCAAAAAGAAGGGCAGGGAGAAAGAGATCCACTAATTTGCTGTTCCACTTACTTGTGCAGTCGTTGGTTGATTCTCATGTGTGCCCGGACTGGGGATCGAACCTGCAACCTTGGCGCACCAGGACAACGCTCTAAGCGACTGAGCTACTCAGCCAGGGCAGGACTTGGAGTTTTCCTCAGAGTTCACTGGCAAGCTATGGGAGGGTTTTAGGCAGAGAGGAGATGCCACCTAACTGTTAGGAAAAGATCACTTTGGCTGCTGGATGGAGAGTGGATGGTACGGGCCGAGAGCAGAAGCAGGGGAGCCACTAAGCAGGCTCTCATGGACAGATTAGACGGGGGGCTCGGGAAAGGGGGAGTGAGGGGGACTCCTGGGTCTGTGGCCTGAGCTGCTGAGTAGACATTGGGGTCCCTTAATGCAATGGGGACAACAGGGTGAGGAGTCAGTTGAAACAATGGGATGGAATGGGAATCAAGCTGTGTGTTGACCCTGCCGAGATGAGACGCATGTTAGTCGACCACATAGGGGTGTGAGGAGGCAGTTGCATATTTGAGTCTGGGGTCCGCTGGGTAGCTTAGGGATTGTGATACACACACACACACACACACACACACACACATATTTGGGATCATAAACATTACTTTGTTTCAGCGGTAGGCTGGTAAACAGTCTGGGGATCGGGGGCTCTGATTTGTAATGTTGGCTGATTTCAGGGGTGTACATACTCTCACCGTGGCTGTTTTCAGGGTGCTAGTCTTTCAATGCCTGGCTGCAAAAGTCCTGAACGTCCAGCAATCTGCTCCCAGAACCAGCTCCCCCTCTGCTCTTGGAAGCAGCCCTGTGCAGCCAGCCCTGGCCGGTGGGGCTCAGTTGCTGGGGCGTCAGCCCACAAAGCACATGGTCCTGGGTTCCATTCCTCCCAGGGCACTTACCAGAGGCGACCCATTGATGCACCACCTCTCCCTCTCTCTAAAAACAAAAAATCTTAAAAAAAGGAAAACCAACCCTGTGAAGCTGGCAGGACTTCTCCATTCGAAGGCTTAGTGAGAGAAAGTGGCTTTATTCAAGGTCACGCAGGGACCTGGTGGCGAAGTTGGGGGCCCCCTGACCCCTCGTTCACTCAGGCTTGCTGACCCAGACAACACTGAAGCAGGAAGCACTGAGGGGGAAATACAGGGAGGAACTTCCCCCTGGAAAAGCTTAGAGGTCATGTCTCAGGATTTTTTTTTTCTTTTTTCTGTTTCACTTCCCTTTAAGATGATTTGGGGCAAATTAGGACTGAGAGGTTGCAGGAAAAGCCCTGGAGACCTGGGGACTCAGGATGCTTCTGGAAGCCAGGGGCGTGTGGGGGCTGCTGTGTGTCTGTGAGGGTGGGGCTTAGCTCCTCTGTCTCCCCCAGGACAGCAGAGCTGGTGGCCTCTCGTTCTGTACGAAGGTGTGCTATGGCATTGGCGGGGTCCCCAACCAGGTGGCCTCCAGTGCCACAGCCTTTTACCTGCAGCTCTTCCTGCTAGATGTGGCACAGGTAAGTGTGGGCATCAGCCCAGGACCCCCTATTCCCATCTTCCGTGGCCTCTGGTCCTTCCACCCCCACCACCCTTCCCAGATAGCACTTTCGACCTAAGCTGTGGAGGGCAACCTCCTCAAGGGTGTTCATTGCAGCCTGTTTGTAGTGGAAAATGGGAAACAATGTGAATACCCAACAATACAGAAGCAGTTGGGTAATAGCTTGTAATATCTCCATAGAGTGGACACTTATGTAGCCATTTAAAGAAGGTGGTAGATCTATAGCAGTTGATTTGGAGGGATTTCCACAATGCACTGCCAAGGGGGGCCACGGTAAGCAGGTGGCCCCCCTTCCTGGGCCTGGAGAAAAGATAGTCTTAGGGAAGAGTATGTAAAATGATCCCGTGTTAGTAAAACAAAGACATGCCCCATACACGTGTGTACATGAGTATAGTGTGTGTGTATGAGTTGGTATGATTAAAAATGCATGGAGAAAGTGCACAGAAAATCACTCCAGGCTGTTAATGTTGGCTATACGAGGCAATGGTGGAGGACAGAGAGTGAGCTAAAAAGAAATTTTTAATGAGGTATTAATGACTTTTTTATATGACACTGATACGGTTGCATTTATAGAAGATTATAAGTTGCAAATGCACCTAAATGCATGAAAGGATGATCATCAAAATGCGTCTGGAAGTTGTCTCAGGATGGTGGGGTTTCAGATGAGCTTTGCTCCACGTTTTTCTGTACTGCTTGAATGTTTTTATAGTGAGTGTATCATTTGTGTAACCAGAAAATCAATAAAACACTTCCAGTATGAGACAGAAAGTCTAGACTGTCACCCTGGGTGCACCCTTCTTGCACTGGGCCACCTCAGATGAGGGTCCCCCGTGTCTTCTCCAAAGGGACTGGGCATGCGCCGACGTGCTGCCGTCAGCTCCCTCCCTCGCCCTTTCTTCGCTAGTGCAGAGGTGCCCTGGGAGCCCTTGAGGGTAGCATCCTGGCCAGGAGGCCGGAGAGACGTCCCACTGTGCCTCTGGCCCCAGCCAGGTTGCCAGCTCGCCATCCTGGTGCACGGGCAGGCCCGGACGGCCTCTCCAACTCTGCCAGTGCGTGGCTCTCTCCTCCCCTGTCCATCTCAGATCCCCGCCGCCCAGGTGTCACTCGTGCTGTTTGGAGGGAAGGTGTCTGGGGCAGCTGCTGACCCTGTGGCCGGGTTCCTCATTAACAGAAGCAGGAGGACAGGGTCTGGACGACTCATGCCCTGGTGAGCAGCCCCCTGGTCCTTCAGGTCTGGCACCTGCCCACAGTCCGAGGGCACTGTGTCTGTCACAGCCCTGCTTCTTAGTAGAAAACCCTGTGGATGGTTAGAGGACAAACCAAGATAGCAGGTGATGGGACCGACAGTAGGTGACAGCACGAGACTGGGACAGACCCAGTCATGCAGTGCAGAGACATCCTTGGAGACTTTCCCTCACCATCTGGCTCAGGGCTGGACAAAGCCTCCAAGACTCCCGGGCCTGGCCCAGAGGTCTAAGTGTGGCCAGGGCGGGCTGGAGGCCCTGGAAGGTCTCCCAGAGTAGGCACAACTCCTGTGCTCAGGGTCCTTGACACATGGAACGGTACCACCAAGCATGCAAGGGTCCCAACCAGAGTTCCAGCCCTCACTCCTGGCTTCCTCCATGTCCCATCAGCCCTCCATGTCCGTGGCTCCCACCCAGAGTCTCAGTCCAGGGCTAGTCCAGGGGCAGAGGGGTGAGGTTGCCCCAGGCTCGCCCTCTCATGCCCCCACTCCTGGTGCGGTGGCCATTCTGTCTCCACTGCGTCCCCACAGGGTGCTGGGCTGCACGCCCTTCATCGCCGTGGCTTACTTCTTCTCGTGGTTCCTGCCCCCCTTCACCAGCCTTCGAGGCCTTTGGTACATGACCTTCTACTGCCTATTCCAGGCCCTGGCCACGGTAAGCAGGTGGCCCCCCTTCCTGGGCCTGGACCCCTGGAACTGGCCAATCCCTGGCCAGTGGCCACTCTGAAGTGTGTGTGTCAGGGATAGGTGTTCAGGAGGGTTCCATCGCGGGCACCTGCTCACCAGTGCCGGGCCCTTACCTTTAGCTCCTCCCACCTCCGGCCCCTCAGCCCTTGCCTCCTGGCTTGAGGGCATCTGTGGGGACTGCCAGCCTGGCACCGGGTGGGCTGGGACAGGTTGTCCACTTTGGCGGTGTGGGCTGAGGGCGGCCATCTAAACTCCGCCCCTCAGTTCTTACAGGTGCCCTACACAGCGCTCACCATGCTCCTGACCCCCAGCGCCAAGGAGCGGGACTCGGCCACCGCATACCGTGAGTGCCTGCGTGGGTGGGAGTGTGGGGGGGGGTGCGGCCAGGGGCGGGGGGCTGGGCGCAAGCCGGTCACTGCAGCGCTCACTGTGTCCCAGGGATCACCATGGAGATGGCGGGGACGCTGATGGGAGCCGCAGTCCACGGACTCATCGTGTCCGGCGCCCACAGTCCCCGCAAGTGCGAGGACGCGGACCTCGAGCTCCCGGGGCCGGTCACCATCTCCCCCGGCGCAGTGAGTGCCCATGCGGACGCACCCCACTCTCCCGCCAGACCTGGTCTCCCCCCCACCCGGGTGCCTTCTAAACGTAAACACACAGCACCCCAGTGGGCCATCTGGAGAGGAGGAGGCAGAGCCCAGAGAAGGGGCGGGGAAGGCGGCGGGAGGTTTTGATGTCCTGGCAGAGCTCTGGGTAAAGCCCCTCCCATGACCCCTCCCAGCCAGCCCCAGTCACGCCCCACCCCACCCCCTCGTGAAAGGGAAACACGGAGCAACCCGGGCCCCTCAAAGCAGGTCCCTCTTCACCCACTGGGGCATGCATCTACTTCAGCCATCAAGATCACCTATTTTCCCCTTCGGCAAATGATGTCACCATCCCCGAGAACCCTAGGAGTCACCCTTTACTCCTTCCTTTCTCTCAGCTGTCCACTCCATCTGATTACGAGTCCTGCCCTTGCTTCAGGACGAAACGCTTTTGCGTGCAGCACCTGGCCTGGCCTCCTCTTGCACAAGCCCCTCCCCTCCACTGTCTGGGGGAGGGTGGAACTGAGGGTGGCAGTGGCCTTGAATGAGGGCGGAGGAGACCAGGCAGGGCCTGGGGTGCCCAGAGTGGGGAGTGGAAAGCTGAGAACCCACCCCTCAGGGTTCAACAAAGGTGCCTCTTTGAAGTTCCATCAACTTCACTTACAAAACACAAATTCATAGATAAATGACCAAGCATTTCAAGACAGCGACAGCAGAGCATTAACTCCCAAGTGCAGGGCCCCGAATGTGGGGCCCGAGCAGTTGTGCGGGACCCACACCCGTGAGGCCCTGCCCATCCCCCTCTTCCCTCCCTCCCTCCCCGGGGGCAGCCTCTCTCTGGAAATGGGTGACTGTCACTCCCACACATGTCTTTATAGGATAGGTAGCACTGTCTCTCTTTTTTTTTTTACATATTTATCTGGACACACAGTAACTTTCTGTTCCAGAATCTGTCTTCCTAACCTCAGGGTCCAGCATATAGAAATCAGCAACAATGAATTTCTTTTTTTTTAGATTTTGTTTACTTTTAATGAGAAGGGGAGGGAGAAAGAGGGGGAAAGAAACATCCATGTGTGGTTGCCTCTCACACACCCCTTAGTGGGGGCCTGGCCTGCAACCCAGGCATGTGCCCAGCCGGAAATCCAACGGCGACCCTTTGGTTCGCAGGTCGGCACTCAATCCAGTGAGCCACACCAGCCAGGGCTGAATGTTTGTGTTAATAAATGAGACAGGGAGGCTGGAGAGGGAGGGAGAGAGAGAGAGAACACAGACCCTCAAACCTGCGGTGGCATGGATGCATGCAGGAGGCGCAGGAGGACCATCATGGGCGCTTGGCCCTCCTTCTGCTGGGCTGATTGGGAGGAGTACCCAGCATTCTTGCACTTGGGCTGAGGGTCCCTCTGCCCCCACCGGGAGGTACACCTGCCCTGCCCCTGGGGGACATCGCCCCCACCCGAGTTCTGTCCCGTTCCACAGGCCTGTCTCTACTCCGTTGCAGCCATTGCGGTTGCCGTGACTTACCCTGTGTGCATCGGTTTCCTCCACTTGGGGGTGAAGGAGCGGCCAGGTACAGAGGTGCAGGCAGGATGCGGGCAGCAGAAAAGCTGGGGGCAGGGCTCCTCTTGGGAATGGGTTTTGGTGTGGAACTCTGCCAAGCCGATGTCTCCTTCCTGTGTCGCAGACCCCTCTGCCGAAGCCTCCAGCCAGGGCATGGGCTTCCTGGCCGGGCTGGGCCTCACTGTCCGGCACCCACCCTACCTGAAGCTGGTGATCTCCTTCCTGTTCATCTCAGCAGCCGTTCAGGTACCTGTGGCCAGGCCAGTCCCCATGGGCTTGCCTCCAGCCATGCTGAGCCAGCACAGGTTCAGGTTCAGCCTCTCATGGCCCAGTGGGATGACGCTTGAGTTTTAACCAGTGGCCAGTGTGTGGCTCAGAGAGCCTGGTGCTGGGAGGAGAGCGATCTAGATGGAGCTTGTGGGATTGAGGACGGTCAGGGCCCAGGCACCAGGAAAAAAGAGTCTGGGGTGGTCAAGCCCACCCAATCCTAGTCATGCAAGGGGACGGGTGGACTAGGAAGGGTGTTACCATCTGTGTTGGGGATAAGCATCCTTTGTAGGGGGCGGGAACTGCATAATGGTGACAGCAACCAGAGTTCAAGGTCCCGAAAGGGGGGCCAGAATTGAGACCCAGGCCTTGCTCTGGACTTCTGAGGTCCGGCCAGTCCCCGTGCATGCCCACTTCCTGTCATCCTCCTCAGGTGGAGCAGAGCTACCTGGTCCTGTTCTGTACACATGCCTCCCGGCTACATGACCACATCCAGAGCCTGGTGCTCACCATCCTGGTGAGAGGACCTGGGGGGGCAGGGCCAAGGTGACTCAGGAGCCTGAGTTGGGGACATGTGTGGTCCTTGACATGACACGTGTGGCCAGAGTTCTGGTGGTCAACATGCTGGACTCAGCCGTGGCCTCGGTCACCTGCATTCCAGCAGTGGGTGGAATTGGGACCAGGTTCATCAAGTTCATGGCCTCTGGTTCTAGCCAGGGGTCAAAGTCGAGGTGGGGCATCCCACCTAAAAGCCAGGGCTTTGTGAATCTGGGCAGAGGCGCTGGCAGCTCGGCCAGGCTGTGATGGTCCCGTGTGCTCACAGGTCTCGGCTGTCCTGAGCACCCCGCTGTGGGAGTGGGTTCTACAGCGGTTTGGGAAGAGGATGTCGGCCTTCGGGATCTGTGTGAGTGGGGCAGGAAGCAAGGCTTGGAGCGGGGTTGGCGAAAGTTGACCTTGGGGTCTGAGCCTCCTGGGGGCCAGCAGGGCAGACCTGTAATCACTTGCGCCTTCGGTGACCAGCACAGGGCCAGGCAATGGGGTCATTAGTAACACTGGGGAGTGTGTGCAGGACAGAGCAAGGTGGGGCAGGGGGTGCAGGTAGAGGGAGCAGCCGGTGTGTCTGTCTCCCCAGGTGATGGTGCCTTTTGCAATCCTGTTGGCTATTGTGCCCACAGCACCTGTGGCATACGTTGTGGCCTTGGTATCTGGTGTGAGCATCGCTGTGTCCCTGCTGCTGCCCTGGTAGGCTGGGCGAGGGGGGAAATGGGGGAGCTCCACCCCCTTCCTCAGGGGTCTGCCCTCCTGCACGGCAGCCTGTTGTCCCAGGTCCCCGGTGGCCAGCCTGTGCTCCGGAGCCGCTCTCCTGCTCGCAGGGCATGGAGGTCACCAGGTCCTCCATCCTGGGAGCCCTCGCAGAAGAGCACCAGACAGCAGGAATGGGGGGCAGCCAGCGGGTGGGGTGGAACAGGCAGACGTATTGTCTGGCTCCCTGTGGGCCAGTTCTGGTCCCGGGCAGTGGGGCCTCAGGGACAACTCTGACTTGGTCTCTGTACCCAGAGAGTTTGCAGGCTGGTGGCTGCCGGGGGTTCAAAGGGATAACTCCGCAGCCCCCGCCCCCAGGTCCATGCTCCCAGACGTGGTAGACGACTTCCAGCAGCAGCACCCGCACGGCCCAGGCATGGAGACCATCTTCTACTCTTCCTATGTCTTCTTCACCAAGCTGTCAGGCGCAGGCGCCCTGGGCATCTCCACGCTCAGTCTGGAGTGAGTCCCAGAGTGGGGCTGTGCCAGGGGCACAAGACTAGTGGGGTGGTACAAGGGCCGAGTCCCCCACCCCAGCCAGCCAGGGGCCAAGCTCTGCTCTTTGGAGAGTGTGGGGGGAATCACCTGCCCCAGGTTACACTGTGAATTGTAAGGGGCCTTTCTTGAGGGGTGCACCCCATCTGAAGCCTCAGCCCCCACATTCTCAGTTCTCTCGACTCCTCCCTGGCCAGCCCATTCCCTCAACTGTCCCGTCCACGATGTTTAGGCTGGTCTGACGGAGGAATGGATTCAAGTTTCAGGTGGTGCAGAGGTCGGGGATCTGGGACCCCTCCCCCAGGAGCCAGGCTGGGGAGGATGTGAGCTGGCTGCACATGGGCTGTTTCTCCAGGTTTGCAGGGTATGAGGCCGGAGCCTGCAAGCAGACAGAGCAGGTGGTGGTGACCCTCAAGGTCCTCATCGGTGCTGTGCCCACCTGCATGATCCTCACTGGTCTTTGCATCCTCATGGTCAGCCCCACTCCAAAGGTGCCAAGCCAGGACACCTCCCGCCGGCTGAGCCTCCGGAGGTGGGCACCCCACGCACACGGGGACACACCGCAGGGCTACCCACACCCAGGGAGGCGCACGCCTGTGTGCCGCCGTGAGGCCAACCAGTCCTGAGGTCTCACGGCAGTATTTACACCACCAGACAGTCCTGCCTTTGGAAGATCTTTCCTTGGCTTCAGTGGCGCCATCTTCTGGACTTTCCTCTGCTACTCTGGTCGTCCTTGCTCAGTCCCCTTCCTTTGATAACCTGTGGGACGGTGGTAGGGGAGGGCGCCCATGTTCACCCGTTCCTTGTGCTCCCCGTAATCCCAGGCACCTCATCTGCGTGCTTGGACTTGAGAACCTCTAGTGCTTGGTGACTCCCACAGCTGTCCCCCTCCCAACCCCACGTCCCCCTACACTTCCTTCAAGCTCCAGATCTACACAGCTGGCTCTCACTTGGACATTCCCACCTGGCGTCCCATGACCATGGCAGACGGTCTTAGCGGGCCCCAGATGGGATTCATCTCCTTGTCCCAACCAGCTCCACTGTCTTCCAGCCCGGGGCCAGAACCTGGGGATCATCATCTTCCACTCCCCCGCTGTGCCCCGCCCCGCAGGCTGTGCTGAGAGCTCCCTGAGCCTTGTCCTTCCTCCTCCCACAGCACTGTCCCCTGCAGGGACGATCTGCTCACTGTCTGGCTTTCCCAGCAGACGGTGGGGACCTGGAAGGCTGCAGCTGTGTTTACTCATTTTATGTCCTAAGGGCCCAGCACAGAGCCTGAGGCCAAGCAGATGGGCGGTATCAACACGGCCCCGCAGACTTTCACGTGTCCATGTTTTGCTCATGCACTTAACAAACATGAGCACATGTACCTACAGAGGACCACACAGTGGGGGCAAAGGTGGCTTCATCATCGGTCCCCCTCGGCTCAGTGTGGCTGGTCTCACACTCCAGCCAAGTGGCACTGATGTCATGCATTGCACTCAGGGAGTGACTCAGGTGGAGGACTGCGTGGTGGGACGCTGGGAAACAGGCTCGTGGTCGTGTTCACAGGGGGGCTGGAGGGGAGGAGTGGCCAGGAAGACAGGGAACAGCCACTGACCCTCCCAGAGGGGTCTGTGGCCAGACAGAGACCCCACTGCTCCCTCACCCTCTGGCTTCCTCCCCTCCCTGCAGGAGGACCAGTTACAGCCTGGCGTGAAGCACGAGACTTCCACGGGCTGGAACAGCAGGAGCCAGCATCCTCTGGGCTCAAGCCGCCCCGTTTTCTCGGCCGTTTGTAACCCCTACCTCGCAGCCTACACAGGACCTTCTCCCTGGGACATGGGGTCTCCAGCGACCTCTCCGGAAGGGACTGGCCTGGGTCCCACCTGTCATGTCTTGCCCGTTGACCACAGACCACTTCAGATAAACCCGTGCCCCGACTACCCAGCTCCGGGCAACGTCTGACCTTGGAAAGCATCCCCACAGCAGCCTGTCCTGAAAGAAGGACGCCCCCACCGGCCTGGCCTGCAGACTCCCCGTGGGGGCACCGGATGCAACAACTGCTGACCTGACAGGACAGGCACACAGACAGGCCTCGTGTTCCCCTGACGCTCCAGTGGACATGTGACAGAGAGAGTGACAGACACCACGCGGATGAGCAGCGGGGGGACAGACGGACAGGCTGGGATGCTCGGTTAGGAGAGACACAGACGCGGTAGGCCAGCAGAGCCCAGGAGTGCAGATGCGGGCGGCGGCGGGGCGAGGAGGCCGCGCGCCTTCCCTCTGCTCAGACAGGTCGGCGATGCAGACTCTAGAGGGGGGCAGACTGCTGTCGAGCCACCCAAGACCAATCGTTTTTATGAAGAGTTATTTTTGTGGAACTATTTTTTCTGAACGTTTATAAGAAGTATAGGAACCACAGCCTTCTAGAAGCTGTATCTTTAGGGAAGATCCACTGAAGTTTAAATTTTTTTTTAAAACAAGTTAGCCCTGGCTGGTGTGGCTCAGTGGATTGAGCACTGGCTTGTGGACCAAAAGGTTGCCGGTTCGATTCCCGGTCAGGGCACATACCTGGGTTGCAGGCCAGGTCCCCACTTGGGGGTGTGCAGGAGGCAGCCAGTCAATGTTTCTCTTGCACATCGATGTTTCTCTCCCTCTTTCTCTCACCCCCACTCTCAAAATAAATAAAACATTAACAAAAACAAATTAAAGGATTTCTATTGAGTCTATAAAATGTGACAGTGGCCAGCCTGCGATCATCCCACCTGCTGGGAAACTCTCACCCCAAAGAGGGAAGGGGAGGGTGCCTGACATCACTGAACCCAGCTGTGTCTGACTCCAAATTTCTTCCGACTGGAGGGAGGAAATGTGGGAGAGGGTTCCTTCTGTCCTTTGGAAGAGAAAGAAAGCTGAGACTCCAGCAGGCCACAGTGGCTCTTGTGGGCTGGCGCTTACAGACCAGTTGGGAACGTGTGGGGACGCTGATGTCCCAGCAACTCCTCCTCCAGAAGTCAGGGCACCCAAAGGGTGCAGGAGGCACAGCCTTGCGCCCTGAATGTCTCCCCAGCCCTGTCCCTTCCACGGGGTCAGCTCTCTTGACCCCGCCCAGTGCTAGGCTCCTTTGCACTTCCTCTTTGGGCCTCTGGCTGCCCCTTGGGTGTGAGGCTCCCCCTGAGACTGCCAGACCTCAGACACGTGTGCCTCAGAGCTTGACGCCTCTGGCTTCCTGCGCAAACGCTGTGGCACGAGAGGGAACTGACCTCTCAGTGCAAGTGCAGAACGTGACCTGGCCTTTCCGATGCCTGACCTCTCGGGCCCTTGTGACACTGACATGGGTTTCTGATCCTTGAGGTCACAGGGCCCCAGAGAAAGAGCTGGGCTCAGCTTCTCTTCATTGTCCCTCTCTGCCCACCCCCTGCCGTGCACGGGCACACACACAGGCGGGCACACACACAGGCGGGCACACACATAGAGCAGTTTCTAACGCTGGCGAACCACACTGGCCGTGTGGGGACCACACCTGGTACGACAAGGCAGGGTCCAGTTTCTGCCACGTCAGGTTACGCGTGCTTTGGAAACCTGGGCAATGCAGGTAGGATCAGAAGCTCGTGCCAAACGATGTCACCTGTGTTCCGCAGGGGTGCAGTCTCAAGCAGCAGAGCTGTCCAGCACAGACAGCCGCAGGGGGCCACCTCTGAGGCCAGGGGCTAGATCTCAGGGGTGAGGACCACCATGGGCTGGCCAAAAGGTATCCTACTGAGACAGGACAGTAAGAAGCTAGGAAAATCCCTTGGCAAGTGGAATACAAAAAGAAAGCCGAACAAACTGGCTGAAACATTTACAGCCAGGTGCAGATGGTCCCCAGGGCGGAAGGAAGTGCCTGGCTGGGGGCAAAACTGGGGAAACAAGGACTTGGCCCCCAGGGTAACCTCTCCTCTCCTGGGCTTCTCTCCCTGGAGACAACATCTAGGCCTCAGCTGTGTTCCAGCTCCAGGCCGAGAGAGGCAGCAAAACCAGGTGGGTGATGCCAGAACCAACTGCCCTGCCTCTGACCAGTCAGAGGAGACCACGACCCTCAAAGGGTGCACCTGCAGAACTGATGGATACTCTACCGAAGCCCTCCTTGAGACTTCCCCCGGGGTTCCCGCCTGCGAGAGAGAGAGAGAGAGAGAGAGAGAGAGAGAGAGAGAGAGGGAGGGAGGGAGGGAGGGAGGGAGGGAGGGAGGGAGGGGGGAGGGAGGGGAGGGAGGGAGGGAGGGAGGGAGAGGGGGGAGGGAGAGGGGGAGGGAGAGGGAGAGGGAAAGGGAGAGGGAGAGGGAGAGGGAGAGGGAGAGGGAGAGGGAGAGGGAGAGGGAGAGGGAGAGGGAGAGGGAGAGGGAGAGGGAGAGGGAGAAGGAGAGGGAGAGGAGAGAGATATGAGAGAGGGAGAGAGAGAGGCCTCAAGACAAAGGACCCAGCACACAAGCACTCCCTCTGGGGCCCAGCCACTCCCTTCTCCCCCTACTTCTTTCCCCTCAGGCACATGTAGCCTAAACTCTAAGGCAATAGGCAGCTGACAGCTTGTCCCAGGCTAACCCCCTGACCCTGTCCCCAAGGCCCCGCTTGCTCTGACTTTGCAGTGAGCTAAGGCAGTCCAGCCCAGGCTCTCCTGTTGCTTCCTCTGTGCTGGGCCCTTCCTTGTTTTACTGTCCCCAGCTTCAATAAACGGATCCTCGGGGTCACCGGGACTCGTGACATCTTTCCCATACGAAGAACCCACAACCTGCAGTCAGCCCCGGGCAGACCCACTCAGGGCCAGGCCCCACCCGGTAACACCGCCATTTGTCCCCCACAGCCACTCTACGAAGTGGGCACTATCATTTCATTTTCAGGCACGGAAACGGAGTTAGAGAGTTTAAGCAACTTGCCTAAGGTCAGCTGGTGGCAGAAATGGTCTGAAACCTCAGTCGGCCTGACTCCAAAGGCTGTGGAGGGAGCTGGTGCTTAAAGCATTTGGCATGCAACCGATCGCCAGCATCCCTGCCTGGCTCGGCTCCGACTCCTCGGTAACTCCCCTTACTCTACTCTCGGACCTTCGGTGCACTTGCCCATGCCCATGCCCCTCTGCTGACACCCACCCTCAGAGCCCGCCCTGCGTTTTGAGAGGAAGGATCTCTCCTTGTCACCAAGGCAAACCCGAGGCCTATCACTGGCCAAGGGCAGGATCTCCCCTGGCCCCTTTCCCCTCCACCACCTTTTCCTTCCCCACCTACATGCAGGAGTGCATGCCTTCCACTTGCTCAAGACACTCAACAGCAGCAACCCTGCCTCCGACTGAGGTCCCAGCCATGGAGCTCCCCTACCAGGCCTCAAGGCCTCACAAGGTTGGATGGCTGCTAAACCATCACCTCCTTGGAGGAGCCCCCACTGCTTTCCTGTTGGCTCACAGCCAAGCCCTTCCTCCTCCCCAGCACTCAATGAGCTCTGCCTGCTTTGTTTGTAGGTTTCTCAGTGACCTGTTTATTGCTTGACATATCCATGAAAATGCAAACTTTGTGAGGGCAGGGACTTCGGTTTTTACTGCTACGTCCTCCGTGTCCAGAAGTAAATGTTCAATGTGAATTAACATTTGCTGAATGAGCAAGTGTTTGCACTGCCCTCATTCTCAAACAAAACAGCCTTCCCTACTCCCTTAGCTTTCTCCCTTCCACATAATCTGCATTACTCTCCCCCTACCCACCAGCCACCGCAGCATGGTCTCCTTGTCCTCACCTGCCATCCCCCCTCACCCGCCCTACCGTCTCTGCCTCCCCACAGAGGGGACGGGTGCGGCCCGGCACGGCAGGGAAACTACAGCATCAGAGAAAGGGAGGTGGGACTTTGTATGTTGCTTTCATCTTTTACACATGTGACCAGTCAACTGAGTCAATAAATCTGAGCCTCCGTTTCTTTTTTGAACAAATGTCTACGCTACTGCCTACACCTCGGGATGGCTGTGAGAATTAAGTGAGATAATATGTGACCAAGAAAACCCTCTCTGACTGGTACTCATGAACGGTGACCCCTCCTTCTCAAAGCTCCTCTCTTGGCCTGCAGGCCCTGACCCCCCAGGCTCTCCTCCAGCACCTGACCATTCACTTCCTGTCTTTTCTTTTGTTGCTCTGCAGTGGCCGCAGGCTCCCCAGGGCCCTGGGTCTCATTCACCATCACCACCTATTCACCTCTCAGTTTCTAGCCTGGAGCGATCCGCGGACCTTCAGACCCACTGAGCCGAGGCCAGGTGCCCACCTGTGTGTCGTTCAGATGGCAGCCCAGGTCCACGGTGGAACTCATTACCACACCCCCGTCCCTGGTCTGCCTCCTGCACGTTCGGTCAGCTGCGTCAGCATCGGTCCAGTCACTAAAACCCAAACTGTGGTCTCAGTTTCCTCTCTCTCTGTTCCCTCCACCACCCATCCCCATCCACACCGAGTGTGGATTAAGCAACAGAAAGAAAGGGCTGCAGCTTGTAGGTTATTCTCCGATGGCAGAAGTTATCTGACACTGGGCAGAAAGTTTAGAGCAGATATGAGTGGGTGTGGCTCAGAGCACACCCGGTGAACCGACACAGCTGCTCGCTGGGCGGCTGGGATGCGCACAGGTGTGTGTGTGTGACTATGGCCTCAGCTCGCTGGGCACTGCCTTCCGTGTCTGCCGACTGTCACTTAAGGACGAAACCGGTGCACAAGCCACAGGACATTCATGTTAGGCTCTAACTGTTCCCTCATACAGTGATTGTATTGGAACAAATTTGTTTTTTTTTTTTTCAAAACAAGCATAACAGAATGGAGTGTAGATGCGTGTGGGTGTAAACACACAGAAATCCTTCATGGTCCCACAAATATTATAAATATTTTTAAAAATTCCTACAAAGGAAACACCAGATCCAAGGGGTTTTTACCAACTTCCATCAAACTTTGAAACAAGGATCATTCCTACCTTATGCAAACCCTTCCAGGGAATAAAAAAAGTCAACTCAAAAAGAGAGAGAGAGAAGAAAAAGACACACTTTGCAACTCCTCACATCAGGCCGGAATAAGCTGGACACCAGAACCAGACAAGGACGGTAAAAAATTCACAGGCTGATAGCACTCAGGAACACAAAAGCAAGAATCCTAAACAAAGTATCAGTGAACTGAGTCTAACAATGCCTAAAAAATAAATATACCATGAACATAGTGGGCTTATTCCAAGAATGCAAGGTTTAACATTAGAAAAATCTATCAAGATTTACCACGTTGACAGATTAAAGGAGGAAAAAAGTATAATCTTCATACAGAAAGAATAATTTGATAAAAGTCTAATATCCTTTGAATAATAAAGGTACTTATAGAATAGAAAAATTTTTAAACTGAGAAAGGATGTCTACTAAAAATCCATTAGCAAGCATCATTCTTAACAGTGAGCCAGCCCCTTTAAAGTCAGGAACGTAGGAAGGTACCCACTATCACTGACTGCTTCTATTCAATGCTTTGTCAGGGGATCTAGCCAGTACAGTAAGACAATAGTATAAGAAAGAAAAAAAACAAAGTTGTTGTTATTTGTAAGTGATGACTGCCTACAGACATTCCAAAAGAATCTCCAGATAAATCGTTAGAATTAATAAGAGCATAGCAAGGTAGTTGATATAAAATGAACAAAAATGAACTGCATTTTAATATGCCAGCAACAGTTATAAAACATAATTTTAAAACATATCATTAACAGTAGCAACAAAAAAGTACAAAGCATCTAGACATAAATGAACAAGATGTGGAAAGACTTCTGCTTTTGGCCATGCTGGGGTAGCAGAGACCAGATCTAGCCTCTTGACTGAAGCAGTAAGAAAAACTGGACAAAATCCATGAAGAAACCATTGTCGAGACCCTGGGCCTCAGGCAGTGGAGGAGTCCTCGGAGAGAGGGGACACGAACGAGGCGACTCTCACGACTGCCCTGGCTACTGCCTTGCGAGGTCCCGGGTGACAGGGGAGAGACTATCTGGGGCACAGAGGGCTCTCCCTGGGAGGAGTCTGGGGACCAACACGGCCAGTCTGCAGGGCAGGATACTGCAGAGGAGCGAGCAGCACAGAGAGAAAACCGGGGAGCTCCACAGGCGGTCCCCCGTAAGTACCCGGCAGACTGCTGATTAAACGAACGTGGGCGCGCTCTTCCTTGAGCACGCCCACACGCCCTTTCCTCGGGTGTGCGCTTCGCTTCTTCTGTCCTGAGCTCTAAGGGTCCCAGTGACGCCTGCACCCAAGGGAACAATGGACAGCGGCAGCTAAGGAGTCACTGTGACCTTGACTCCCCAGCGAGTCCCGGCAGCCCAGCGTGGCCCACGTCTTCCCTGTAACGTGTCTAGAGAGCACTGCCCAGGCTCTCTCCCGCGGCGGCCTCCACCCTTGGCCCTCCCTCCCTTCGTTTCCCTGTCCCAGCTTTAGTAAGCGTCCTCCCCAAATCACCGGACTCCGGGTGTGAGGTCTTTCCTGCACGAAGTCAAGCACCCACGCCGACCAGCCAGCCCAAGGCAGACCCACTCCGACTAACCCCTTTCCGGTGACACGGCCACCGAAGAAGAGATACAGAGACAACATACACATGCAGAAGAGCAAGGACATTTCTGTAGACCAGCGATAATCACACAGGAGACACCACCAAACACTCCAGCAGGGTGGGCTGGCGGAGGACAAAGGGGGGGAAACCGGGACAACTGTAATAGAACAACAATAACATATTTAATAACATTCACAACAGCTGCATCAGCCACGAGTGATTTTATTGAACACATTCACACAGGATTCTGACCAGTGAAATGCTGATTACAACATACACCTTGAGGTACCCGCCTTGACCTTGTTCCTTCAGGGTCCCCAGCCCCCTCTTTGGTCTTCAGAGAAGTGCACTTTCATCCCGCCCGGAAAGCAGAGCCAGGCCTCAGACTGGTCTCGGCTGCTGCTCTCGGGCAACCGAACCCAGACAAGCGGCCTCCACTTCCATTATCCCAGCAGCTCTCTAATGCACTTGAACCACAAAATGGGGCCTTGTTTCTGCCCTAGCCCAGCTCCATCTTCATCAGCTGCAACAGACAGACAAGGGTCCCCAAAGGCACAAAATATTTCTTTCTAGATAATTTTAAAGGAAATGGAAAAAATGCCTGTGCGCTAATGTAGTGTCTACGGCCAAAACCACTGACCTGCGGGTGTGCTCTGGCCGCACACCGGCCGTTTGCCGGGCTGCAGGGGACCACACTTGCAGCCGCGCCGGGGGGTGGGGAGCAGCTGTGCCTGTCTAAGGTCGGGGGTCAGGGCTCTCTCTGCTATCCTAAGCTGGCCCTTCGGCCCATAGTGACAATAACTGGTACCGTTTAGACCTACCTCGGATTCAGGGAAATTTCCAACTGTCTGAAATACTTTCTCTCACAGACTCTATGCTGGTGTC
This sequence comes from Phyllostomus hastatus, assembly GCF_019186645.2. Taxonomy (NCBI): domain Eukaryota; kingdom Metazoa; phylum Chordata; class Mammalia; order Chiroptera; family Phyllostomidae; genus Phyllostomus; species Phyllostomus hastatus. The sequence goes on along the minus strand of NW_025333873.1, from coordinate 5,500,356 downwards.
TAAGACTTGAATGAAAGAAAAATACCGAAATTAAAGTGACAATTTAAGAATTGATGGGGAAAAATAGGATACTTTTGTAATCCCAAAACTGGAAAAAAAAAAACCAACAAAAAACACACAACACAAAAATCCTCATGGAGAAAATCAGAAGTGGCAAGAACACAAAATCACACCTTAGACCTCCCCCGTGCTTGGCACCGCACTAGCAACATCAGCATGAGCTGGAGTGGGGGGGCTTGAGGGGCCCCTCGAAATTTGCCCAGGGCCACTTTTGAGGAGCATCTGGACCTTCGTCAGCCAGAATGTCCTAAAGAAGCAGGAAGGCCACGTTTAAGCTGTGGGCGGTCCAGCCAGCATCACCACTAGCTCCTGCCCCAGGGAGCCCTGGGGGCGAAGCCAGTGCATTGTGTGTCCGTCCCCCTTGGAGCTCTGGCGACTCCTGATGGTTCGGAGTGGAGTGGGCACGCTGGGGGCTCTGCTCTCCGGCACCCCTCACCCTCCCGTGAGCCCCGAGAAAGGTCTGCAACAGTGCCGCGGCACCTTTTAAGTGCTTCACTTCTGAGACAGCTCTGACCCAGCTCCGGGCAAGAGACAGAAAGCCTCTGAGAAACCGTAAAACACAATCCGTGCGGCACCGTCGTACTGTCTCGTTCTGGGAACTCTGCCTTCAGACGAAGCCGGTCGTGAATACGTGAGCAAGCTCTTTGGGAGCCATCTGCCCTGCCGCAGGGAGCCTGGGGGTTGCGGGGGGGCAGCCGGCCAGGGCGAGCGCTTCACCTCAGAGCAGGGCGCAAACCCCGGCCGGGGAGAGTCCACAGTGGACACAGGTCTTCAAAGGTCTCATCCGAGAAGCTGCGCAGCGAATACTCTATAAACAAGGGTCAGGCCGGACTGCCCAAACGGTCAGAATAGCCAGTGGAATCCAAACTCTGGGCTTGAAGATCCTTACAGACGTCAAGACAAGGGCCAGAATCAAGACTCTGAGACAGAGAGTCTCTGAAGAGGTCTGACCTGGAGCTGCCGTCGCGCACGATTACCTCCTGCGCGGCCGTGAAGGTCAACGGGATGAAGCCCTCGCTGTCGGCACAGAGAAGGATCCAGTGGGAGCCTGCCGGGCAAAACCACCACACGGGCCGTTTAGGGCACTTGTCCCCTCGCCCAGGAAAACCAAGTACCACCTTGTGAGGGGAAGAACTGAGTAGCTGGTGACACGGAACCTGATCCTCACACGACTTTGCAGGGAATGGGGGACGGAGGGGCGAGTATGACAGAGGGCTGGGGCCGGCAGGAAGGGGGTGTTGACTCCGCGCAGTCAGGGAGCACGCACTTGCACTCGGGCTCGGCAGTTATCACTCGGCACTGCGCCTCTGAGCTCCGGTCCACACGCTCAGCAGGGGTCCTGTGCGGGGGGGGGGGGGGGGTCGTGTGTGCGAGTGCCCCCGCCTTCCCTACCAGTTGTGGGCCACTTTGTCCAGAAAATACATGAGGCTGGGAACAGCCACTGCTACGGAAGAACCTTCTCTATTCTTCGGACCCATTCCGACCTCTACACACCCAGGGAGGCTGAGGGACTGGGGTTGGACTAGAACAGCCCAGATAAATGACCCCCAGTGGCTTCTTCCAGGGTGACCGAGGGCCACCGGCATAGCACATGCCTGGGCCTTCTCCGGTCCTTTCCAGTCTATCGTGTCTTAACTTTTTAAAAAATCTTCACCTGAGGACATGTTTATTGATTTTTTTAGAGAGAAGAAGGGGGAGGGAGGCAGGGAAGGGGGCAAGAGAAGAAAATATCGATTGGTTGCCTCCTGGATGCACCCTGACCAGGGATGGAATCAGCACCCCAGGTACGTACCCTGATGAGGGCTAGATCCTGCAACATTTTTGGTGTACAGGATGGCACTTCAACCAAGAGAACCGCCTGGCCAGGGCTCAAGTCTGCTGTGTCTTAACTTTTTATTTTTTTAGATTTCATTTATTTATTTTTAGAGAGAGGGGAAGGGAAGGAGAGAGAGGGAGAGAAACATGATAAATTGTGATTAGCTGCCTCTCCCATGCCCCCTACTGGGGACCTGGCCTGAAACTCAGGCATGTGCCCTGACTGGGAATCGAACCAGCAACCCTTTGATTCACAGTCTGGCACTCAATCCACTGAGCCACACCAGCCAGGGCTCTTTTGCTTTTTTAAAAGATTTTATTATGTTTTTTTTTTTTATTTCTAGAGAGAGGGGAGGGGAGGGAGAAAGAGAGCGAGAAACATCAATGTGAGAGAGAACCATCCATTGGTTGCCTTTCGCATGACCTGGCCCGCAACTCAGGCATGCGCCCTGGTAGGGACATGTAACCAGCAACCTTTTGGTTCGCAGGCCAGCAGCGAGTCCATTGAGCCACACCAGCCAGGGCAGTACATGTCATTTTCATTGCCAGTGGAAGTTATTGTACAAAACAGACGGTGGAAAGGAGTTGTTGGGTAGGGTTAATTTCTCAATTTTACCTACCATGCAGCATTTCGACAAGAGAGAGGCCAAAAGTCTGCTGAATGGTACTGAGCCTTAGTTTGCCATTGCAGAGAAGCATGTCTCTTGTTTCAACGACGGGACCTACACAGTAAGGTTTCTTCAAACACAAGAACAAAAGTGGTTAAGCCAACTGCAGAAGCAATGGAGTTAACATTTCTTAAGAAGAGAAAGTGCAAATAGTTGTTTTAAATCCTTATCTATTACCACTATCAATCAGACTCGAGTTTTATATAAGGAGCTTTTTGCTGTGTTATTTAACACAACTAAAGGGCAGAACAGAGCACAGACCCTACTTTTTCCAGAAGGCTACGTCTTCACCACCTGGAACTGGCTGTCCTAAGACATGACTAATAACACTGCAGGATGGTGAACGGCAGCCTAGGAGGCACAATCCGATGGTGAGGAACAGGTGCGTGGCTATTCTGGGTATAACTAAGAAGCGTCATGCTTCCTGTAGTGAGGAAAAGGCCAAGAAGGACCACTCTCAGTGGCAGAGAAGCAGAGGGTGTGCATGAGTAAACTGGTCAAAATTTGCTCACCTTAGAAAAAGTACAAAGAAAAATGATTTTTAAATTTTAAAAAGTCTTAGTAAACAGTAACTCATCTTTAAAAATGGTTTCAAATATCCCTAGAGAAAGGAAATATTAAATATAGCTCTAATTTAAGATATATTAAGAGTCCGAAGATATAATCATAGAACAGAGAAAAATATAACTTCCCTAATTATACATTATTTGAAACAATACCTTCACGTAAGCATCTGAAGAGTTTTATCAGTAAGTTATGTGTCTGACTTATTTTGTAGTTGAAATTATCACCACTCATTTTCTGACTGATGAGAAACATAATTTCAGTGATGAAACACAAACTGTCCATTTGTGGAAGGATGAACAACTCAAAGAGCACGTCTACTACTAACGTTTTAAAAGATGTCACGAACAAACCGGAAGGGCCAGAAGCGGCTCATCACTTATTTGAACTCTGTATGAAATGTTGCTTTGGAAATCACAGGGGAAACTCTTCCTTGTGTTTGATTATCTTTTTTCTTTTATGTTTCTCATTACAAAAGGAACCCATGCTCAATGTAGAAGAGTCAAATGAAACTTTGTAGTGCAGAAAGTAAGGTGCCCCCCAGTCTACCCTCTAGAGGCAATTACTGGTAACAGCTTGGTTGGATCAGTTCATTATAAACTGAGGAACTGAAGAATTAGAAAGGCAAAAAATCCCACATTTCCTTTACTGAAAAAATGCATAATTTCACATTTACAAATGTGTACAAAAGAAAAAGATATGTTATTATTTGAAAGAAAAAATACAGATGTGCTTACAACTAACTATGATTTTTCTCTAAGGTTTGGATTATGGAGAATTTTTACTTTCAACATTAATTATTCCTATATTGGTTATATTTTTCCCCCTCAATAAGCATATATTACCTTTGTAATTAGGGGGAAGGAAAGTTCTGCATGCTCTCTAAAATCAGTAAAAAAAAAAAAACAAATGTAAAAGAACAAAATGAAATATAGCAAGAAAATCTAGACTATTACATGCATATTAATTTCTACAATATCAAAAACTTCTTGTAAACTGGTAATCAATAGGAAAAAATGAGCAATAGGCAATTTATTTACTGGACCCCAAACATGAAGACATATTTACTCAAATTCATTAATAGTAAAGGATAAATAATAACAGTGAAACAACACTTCGCATTTATCAGATTCACGAGGACGTGAGGAAAAGGCTGCTGATGAGCCTGTGATGATACATTGTTAAGGACAAATCTTTGAAAGGCAATCTGGCAAATCCTTAAAAGGAGAAACATATATATTTGAACTGTACTTCGGTTCTGGGAACCAACCCAACAGAAATAAAAGTGCAAATACAAACGGATACATACAAGAATACTATCGCAGCACTACGTGGAGTGGGCAAGAGCTGAAAACAAAGTGAATGTCCACTCACCACGGGAACACCTGAATAAGCAGCACACTCTCCGCATGAAGTCGAGAGTGCACCACATGACCCTATTTTTGTAAAACAATAACCACCTCTGAACCTTGTATATATCTTGTACCTATATATTGGGTTGGCCATAAAGTCCATTACATTTTTTTCCATAAGATGGCTTTAGTAGTGCTTAGTTGTCTTCAACTTCAGTCAAAACAATTTTGTTAGATTGTGACAGCTGTCACATCAACATGCATTAAAAAAACATCAAAATTGGTGAATTTTCATGAAGCCATTTTAATATAGAAGATGGAAGAAAATACACATTTTTGGCGTATTATGCTTTATTATTTCAAGACAGCTAAAAATGCAATAAAGTGCAAAAAGCGATTTGTGCAGTGTATGGAGAAGGTGCAGTGACTGATCGAATGTGTCAAAGTGGTTTATGGCCTGGCTGGTGTGGCTCAGTGGACTGAATGCCGGCCTGTGAACCAAAGGGTCGCCGGTTCAATTCCCAGTCAGGACATGTGCCTGGGTTTCAAGCTAGGTCCCCAGTTGGGAGTGTGCAAGAAGCAACCACACACTGACGTCTCTCTCACTTACTTTCTCCCTCCCTTCCCCTCTGTACAAATAAATAAATACATTCTTTAAAAAAGATGTAGTTTGTGAAGTTTCTTGGTACTACTGACATTTTGGTGAAAGAATTCTTTGCTGTGGGCTTTCTTATGTATTAAAAGCAGCACCCCTGGCTTCTACCCACCAGAAACCAGTAGCAGCTTCTACTGGAATAGTGACATACTCAAAATATCCAAATCAATAAAGTTATTGGTGAAAATGAAAAGAATGTGCTTTATTTTATGGAAAAGATGTAACAGACTTTTTGTCCCAACCAATATCTACGTACATGAAGACGTGTGCAAGGTTGTAAGAGTGTGGAGTACACCACAGGAGGGTCCACATTAAGCTGCTAATTAAAAAAGGAAGAGGCAGAGCTCTGTTCGATCAGGAAGGAAAGTGCTCATGATAAAATGATATGATGCTATTTATGCAATGCTGTGTTAGCATATGCACACATAAACAGATGCATTAAAAAAAAAAATTAAATAACCCTGGCTGGTGTGGCCCAACAGACTGAGCGCTGGCCTGTGAACCAAAAGGTCGCCAGTTGGATTCCCAGCCAGGGCACATGCCTGGGTTGCCGGCCAGGTCCCCGATGCGGGGAGGGTAAGAAGCAACCATCTCTCTCACACACTGGTATTTCTCTCCCTCTTTTTCTCACTCCCTTCCCCTCTCTCCAAAAAGTAAGTAAGTAAAATCTTTAAAAAATTAAATAAATACAACCTTTCTTACAAATGGAAGAGGGTCTGCAGTGCATTAAGAAAAAAGTTTCTCAATGAAGTAGCACAATTAAAAATATTTTTTTTCTAAATATAAGTTGGCAGAACAAGCATAACCATTTGTGTATTTTGCACATGCACATGATAAAAATCAGTGTACACTGGTATGTGTATCTATACAGTTGGCAGGCAACCAACCTGTAAAGGAGTAACAACCTGCCTGTAATATAACATGCCCAGTTCAATTAGAACATCATCTTTCTCATCTACTACTTTTTCTGGCAGTAACCACTAGCTGCAGGAGTTTTTATGTACAGTGCTGGCCCTTCAAAGAGAAATTACCTGGTAAAAGATGTGGACATAAGGCAGATCCCGAGAGAGTGGATACACTGGCGAGGATTTCTTTCCATTATGCAGGAAGGCTGTGAGTTCAGTAAGACACTGCTGTACTTCAACCAGTTTCCTGGAGAGAATTTCCAGCTCCTTAGAAGGCCGGTAAGTTTCCTCTTCCCGCTGTAGGTTCTTTCTTTGAGGAGCATTCAGAGGCGCTGGGGTGCTGGTGTGGTCTGGTGCGTTGCCGGGTCTGGGCAGGGTCTCAGACTGGTTGGCAGGCCTGGCGTCTGGAGTTCCCGGGGCTACGGAGCCATCGCCAGCGCTGGACGGAGGACTTCTGATTTCTTCAATAAGGGCGCTTCCGGGCCTTCCACCTCGACCACGGCTATCAGCGGTTAACAAGAGCCCTCCGTTTGGGGGACAAATATCTGGGGAAAGACTTTCCATCAGCTGTCTCCCCTCTGCTTTATTTAACAGAGAACTGAAAGTAGCGTAGCCACTCTGGTTTTCACTCTGTGTCACTGGAAATTTCTCTTCCAACACTACTTCTCTGACGATCAAGCGAAGGACATACTCGTCAGACTTGGAAGGAGGAGGGAATGTCGGATCATTGGATTTTTGTTTTCCTACCAAAATTAGTAACAATTTACCTGTCAGGAAACACATGCCTTTTGGCCTTTCACTACTCTCTAACTGAATTTGCTGGATGTTTGGCATAAACGATGGAATGACAGAATAGATAAAAATTCTATTACAAGTATTGGAAGCCACCGCCACAACCTGTGCTTTAATACTAAATGCGATTAGATCAGGAGCCAGGATGCCCGGAATGGGGACTCTTCTGGTCTGGGCGACCTCCTTCTCAAAAGTCACCAGGACCAAATGGGAGGAATCCAGACCCGTTCCTGTCAAGCAGTCCTTTTTTCTTACACAAATTGGGGCATTACCTTCAGACTTCGATCTATTGAAAACTATATGAGTTAGATCCAGAGGAGCGGACAAAGAAGAAGAAAAGGGAGACGCTGATGCGTCCAAATTTGTTTGAGAAGGGATGGCCCCCTTATCCACAGAGAACACGTCATCGATAATGGTGTCATCAATCGGACAAGTGTGTTCACTAGGAGGTGGACCGTCGAGTGCTTCAGATGCATTTAAGCCACAAAGCTGACCCAGCGGCAGTTCAGTGGCCACGGCGACCTGGGAGTCCCCCGTGGCTCTGACGGAGCGCACAGGGCTGCCCACATCCAGCACCGAGCAGGAGGAGCACCTGCGAAGAGTCTTCTGAGCACTGTCCCAAATGTAAGAATGCAGGCTGCTGCCCGCTGCCACCACCAGCCTCTGGCCGTCCTGGGTCCAACACGCACAGTGAACGAGGCCCTGGGTGCTGCTGTCCGCTTTCACTCGGGAACTGTCACAGTGGACATTATGGAAAATAGAGACGTCCTGTGTGGTCAGTACAGTCAGGACAGTGCTCTGTGGGTGCCACACACAGCCTTGGGGAAGGACAGGGAGTGACTCTCTGATCTCACAGGTCTCAGACATCAGCCACTTGCCGGTCCCCACAGTACTGGGGCACAGCTGCCACACGGTGACATGCTGCGTGTGCTGGACAGCGAGCAGAGGGGGCATGTCAGCCGCACCGGGTGGGGCCCAGGACACCCCATACACATGTGCGAACTGTCCGATGACCTCTGAGTCCCCAAACTTGGCCTCTCCACCCTGAAGCTGTACGTCCGTCAGGACTACCTGATTCCCGTTGGTCCAGACGAGGCCGTGAACTGGGTGTACTGCCTGATACAATGCATTCAGCCCAGTCCTGAGCAGCGTGCCTTTTCCCAGCTCCATCCTTTCTGACGAAGGTTATCTGAAATAATTAAGAAGAAAAGCTACATACACCCTGAGAACATAATCAGACAAATCCAGAATGTAGGACAAGGTAACTGGCCGGCACCGTTCACAGGCCGACACCATGCGGGACGAAAGGACAGGGGGACGTGGTGGGTTTGCAGGGACGACTGAGCCACAATAAGCAACTGCCACGTAGACACTTTGGGTCTTAAATGGAGGAAATAAAATTTTCTAGCAAAAAAAAATTTATAGAACTGGGGAAATTAGAATGTGGAATAGATACTAAAAGACACTGCAGAGTCAATCATTTTCGTAGGTGTGACCGTGGAACCGTGGTTATGGGCACGTCCCTACTGCTGAAATGCGCAGGCCAAAGTGCTCGGGGATGAAATGTCCCCACGCCTGCAACTTGCTTCCAAATGTCTTAGAAAACAAACACACCGACCTACAAAATTTTATGTGTATATATACTGTATCTATACTCTAAAAGTATAAATATGCAGAGCTAACACAAATGTAGCAAAATGTTAGCTACTGCTGAATCCAGACTGAGGCTATGGCAGTATTTACGGGCCTTTCAACTTCTAAGCTAGAAAATTTTCAAATTAAAAACTGAGAGTCTTCTTCACCATCTAATCTCTATTTTCCTTTCACTGCCAAATTGATAACTGATATTCACAGCTCTGCCTTTATTAGCACTTATTTCCTCAACTCCCTTAAAAATAGCCTTCACTTCCAAACTGAAACAACACTCAAGTCACTCTTGCTATCTCTACTTCGTCATACTCAAATAGCACTTAATTTTCAGAATATTTTCACATTCCCTACTGCATTTTCTCCCTGCAACAATCCTTCGCAAAAATGTAAACTAGGTTATGCAAGTATTACTTTCATTTTTTCATTAAGTTTTTTTCCAGACATTTAGATGACTAGGTACATGTTCACTGCAATGGAAAAAATGATTCAAACAAACCAGGAGTCTAAAGTAAAGCAAAATGTTTCCTCCTACCCCATGCCAACTCCTCTTTACCACCACTACCACCCCACACCACCCTGAATCTTTTAAAAAAATATTTCATTTACTTATTTTTAGAAAGAGAGGGGGAGGGAGAAAGGGGGAGAAAAACATCCACGTGCGAGAAATACATTGATCTGCTGTGCAGGTCAAGGCCCCAGCTGGGGGACCAGCCCGCAACCCAGACATGTGCCCTGATGGGGAATCTAACTAGCAACCCCTCAGTTCGCAGGCTGGCACCGCCCTCCAAATATTAAGTCCTTGATAAAAGCACTGTTCACAGTTTGATGTAGAGCCTTTGAAACTGTTAAAGAACCCTACCTATATATATAATATATGTCTATGTAAAATATATATATATATAACATTTCATATGTGCTAAGTTTTCTCTTTTAGACCAAAAAATGGGGTGTAAGTCAGAGTTCCTGGTTATTAACAGCAGAAACCACTCAGGTGAGATTAAGGGGGAAAAGGCTCACGAACCAGGCTCAGAAAACAAGCAGGGACCAAATGAGGCCGGGAGCGATAAAACACAGCTGCCACTTTCCAAACAGCTGAGAATCGAACTTCCCTGCCTCCCACCAGCTGAGCTAAGTTCAGGTACCCTTTGCACTGGCAGCCAGGACAGGGAGACGGTTTCCCCACAAAGGCTTCTGTAATAGGGGATGGGCTGTGCCTCCCACCAAGACTCACAAAAAGGGCGGTTCTTCCTGAAGTGTGAAGGGGTTTTCAAAAAACGCCCAGTTACCACAGGGATCGTACCCTCGTCTTATTCACTACTTTATTCTACAGCATGGGCACTTTCCCAAGTCAGTAAAATAGACCTGCTTCAGTATTTCACGCAGCAGCATTAGTAGCAGCAAGGTATTCCACAGTTTGCATGGACCATAATGTATTCAATGGCTCCCCTACAGATGGGAATTCAGCTTGTTTCCAATTTATCTGATTGTGGATAGAGCCAAAAAGTTTAGTACTCAGTTCTCATCACTTTTCCCTCTTTCCCTTCCTTCCAATGTCACCTACTCTTATGTTTTAAATCATCATCTACATTTATTACTCTCAGATCTGCATCTCCTGGCCTCTTTGCTGAGCTATAGTACTATTCAAATATATATGAGCTTTACATTATGGCTGATATTAGCCCTGCCCACATTCATTTCAAACTTGACCTACCTCTCTGCAAGCTTTGTTTCTGCTCTTAAGAGTCTTTTTCTACAAAGAACAGTCTGTTTGTTATGTTTCTGCCTATGCTGCCAGATTAAGTGGTTCTGCAGTGGCTTGCTAAATACAGAAATAAGTTCCCTGTCATTACCAATGATGAAAACTGCCACCTCTAACTCACTGGTCTTAATTAATATGTTGTCCCCTAATATCTATGTAGGTACTTTTAAAAGACTCTAATTGATAATAATGCACGGTATATTTTCCTGGGCAGAGAAAATTCCTAATGGACCAATTATATCAAAGGCAATTTATATGGTCATGTTTTAAGCCACACAAGTGAGGCTAACATCATTGAGGCTATAATATGGCCAGGGGTCACACAGGTTAAGTATTTGTGAATAAGGAAAAAAACACAAGGTTACTAAAGTTTTTAAAGAAGAATTAATTTCAATATTTTCATCTTCAGCAACAAGAGGAAATTTGGCATACCGTTCTCAAAAATCTAATGACAATTACAAAACTCCGCTCCAGTGCTTTCTGCCCCACTGCTGGTCCAGGTCCTGACCACCTCTTCCTTTTTGGATGGGCAGGATGAGAGTTCCTCTGATGCCCGTCTGTCCTTTCCCCCAGAGCCTGGATACTCTGTGCAGTTGGACAGAACTACCTCTGAAAATAAACCACAGTTCTGGCCATTCTGTACTTCCGCTCAAAAACCTTTGATGGGTCTCCACAGTCCACATATACAAGTTATTTCAAATGTCTTAAGCAAGGCAGTTAAGGCCTTATATTACCTGATATTGATATACCTTTCCAACCTTATCTCCTGATCATAAAGAGCCTGCTGAGGAATTTGGAGGAGCCAGTGCACATTAATGCGGCAATGTGCAGGAGGGACTTAAGAAGAAAAGTGACAAGTTCAATAAGGCACCATGAAATCGTTTGAATGTCACAACGCAACAGTGAGCCAAGTTTGTAGCTACTTCGGTAGAGAAAGAGGGCCAAATTCGAGAGACATTTCTAAGGCTGATGGAATAGATAATGACATCAGGTAGGATATGCATGGCAAAAAAGAAAGAACTAAGGATAACACACAGTTTTTGCCTGGGAAATTGTTAAACTATTAATCAGAGCTACAGAAGGCAGCGCATGCTTCAAAGGTTAAGAAGAGTGTGTAGGCCCTGGCCGGGTAGCTTGGTTGGTTAGTGCTGTCCTGATACAGCAAGGTTGTGGGTTTGATTCTCAGTCAGGGCACATACAAGAAGCAACCAATGAATGCATAAGTAAGTGGAACAACAAATCAATGTTTCTCTCTCTCTTTCTAAAATCAATTTTTTAAAAAAGGCTATTTAGAGTGCAATCAATTTTGCATTAGATGTGCGTCATTTAAGATATTTATGGGGTAGCAATGTTCCTTAGGCAGTCAGAGATGAATTTGGAAGTTAAAGGCAAAGCAGTGAACAGCAGCCTCACTGTGAAAGAGCGAAGAGCCCAGAGGACAAAGGTTGAAATGGCTTTCAGGAGGTCACCAATTACTTGGTATCTTTTAAAACATTTATTTTTGCCTAAAGCTAACTGTATACTTGCTGGCCTCTCGACCCTTCAGACTATAAGATAACCGAAAGCCTCAGGTGTTTTAGGAAGAGAAAAGCCCACTCTCTTCGTTCAGGGGAGAGGTGGTCAGAACACCTGGTGCTCACTCTATGACCACTTATTTCTTCTGTTTTTAATCTTCTTTAAAGACAATTCCTGGTGAGAATCAAAGGGCTTGGGTGAATGGGAGCATTTCAGTAGTTTAAACAGATATACACCCCCTCCAACTTGTTCTAAGTTTATTGTGTTTCCACTTTAATTTTAAAAATTAACATGCCTTTTTTCTACACATCCTGTACTTTTCCCCCTCTTCTTCCCTCAAGGCACATACCTTTGCTCTCTCTCCCACTCTCTCTCTTCCTCTCTCTCAAGCTCCAGGGGACCTGCTTTTGCCTCCGCAACCTGTAACCTGTCTCCTGAGCCCACGCAGCCCAGCTGCCTCACGTTTTCTACCTCTGAGACTTTTAAAATAAACTTTCGCTTGTATTTGAAAAACTAAATTAGCATATACAAAAGGTAAATCCACACCAAAAAAATCCATCCAAAGAAAATTACTATTACATACCTCTAAACACTTTTTCCCCATGCAGTTTTGGTTAAACTTTTTCAATCATACCATACAATTTCGTATCACCATTTTTTTCATTTAACATTATATATTAGCATTTCTCCATATTATTTAAAAGTTTTGTAAGTGATTTTTATAGACCACTTAATATTCACACTGTGAAACTGCCTAATTTTCCTTACTGCTGAGACACCTGGTTGTAGCCAACTTTATCCTATTATAAATAACGCCGTTATAAAGGTTTCTATGCATAAAGCATTTTCTTCATTTTGGATAGCTTTGTCCGTACATATTTTCAGAAGTGTCACTCTTGAGTTACAAAGAATATACTCTTGTTTAAACCCATTCCCGATCGTCCGCATCCGCTAAGCAGCGCCCACCAGCCCCCCACGGTTCTTCCCACGCTGGCCGCACACCTGTTTGTCTTCCACCCTCCCCTCGAAGGGCCGGCCCTCCGCCTCCCACCCCGCCCACCCACAGACTTCCTACACCCACCAGACTGGCAACAGTGGAGACAAAACACCTTTGAACTCAATGTCCCACAGAAAAGTCAATATTCCCAGAGCCGCCCCAACTCACCCACTGCGGATTCGAAGTCCGGAGCGGGTACCGGAAGCTTCGATTCCAGGCCTCTGATAGGTGAGCGATGGGCGGGAAAAGCTCAGCAATACTGTCCGCCTATTGGTTCTTGTGTGTGTCACGTTAAGAGAGTGTCCCTCCCACCGGCTAATAAGCTCGGGCTTTGCCGCAAAGATCTCTGGGAGTTGTAGTTTCAGTGACACTCCCGACCGTAAGCCACACGCAATTCCTCCCTCTCTTAAGAGGTTTAGCGTCTCCCCCCTTTTCTTACCCGTTCTCCTAGTCTAAGAAGTCCAGGAGCCCAAGAATCAACACAATTTCTTAACTTTTGCGGGTGAGGGGGGATGTGGAGTCTGGGATGGGAAGGAGTCGAGGACCTCTGTAAAATATGATAACATTTTCTCAGAAAAATACAAAATATTGTGCATTCCACTGAAGCCACTCCATGGATCTGTTCCAGTTACACACCCCCGTTCTACACGTACCCCAAAAGTGTCTGCCCGCGGCCACAGACCATGGACTAGCAGTGCCTCGCTATGTTTCTTTAGACCCAGTTACACTCCTGGGAGACTCGGGGTCACCCCCTGCCGCGGCCAGTGGGGAATTTCAGGCCCGGACGCTCGCAGTACGGCTGGTCAGCATCTTTCTGGACGGCACGGCCAGCCCTCCTGCAGCGATGCCGGTGGCCTGGAGTCTCCCACCTGGTCACCTGGGAGCACGGGGAAGGACATCCTCAGGGCCCACTCCGGACACCTTGCTCGGGCTTTTGTCCCCACGCCGATCTTCCAGCGCCACTTGTTAGAATCATACCTTCACGCGATTTTGGGAACAATGCAGGGAAGAGTGAGAAACAGCATTTAAGGAAGAAATGCAAAGTCCCACTCATTGTTCAAGCAAATGCTACTTCTTTGGAAAACCTTTCTAGATTCCTGGGTCTCTGCTGCGTGACGGAGGAACACAAGGCCGCACTCATTCATCCACCCCACAGCACGAACCCCTCCACGCAGTAGCTGTGGATTTACACCCCAGGTTTACTGCCTCGAAGGCAGCGACTCTGTCTTCATTCGATCGTTTTCCCTTGATGTTACTGCCTTGAAAGGTGGGAGTCCACCTGAGCGTGGGGCAGAGCGACCTGGGATGGTGAGTAGGGGTTTAGAGTGGGTGCAGAAGGGTCGGCAATGAACCTTGCCCCTCTCCCTCCCTAGCCTCCCGCTTGCTTCTGCAGATCCGGGCAGCCCAGCTCGCCAGGTCGGGTCTCGGGCGCTTCCAGACGTCCTGAGCCTCCTGTCAATCAACGAGCGCGTCTAGTTAGAGCGCCGCCGTAGCTGCTGGCCTTCCCCCGGTCTGTGGGCTCGAGAGGATTCCCCGGAGCAGTTAAACGTGTGTGGGACGGAGGGAGGGAGGGAAGGATGGACGGGTGAGTGGGTGGATGCGGGGAAGACTGCACGGCTCCCTCAGCATCCTCCCCAGCCGGCGGGTCCCTGCTTGTTAGCCGGCTCCGGCGGGTCCCGCTCCTTTCTCCCGAGCTCCGCCCCGGCCGACCCCACCTTTCCGCGCCGCTCCGCCCCGCCGCCCCCTTCCCCGCGGCCCCTCCCCGCGCAGGTCCCGGCCGCCGCCGCACCTCCTCCGGCTCTGCAGTGGCGGTGGGGAGGCGAGTCGGAGCGCCATCCGGGCCGGGGCCGGAGCGGAGCCGGGGTCTGGGCTGCAGCGGGGACCCTCGGAGGCGGGGCCAGTGGGACCGCGATGGGCGTGGAGATCGAGACCATCTCCCCGGGAGACGGTACCGGGCGCGGAGCTGGGGGACGAGGACGGGTCCCGAGGCGGAGCTGGGCGGGTGGGGGTCTGATCCGTGGGGGGGGGCGGGGGGGCGCGGAGGGTGCCGGAACCTGCGGACGGCCTAGGCTGGCGGCACGGAGGAGACCCCAGACTGGATCGCCGGAGGTCTCAGAGACGATCCTTGCTGTCCGTTCCGCGCCGGCTCACCTACCGGCGCGCGGGCGGCGGCCGGGAGGCGGGGGTCTGCGGCCCGCCTTCGCCCCGGAGGCCGCAGGCTGCCGTGGCTGGAACCGCTCGGTTATCCGCTACTACTGGTTTCCCGGGGCCAGGTTTTAGCCCCGCTTTTCCTGCCCTGTTGGGCGAGCCCTGGAAAGAGGGGAAAGGACGTGCTGGGGCGGGGGGGGGGCTCTTCCGCCCAGACAACCCCCTTCTAACGTGGCCCCCGCCCGGCGCGCGCCCGGCGGTGAGGCGCTGTAGGGACCCAGCCGGTCTGGGCCGGGATCTGCCCTCCCCCGCCCCCCCCGCTCCCCCCCCGCCCCTGCATCTCGCTGTATCCTCCTGGCCCCACGCAGCCTCTCGGGCCATCCCGTCCGCTCGCCTGGCTCTCAGTATCGTCTGCGAACCGATGGCCTTCAAACTTCAGCCTCCAGCCCAGACCTCCGGTCTGAGTTCCGGGTGGTCCATTTATCCAGCTGCGGCTAAACCCCTGCCTGGGCGCCGACACCCCAAAGCCCCCAAGTCCACAACAGAACTTGCTCCCCTCTGTGTTCCTTGTTCCCTGCCTCTTGGGCCAGCGCCACTCCTTTCCCAAGCCAGGCGTCCCAGGCGTCGCCCTTGCATAGCTGGCCCTGGACGTGCAAGGAGTAGCTAGCTGTCTCTATTTCTTCTCTCTTCCCTCTCTCTCTCTCTCTCTCTCTCTCACACACACACACACACACACACACACCCCTTAATTCAGACTGGCACCCCCACTTCCGCAGGAGTTGGCAGGCAAACTTTATGCCAGACATTACTGACCCCCGACCCCACCCCAGGAGATTGGAGGGCCCAATCTCCTGGGGTGGGGTTCTAGGCCATCTCCCTACTGAAAACCAGCGGTCCCTAAAGTCCCCAGCTTTACCCAGGTTTGCCCGTGGCTGCAGCTTCTCTGCCCACCATGAGAAGCCTGGTGCTGCTCCCCTGAAGCACGTCCCTGAGGCCTTGTCACCTGCCTCCAGGGCACTGCCCCAGAGCTCTGCCAGGGGGCTGGAGAGCTGTCTCCCTTCCCTGGCTCAAAGACGCTTTTAGAGTTTTCTCTCCTCATCCTCTGTCTCTGGCCTGGGATGAGGGGCATTTTGGCCCAAGGAGAATTAGAATTTTAGGGAAAACCTGGAGGAGCCCTGGCCATCTGCTTCCAGCCCAGTTTAATACCCTGACTCAAGGAAGCACACATGGGCCAGACAGTCAATGCCAGAACTTAGGAGGGGAATATGCCAGTCAGTATTTCGGGGATGCCTATCTTGGTTAAGCCCCACACCAAGTCCTGTCAGGTCCTCCTGCTGAGTATCTCTGGGCTCCATCCCCTGCCGTGGTTCAGCCACCATCACCTCTCACCTGGATTTCTGCACAGTCTCTAAACTGGTCTTCCCACCTCCGGTCCTACCTCCCTGCCCTCCGTCTAGCCTCCCACCTCATTCCTATTCATTTTTTATACCACAGCCTGGGGACTCTTTAAACTGCCTTTTTAACCATGTCCCTCCCCAGGCATAAAATAATTTAGTGAATCTTCCAGGTCCTTCTCCAGACAGATGGTGAGATAACCTATTCTTACCTTCCACACTAGAGTCTCATCTCTCCTTATCAGTCCCTACCCCCACTACCAACTTTTCCCCCAGTTTTAGCAAGCTGCCTGAAAGTTGTTAAACACACCAGTCATTCAGCAAATATTTATTGAGTATGTACTGTGTGCTGGGCCCTGGGGTTACAGCAGTGAAGCAGACGGCGGGACTCCTGCTGCGCTTGACTCGAGGCCTTTGACCGTGGTTTTCACCATTCCCAAAGTATCTCCCTTTACTGCCCCTGGCAAACTACGCATCTCTTAAGACTGCAGTTTAACCATGCTCTCCTCTCCGATGCATTGCCTGACACTTGCAGTGGTTGCTCCCCTCTGTGGGTTCGAGTAGAGTCCTCTAAACGTTGGCTCACAGTTAGCCTGCCCAAGGCATTGTTATCCAGCCCGAGGCTTTAAATTCCACCCAAATCGATACCTCGAGCGCAGACTCTCCATCTGCCTACTTGCAATATAAACTCCAATGTCTAATAGGCATCTCGAGATGGCCACCCGCACAGATCTCTCCTCCCCCGTCTTCCCCATCTCAGGAATTCACTCCACCATCCCTCCTCCTGGACCCCATCTCCGCGCCATTAGCATGCCCTGTGAGCTCCGCTTCCAGAATATATCTCCCATCTCTTTGGCTCTCTCCTCTGCTGCCACCAAGTTAATTCAAGCCATCATTGATTTCCTGTCTGGATTACTGCAACAGGCGCCCGACCGTCTACCCTACACACAGCAGCCAGAGTGATCTTATAAAATCTTAATTCAGATTAGGTCATTCTTTCTTAAAACCTTCCAGAGGCTTCCTGTTGCACTTAGAATGAAATCCAGCTCTGCGGGGCCTGGCTTGGTCCGGCTCCTTCCCGCCTGTCTCTTCCTCCCACCCTTCTTTCCCATCTCCTGGCCTGCGTGCTAGGCTGCACGTGCACCAGTCCCTTCCCGCCTCATGGTCTGTGCACTCGCTGACCCCTCCTCCTCCACAGGTCTCAGCTCTGAGAGGCCATCCTGGACCGCCCTGTCTAACACAGCCTGCCCACTGCGTCTCTCTTTAATTCATCTTTGGAGAACTTATCACAACGATCATTACCTTGTTCATTTGCGGGGTTATTTGTCTTACTCCATTAGAACGTTAACTCCAAAAGAGCGGCATCTTGCCTGTGTGGTCTCTGCTGTACCCCCCAAACCAGGCCCAGGCCTCACACACAGTAGGTGATCAATAAACATTTGTGAATGACCGTGTTTATGCATCTCTCATCACAGCATCACCCTATGTTAGCATCTATTATTTATGTGTTGCTCTGTGTCCCTGTAATCTGGTCCAGGCCTGGCACATAGGGGAATGGATGAGGGAGAGTAAAAGGAGCAACCAAAGAAAGGAAAAGAACCAGGAGAGAGTGGAGTTGAGGAACCCAAGGAAATAAAGTCAAACCAGAGAGGTGAAGGAACTTATCTGGCTTATACAAGGCACTCAGTCAGAACCAGAACCCCGGACATCTTCCCAGCGTGGAGGGCAAGGTGGGCCTCTCACACCTGACTGTCCCAGGTGACTTTCTAATACCTTATTTGTTCCTCTGCTCTCATGTCTCCTTGCAGGAAGGACATTCCCCAAGAAGGGCCAGACGTGTGTGGTGCACTACACAGGTAGGCTTCGCCCCCCCCAGCCCTCATCAGACCTGCCCCTCCCAAGGTAGGTCTGTCCCCTGACACTCCTCTCCAGAGACATCAGCTCCCCTGCATCAGGCCCAAAGCAACCAGATCTGCCTCTGGCCAGCCATCCCCCACTTCTCCCAGCCAGCCTTGCAGGAATGAGGAAGGGGCTGCAAGGTTAGCCCCTCCCCACTAACACCAGCAAGAGTCATCCATGGTGCCAGCCTCTGGCGGAGCCAAGCCACTCCATTGCTCTCACCTCTGCGTGGGCGGAGTGGAGCCCTGCAGTCCGGGTTCTGCCTGGTATTTGGAAATCCCTTCTTGTAGCGCGGAGAGCCTGACTATGCTGGCAGACTCCCTTTTCACCCTACGGTGTTGTTAGAGAAGAGGAGAGTGGCTTCCTCAGAACTTCCTTTCTTTGTTCAGGAATAGGCTGTTGAATCCAGCCTACGGTGATGGAACCCATACTGGGTGCAAGATGCTGTGTGGGGTACCAGGGGTGCAGGGATGAAAAGGGAGAATTCCCACTTCTTTGGGGATGGAGGGGGGGAGAGGGCAGACAAGCCATCCAGAGGCTTTGGCGCGGTGTGAGGGGCAGGCGATGGCGGTGCTGTGGGAGCCCGTGAGGATGCTGAGTCTCTGCCGACCTCTCTTGGAGGAGCTGTATTGGAAGGAAGGACAGGTGGGCAGAGGATCATTCTAGGTGGAGTTCTTGAGGACTGCTGGCAGGAATATCACAAGCAGGTGTTTGTTCCAAGGGGGGTGAGTGCTCTGCCTTGTGACCTGCTTCCCGATGTGGCAAACCTGCTGACAGCCACCTAGCAGGCAGCAGGGCCAGTTTAATCCCCAGGACCTATGGAGACGGGGCCATTTTTAGCGCCCTCTGGACCAGTGTGAAGTGCCAGGTTAATTCTAGGCAGATCGTGTGGGTATTTTTCTCAGCTGCTGGGTTGCTGGTCGCTGACGTCAGTGGGCTGGAGCTGTGCTTTATCTCCCGGTGATGTGGCCTAATTACCATGAGTCTTCTGGGGCCTCTGACCTGTGTAATTGATTTATCTGCTCTACATGTTGCAGACAGATCTGTACTTATCAAGTTACTGAAACCACAACATCCTTCTGAAAAGACTTTTCACAATACATACAGGGAGCAGGCAACACGCATCAAACGCTAACGTCATGAGCGGCTCTGGTTTGCAGAGGGACTGTCTCACCAGACGCAGCAGAAGACTATGTGGGACTTTTGGGTAAACTTTTTTATTACCTATAAACACAGTGGAGAACACACATCTAAGACGAACAGCTCCATGAAATGTTTCACAGTGGTCACACTTAGGTGCCCACCACCCAGAAGAAGATATGCATTTCCTGCGCCCCCAGGAGTCCCCTCCTCTTCCTCCCAGGTACCACACCTCCTGAAGGTCACTGGCATTCTGACTTCTGTCCCATGGATTGTTTCTGCCTGGTTTTGAACCTCACGGAAATAGAATCATAGAGCGTGTACTCGTCTGTGCTTGGCTTATCTCTCTCAGTGTTAGGTCTGTGAGATTTATCCAGAGTGGTTGTTCTTTTTTTATTCGTATACAGTTCATTCTATGAATATACTACAAGTCATCCTTTCTACAGTTGATGGCCATTTGGGTTGTTTATGGTTTCGGTTATCGTGAGTCGTCTTGATTTGAAGAGTCTTGTAGGTGTCTTCTGGTGCATGTCTGTACCCATTTCGGCAGGGGCTGTGCCCGGAAGCGGAATTGTTAGGGCATGGGGTTCTACCTGTTCAGCTTCACTGGACACTGCAAGTAGCTTTCCAAAGTAGCTGTGCCAATTTCCCCTTCCACCTGGGGTGTGTGAGTTCCAGTTCTGCTACATCCCCATCAATGCTTGGTTGTATCAAGCTCTCGTTTGTTTTTAGTCCACTCTGGGTGTATCTCATTGTGGTTTTGAATTGCATTGTCCTGAAGACTCATGAATTTGAGTAGATTTTCATGTGCTTATTGGCCGTTTGAATGTCCTTTAGTCTGCTCAAATTCTGCCCATTAAAAAAATCGGCTGTCTTTTGATTTATAGGAATTTGTATGTATTCTAGATATTCCCTTTGTTGGTTATACCTGTTTCAGACCTCTCCCAGGCTATAGCTTGTCATTTTACTTTGTTGTTGTCATATTTTTAACAGAACGTCTTAATTTTCATGGAGTCCTCTGTGTCAGTCTTTTCCTTTATAGTTAGTCCTTTTTGTGTTCAGAAATCTCTGTCTACCCCCAGGTCATGGAGATATTCTTCTACTTATTATGTTGTAGATGCTTTAATATTTTATCTTTCATATTTAAGTCTGATTCATCTGGAATTGATTTTTGTGTGAGGAAGTAGGCGTCAATGTTTATCCTCCCCCCCATATGGATTTACAGTTAATACAGCAACATTAATTTTTTTAAAAAACCACCCTTTCTTCCTGACCAGCCTGGCTGGGTGTCATTTCACAAAGAGAAAGGTCTCCGGCTCAACTCCAGCCAGGGCACGTGCCTGGGTGGTGGGTTTGGTTCCACCTCAGGGTGCACGCGAGAAGCAACTGATCAATATGTGTATCCTCTCTCACATATATGTATTTGTCCAAGTGTGTGTCCATGTGAATATATATAGATCTGTGTATGTAAATATTTTCTTACCATCTGCTTGGCCATCAGGAGTTTTCTTCTGAGTGCGTGTGCATACATGCACGTGAGCACGCTGAGTATCTCATATCTCTGTGTATCTGAACATCTTAGCTACCTGTGCATCATGAACTCATATTTGATCTCCTTAGTGTCCGTCTATGTAGCCATGGGTGTTTTCCTCCTTTGTCTGATTTTGTGCCCAAGGCAAGAGCCCAATTTATTCTGCACAGAAAGTAGGTAGTGAGACTGTCCCTTGTGTACAGCTGTAGGAATTAGGAAGAGGAATCCTAGATGCTCAGATACTAAGCTGGGCCGGACCTCCTATGTTAAACATGGCAAAGCTGAGACCAGGAGAAAGGCAGTACCTTCACACAGCGAGTTAGTGCCAGGGTGAAGTCCTAATCCAGTCTCTGTGTGTACAGGACAGGTCTTTCTTTGGTCCTCTGTTGCCTTTTGTTGTGGTCCAGGGGCTGCAGGAAGAAGTGTTTCTTGTATCACCATCACTTGCAGAAGGTCTGATCTTTGAGTCCGTCGCCAGTGAGAATAGAAAAGCGGCTCTCGGGCCTTAGGCAGCTGGACCGAGATGTGTACCAGGGATAACAAGGCAGGTGCAGCTGGAGGGAATGGATGCTCCAAACTGCTGAGGACAGCATCTGGGGTGGTCAGGGTCAAAAAGTCCTATTTGTTAGGTCCTGGAGGCCCCACTGATTGGCTGGGTCACCTTATAGTCTTCACTGTGACCTTTGGGTTTTGCATGTTGGGCGAACCTTGGAAAAACTAGGTGAGGGTTCAACTTGAGGGGAAATGCCTGGGAAAACATGTTCAGGATAAGGAAGCGGCTCCCCAAAGTTGTAAAGCCCAGAGGTATTTGAGAAAGGTGTGACCTGAGTAGGACATGATATAGGGGGTGCAGGGAGAGGGCTCGGAGGGAAGGGAAGGAAGGGAAGAGCAGAGAGAGGGTTATCAGGCAGGCAGGCAACAGCCAGATCTTGAAGCACCTCTATGCCATGCGGAACTTTGGAGTCTTCCATGGGGAGCTATTGAAATGTTTGAAGCAAGGGAGTACTGTGATCGAATATGGGTTTTAAAAACAGTCATTTGCAGAGCAGTGTGGGGAAAGGACGGGAGTAAGAGTGGAGCAGAGAGCAGTCAGGTGGTTTGTCTCACACTGGAGGCACGGTGGTGGCTTGGTGAGGCCCCAGGATGGTGGGGACCGAAAGGGAGAAGATCGGTGGTTCTGAAGATATGTAGGCCTTGCGGACGGGCTGCACGTGGGGGTCAGGCAGAGGGAAGAGCCCACGCCCCCTCGGGCAGCAGGACCGAAGATGGGGAAGATTGGAAAAGGAGTTTGTACGGAATAGGAACTCCATTTGAGATGTGCCGATGGACCCACGACCACAGCCCTTTCCCACCTTATTCTTGCTTCCACAGGAATGCTCCAGAATGGGAAGAAATTCGATTCATCCAGAGACAGAAACAAACCTTTCAAGTTCAGAATTGGCAAACAGGAAGTCATCAAGGGTTTTGAAGAGGGTGCAGCCCAGGTAGGATGAAGTCCTTGTTATGGGGAGTCTGAGGAGCTGGGGGTCTGGGTGCAACACCCTGCCCCCAACCTGGTCACAGACCACTGCTGCTTTGACTCTGCTGCCAGGGCATGGCCACACCATCTAGTCTCAGGCCTGGCTTTGGGTCCCCGCCCCTTTTGTTGCCAGCATGACTCCTTTGTCACAGGGGCTCTCATCCCAAGTTCATCTCCCCAGGTTTGTGCAGCACTGGCTGGGGAGGCTCGTGGGCAACCAGCCGTCCCTGACTGAGGCAGCAGAAGTGTTGGGGTAGGGTAGGCCAAGGTGGGGTTTCTTTGCAACTTTAAAAAAAAAATAATTTGACTTGCAAAAATATTGCAGGAATAGTAGAGTTCCCATATGTTCTTTACCCAGCTTCCCCAAATGTTAACATTTTACATAATCATAGTACAATGATAAACACCAGGACATTAACATAGATACAATACTATTAACCAATCCATTTACATTTTTGAGTCAGATATTCAAAATTGAAAAATCATTTATTCCAGTTCCCTCCCCTCCCCCCACCAGTCGCACGAATGCCAGGCCGGTTCTCCAGGACGGCCATGGCGAGCCCCCTTGGTCCAGGAAGTCAGGGCACTCCATCTAGTGGTCCTTCCAGCCCTCGCCACCTTGCTGTGGCTCTGGTCTCCAAGGCGCTCCCCTAATGAGCTGCCCTGTCACCTACTGGATCGTGTGCCCATGCATGTGCTCTTCAGACACCCTCCTTCGGTTTCTTGGGAGGGGGTGAGGGGCGAATGTGAATGAGGAGAAGTGTTTGGGCCACACGACAATGGAACAGGCAGCAGCGTTTGTTGGATGGATGCACGAACTTGAGACTGCTTTGTGGAAGGAGGAACTGTCCCACAGTCAGGTTTCTGCTGTTCTGAGGCAGAATCCGCACCCGTCACAGCTCTTAGCACAGCTTTGGTGTGCCGGGTATACAATGCATCTCGGGTTGGCAGGGTTGCCATGGGGATGGTTTAAGGAAATGCCATAGTTACCTTACCTTTTTCTTTTAAATCAAGCTGGGTCCTCTTTCTCCTCTCCCCATCTGCCCCCATCCCTGCTAGATGAGCTTGGGGCAGAGGGCGAAGCTGACCTGCACCCCTGATGTGGCGTACGGAGCCACTGGCCACCCTGGCGTCATCCCTCCCAATGCCACCCTCATCTTTGATGTGGAGCTGCTCAACCTAGAGTGAAGGCAGGAAGGAACTGGCGGCGGCTGCAGATGGCGGTTGCTCCCCTCCTAGCCCGCTCTGCCACTGGGACGGCTCCGCCCGCTCGGGGCTCTTGATCAGTGCGTGCTCCCCTCACCGCCCCACGACACAATCCATTCTCTCTGCCCAGCTCGCTCTCTGTGTGTTGGTCACTGTTCACGTGCATCTTTGCTTGAGGAAATTTTGGTTGCGATCGAAACATTTCGGGTTGTGCATCTTGCGTGTGCATGTAGTAGCCATTCCTGATCGCCGAACACAGATTTCTTGTTCGCACAATCGACACTGCCTTACCTTCACTGAAGCCAGACACACGAGGTGCTCAGACACGAGACGTACGCACGAGGTGTGTGTGCACGGGGACTCGGGCCAGTTACCTTTGCGGCCACTTCCTCTCTCGGAAACCGTTGGCTGCTGACTTACGAAATGTCCTCTTTGGAAATGACACGTAAAATAAAGGCTCTGTGCTTGATGAGTTCCTGTCCATCCTTGCTGTAGGTAGGGAGTGCTTTAAGGACCACGTAAGCCAGTCACGTTTGGGAAAGAGGAGGGGACAGGAGCCTTCCGAGTAGCCAGGGGAGTGATAATAAATACCGTAATTCCAATGCGAGTGCTATGCACGCTGGGCCTTGTTCTGTTTTTAAAATAAAATTACCACCAACCGTCTAAGCAGCCCTGTGAAGAGGGCGTTATTTGCCACTCATTGCACAGGCTCAAGTCTTCTCCAAATAACGGATGGAAGAGACCGTGTTCGAAGCCCACAGCTCATGGGGTTTGAGCGCACTGTGGTCTCGTGACCTGTAGCTGTTTGGACTTAGAAGGGTTAGCTGCCCTCACCCCAACGGGAAGGAAGGAGCTTGGTATGTCTGTAACAAATGAAGGCTAATGCATAATGCACACTGGGAAGTTACTTTCAAAAAGGCTATGATTCTGAGCTTGTCTTCACATTAACTGCTTAGTTGCATCGAGATTCGCTCTAACTTACATTGGGGAATTACTTCAGAGAATAATGTACGATTTGTATTGTTTCCACTTATAATGCTTAATTTAATCATTTACTGCAACTCATGGAAATCCCCGGTTAGGCTTTAAAATCAGCCCACTTACTGGCGCGCTCGTCCAAGGAGCCTGGGGCAGTGTGGCTGAGGCTCCTCGGTCGGCACAGCTTCCACGCACAGTGCGGCTTCTTCTGTCAGTGGTGACTCTTGTGTTAAGACTGAGGAGGGGCTGGGAACAGGTGCGGTTTCCTTCCCAGACTCATGATGTCATGTATGACATGGGGCCACATCACCGTGGCTACTTCATCTGCCCCCTTTGTCTCCAGGAAGTCCTGGATGCACGCCTCTGCCGAGGCCGGAGGAGTTAGAAGGGGCAGCGCTCCAGGACGGAGAGGCTGAAATGAGGAAGGGCTGCCTGGCTTTGGTCACCCAGTCCTCGGGCTCACTGCCACCGTGGACCTAGACCCGCCGCAGGGCACTGCACTCACTCCTTTCCAGGCTTTTCCCCTCAGAATGCCTTAGCTCCCCACTTTCTTCCACGACACAAATGTCTGTGATAATTTCTTAGAACCCAGCCTGTCTTCTCGTGTGTTCTGCTGTGACACCAATAAGACAACTAAAAATGGCACCAAGGGCCGCTGCAGGTGACCACTATGGAGCCATACAGGAGCTCTCAGCCTAGAGGATGTACAGCCTACCTGGTAAAAGGAGACACCCACTAAGAACCAGCACAAACAAATAAAAAAAATGCAAATACCTACAGGCTAGCGCCTGGAGAGGACACGTTCGGCCATGCAGCTCTGCTTTATTGGCACCTTTCTTAAAAGATGACGCAGAGAATTACGGTGCAGGGTGCTAGCGAGTTTGGACTGTCCTGTGACAGGCACTGAAAGCTGTTAAGCAGGACAGTGATGAGCTGTCATATTGGCCATTTTCAAACTTCCGGTCATTACATTCTCCAGTCACAGAAAATCTCAGAAACTCAAAACCTAACCTGGAAGCATGTAAAGGTGCTCTGGCACACATATGCACACATACATGTGCACAATCTTCCCCTGAACCCTAAAAGCAGTTTGGAAAACTAAGCCTCACATGTCCGGTGCAGGCGGCCGGTTGTAGCTACAGCCTCAGCATCTCGGCACACACAGACCTGGCCCGAGTAGGTTCTCCATCTTCGTCCATTAAACTAAACTTCTTTTACCTTAACTGGGACAGGCAACAGAACCGCCAGACAACTACAGGGAATTTTTAAAAACTCTTTAGACGTGTCACACTGTAAGTGAGTGTCATTTGTTTTCCCCTTACAAAAAAGTCTTTTAGAAAATTTCTTTTTACTTGTATAAATACCTAAAGCACATCATGCATTACAAAAATTAATATAGAATTCACAAAAGCATTCATGAGAAAATTACAGCTGTGGCTCCTTTGTCGTCTGCCTGCCCTTCTCAGAAATGAATCTTCCACAGTGCTTTCAAAAAGCACTCAGACACAATAAATAAGACAATTATTTCATTTTCAATAGAAGGCTTTGGGAAGACAGTACAAAAGTATAAAATAGCCTATTTTCTTAAAGTAATGACAGATTTCAAAGCTAACTGTATTTAAAAGTAGAATAGAAGTTCTTTGTCCATTTAAATGATTCAGTCCTCATACCCTTCAAGTTCTGGGTTATAGTTTCATATATGTATATAGAAATAAAATTAGTCTCCGATTTTCTATTTGGCCCATGCCTCAACTACGAAAGGAAAATTATAGCTACCCCTCCGAGCTGCCAAGCTCTGATAAATGTGGTAATAACTGTGTTATTCCCATGCCATGGAGCACATGATTTTAAGAATAAGCACCATGTAATTTTTTATAGCAAAGATATACTATGAATAAAGGTCCAAAACATACACGACACTTATTAAATGGAAAGACTACATTAATACAATCTTAGACAAGAAAAAACCACCAACACTCCCCAAGCTGCTTGCTCTCGAATTGCTAACCATGTGCTGCCTGTCACGTGAATGGCCATTTCCAGAACAGACCTCTGTTCTAAGCACAAGGGCGCCCACAGTGACAAGGGGTTTTGTTAACTGTGAAGCAAGCACTACTCAAATGCACTGGCACGGTCAGTGACTGGTTGATGCCACAGCAACTTTTCTTTTTAAAGATTTTATTATTTATTTTTAGAGAGGGAAGGGGGAGAGATAGAGAAAGAAACAACAATGTGTGGTGTCTGGGGGTCATGGCCTGCAACCCAGGCATGTGCCCTGACTGGGAATTGAACCTGCGACACTGTGGTTCGCAGCCTGCGCTCAATCCACTGAGCTACGCCAGCCAGGGCCACAACTTTTCACATAAGCATTTTATTTACTGAACCCACGTGAGCTTCAGCCCTGTCTCTGCAAGGTGGAGCTGTCTTCCCACAGTGGGTCGTTAGGAAGACTTCGTCACTAACAGCCGACCAACGACAGCACTCGGGCACGCTCCCAGATGGCCCAGCCTCCAGGACCACCTCCCACCAAATAATTCTTGATATGGTTCAACTGTTGTTTTTCTCCCCCTAGGATCACACAGGAGAAAGTTGAACAGAAAACACTGGCATGTTTTACAAAAAGCTACATGTTTACTAACAATATCTTCTAACATGTATCAAAGTTTCAGGCAGGTCATTTGGAACCTTAAATAAAAAATTACAAGATCTGTATCAATTAAAAACCAAAAAAGGGTAGTGGTGGTGATTCACGGGGTTTCAGTCCAAAATGAAAATGCAGAAAGCTTTTACTTTGGTGGATCTGTGTTGATGCCATATTTCTCCTTGAGAAGCTTCAACTGTTCTTCCTTCTTCTTTGTGTCCATCTTCTGGAATGCCTGAAAATGTGGCAAGCACCAAAGTTAAGAGTCGCCAATCTTCAGCGGAACGAACTGCACCAACAGCACCCATCTCCCCGCACGGTGCAGCTCGGCACTGCTTCTTCCATGGGCTCCCCGCCCACCCCCGACAAGAACCGCGGCTACACTTACCCTATTGGCATTATAGTACAGAACCACGAGGTATCTGTTACAAACATTGAATCCCGACAGGTGATCACACGCATTCTTGGCGTCAAAGATGTCTTCATAGACTACATACGCCGTCCCTCTAGTTTCAGGTGTGTTCCCCCTGCAGAAGCGAATCAGCCAATTCAGTACACATTCACCTGAAAACCATCAGCGGAAACAAACATTATGGGTAGGTACGCTGGGTAGTTAACCCTGGGATTGCTCGACTCAGGTAATTTTCGTTTTTACGTAAAATTGCTACAGGTTAGACTTACTGTTACAGCAAGAACACTAACAGAACTACTAAAGCAGTAATGACAAAGAACTAGCTTGAAACTTTGTCATGGTCTTCACGTTCTAGTCTTACCTTCTTCCATACCAAGAACCAGTTTTCATCTCACACTGAAAGTAAGTACCGAGAGTGACGCTCCTACCAGTCAGCGCCGTCGGACCAGGACTTTTCTTACTGTGCATTTACACCACAGAACCAGCACTCCGCGCTCACTGCACCACCACCTGCAAACTAGTACCTTGTCCCTAAAGATTCAGATCTCCCCCCAATTTTAGGTTCAATTCTTAAAGATAAGACGATCTCCTCAATGCCGGAAACATGTTTCTGGGTAATATTCACCAAGGTTTATTAAATCCATAAAAATAAAATCTATTTTATGGGAGTAGGGGTGGAAAGGAAGTCCCTACACGAAGATGGCAACATTCTAAACGAGATATACGTAAGAAAACAATCAACCACCATCCTTTATGGCCAGAAAAGCATGTCCTCCTAAGTGGAGAGAGTTACTGTAGTTTCTCCCACTTTTTCTTTAAAAAGTCTGCCTTTTAAAATGCAATACAGTCAGCTCCTTCCTTTCATACATTCATTTTTAACACAGTCTGGACCGTCATGCATTAAACGCCCCCCCCACTGGCTGGAAGCGTGCTTGTGGGCAGGGTTGCCCGAGAGCCAGGGCAGCACACGGAAAAGCTGCTGGAAGTGGAAGCTGGACCTTGCTCACCGATACGGGGCTGCTGTTCAACTCTTCCCCTCACCTCACCGGCTTCTACCAGGGAGGCAGGCAGGGAAGTGTGCGGAGCAGTGAACTGCAGGCAGCAGATGGCCACGTGCTTGTCAGTGGGGACGGTGGGCAGAGACCCAGCTCAGCGATGCTCCGCTGTGATAAAGATAGACCCCTTGCCTCCATCTGTGTGCCAGCCACTCAGTGCAACTGAGAAACAGGGTTTAAGACTGTGGTCTGCCACAGTCCCGCACGGGGTCAAGGAAACGGAGCGGGCCTCAGGAAGGGGCGACACCTGCCCAGGTTTGATCTAGGATGAGACCCCTGTCTTGGGGCCCAGGCAGAGCTTGCTTTCTGTGAAGGGGACAGGACAGGCACGGAGTGCCAGGTGGTCGGAGGTGCGGTGTCCCTGAATGCGCTCCGCTGCCCAGCTGCGTGGGCCTGAAGAGGGGTTTTACAACACTCTTTACTCTGGGAGCCTTAACAACTTTCAGAGTTTTGACTTTCAATCTTATGGAAACTGGAGACTGCCCCCCCCAAAAAAACACTGTCCCAAAGATTTTCTACTTAATTAGGTGGACAAAAAAAGTCCACCTAATTTTTCTTTGGAATGAAAACAACAACAACAAAACAACTCTAAGATTTTAAGTTCCCGAGGGCAAAGATCTCCCCCGTCTTACTCCCACAGGGCTGAGCACCTGCAAGGGCTAGTCAGCAGGGGGAGATGGAGACCTCCTCTCTCTCGCCTCCTTTCCCCAGGACGCCAACAAAGCAAAGCAAAAGCAGGTCCCTTTCTCCCTCTCACATCTTCTTAGGAAGAAGAGGGATAGGCACTAACCACATTTTAAAGACTCCTCATCTTAAGTGCACCAGCCCTAATTATCACCCTATCATCTCGAGAACCACAATGTAATTTGAATTTTTAAAAGCATGTACTTGGTAGCTGCTATGTGTTCGGCACTAAGTCATCACTATTTTCTTGAATGGTGGTAAAAGTGGGAGCAGAGATAAGGATGCCTAATTATGTACCTTCATCTCACTGAGCTCCGGCTGCTTCGTGTGCCCAACAGTGACACAAGGCTCTATCACACCCCCATGCTACACGGGGATTTAAGCTCTAATAGTCAAAAGAGGCCACAAGTAAGAAAGGGCTTAAAAAGTTCAAAGCACCATGCCAGTGTCTGCTACATGCCAGGCGAGGGACCCATCACCCCAGTCTGCCCAAGGCTGTCCAGTTTTTAGCACTGAAAGTTCACGTCCCAGAAAACCCCTGGGTCCTGGGCAAATGGGGGAGGCCAGTCACCCTAGTGCTGGTGCCAGTACGCCACAAAGCCTGGGCACAGCAACGGGACAGAAAAACCACTGTTCCTTAATCCTGAATTTAGACCCGAGCTCCTGCAAGCCAAACCCATCTCTAACTTTGCTGATGGAAGCATCTCTTAATTGTGTACGATCAATAGATTTTGTAATACCTTCACAGATCAGTCACAGCCCCACTACCATTTTACATATTACTCACTCACTCGCATACACTGGGTGGCTAACACGCATCAGGCACGAGACTCGTCAACAGAGAGTGCAAAGAATACACGGCACCTGCCCTGGAGGAGCTCGCAGGCTGGCAGGAGAAACAAGGGAGCGCACAGGCAGCAAAAGCATGTGTTGACCAAGAAGAGATGTTTCTAGAAGGTGCTATGGCAACACAGAGAAGGGTGGCGAATGCACAGCCGGAAGGAGATACTCAATGACAGAGTGCTATCACGGGCATGTCCAATTTGGTCCTCACTAAAGTTTTTTTGAGAGATCAGGTTAGGAAGACTGTATTCATAGGTAACTGAAGCTCAAGGAGGTGGAATATTTTGTGCAGTTTCACATGGCCAACAGGTGCCCAGTCAGTATTTGAACCCAGGTCCTAACCAATTCAGGGACTTTATGAGGCAGTACACCATGCTGTCACGTCCGGAACGGAGTTTCTTAGCCTACAGTCCGAGCGCCCACTGAAATCGGATGCAGAATGCTGTGTGCACTGTTCCGTGGGAAGGGTCCAGAGCTTTTATCACATATCCAAAGGATTAAAACTTCCTAAAACGCACAGCTGGTCCGCACCACTTCACTCTCACCCCCATTTCAGTGTCGATGATGACACATTTCCAGCTGCTGGTTCGCTTCCTGGAGGGGCAGTGATCATTTTACAGGAGTGTCCTCAAGATCTCGGAGAGTTCTAAAGGAAAAGGCTCTCCAGTCATGAAAGTACATTTATTAAGGTATTTTGGGAGCATCTGATATCTTGCTTCCCTGTGGCATGTTGTCAGTCTGGCTCAAATAAACTCAGAGGAGGGAAGGAGGGAGGGGAAAGGAAGAAAAGAGAAAGAGAAAGAGAAAGAGAGAGAGAGAGAGAGAGAGAGAGAGAGAGAGAGAGAGAGAGAGAGAGAGAGAGAGGTAGGTAGGTATAGGTACTCCATCTAAAAAAAGCCTTAGCTCTTTAAGGTGGACTCTTACGTTCTTACGTAGTCAGCCCATTTATATTAGTTAGTGGGACAGCGCCTGTGTAGTGTAGAAATTTAATTTAGAATCAGAAGATTTTCTTACTAAACAGCTGTGTGAAGCTAGAAAACTACTTCTACTCTCTGGGCCTTGACAGTCCCATCTGGGAAACAGACATGGGACCGCCTCCACACAGGGCTGAGTGACGGAGGTGCACATAGAAGCAGCTATTACAACAAATGGCATTTGGTAGATATTCCAGAAATATCACTTGAAAGTATCAGCCCTTCAGTTTAAATTTGGATTTAGTTGACATTAAGACAAAATATGAATTGGCGTTATAATTATTTTCCCCCCACACTTTTCTTTAGCATTGTTTTTCTTTATATGGTAGCATTGTAATTAATATGACTTTTCCTTTATTTCTCCAAATGAGACTATATTGCTTTGGAAAACCAGAGACTTAATGAGTAAGCATATTTTTAAAGAGCAGATTAGGGGAAGGGTCCCCTATACTTTTACATCTTCCACAGAAAGCTATTACTGGTGAAAAAAATCATTTTTCTCAGTTACTTCTATGTCCCTTTACTCAGTGTATTCAGAAATTCTGGAGTTGGTAAAGGAGACAGTGAAGATTATTGAGAGAATCAGAGTTAATGCAAATAGAAAACAGAATACAGTATGTGACTCTACAAACAGTAGGTAAGCAATAAAATGTTAGTTCCTTCTCTTCCAGTCCCCTCAAACCATTCATTTTCTGTAATTGCACAACCAGTTGGCTCTTACTGAGCTGGACCATGAGGGTCTCAATAGGTCTTTTTCCCTTAAAAAAACAAAACAAAACAAAACAAACTCCCTGGCTTCAACCCATTAGCCTCGAGGCTCTCTGGTAGGCCCCGCTGTCAGCTCTAATTCCTAGACCTTGGATTGCGCAATCATTTTATATAAATGACATTTCAAAGGTCTTCGTAAACTCACACTCTGATTTGACGAATTGGTCCATATTTCCCAAATATATCATACATTTCCTCAGCAGTGATTTTGTAAGGCAAATTTCTTATATACAAAATCCGATTTACTTCAGGTGGAAGTCGAATCTAAAATGAGAAATATGTATTGTCATTATAATCAGGAGAAAGTGCTACTATTTAATAAAATTCTCACAATAAACAAGAAATTCTTATAATATAAACAAATAAATAAATAAATAAATGCCCTGGCCCAGTGGCTCCATTGGTTGGAGCATCATCCTGTGCACCAAAAAGGTTGTGGGTTTGATCCCCAGCCAGGGCACATACCTAGGTTGCAGGTTCAACCCCCCAGTCGGGGACCGTATGGGACGCAACCAATCAATGCTTCTCTCTCCCTTCCTCTCTAAAAATCAATAAACATATCCTCAGGTGAGGATTTAGAAAGGAAAAAGCCAAGCATCAGAATCTGATACTACTGAAAATGGCATGCTTTCTAGAAAAGCAATGAAGCATGGTTTTAGGAAAGACTATTAGTAGGAACTAATGAGGGGCTACTACAAAAGCCAGGCTTTCTGTCAATACACTTATTAGTTATTTCTTTATTTTTGATAACCACTAAGGCTGGTTTCTTTCATTCCCCAGGCGAGCAGTTTGCTTATGTACTGCCATCATTACACGAAACAAAATACTTGGCTACCTTCTCATTAATTCAACAAGTATTTACTGAGCACCTTCTCTATGAATGCACCAGGCTAGGTAGTATCGGGGTTACTCGATGAAGGAACAAAGACCAGGTTTCTGCCTTCCCCAAACTTACTAGCTCTCTCCTATCCTATCTTGCTTTCTTCTCCTCCTTCAGTCAAGCACCTGGAAAGAGGAAGTCTACAGTCACTGCCTCCTATTCTTCAGACACTCGCCCACCTACCACAATCCAGCTTCCAACCCAAAACTGGCGGAAGTGCTTTTACACACTAAGACCTTTTACTCGCAGGGTTCAACTCTCATCATACTTGACTTCTCTGAGCCTCTGACACTATTAACTGCGACCCTCTCGATCCTCTTTATTTCCTTGGCTTTCTCCTAATTCCCTGGCTAGTTCTTCCTACTCTTCTTTGGCTTTAAAATATGCTCTTCCAGCACTGGCCAGGTAACTCAGCTGGTTAGAGTGCCATCCAACACACCAAGGTTGCAGGATCGATCCCTGGGCAGGGCACATACAAGGATCAACCACTGAATGCACGGATAAGTGGAACAACAAATCAATGTTTCCCTCTCTCTTTCTAAAATCAACTTTTAAAAAATATGCCCTTCCACATTAGACTTTTTGTCTTGACCCTTTGTATAAACCCCCCTTAAATCTACACTTCTACCCTCTGTCTCCCAACCACAACACAATTTCCGCACTGAATTGACACTCAAATATGTATCTCCCATCCAGATTCTGGGCTCCTTATTAACATGTTCAGTTACATAATAGACATTAATTTGCTCACTGTTAAACTAGCAACTATGCCAGGCATTAAGCTGTGTTGTATAAATGGAAGAATATTGTACTTATTCCTTGCCCCCAAACTAGTAGTGGTGACAAATGGTAAACAAATAAGTATCATCAAGTTTTAGATTTTAAGGTTCAAGGGCACGTTCAAATAGATAATCAACACTGGCTATCCCAGTATACTTCACTGGTACATCTGCTTTCTCACACCGCAAGAACACTCCATCACACTTTCTCTGCTCACACCCCACCACTACCACTCCCTCACATATCCGAGTTGGGCTGTATTCTCTACCCTGCCCATACTACGAGAATGACCTTAGCTCTTGCTTACTGGAAAAAATAAACATGACCAAATGCTAAGGGCCCTATATTCATATTACTGAACCTGCCAATCTGCATTCACCCATACGCACCCACTTTTCCTCTCAGTACCATGCCGACCCCTCATCTACTCCAAACCACTCCTGAA
Organism: Phyllostomus hastatus; assembly: GCF_019186645.2. Lineage (NCBI taxonomy): Eukaryota > Metazoa > Chordata > Mammalia > Chiroptera > Phyllostomidae > Phyllostomus > Phyllostomus hastatus. The sequence goes on along the minus strand of NW_025333873.1, from coordinate 5,466,327 downwards.
CTTAATCCACTTTGCTCCTGCTTCATCAGTTTCACCCACTTACTAGATCATAACCACTGGCATACAAATACACCTTATATCGCACATCTTAAAAAAGAAAAAAGTTATCATCCGATTTCTCTTCTTCCTGTTTACATGAAAACCTGGGCGAAGAATTGTCTCCACTTTTTCAACTTCCCCCGCCTTTCGTCCCACCGCAACTAAGTTCCCTCCACTGAGATGCAAATCATCTAGGTCACCAAAATGCTCCACCTCACCATATCCAATATCCGTCTTCATCTGATACTTCTCTGCATCTCAGAGTTAAACACTCACTTTTAAAATTATTTATTTATTTTTATGGAGAGGGGGAGAGAGGGAAAAAGAGAGAGAAACATCAATGTGTGGTCGCCTCTCACATGCCCCCGCACTGGGGACCTGGCCTGCAACCCAGGCATGTGCCCTGACTGGGAATTGAATCAGCGACCCTGGGGTTCACAGGCGGGTGCTCAATCAATCCACTGAGCCACACCAGCCAGGGCTCACTTTTTTGAGACCTTTTTTTAGGTTTAGGTTTCCATAACGCCCCGCTCTCTAACATAAAAATGTAAGCAGCAGTGCTTTTGTTTATTCGCTGCTGTATCTCCAGTACCTAGACTAGTGCCTGGCACGTAGTAGCTGTTCAATAAATATAACTGATGAATTGTTTCCTATCTCGCAAGTCTGGTACATTTTAGGTGCTCAAAAATACTGTCGAATTAAAACATGAAGGATCCAAAAAGCTCCCTGATGAGGAGACTCCCAGGCTCCACTTGCCTGTTGACCATTAGGTTATTTATTGTGGAATCATCTGCGCTATTGCCGTTTAAGCCGAGAAGATCCTTACGCTTGGTTCTAGGTACACGTGAAGCAACAAAGGCTGCAGTGTTAATACTATCACTAACACCAAGACAAGACGCTGAAGGAACTCTCAAAAAGGCTGGGAGCGGAAAGGTGGCTCAAGAATATCTTTTAAAAAACCGGGCCAAGCTGAAACCCTCTCCAACAGCATAGTACTTCCGGATTTCCTCGCCCGGGGAACGGATCAGGCCCAAGAAGGCTGTGAACCCCGCCGCCGAGAAAGCCCAGTAGCGAAGTCCTTCCCTCATCGGCAGAAGTCTCCAATACTCACGTTCGCTCTTTTAGCCGCTTGCATCGCCATCTTGGCGGGCTGATGAGGTTACCGCAGTAAACACTAGAATTCCCCCTTACTCCTCCGGAGTTCGCTCAGCTTTGAGCCCACTACGACGACGAACGCAGGAAATCAACATCCACACTCTGCCGGAAGCTGTTATAAAACACGCCGGAATACCTCCGGCTCTCGCGGGGACGTGTTGACGCAGCATCCACATCCGAAAAGAGTCCGGGGCAAAACGAGCCCGGGATAGCTATTAGGCCGGAAGGTTGAAAGGCGACGGACCAAGACGCTTCCGGGCAACGGACCGAGAGGGGCGGGGCCTAGGTTTAAGAAAGGAAGGTGTTGCCCTGGCTGGCGTAGCTCAGTGGATTGAGCGGGGGCTGCGAATCAAGTGTCGCAGGTTCGATTCCCAGCCAGGGTATATGCCTGGGTTGCAGGCCATGGCCCCCAGCAACCGCACATTGATGTTTCTCTCTCTTTCCTCTCTCTCTCTCCCTCCCCCCTCCCTCCCTTCCCTCTCTAAAGATAAATAAATCTGAAAAAAAAAGAAAGGAAGGTGTTTCTGCCTGGGCTGCCCTCAGAAGAGGAAGCTGAACAGAGGGGGCGGGACCTGAGGAGAGCGGCTAGAGGTGGGGCTACTCAGGTGAGTTCCGGAAGGGGCGGGGCTTGGCGTGAATCCCTCGGTTGCTGGGCACGCGCGGCGGGTACGCAGAGCACATGGGTGGGCCCGGACCCCTGGTGGTTCGCGAAGGGGCATCTACAGGGTCGTTGTAATTTTGTACAGGGGACCCTGGGGCAGCCCTGAAGATCGAGTGTTGGCTGACCTGGCCTCGCCTGTGATCCCCGCGGCAATGCCCATCCCATCCCGTCTCCCACCTCATCCCCGCCCAGGTAGCCTCAGTCCGTGCACTGGGACCACCCATCGTGAGCCGGCTGCCTTTTGAATACACTCGGTTTATTTCCTTAGAACAGCTTTACACCGATCGATTGACGAGGCCCAGGGAGGCCCAGAGGGTTATATGTGGGCCTGGGGTAGCGGCTGGCCTCTTGTCTGCATACAATGAATTTTCTGCGAGCTTGTTCTGGGAAGGCCCGAGGTACCGTTCCCTGTACTGTGCTCCTTCACTGGGGCAGCTCCAGGACGATTTTGCCCACGTTCTGATTACTCTCCATGTACTTATGGGCCTCTTGGATTTCAGCCACCGGGTAGATTCGGTCCACAACCGGCCGCAGACGCTGGGTACTCTCCGTGGAGAAGTGGGGCACAACTTGTTCTGTAAAAGTCTTCACCAGCATTTGCTTGTACTAAGATAAGGAAAAGGAGACCGTCAGCCGGGTCAGGGGCCTTACCTTGCCACTGCCCGTCGGGCTTAGCCTTTGCGGTCGCTCTGAAATGTGTACCCATCTGAAAAAGCACACAGGGGTACCTGACCCCTTCATCACCAACGTGTATGTGCATGCCCCCAAATGTGTAACTCTGTTCTGTACCAGGTAAAGGCTGAAGCCTGCAGTAAAATATTAGTGTTACTGACAGCCTGAGGAGTTTTTGTTTTTTTTTTTAAATAAAGGGTTCAAGCAGGAGGCAGCCACAGACAGACCTTAGACAGTCTCAGTTCAAAAGGGGTGTTTAAGTCTGCTCTCCCAGTTAGTGTGAAACCTTATGTTGGGAAACATTCCCGAAGCTGACACAGAGAAGATTTCAGTTGCAGGTAGAGGCTCCCTTACCTAAGAGGCTTTCTTAGCCTCCTGAAAAGTCATGCCTTTTAAAACAAGGTCTTGGAACTATTAAAAGTACTTCCTAATATGGTCAATGCTTTGTTCATTCTGTTAGCGAGACTCCCTGGTCTCATGCATGCAGTGTTAGCTGCCCTCCTTCAAAGATGTTGAGGCTTCTATTGACCAATTCTGTGAAACTGGGCTAACTGTTCATCCACAGAGAGGCAGGTTCCTGCTTAGGCTTCCTCACTTAGGATGTGGCATTTCTTCCATTCTTTGGGGTCATGGAAGTGCACCACCCTTCTGGGGAACAGTTTTCTTTCCACTCGTCACTCACCTTCTTGTCCCTAGATCTCAGCAGACTGCTGATCAGACTTCCTCGTTTAAAAAGCAGTTTGGAAAGTAGAGGCCCATTGACTTCGTTTCCTCCCAGCAGACCGTAGAGAACCCAGCGACCGTCAACAGCCAGGCAGTTGACATTTTTCTCCCAGTAGGATCCTCCAATGCAGTCTAGAATAAGGTTGATTCCAGCACCTTCCACATGAAACACAATTTGTGATGCTAGTCAGGCACAGAAAGCTTGGGGCAAAATAAGGTTCCATGGTGTACTGGTGCACATACAGGTATAAGTAAATGCAGGCACCAGTGGTACCTCTGTAGTTTAGAACTAGAAACACTGCATATAGAAACACTGTGAACCTACGTAGGTTAGGTAGCTGAGCTCTGTCATACATACGTGAAATAGTTCATCTTTTATGACCTCTAGCCAAAGCAAGTGGGAAAGGGGGCAACAATATGATCTGGTGCCCACATAACCCCACTGGCTCCTAGGCATGAGTGAGAACAGAACAGAGGAGGTCCACCCCAGGCTACAGGGCAGGCCAGTAGTTCACAGCTAGGTGATGAAGTGTCTGCACTGGGTTGTTTGAATTGTAGCTTTGCTAGCTTTGGTGTCACCTCTCCTTTTGGATTCATGGAAAAGGATGTGCCAAAAATATTCAAATTTGGCTTTGGAATACAGAGGCTTATCCATTTGGGAAGCTACCACCTCAACCCTACCACAACCACCTCCAAACTGGTCTCTACCCCATATCTCCTTTTAACTCACTGTGTGCCAGCTGGTTGGGATTAAGAGGTCCTGGATAATTCTGGGCCAGTTCTTGTATAGCCAGTTTCTAAAATGTGTGTGAATCATGTTACAAGAATACACATGGAAACTGTCTTTGTCCTAAATACTGCCTGCCTATTTCCAGAGGTCAAACACCAGAGTACTAGAACTTGACCAGGGCAGCTGTTGTGCATTTGGCAGAGGCCAGACCGGTCTAGACTCCGGCTACTTAGAGGCTGGTGAGGATTTTATTTAATCATCTCTGAAATTCCTGCTGAGCTGCAGAAATGGTTGTTTACCTTCGGTGAATTTCATTGCTGCTTCAGAGAAATCCTCTTCTTTGTAATTGAATCCAGCAGCTGCTCCGAGTTTTTCTGCCATTTGAATCTTGTCCTGGGAGCCAACTGTGACCAGAGGAACAGCTCCAGCTAACCGGGTGAGTTGGATGGCCGCTGTGCCCACCCCACTTACTCCTGCGTGGATTAGCACAGAGTCTCCGGCCTGAACATTTCCTGTGACAGAAAGTATAGGGAACAACTCTGTTTACTTTGCAACTGCTACACATGGTCCACATGGGCATATTCTATCGTGATCGCCTGGCTCTGGGACCACCAAATGCCACATTTCTTGCTCACTTTAGAGAACATATTGTAGTTCTTTTTTGTCTTATTGCCTCTGGTCAAAGTGGGAAAACATCTTTTAAAAGTCACTAGCAGTCACATCCGTAATCTCTGTGGTACCTATGAAATGACACCGAAACACCCATCTCTGACCTGATTTGAATCTGACCAAATCTGACCAGTCTGTCCCCAAAATGTAATGTGGCCCTTGATGGGCTTTTGCATCAAGTCCACACAGCCTGCAGTTCAGGGCGACCACGATCCAGTCCCAGCCTCCTCGTGAAAACAAGTGATAATTGTCACCTTCACTTCTGAGCGGAGCAGCCAGACCCACCTTTCTCCCTCACAAAGGGAGAAAAACACGCTGCCTTAGACCACCGTGCCTGCCGTCCGTCCGTGACGACTCTGCCCCCCTTCAAGTCCTTCTCTTCCAGAAAGCCTTCTCTGGCCACCTTTGCCCACACCCCCCTGAACTTGACGGTCGTCTAGTTTTTGTGAATGCTTTGTCTTCCCCATGGCTCTGAGCTCCGTCAGGAGTCTTCTTGGGCTCCCGCACATGGTGTCTCAGAGAGCCTCAGTGGGGCTGAGGAGGGATGAGAGTCGACTGAACGGCCCCTCTGCTGTACGGGGGCTCCCGGAGAGAAGCCCAGCCTGACTTCGAGGAGCTGGGATGACTGGGGGCCAGCGGTGTGAAGGTGAGCACAGGCCTTCTGCCCAGTGCTTCCCAGGCTTGCTTTCTCCCTGACAACCATGACTTTCAGCCTCAACTGTCAAGCCATGGCTAACACAGAATGAGGACATGACACTCCTGGGGGTACAGTCGGGGGAGGTGCTGGGTTTAGGTACGGCTCAGTGGCCAGGACACAGCTGCCCTGGATGACTACTGGGTTTTGAGGTGGCCAAGTCAGGAAGGAATTGAGCCGCGTTGTATGGAGTAAGCGTGGGGGTGGGGGTGGGGGAGGCTCCTCACCCACAAGATGTAACAGCTGGAAGGCGGTGAGCCAGGCCTCTGGGATGGCTGCGGCCTGGGCCATGGTCAGTCCTGCTGGGATGGGCATGAGGAACCCCTCAGGGACAGTGGCATATTGAGCCTGAGCCCCACCAGGCAGCAGAGCCATGACTGGGTCCCCGATCTTCCAGTGCCCCTGGCAGCCAGGTCCCAGCTCTGCCACGTGTCCAGATGCCTCGACTCCCAAGATGGTGCTGGCTCCCGGAGGTGGGGCATATTGGCCCTGTCTCTGCAGAGAGAGGGGTGCACTGAGTGATGAGCACGATCAGAAATCTGTGTATCACGGTCCCCGGCCCTCTTCCAATGGCCCCACCCTCTTTTCTCCAACAGAAAATTTAGAATAGTCAGGTGTTTTTTTTAGCACAGGAAAAGAGAGAGGAGAGGTCATTTGTTTCATGCAAATAAGAGACAGTAGATCAGATAACCAGTGGATGCCACAACTAGTAAGGTCTTCAGCTTTTCCCCTCATCTAAATCCTCCTTTGTACAAATGGAGAAACTGAGACCCGGGCAAGGAAATGCCTGGTCCAAGGTTGCAAAGTAAATTAGTAGCAGGACGAGGAACAAAACCATGGACTCCTAAATGGTAGGTCTCGAGTATCAAGTGCTGAGCTCTGTACTTACTCATTGGGATCCTCAGAGGCCTCTGACCAGGGCTGTGGACCAGAGAGGCTGAACGAGGAGTATGCACCAGAGCCATTTGAGGAGCTTTTCCAGAATACACATGCCTGGGTCCTGGTCATGCAAATTTAGAAAGAATGCCCCAGGTGATCCTGGCATGCATTTCTCAGTCACTCCAGCCAGTGCCCATTGGTTCATTTTAGCTCTTCAAATAGCAGGCAGAAGGGGAGTTTGAGTACTGCTCCCTGCCGGCCCTGGGACCCTTAGAGTGGAAAGAGTGCAGACACAGAGGCCTCCCTTTGAATCACAGCCCCCAGGGTTAGCGGTGTGGTGGTCTTGGATGTCTTGCCTAACCCGCTGGACTCTCAGTTTCTCAGTTTCTTTCCCTGTGGACTATGAAAGTGAACAGGGCTGCCTGCAGAGTCAGTGAGACAGAGCGTGGCCTATCCCCGCCCCCTCCAACAAATGCAATCCCCTTTTCTTATCTGGGAGGCCGAGCAGACTGTGGATTGACTCGGGGTGGGTTCTGCTTTGCAAATACTGCGTCCCTGTGTTTTGTGTAAGCAAAGGAGATTAAATGGCTGTAGGGCTCAGAACCCCCAGCACGCACACGGCACACACCTCAGAGGGGTGTTCCCGGCCGTGCCAAAGGTTAGTCCTTATCTGCCGGCATGTTGACTGAAGGCTCTGGGGTCCCGCCCTGGTCCCCAAGTACCTGGAGTATGTCGGCCCGGTTCAGGGCGCTGGCCGCCACCTTCAGGAGCACCTCTCCCTCTCCCGGGCTGGGCTTGGCCACTTCCTTCAGGTAGAGGTTCTCTGGTCCTCCTGGCTGGTCAAAGTGTACGGCTAACATGTTTCCTGGGGACGCAGAGCAGAGCAAGGCAGGGGGCTCGAGGAGCGTAGCGCAGAAACCTTACTTTCTTTAATCTGGCCTCTTATTTTATTTTTTTTTCCTTTGACTCAAACCAGCCTCACCGAGGTCCTGGGTCTAGTGGCTACTCCGACAGAGTGACACTTAGTATCTTGGCCTCAGTTGTGCTCTGGCTCTGGACCCAGGAGAGAACAGTTCCACAGGACAAGCCTTGAGAAGTAGGACAGGACGTGGCTGACGTCAGAACCAGGTGCTGTGATTGAGGGCCGCACCCCAGCACCCACCAATCACTCAAGACCAGGACCCAAGCTCCTTCAGTCACCATGACTGGTGACTTTTCCCTCTACAGGGTGTGGCCAGAGTAGGCTTGGGGTGTGGCAACACTAGGGTTACAGTCGTCCGTGTGGAAAATAATAACACAGGAATAAACTGTGTTTCACTTACTCAGGACTGGAACCCTACTGTTACCCCACCCCGTATAATCCACCCCCTAGAAGCCGTCGGAGGGTCAGGTTTGAGCACGAACTACTCTGGTGGGTGCAGGCAAAGGACCCCGCCAGTCCGGGACTAGGACCACAGTGCCCGGGCCCACATGGAGGGCCCTGCCTGCCAGCCCCTGCCACCGGCCCCCTTTCCTCGGTTTCCTCGGAGTCTGGCCCCCTGCCCCCCTTCTTCTGAGGCCCTGGCTGGTCCAGACGGACCCCGTGCAGAGGACACAGATCGGGACAGGGGGAACGAGGCGGGACAGCGGCCCTACTGGGTGGACGCTGCGGAGCAGGAAAACCCTGGAGAGAGCGCAGGGGGCAAGTTCCGCTCCCACCGAGTTGGAGTCCCCACCCTGTCTGTGTCAACTGGCGTAACTGCCCAGGAACCTAATTTTCTTTAATCTGGACTTTTCTTTTTAGTGTTTTTTTTTTTTTCCCTTTGACTCAATCTGGCCTCACCAGGCGCCCTGACTCACCCAGCAATCTCTCCCTTGCTGAATCATGAAGCCCCCAGGACAACGAGGTTGTGGGCAAGCACCAGCAGTCTTAGGATCAAGGTCCTGGGTCTAGTGACTACTGAGATGAAGTTAAACGTAGTATCTTGGCCTCAGTTGTGTTCTAGCTCCAGACCCAGGAAAGCAGAACAGCCCCACAGAGCCAGCCCTTGCGAAGCTGGACAGAACAACTCCAGGGCTGAAATCAGCACCAGCTGCAGTGATGCGAGACCCCTACCCCAGCACCCGCCAATCAGTACAGACCAGGACCCAAACTCACTTAGTCACCATGACTAATGACTTTTCCCCACTAATCCATCCCCTGGAAGCCAACGCGGGAGCCAGGTCTTTGCGATGAGCTGCCTGTGACTCCTGGCGTGGCACCACCTCCTGGATAAATCCGTTCTTTCTTTGCTGCTAACTCCTGTAGGTGTCTCATGGGGCTTTGATGCGCGCAGGCAAACGACCCCCTTCCGACCGGTAACAGGAGGAGCACAGCGGCCCAAGTCCACGCTGCAGGGCTCCTGCCCCAGGGGCCTCATTCTGTCCTCCTTTGCAAGGGGTGCCCCGCCCCTCACCCCTTCCTCTGAGGTCCCAGCCTGTCCGGAGCACCCTACGCGGAGGACACAGACTGAGACAGGGTGAATGAGGTGGGCATGGCCCCACGGGGCGGGTGGGGGGATGCTGCGGAGCAGGAAAACCCTGGGGAGCAGGGGGCAAATTCCACTCCCTCTGAGTTGAACTCAGCGCCCCCTCCCCATTCCGCCACCGCCGGACGGTCACCGGCGCCTGTGTGAGTTACCCAACTATTGGCTGCTCCAGATCGCGCGGCGCGGCCCTGCGATCCCTGCGGACCCTTGGCGCAGACCCCCGGAGCCCTGGCACTGCCTGGCAGCGAGCTGTGGACCTGTCGGTGGGAGGCTGGGCAGCGGGGCAGCGCGCAAGGGGTGGGGCAGACCAGGACCAACCCCCTTCCTCCCTTCCGTTTCCTCCCTCCCTCCTTAAAACGCAAAGCTGGTGACAGCAAAAGAGATTTCCTTTTCCTCTGAGCTTCTGGAAAGTAGTCTTTCACTCGGTTTTGCAGGAAATGCTGTTCCCACCTCTTACTGCAAGAAGAGAAAACTTCCCTCTCTCTCTTTCGAGGGAACTGGACCTGAGCTCCGCCCATTTCCCCCGGTCAGGCCAGGCTCGTAGCCCAGTTACGCCGCGGGTCTGGCGTCCTGCCCTTCCTGTGGCCAGGCATCTCGAGTAGGATGGGCAAGGAGTGTGGTGCTCAGAGAAAAGGGGAGTGGGAGCAAAGAAAGGGAAGGGAAAGGCAGTCCCGGGCTCCCCATCACTGCTGCTCTTCCTCCTCACTTCCCTGGGGAGGGGAGCGGCCCCTGGAAGGCCCTGCCTGGTGAGACAATTGGGACAGGTTGAAAGCTGTTACCAATAGACTGCTTCAGGGTTTGTCAACCTGGGCATTATTGACACTTTGGACTAACGATGCTTGGCTGTGAAGGACTGGCCTGCGCACCGTGGGATGTTCAGCAGCATCCCTGGTCTCCACGCACTAGCTGTCGTACCAACAGCATCTTCATCCAAGTGTGACAATACGAAATGTTTCCAGATATCCCTGGGCCAGGGGCAGGGGTGGGGGGGTGGCGCTGCGGGGGTGGGGGTGCAAAACTGCCCCGGGGGTTAAGAACCACTGGGCTAGAAGACGACACACATGTGTGCGCCTTACTCCTTTTGCAGCGCTTTGACATGCATTTTTTTTTCTTTTTTTAAATTTTATTTTAATCATTGTTCAAATACAGTTTTCTCCCACTTACTCCCATTCCAGACCACCCACCCAACCCTCATACATGCATTTTCTTATTTGATCATCATAACTTTGCTAAAAAGGAGCCGAGCTACGGATTGACTTCAAGGCGCACGTATGTGGTGAGCGCCAGAGCCAGGAATCAAATACACCTCCTGGGTCCTGGTCCAGGGCCCCTTCTACTACATAGCAGGCTGCCTTGCACAACGCTCTCTGCTACCAACTGCAAAGCCCCCTTTCTCTCTCTACATCCCTCTGCCGGGCACACCTCCGGTCAGGTTACCCGGGTTACTGGGTGTTTCTGTAAGGCTGTCTGTCTTACAGGACTGCCTGTCTGCCACCCTCCCTCCTCTTGCTGTCTAGTCCATAGCCATCCTCTCAAGCACAGGAACGGAGGGAGCAAGTGTGTTCAGAGAGAAGGTCCATGTGAGGCCTTTCCCGGAACCTGTGTGGCGTGGCGGGTGGTCCTGCCGCTTCTGTGGGTAGACTCCAGCGTCCCAGAGGGACCACGTCCCAGGAAGGACAAAAACCCTCTGCTGCTGGCTCCCCGGTAGTTAGAGACCCAGACTCAGTGTCCCGGCACTAAGGCCACTCCCTCTCCTGTCTAGAGAAAACCTCCTCATCCTCAGCGCCCTGCTATGCACCTCCTCCGAGGGGTCCGGAGGGTGTCTTCTCTCTCACTCTCACCCCTCTGGTCTAGGTAAGCTTCTGAAGAACAACACCAGAGTTTCTGGGCAAGGAATGGAGAACCATGGATCCCGGGGGGAAGCTAGACTTGTCGAGATGTACGGGAAGGTCAATATCTCGTGGGAGTGTGCCGGGTCCGCAGCTCACGAGAAGCACAGATGGGCTTCATGGGTGGGCTCAGCCCTCCCTGCTCCTGAAAGTGGGCAAGTACGGGGAGTCGAAACAGCAGGGAGTCATCCTGCTACCTTATACACCCCCAGCCACTCCCCTTTCACCGTCCGCGGGCCTGCTGTAGCAATTTCAGGTGTTTCAACAATCAGAAAATAACTAATGTGAGCTAGCAGCCTGAGGCCAGATCTGTCAGAATGAATAGAATATATGCCCAGCAAAACGGAGTAACTGTTTAACATGAAAACTTGAATTAAGAATAAAAAAGCTGTCGAGAAGAATCAGGACTATCACAAAAATACTAGAATTTTAAAAAAATCGCAGTTAAATAATTTTGTAGGTGCACAGCATGAGACTGTCACTGCTGAGACCCGAGTTAGTGGCCAGGAAGACTGAGGTCAAGATGTATCTCAGGCAACAGGTCAAAAACCTCAAGAGGCGGGAATTCATAAAAGGGTAAGAGACTTGCCCAGCTCACCTGGGAGACCCTGCTATGAGAACAATAGAAGTTTTAAAAGGAGGAGGAGGAGGAAAGGATAAAGAAGACCCAGTAGGTAAACAAATGATAGAATACAATTTTCCTAAGCTGTATCAGAGTCTACAAATCAAAACGGTTCATTGTGTTAAAAGATGGAATGATGGGAAAAAAGTGCATATGTATATTGGGTAAAATTCCTCCTTCTAATGAATTTCCAGGTGGAACAATGTGATCTACATGAGGCTAAGCAACTCAGCATCTGTCCACAGTTTTGAAGTTAGAGGAGAGTAGACAGCATCTAAGGACTAAAGGAAAGGACAGCAACCCATTGATCTTACACCCAACAAAAGCAGATACATTTCTGCATTGTCAGTGCAAAAACTATACATTCAGACTTCAGGGGGAAAGGGGAAGGGTTTGCAGAAACAAGTATAAAGGACACATGGACAAAAACAAAGGGGGGTGGAAATGGGAGGGAGGTGGGGAGGTTTGAGGGTGGACTGGGATGGGGGAAAAGGCAGAAAACTATTCTTGAACAGCAATTAAAATTTAAAATATAGATATATATACACATTTGAGGCTCTGCAAGAATCCTGAGACACATCACCCAGACATCCGCCAACACTTGAGGAAACGCTTTAACCAAATAACAAATGTCCTAGAACAGAGGCAGGTGGAGAGGAAACTGTTGTAAACAACAAGTTTTGCAAAATATAGAATTAAAAAACCATTGTATTATATCTGAATGGATATGAATAGGTAGGGAATGTGTAATGGTAGTGCTAAATAAGAACTTTAAAATATAAGGAATGACTTTGAAGAGAATTCTAAGTAGTAATCAAGCCGCAGATATACTAAACTATCTCTGCAAATTGAGGAATTGAAGGCGCTTAAGTTCTGACTTTACTGGTGAGTGCCTCGGTGGGGAAAACAGGCAGGGGAGGAGGGGACACCCTCTTATGGGAAATAGATTATATTTGTAGAAATGTGTCTGATTTTGAGCAAGAGAACTTCCAAATTAACAAGGGAGAAAACTAAAATTGACCACTTAATAAAACCAACAAAGGAAATGAAAGGGGAAAAGAGGAAACAACAATGTTTATTAATACAATGAAAGAATAAAATCAAACGTATTAAGCCCTGGTTGGCATAGCTCAGTGGATTGAGCGCAGGCTGCGAACCAAAGTGTTGCAGGTTCGATTCCCAGTCAGGGCACATGCCAGGGTTGCAGGCCATAACCCCCAGCAATCGCACATTGATGTTTCTCTCTCTCTCTCTCTCTTTCTCCCTCCCTTCCCTCTCTAAAAATAAATAAATAAATCTTAAAAAAATCAAACGTATTAGTTATGACAATAAATTTAAACAGATAAATTCCATTAAAACCCAGAGATTGCCAGGTGATTTTAAAATGATAGACTCTATGAAAGAAATATAATTATGAGCCTGGATGCATAAAACAACAAAGCAGCTAAATTAGAAAGTGAAGGATAAATAGATAAAAATGTAGTCACAGTGGAAGACTTCAGTACTTTTCTCCCAGAACAAGTGATAGAATAATTTTAAAAAATAACGAGAACACACAGGAACCCAGAAATGCAACTGATAAACTTGATAGAATAAACTTTGCAAATGGAACATATAATTTTAGGTCCACGGAACATTCACAAGATTAACCAAGTACTTGTCACCAAAGAAAAACCTTGACAGGTTTTAAAAAGCAACGATTTTACAGGCCACATTCCCTTAATCACATGTCAAGTAAAGATCCCTTGACCTCCCCCAAGACCCATTCACTCTTTCGAAGAAACACATTCTGGGATAACCAACCCTTGGATCAAAGTGTATATTCAAAAGGAAATTAAAAAGTGGGAGAATTTCAAACTATGTAGAAATAAACAAAGGGAGAATAACCTTAAATGTGTTCACTACTAAGGAGCAGAAACCTGAGAAAAGGAAGGAACCAGCTATTTAAGAAATTAGAAAAGCAACCAAAAAATAAACCCAAACAAACGGGTGATCAGGCAGCTGAGTACAACCACGTGAATGGCCGGGAGGTGAGAGCAGCTGATCCCAGAGCCAATCACTGACCCGAAAAAGCGGCTGCGATTTAAGCGACTGCTGTTTTAAGCCACGAGCAGGTGGGGGTGGCTTGTTATGGAGCAACAGATAAGTGATAGAAAGGCTGCCCAAGAAGAGGCTCCCTCTCCTCTGTCCCACCCTAACGCCTGTCTTACAACACCCACCGCCCTTTATTAGCTGCCTTCGTCTGCACGGGCCTGGATTCCTAGAGGATCCTAGTGATCTCAGTGTCCTCTGTGCCCGTCCATTGAGGTTTGTTGACCAAACGAATGGTCACACATTAAAACGGGATATTGCAGAGTCTGAGCCATCGGCAGAGGCCAGGGAGGGAAGCGCCAACATTTTAATAAGGGAGCATGCACGGGAGAAGTGGGGGCAGCCGCATCTTGCTCTGATCCCCCCTCCTTCGTGTAGGCCAGGGAGGCAAGGGACAGCCCGTTTCACTCAGCACTTTTATGGTGACCCAACAATGATTTACTTTACGACCCCAAAATGATTCGCAGATTGGAAGAGGGGTGTGCAGGCTACCGAGAACGGGGCTGGGCCGATGCCGGTGTGGGCACTGCCTGGGAAACGGGTGTTCTCGGGCCAGACCTGCTCAGGGGCTGGGCCGTTAGCATGGACTAGAACACGTGCACCCTCTCCAGTCTCTTCCTCTTCCTTCTTCCCTTCTCCCCCCTTCTTACTTCCTCCTTTACTTTTAACATTCGTCTAGTTCATTCGCAGACAATAACTGCACACCCACTGTGTGACAAGCAGTGCACTAGGTGATGGGATAAAGTGAGGAGGTGTGGGAGGTAGGGCAGTATAGATGGAGAGGGCACTTTTTAGTACATTTAAGTGCTGGGGTCCAGCCTGGCCGGGTCTCAGGGTCCCCGAAGGAGGAACAGCTCGGGTGAAGTGAATGGAGTGAGACACCAGGTGGGGTGCCCGAGGACAGTTGGGCATTTTGGGCCCAACTGACTCCCCGAAAACAATTAATCTTTATTTTTATAGGGGAGGTTGTACAACATTCAATGAAGTAGGTGCATAGTGTGACTATTAAGACAGAAATGGTTACCATAGAAATAACTTCGAAAAGTACAGGAGGTTTTACAGATCAATCATGTTAAACAAAGGTTATTTTGACCAAGAGGGCCATCAATCAGATAGCCAACGAAGCTATACGGGAACAAACTTTTGGGTGCCAATTAGTAACTAGGTGTCTAGTTACTAGTATTAAGATTCTAGGGATTGGTCTAAGTTAAAAGGGTACAAGGGGTGATTTATAGGTTATATAGAAACTAGCTATTGTCCATTGAGGTTAGATTTGTCTAGGTTAGGTAACTGGTTTCCTGCCTAGGTCTCTTGATTTTATGCATCTTCGGGGGGCTATGTTTTATATTCATTTCCATGTATTGAGATTATTATATTCAACTAGAACTCCTTGCTTCTTTACCCACCTGGTCCCATTAATAAACATTCCTGTCCAGGGTATGGGAGGGGTAGTGGCTCTAATAAATCTTGAGATTTTGAGTGGTGACTCCTTAAGAAACATTCCTAGCAACAGCTTCCTCCAGCGTTCTGGCAGCTGGTCTGCCCATAGTTTAATTTTGTCCTTAACTTCCCAGGTGGGGGAAGCAGGCAGCATTAGGGTTGTTAGGGATTTCTGTTCTGTGGTCAGCAAGTCATTTTGTGCAGAATCAGAGACATCATGCAGATTTTTTGTTATAACACACAGGTATCTAAAAATCCCACCACCTATTGCTCGCAGGGACAAGCATACAGGAGGAGATAGACAGGAGACCTGGCCACAGTCGCCTCTGCTGTGCAGATGTGTCTCATCCGTCCCGACTGTGTCAAGGGTCGGCTGTTGGTCGGCTCTCGACATTTAAGGAAACTTTGTGAAACTTCAAAGTGGAAAAGAATGAAGGTGAATCCTTCCCTTACCTGATGTGCGACAATTAACTCAAAATGGACCAAAGACCTAAGTTTGAAATAAGTGTAAGAACTAAAATTATAAAACTCTTAGAAGAAAAGAAGAAAAGCTTTATAACACTAAACTTGGCAATGATTTCTTGAATATGACACCAAAAGCACAGGCAACAAAAGAAAAAATAGGTAAATTGGATGATAATAAAAAATAACACTGTGCATGAAAGGACAAACTTTGTAAACAGGCAACCATTAGCATGGGAGAAAATATTTGCAAACAATGTATCTGGTAAAGGGTTAATATCCAAACTATATAAAGAACTCCTACAACTCAACAACAACAAAATCCCAAACCCTCCAATTAAAAAATGGGCAAAGCTATTCAAACATCAATTAAAAAAGGAAAAAATAGATAAGAAAGCAGGATGTCCACGCTGCAGAACACTTAAAGAATCTGCACATGCCCAACAGGTCTTGGTTTTTAAATACTGAACACATAATCTTTGAT
This sequence comes from Phyllostomus hastatus, assembly GCF_019186645.2. Classification (NCBI taxonomy): domain Eukaryota; kingdom Metazoa; phylum Chordata; class Mammalia; order Chiroptera; family Phyllostomidae; genus Phyllostomus; species Phyllostomus hastatus. Next base: position 5,450,610 of record NW_025333873.1, on the reverse strand, counting down.
TATCAATTCCCTTATAACTTTACATACAAACACTAGGTGTTCTAAATAAAAACATTTGGAAAAATTAAAAAAAATCAGCAAAGGACTTGAATAGACATTTTCCTAAAAAAAGATACTCACATGACCCATAAGCACATGAAGATATGCTCAACATCAGTAATCAGAGAACTGCAAATCAAAACCACAATGAGATACCACTTTATCATATCCATTAGGATGGCAATGATCAAAAACCAGAAAATAGCAAGTGTTAGCGAGAATGCAGAGAAACTGGACTCTCTCTGCACTGCTGGTGGAAATATGAAATGGGGCAGTTGCTTTGGAAAACAGTATGGCAGTTCCTCAAAACAACAACAACAACAAAACTCTATGATCTAGTTATTCCAGTTCTGGGCATGTACCCAAAATAATTAAAAGCAGAGATTCAAACAGATATTCGTATACCATGTTCATAGCAGTCTTATTCACAGGAGCCAAAGGCAGAAACCATCCAAGTGTCCCTTGACAGATGAATGGGTAACCAAAATGTGTTACATGTACAATGGAATATTATTCAGCCTTAAAAAGAAAGAAAACATTGACACAAGTAGAACATGAATAAACCATGAATACATTCTGCTAAGTGGATGACCAGGCACAGAAGGACAACTACTGTGTGATTTCAGTTATGTGCGGTACCCAGAGTAGTCAGATGGATAGAGGCGGAGAGTGGCAGGCTGGTTGCCAGGGGCTGGAGGGAGAAGGGAGAGGGGAGCTGGTGTTGGATGGGGACAGAGTTTCAGTTTCGCAAGAGGAAAAGACTTCTGGAGATGAACGGCTGGTGGTGTTTGCACGGCAACGGGGATGTGCTTCATGCCACTGACCTGGATACTTAAAGTGGTTCAGATGGTACATTTTATATTAGGTATATTTTACAAGTAAGAATGTGTAAAAAACATATAAAAGTAGAGACGATAGTATAATTGCTCCCAACAGATATGCCCTGGGAAACTGGCAGTGTTCTCACACTCAGGCCAATAACCAACACCTACAGAAAAAAGTTGATCAGATAATTCCAATTGAAGAAGATCTCTTGAAATGAGAAAAATTGCTCCATTAACTCATTCCTCATTTTCAGCATCTTCTGCCTAGTGTTCTTCAACAATAAAAGTAGGCAGAACTTTTTCTTTGGGATCTATAGTTTTTTTCTAAAACGATAAAAGCTCTTTCATAGTCTTCTGATGACTTAATTTCCTTTCCTTTTTATTCTTCTAAAAGAAACAGAACATGGTTATTATTCATGAGCCGCAAATTATCACCACAACACGATTCATTCATTCATTTGTTTACCCGTAAACACCAGTGAGCGACCACCAGGTGCCAGGCCCTGTGCTGGGGACTGGAGCGCCGAGGGTGATGGGTGGTTAGGACCCAGGCCCTGCCCTCATGGAGCTCCTTGTCTAGCAAGGGAAATGGAGCTAGAAAACATCCAGTACCTTCTTAGAATCTCTCATAATAACATTTTAAAATAAGTTTTTATTTGTTGATTGATTTTAGAGAAAGGGAAAAGGAGAGAGAAACATCGATGTGTTGTCCCACGTATTTGTGCATTAATTGGTCGAGTCTTGCATCTGAGCTGACCCGGGACTGAACCCACAACCTTGGGGTATCGGGAAATGCGCTACCCAGCTGAGCTACCTGGCCAGGGCATAACAACATTGTTAATAGTCATAATTATGTACTTCCCAAATTTTCTATGATTACGTATAATTTTTTGATAGATACAAATATAACTTAAAAAATGTGAAGGAACTAGACGTGTCACTGGCTCCCGAGTGGCTATGAGCTCCATCCATCCTCAGGGGCACCCAGCGGCTGCCGGGAGAGCCCACCCCTGCCCTGGGCGGTGGGCCTCAGCGGCACCATGTCCGCTGCCTTCTTCTCACTGTGCACATCCTTTGAAGTTTTTTGTGGCTCTAAACACGAATATATAATTTCTAATAAAATTTAAAAAAAAGAACCTCACCCTGCAAATTATATCTTCTCTAGAACTGATCCCAGCGTTTGGTGTTAGACCTTTAAATTTTGATTCTCCCGGTAGTTTTAACGCGATATCCTCGAAGCGTGCTCACTTCCTGCTTTGTTAGTGATGCAACATTATCGCGTGTCCTAGAACTCTTCCTAAAGCCTCAGAGGTATATCACGTCTGTTCCATATGTTATTTGGGATGACTTCTCAATGCCGTTTTCAAAAAGATGTATTTATTTATTTTTAGGGAGAGGAGGAGGGAGGGAGAAAGAGAAACATCCATGGGCAAGAGAAACATTGATTGGCTGCCCGTCACACACACACCGTGTGTCAACCCAGGCATGTGCCCTGATGGGGAATCAAACCGGTGACCTTTCTGTTTGCAGGACAACGCCCAGTCCACCAAGCTACACCAGTCAGGGCCCTCAGTGCCGTTTTTTTTGTGATGTGCTTACACAATAGGACAATGAGAGTAATAAAATGTGAGACCCTAAAAAAGAATATATAGCTTCTGTGAGTACCTAGTTTCTCAATTACTCCTTTGAGATTCAGCTCTCTGGAGCCTTCCCTGACTCTGGTAGGCAGGGGTCATTCATTTATTTGTTCATCAAACATGTGGGACTTGCCTACTCGAAATTCGACGCTATCTCAGGCACTGGAGAAAGCAGAATGATTACAATATACTCCGTGCCTGCTAGGGGCTCCCTGTCTAAGTAAACAGAGAACTATAATGGCAGTCATAGTAAACATGTACATAAAATACATAGCACAGTGGACAGGTGCTTAAGATCTGACTTGGGTCTTCAGTAGCTTTCAGGAATTTGCCTACTGGTTGTGAAGGGGCAGGAACAGAAAAGGAAGGCATCAGGAAGACAGGGCAGCATGTACAGAGGCATGGAAGGCAGAGGCTGTATCTCGACCAGCTGCGGTTTCCTGGTTTATTAGGGCAGTGTAGCGCACACTGTGGGTCACCGCTGGGTTTTTGACGAAAGACTGAAGGAATCGCTGCTACCTTACTAGCAGAAGTAGAGGCTTCTACTATTTCAAAAGAGTGTTCGAGCAACCCAAATTTCTTTTTAGAAAATTTCAATTTAGAATAAAAATCTAAACACAAGCACAATTTACATGAGTTATTAAGCTCAACTCCCCCAGCTCTATATTAGGGCTTTATTAAAAAAAATGTATAGACACAGAAGGAGATTGCAGGAGATGCCAATAAGCTGGCTACCTGGCTGACAATAATTTCTTTTTCTGTAAATGGTCTCTTTATATAGGGTGGCCCTGAGTAGCTACATCTCTTACTTTTTTCTTTTCTTTTTGAAAAATTATTTTATTTATTTATTATTTATTTATTTTTAGAGAGGGGGAAGGGAGGGAGAAAGAGGAGAGAAACATTGATGTGTGAGAGATACATCGACCAGTTGCCTCTCACATGCACCCAACTGGGGACCTGGCCCGCAACCCAGGCATGTGCCCTGACCAGGAATTGAACTGGTGGCCCTTTAGTTCACAGGCCGACACTCAGTCCACTGAGCCACACCAGCCAGGGCACATCTCTTGCTTTTTTAACCTGTTGCCTCCCTCATCCTCCCCGACCCAGCCGAATGATAGAAGTATATGATCCAACACCGGTCAAATCAGGGTCTTAAGAGAAATTAAGAGGTAGAATGTGAGTCTTGGCCACAATACCAGCCAGGAAAGGAGGCAGTTCTCAGTGGGGCAGAACAAACCCGGACTCCTTAGAAGGAGAGACCAGAGAAAAGTTCCAGCAGAGTTCCAGTCCCTGCAATCTTTTTCCTTGTGGTTCCTCCACCTTCCAGTGATCCTAGAAGAATCCTCAGTATCTGTCCAATCAGTTCCCACGTTCTGTCCTGGCTGACGTCGTCTCTGCCACTTGCAGTCAGAAGACTCATCCACCACAGGGAACACAGACAGGCCCTGGCAGACAGACTTACCCAGTCTCTCTGTGGCCTCTGCACAGGTGCCAGGACACATGCCCTCAGTGTCAGCTGCCACTGGAAGACACAGATGGGTCTTCACAACAACCACGCCAGTGTTTTCCTGGATACGAATAAAACTGAATGCCTTTCTCTTGGTTGTGCTCACAGGACTAGCAGTTACGCTCCGGCCATATTTTTCAACCGTTTCCTGATTTCCATTTTTTCCATACATTTGCTTTTGGACTCTCCATGCTGTTCCACTAAATTAGTTGTCTGTGATAAAAAATGTTCAGACTGTTGTGATAACAGCACGGGTATTTTGAAGAAGTTCCCCAGTTGATTGTAATATACCCCTATCCCGATGAGAAGGGCCATGCACTTTGGAACTGGACAGCTCTGGGATGGACCCCAGCATGCCCGTTTTCTGCTGCATGACTACGGAAGAGTTATTTAACCTCACTTAGCCTCAGTTTCCTCATCTGTAAAATGGGGCTACTTAGTTTATAGTGTGGATAAACTGTGCCTCATCCATAACATAGGGCTTCCAGTAAATGTGATTTCATGCCCTTAATTTCGTATAGGTAACAGAAGGTCAAGAGAAGTTTTAGGCATGGGGTGATATCACTTTTTTTCTTTTAAAAAAAATTTATTGTATTTTTTTCCATCACCATTTATCCCACCTATAGCCTCTTCCACCTCCACTGTCCTCCCCTGCCCCAGGCAATCACCACACTGTGGTCCATGTCCAGCAGTTCCTTCTTTTTGCTCGATCCCTCATCACCTTTTTTATTTTTAAGGGAGGATGTAGAATAGGAAGGATGGACTGTCGTGGAGAGAGACAGGCAAGGTCCAGCTGATAGATTCTGGAACAAACATTTCTCAAAACCAGGCTAGGCTCTCTGTTAGTACTTTCTTTCGCACACGCTCTCCTGGTCGGAGACCGCTGTCTCAAAGGTCGCTGGTGCAATAACGGGCTTAGTCTGTTTTACAGATAGGACCGGAAGAGATGCAGAAAACTGAAGTCAAATTCTCTTCTTAGGGTCTTTACCCAGCTGCCTTTAAATCTTCAGCATTCACATTCCGAGCGTTAACAATCATCTGCCAGGACACATTTGTAGTCCTTTTCCTTGAAATACAGCCCTGGTCTCCGGCCTTGCAAAGCCTTCTTGGGGGATCCATTGACAAGTGTTCCCGCGTCACCGGGCATTTCCTGCAGGGGTTAAACAGACGGAGAGTCGGCAGACCCGGGCAGGCTGGCCATCTTTGTCCCACTACCAGTTTTTGTATGCCTGCAACTAAGAATGGTCTTCACATTTTTAAGTAGTGTGTGTGTGTGTGTGTGTGTGTGTGTGTGGTAGGGGAGAATCAAAAGAATAATATTGTGTGCTGTGTAAAACTTCATGAGATTAAAATTTCAGTGTCCGTAAATGAAGTTTTATTGGAATACAGCCACACCCAGCCTCTCATTGTATTGTCTGTGGCTGCTCTCCTGTGGCCTGGAAACCTGCAGTGTCCACTATGGCTCATTACACACAAAAAAAGTTTGTTTAAAACTCTTAGGCCCAGACTTGTCTTTAAACTTTAAAACTCTCTGCCCAAACGCATGTTTCCTCCACTGAACCCTGGTGAGGACACACGGGCTGCGCCCTGGCGTTCGGTGCCCGGTGACTGCTGCGCGGCCCCCTGCTGGGTGCCCGGGGGCGGGTCGGACGCTGAGCTCTGCTGCGGCCCGAGCTGCCTCCGCTCGGGGCGAGGCTGCGGCGCAGAGGGTCCGCTCTGCCGAGCTTCCTAAAGGCCTGCGGGCACGGATCTCCCTAGGAGACGCCGGACAGTTTAAGTACGAGCACGCGTCCTCCGAAAAGGTGGGCAGTGAAAGTGGCGGCCCGTGGCCCGGCGTCCACGGAAACTGAAAGACGAGAATAAAATCCTCGGGAACCCCAGCTCGCACAGAGCCCGCTACGCAGAGAGTCTGGACGAGCACGGCGCGTCCTCTTCCAGCCGTGCGGGCCGTCTGCATCACGGTCACTGGGATTAAGAAAGAAAAACAAAACAGAACAAAACGAGAACAAGCTCCGGCGGGGACGGAGAACGCGCGGACTGAGCGAACAAGGCCGGACGGGTCGCGCGGCCGTGGGTCCGCACAGTCCCTTCCCACGCGCGGCGCCGACGCCCCGCCGCGGGGCCCCGGAGACGCAGTCCGCACGTCTTCCCGGTGTGGGTCGCCCGACCTCCACAAACACGGTCCCTTTCCCGCCACTCACGTCGCCGCGGTTCTGCCCACGGGGGGGGGGGGGCTGGGGGCGGTGGGGTTCCCCGGAGCCGCGTGGGGGCGACGCAGCGGGGCTAACCGCAGAGCCGCGGCCGCGCGGGGGACGCAGGGCACTCGGGGCGGCGCGCGGGGGCCGGCGGGTGCGGAGCAACCGTCCACGACCGACCGCGGGGAAGGCGGCGCGCCAGCGATTGGCTGCGACAGCTGCCGGTCACCAAGAAGCCCCCACCTGGGTCCGCGAGCTGGGGCCTGCCCACCCGAGGCCGCACCTCCACGGGGTCCTCCGTGCCCTTCCGCGCCGCGCGGAACTCGCTGTTGCCCGGGAGCCCGGGAGACGCGGGACGCGAAACGTTCTCACCTTCTGAGGCCGCCGAGCGGGCTCAGCCCCCGGCCGCAGCCGAGGCCTCGCGGGGGGCCCTGGGCTGTGGGGTCAGCCCCGCCAGTCTCGGGAGGGGGCTGCGGGGACCAGAGCGGCCGGCGCCTCCCTGCCCGGCCCGCAGGGGTCGCGCCCGGCCGTCCACGTCCACGGCTGAGGATCGGAACGTGCGCCGCGCGGCCCGCGGTCACAAGGATGGTTTCCTAACCAGCACGGGAGGACGCGGGGCTGAATCCGCACAGCTGAGGAAGCCGCGTTTGTAGTTTTCCCAGGGGCTCTGTTCCTGGGACCCACAATGGAAAACTTAGACGGTCAGGATCGTGGGAACCACAAGCTTCCCAAGGTCAAGAGCTCAAAGGAGTGGCTGGCGCCGCAGCCCCTCAGCCTCATGCAGGTGCGTCCGGTGGTGCGGCGTCCACGGTGCGCGCTCGGGGCGACACGGGACCGCCGCGTGTGAAACAGGCGCTTTTTTAAGTGTTTGGTTTCATTCTCTCGTTATTATTCCTTTCTTTCTATTAACTTTGTGCTTGCTCCTCCTTTTCTAGCTTCTTTTTTTAATTTTCTGTAACTTTTAAAAAATATTTTATTTATTTATTTTTAGAGAGGGAAGGGGGAGAGAGAGAGAGAGAAACATCAATGTGCGGTTGCTGGGGGTCATGGCCTGCAACCCAGGCATGTGCCCTGACTGGGAATCGAACCTGCGACACTTTGGTTTGCAGCCCGCGCTCAATCCACTGAGCTACGCCAGCCAGGGCTTTTTCCTAGCTTCTTAAAGTGGAATCAGCTGCATCACCCAGATTTATAAGCGTTGTGTATTTTGAAAGATCGTAATTCCTTTTTTCTACACATTGTTATTGAGGTATAATTGTCATACACGCAACAAACTGCATACACTTGAAGAGTGCAGTCTGATGAATCGTGCCACGCATTCACGCGTGAAACCGCCACCACAATCAAGACAACGAATGCCATCCCTTCTCCCCACGTGTCCACCTTTGAACCCTGGTAATCCCTCCCTCCTCTGTGGACTCACAGTTCCCAACACATTTGGAAAACATTTCAACCATTATTTTTCCAAATGTTTTTTCTATCTCCCCTCCTTTTTGATAAATACAATGGTGTGTGTCATAGCCTGCTTGAAATCGTCCCAGAGCCCAGCGACACTCTGTTCATCTTCTGCAGACTGTGGCCCTTGGCCAGCCTCGATGGCTGTGGTTTTAAGTTCACTGCTTCTGCAACATCGAATCTGCTGATGAGCCTGTCTGGAGAATTTTTCATCTGAGTCACTGGGATTTTCTTCACTACAGAATCTATTTGGGTCCTTTCTTATATCTTCCCTGTCTCAAAATGTCTACTGTTCCCTCTAGCTTCCGGAACTGACGAACAACAGGTGTAAGAATGATGTGAATGTCCCGCTCTAAGGCATGTATCATCTGTGTTATTTCTGGGGCAGGCTTGATTGATCTTCCTCCTTATGATTGCTCAAATTTTTCTGCTTCTTTGTATGTCTGGTGATCTTTTTTACTGGATGCCAGGCATTGTGAATTTTACCTTGTTGAGTGCTGGATATCTTTGATTTCCCATAAATGTTCCTGAGCTTGGCCTGGGCTGTGGCTCAGTTGCTTGGACACACCTGACTCTTTTTTTAAAGAGTATTATTATTATTTTTAAAGATATTTATTTTTAGAGAGCGAAGGGAGGGAGGGAGGGAGAGAGAGAGAGAGAGGAAAGAGAGAGAAACATCAATGTGCAGTTGCTGGGGGGTCATGGCCTGCAACCCAGGCATGTACCCTGACTGGGAATCAAACCTGCGACACTTTGGTTCGCAGCCCGCGCTCAATCCACTGAGCTACGCCAGCCAGGGCTCACACCCTGACTCTTGCAGGCCTTGCCTCCTCGCCTTGTAGCAGGACCCCAGCGGCATCTAGTGCGTGCCCAGTTTCGCTCCACCACTTACGTGAGGCCCCTCTGAGTACTCCACTCCACGCTCTGCAGACCACCAGACTTTTCACTCTGGCCGATGTGGAAGGAATAACTCCCGGGGCTGTGTGACCTCCAGAGATTGTCTCCCCTACTCCTTTCAGGGGCTTCTTGGCAGAACGTTTCACCGGGTAGTTCCTCCACATGCACGGGGTGTCGGCATTCGGCTGAAGAATCAAGGGGGACCCTCCGCAGATCTCCAAAGCTCTTTCCCCGCTTAACGTGCCTCCCTCTGGCACTCAGCCCTACGAACTGTAGCGGCCCTGGCCTCCCCTACACTCCTAGCTTTTCTCCCGTTCCGGGGAGATGGCCGGGTTCCCCGATCTCCCCCTCTCCGTGCCAGTCAGGAAATTTTATTCCTGTGCCAGGAACAAAACCGAGCCATCACAGGGATCGCTTTGTCTTCCGTTTCTCAGGGGCCACTGTCCTTCATCTCCCGATGTCCAACGTCTTGCTTGAAAACTGTCGTTTTGGTTACTTTTCTTAAGATGAAGTTCTTTGTCACCCTATCTTGTCTGAAAGTGGGAGTTCTCATCCCAGCCATGCCTTCAGGATTTCCACTCCGTCCTTTCACTGGTCACTTGAGGACCCAGTTTCCCACTTGTTGACCCTTTGCCATTGTCTCAAAAGTCTTTGCTGCAGCTACGTTCGTTATTTCCCAGTCTTTTTTTTCTCTGTTTTTCAGACTGGGTAATTTCTGGTGATCTGTGCTAAAGTTCACGGACCCTTCTTATGTCAGTTCCAATGGGCTCTTAAGCCCATTGAAGTTTGTTTATTAAATTTAAGAATTGTGTTTTCCACTTGTTTTTTTGAAGAGTCAGTCTATATATCTTTGCTCAGATTTTCCACCCATTGGTTATGAGAACATTTCCTTTAACTTCTTAAGCCTGGCTGTAGTCATCGGCCTAAAGTCCTTGTCTGCTAATTTCAACACATGGGCCACCTCGGAGCTGGCCTCCCTTGGTTGCCTTCTTTTAAACTATGAGCCACAATTTCCTGTTGTGTGTAGTAGTAATCCTAGACTACATATTTTTTAAGATTTTATTTATTTTTAGAGAGGGGAAGGGAGGGAGAAAGAGAGGGAGAGAAACATCAATGTATGGTTGCCTCTCGTGTGCCCCCTACTGGGGACCTGGCCCACAACCCAGGCATGTGCCCAGACTGGGAATTGAACCAGCGACCCTTTTGTTCACAGGCTGATGTTCAGTCCACTGAGCCACAGCAGCCAGGGCTGGACTACACTTTAGACATTCTACATGATACAATTGTAAAGAATCTGGCTTCTGTTGGATTCCTCTGAAGAATCCTGAGCTTCTGTTTGAGCAGCAGTTAACCTGGCCGGCCTCGGCCCATGAACTTTGCCTTTCCTGCAGTCGACAGCAGATGAAAACCACTGCTCAGTCTTTCTTAGCTTTAGATGGACCGCGTGGAGTCTGCCTGGCACATACATAGTTCAAGGACCTAACAGAAGTTTGGTCACATTTTATCCCCACAATTCGTGGCATCCCCTCCATGGCTTTCTTCTGTCAGGCATTTCTCCTCTCTCTCCTCTCTCTTTCCAGCTGCTGCGCTTGCCCTGGGCTGCCTTCTCACTCTTGAGCCTGAAAAACGGAGCGTGTCTCTGAGTTTGCGCCAGCCCCTGTGGCCCCTGACTGCAGCCGGCTCCTGGGCAGCCGTCCGCACCACACTGAAAACTGACCCGGGGCTGTTCTTGTCCTGCAGTGCTGACTACCCCTCCCGTTTCTCCCTGCCTTCCCTCAGTCTCTGGTGTCTCCAGATTGCTGCTTTTTCTCTTTTTGTGCAGGGTATTAATTCAGTAGCCATCTTGGTTTTGAGAACAACCTATTTGCCGGGAATAGCGACTCTGTGAGGCAGAAAGAGCAAAGAAAATGGGGTTAGAGTTCGACACATTTGAGTTTAAATTCTGGCTCCATGCGGGATTTTCTAGGCTTCTGGTTGTTGCTTCACTCCCATGAGCCTGAACGCTCTTCAGCGTTAACGGGGAAGGTTTCAGTCCTGGGTTCTGAGGCTACGCTCATCTGTTCTGGAAACAGGGTCGTGGGATTGAGGCTGCTTCCAATGGCAGTGAATTTGAGACGATTTTGTTTTTGTGTAATTGTGAGAGGATTTCAAAGGCCTATCCCAAATGTCTCCCATTTTGGAACTCTTTTTAAAAAATCATTTTCCAATGTGGGAAAATATATATATTATGTATATTATTGTGGTAAAATATATATAATATATAATATATAATATATAAAATGTATAATATAATATATACACACATATATCATCTGATAACATTTGCTATTTTTAACCATTTTTAAGTGTACAACTCAATGACATTAATTACATTCACATGCGTCTTAGAAATCAACCTCTTATATTTTATTTTGTTAGATATTTAATTGTATAAAATTTGTTATGCAAATGGCAAAATAATATTATGAATTATATCCTGAAGACTGCATTGCTTTAAAATCTGAACATGTGACTTGTATGTGAAGATATTTATTGTTAATATTTGATAGCTATAATGACGAGTTCAAACAGAATTCGCCAATGACTAAATGAATTCGAACCCCAGGGGCCTGATGGTACTCTAACTCGTAAAGGTAAAAGCGTTTTGTAGGATGGGAAAAAAGATGGGGTGTGCCTACCATGTGACTCTGGGAAAGGCATTTGACCTCACTGGGACTCGAAATGTCAACTGTGAGTTATTTTTTGCCCTGGAATGAGCTTAATTCAAAGCAGAAAGATTCACATACTCTTTCAATAGGTATAAAAACTGGATTTATACAGAATTTTCCAGAGACGTGTCTATCACATGAAATATAAATCCAGGTAGTGCTAATAGTTTGATTTTTCAGATGTGACTTTCTCAAAATTTCATTCTGTCATTTTAGGCATTGGCTAGAGAAGATAATAATGCAGCTATTCAATCAATATTATATAGAGAAAATTATATAATTAAGGTAAGAATTGACTAATGTGTTTCAATTAATTTTTTTTCACTTTACATGTAGTTCATCATTATAATAATTTTAGAAAATATAGACAGTAGAATTAAAAACACTCATTCACCCGTAGGATTAAGCTTAAGGGGTCTCTGAGGTTGTTTTTGCTGAACTTCCTCTTCTCCTATCCTTTGAGGGGATTCTTTCACAGGCACCTCATGAGTTTTTCCCTTCTCACTTGTTCTTCATCTCAGTGGGGCTTTGATGGAGTTGCTGTGTAGTGTTAAGAGCTTTAAGAGCTCTTACTGGAACATAGGGACCGATTATTCCTCAAGCGCTCCTAGGGAAGAAAAGGCTGTAACTGCGGCAGGACGGGTTTAATCCTAAGACAAGGTGCACTTCCCTGTGACATGCACCGAACTCTGGAGTAGGTAGCCTGTTTTTTTTTTTTTTTTTTTTTAAATTCTCATCTGAAGATGTGGTTAATGATTTTAGAGAGAGAGGAAGAGGGAGAGAGAGAAACATCAATTGGTGGCCTTCCCGTATGTGCCCCGACTGGGGATCGAACCCACAATCTTTGATGTTTGGGATGGTGCTCCAACCAACAGAGCTACCTGGCCAGGTCTTAACCCTCTTCTGTTTTTAAGGCTTTACTGTTGTTTAAAGAGGAAAGGAACTTTGCATTGAGAAAGGCTGAAGTGTGCTGAGATCTGAAGTTACAGAGGTATAATCCCCACAAAGCAGGGAGTTTTAGGGGCCTTTTATTTTTCATTTTGAATGTTATGTCGTCGATCCTAAGAACTGCATGATTTCACTTGCCAGGTGAAAGCTCGATAGGAAGTTCGGGTGAGAATGACTTGGCTTCTAGCCTATGCCGGGCGTTTTCCTTGCAGGCCCCCGGGACTGGCTCGGGCCGCACTCTGTCCCTTTGCTTCTGTCTCTTTTGCCCCATAAAGTGTCCTTCTTCCACATCGTCTGTCCTCTGTTCTCTCCTAGGTAGCACTTCATTCCTTAAGTCTTGTCTAAAATGTCTCCCGCTTTGGGCTTATTTCTGTAAAAATGTAATTGTCTTTTCCATTGTCATAAGATACATAGAACATACAATTTGCTATTTCTAGCCATTTTAATGGTACAGTTCAGTGACATTAATTACACTTGCATATGGTACAACCATCACCGCTACTTCCCAAACTTTTTCATCTCCCTAACTGAAACTTTGTACTCGTTAAGTAATAACCCCCTTTCCTCCTTCCCCAAGTCTCTGGTAACCTCTAATTCACTTTCTATCTCTACCATGTAAGTGGAATACTATGATACTGGCCCTTTTCTGGCTTACTTCACGTAGCATGTTGCTCTCAAGGTTCATCCATATGCTCGCACGTGTCAGAACCCCATTCCTTTTTCACAGCTGCGTATTATTCCCTCGTATGCCTGTGCCACCTTCTGTTTATGCATCCATCCGTTGGTGGACACTGGGGCTGCTTCCGCTCCACCTTGCGGCTGTTGTGAATAACACTGCAGTGAATGTCGGTGCACCAGGGTCTGTCTGAGTCCCTGTTTTTCATCGTACATATTTGTTTTGTAGTCTGTCTCCCCAGGGCAGGCAGGCATTTGTCTAGTTGACCCACTTGCCCCCTGTCCCCAGTGTAGTGCATATCACACAGTAGGAGCCCAGCAAATGGCTGCATTAAGGAATGACTCTGCGGGTTATCCTTGGGAGCATACATGAAGTTGACATTTTAAAGAAGAAAGATTTCAGATAACATGTGTGTCTTTCCTATCGCTGTTTCTGAGGAACTGGATAAGTGCTTGCACCAACATGACTTCTTGAACGAGAGAAGAAAAGAGCTGCTACATAAAAGATGGGTTGACTACGTGGCAGATCCTCTGCAGAAGAAAATTATAGAAAAAGTTTGTTCGCATAAGAAGATTAAAAAAAGGAGACAAGAGGAATTAGACAGTTTTTTAAAATATGTCAATCAAAAGGTATTGAGAGATCAGCCGACTTGTTTCTGTCCGTTTGAAACTTTGGTTATCTCTGGCTCTATAATCACCCAGGCAGCCGGCCCCTCCCCGCTCCATATGTGGGCGGCCTCTCCTCTGGGCAGCACACACCACTCTTAAGTCCAGGGCGGCGGGCTCAGGACTGGTGGGATCAGGGCGAGTGGGACAGGTAGAGGGAGGAGGCTGGTTCCGGATGTAAATGTGTACATCAGAATCAGTCTTCTCTGTTGTTCCCATGTAATTATTACGTTTATACACCAATTTTAAATGCTGGACTCTAGGATCAGGGTGTGTGTGTGTGTGTGTGTGTGTGTAAACCCTGGAACTCAAACTCAATTATTTACAAAGCTATCTCTTGGCATTTTTAAGAGATCTGAGATGTTCGAAAACCAATTCCCAAATCTTTTATGTTCCCACATTTTTTATTGAAACTTTGCAAAGATTTTATTTATTTCTTTTTAGAGCAAGTGGGAGGAGAAAGAGAGGGAGAGAAACATCAGTATGTGGTTGCCTCTCACACATCCCCCAACTGGGAACCTGGCCTGCAACCCAGGCATGTGCCCTGACTGGGAATCGAACCAGCGATGCTTTGGTTCGCAGGCTGGCACTTAATGCATTGAGCCACACCAGCCAGGGTGAAATCTTGCAGATTTTAAGTAGAATTTTTCCGTCACTACAATATTTGTTACTCGGATACAGGAAACTTAATTTCAGACGTGGTCTCCCTGCCTTCCACATGTGCTCCTGACACCACGCGGCAGCCGTGTGGGGACGGGCTGCGTGTCTGACTCTGAAGTCCTGCCACGCGCAGCACGGACCCAGCCTCTGGCCCTGACGGGCGGCCTGTTTCCTTCAACAGGGAAACGTGTTCTTAGAGCACTACGATCCGAAAGAGTACGATCCTTTCCACATGAGCAAAGAGGACCCAGATTTCCTGAAGGTAAGGCAGATTTCCTATTTTAACTTTGGTGTTTCGCAGTTGGTTTGTTTGAGCAGTCCTACTGTGTGAGTTGTCCTCTACTAGTGTCCTAAGAATGTAGTAGCACCTTAAGAATAGTTTTCTATCTCCATGTCTTAGAGAGGGACAAGAAAGCCAAAGACCAAACTAAATGAAACCTCTGCGAAATTTGAAAATACTGGGTAATAGGTAATGCTGATATTTCATTTTCATAGACTTTAAAATTTGTTACAAAAATAATACATTTTCATGATAAAATCAGTTGATAAATAACTTAAAAACCACTCAAGTCCATTACCCGGGATGAACTCATGAACATTTTTCTTTATATCCTTCAAGACTTTCTATATATAGGTATAAATACACATTTGTATTTTGTTAATCATTTTTTCTTAAGATTTTATTTATTTTTTTTTAGAGAGAGAAGGGAGGGAGAAAGAGAGAGAGAGAGAAACATCAATGTGTGGTTGCTGAGGGTCATGGCCTGCAACCCAGGCATGTACCCTAACTGGGAATTGAACCTGCAATGCTTTGGTTCGCAGCCCGCACTCAATCCACTGAGCTATGCCAGCCAGGGCACATTTGTATTTTGTAAGAACGGGTTTATACCATACATTAGATTATATAGTCTGCTTTTTTCCCTTAATAGTTTGTGATTTGCTTCTGTCTTTGCCAACAAATATCAATATAATTTTAATAGTTGCATACTTCTCTGTTATCAGTATCAGCTAACTTGCACTGAGGGATTAACCAGGTGTTAGGACTTTCCCCCCCCCATTTTATTTCCTCTTCACTGCTACCATGTCAGGTAGTTTACAGGCAAGGCCAGTGAGGCACAGATAGGTTCAGTCGCCTGTCCAAGGTCACACAGCTGCAAACAGCAGAGAATGCATGTGTTTCTAACCATAAATGGTTTCTTGCTAAACCATCATTTTTTTTGACATGTTCCATTTTGGTCACCTAGATTGTTTTTGACCTATTGCTGTTTTACATGACTTGCGATGAGCATTCCTGTAATTATTTCTTTCTTTTTCAGTAAGTTGATA
The DNA here is from genome assembly GCF_019186645.2 of Phyllostomus hastatus. NCBI lineage: Eukaryota > Metazoa > Chordata > Mammalia > Chiroptera > Phyllostomidae > Phyllostomus > Phyllostomus hastatus. The sequence goes on along the minus strand of NW_025333873.1, from coordinate 5,435,073 downwards.
GAATTGCTGAGTTAAAGGTTATACATGATTTTGATTCGTATTGCCAAATTGTTCCCCCAAAATGTATAAATCTGCACCCTCCACCATAGTCCATTTTCCATGCTTTCGCTAATAGTGGGTATTATTAAACACAATAAAACAAAAAACTGCCTTGGGCATAGACATTTTAAATCGCTGACATTCGGCTGGTCAAGATGGAGCCGTAGGTAAACACCTCACTTCCACGCACAACCGCAGCAATAATGCAGCTACACTACAAGACAAGTGTCACTCAGAACTGTCAGAAAATCGAACAGTGTGGAAGTCCACAGACAAGGAGTTAAAGAAGACACGTTCATTCAGGCGGGTGGGAGGGGCGGAGCAGAGGAGAGGCAAGAGGGGCGGAGTGGGGAACAGAGCAGTTCCACCTGTGGTGGATAAAAAACAGGAGGGACACCTGGGGAGTGAGGGGGCCCAGGCCTAGTCCAGACCACTCAGCCCAGGGTCCCACTGCCAGGAAGAGAAGTCCCCATAACTTCTGGCTGTAAAAACCAGTGGGGGTTGGGGTGGCGGAAGAAACTACATCCTCTTAAAGGGCTTGAAATGGACTCAGGACTCACACAGACCCACCCCTCTGGGACTCAGCACCAGGGCTACAGCTGGAAGGACACCAGTGGCGTATGGGGAGAAATCAAAGTGTGAGTGAGGAGACAGCCTCCTCCCGAGCGAAACTCCAGAGGCCAGGCAGCAGCAGTGTCCTCTCTGTGAGCCCTCCCCTCACAGAGCAACAGAGCAGTGCCACAGGTTGCCCCACCCTGGTGATTACCTAAACGCCACCCCACACAACCTTAACAGGTGCTGTTAAGCACCTGTTAAGATGGAGTCAAAGCAGCTCTCCCTAATACACAGAAACAAACACAGGGAGGCTGCCAAAATGAGGAGACAACGAAACATGGCCCAAATGAAAGAGCAGAACAGAACTCCAGGAAAAGAGCTAAACAAAATGGGGATAAGCAACCTATCAGATGCACAGTTCAAAACCCTGATTATCAGAATGCTCCAAGAACCCACTGGTTAGTTACTTCAATGGCATAAAAAAGACCCAGGCAGACATGAAGTTTGCATTAAGTGAGATAAAGAAAAATCTACAGGGAATCAACGGTGGAGGGGATGAAGCCGAGAACCAAATCAATGATTTGGAACAAAGGAAGGTAAAAGCATTCAATTAGAACAGCAGGAAAAAACAAGAATTCAGAAAAATGAGGAGAGGCTTAGAAACCTCTGGGACATATTTAAATGTACCAACGTCTGAATCATAGGGGTGCCAGAAGGAGAAGAGGAAGAGGAAGAAATTGAAGACTTATTTGAAAAAAAATAATGAAAGAAAACTTGGTGAAGGAAATAGACATTCAAGTCCAGGAAGCACAGAGAGTCCCAAACAAGTTGGACCCAAAGAGGGTCACACCAAGACACATCATAATTAAAATGTCAAAGGTTAAAGATAAAGAGTAAGTTTTTAAAGCAGCAAGAGAAAAGCAGATAATTACCTACAAGGGAGTTCCCATATGATTGTCAGCTGATTTCTCAAAAAAAACTTTGCAGACTAGAAGGGACTGGCAAGAAATATTCAAAGTGATGAAAAGCAAGGACCTACAACCTAGATGACTCTATCCAGCAAATCTGTCATTTAGAATGGAAGGACAGATAAAGTGCTTCCCAGACATGGTAAAGCTAAAGGAGTTCATCATCACCAAGACATTATTACATGACATGCTAAAGGGACTTGTTAAAGAAAAACAAGATCACAACGATGAGCATTAAAGTGGCAATAAATTCACAACTATCAATAACTGAATCCAAATAACAAACTAAGCAAACAAGCAGAACTGGAAAAGAATCACAGACATGGAGCTCATTTGGGGGTTAGCGGTTGAGAGGGGGAAGGAGGAGAATGGGGGAAAAGGTGCAGGGATTAAGAAGCATAGTTAGTAGGTACAAAAACAGGAGGTTTTTAAGAATGGTATAGGTAATAGTATAGGTGAGGGAGTAGCATAGGTAATAGATAATGGAGAAGCTGAAGAACTTATATGTATGACCCATGGACACGAACTAAGGGTGGAGGAATGCTGGAGGGAATGGGGGTGCCAGGTGGAACCCGGAATGCACGCAAAGGGGAAAAACTGGGACAACCGTAATAGCGTAATCAATAAAATATATTAAACAAATAAGCTGCTGGCATTTGCATGCACAATGGGTCCTTTTTTCCTCCTCCCAGGATGGGTGTGTGTGTGTGTGTGTGTGTGTGTGTGTGCTATTGCGCCTGTTTGTGTCAGTGAGAGTTAAACTCATCAGGAGTTTCGAGTAAGAGCTTTAGATGTACTAACTAGTCACACAGCTAGAAAGGGGAAGTACTGGGGTTTGAAACCAGATTTTTAAAAAGATTTTATTTATTTACTTTTAGAGAGGGGAAGGGAGGGAGGAAGAGAGGAAGAGAGACAGCAATGTGCAAGAGAAACATTGATCTATCGTCTCTTGCTTGGGGACGTGGCCTGCAACCCAGGCTTGTGCCCTGACTGGGAGTGAAAGTGGTGACCTCTCAGTTCACAGGCCGGAGCTCAGTCCACTGAGCCACACCAGCCAGGGCATGAAACCAGCTCTTTCTGACAGCGAAATTCCATGCTATTCTTTTGCCAGGCCCCTTTCTAAATGGGGCGGACAGGTGGCCTCTAAGGGCGAGCTGAGCGCTTTGAGGTTAGAGCCGCAGTTCTCAAGGTGAAGTACATAGACCTTTGACGCGAGCGCCAGCACATTTTGGGGGGTCCGCGAGGCCATGTATTTTCATGACCGTGCCGAGTGGTGTCTGCAGTTCGCATTGTGCTGACCTGCGCTGCGGCGCGTGAAAGCGCTGGTGCCCCGCAGCGGCCTCGGTCCGCGCTGCCAGCCCCGCTGCTGCCGGGGCTCCCCAGCCTCCGTGGCCATGCGCTCGCAGCAGGAAACCGACTCCATTTCCCTAAGAATATCTGTGACCAAACGGTAAAAAATTTAATTGTATTGAACCTTGTCCTTGAGTGCACGTCTTTTTAATAGTCGTGTGGTGACCGGGAAGCCCACTGAGAGCGTGTCGACTGCGTCTGAAATCCAGGGTGATTGTTTGCGCAGTGAGCTGGCTCGGCTGGGGTTTCTCACGGAACGCCCTCGTCACAGGAAAGACTGACTCACAAAACTGTGGCTATCAAATCTGGGGGGTTTGGCAGACATTTTCTGGAAAGTTATCCAAGTGAGACTGTCACTTTAAGAACAACAACAGGCTGTTTGTCACCAATGGTAAAATGTGAACTTTTTAGCAAAATTTTGGAAAAATCGTATTGAGTGGGACGGCATTGCGGTACTCGCAGACTTGGCTGATGAGACTGGTGATGATACAGTAAATGTGGTTACTGTACAATGAGGTGTGTGAACATTTGGGAGACCTCACACGACTCAGACCTGATTTTCTCCAAACAACCGATCCATGACGTGGATAAAGGATCCATTCAAAGTTCAAGACAGACCAAGGGGTTTTAACGTAGCGGAGTCTGAAGAGTTGATTGGTGTGGTTTCAGATTCCACATCATAACTAATCCTGAAGAAGCTACCGCTTGCTGAGTTGGGGTGTAGCACCCAAGACACACCTGCACGACCTGAAGGGGCTGTTGAAACAAGAGCTAACGTGGCTGGAAGGCTCGCTAAGAGCAGTAGCAAAGTGCCCCATCCCTTTATTACGTGTTAAATATGTGTAATGGTTAGACTGCCGTCAGCTTGTAGATCCCGTGGTCTTGATTCTCCTGGCAGAAGAGCCATAAACGGATGTTCAGGACAGACTGGAAAAGACCTGAAGCCCAGTCCTTAAAGAAATGCTTTCCTTGTAGGTCACCATCCCACCGTTCTGTGACCCTCTGAAAAAGGCACAGTGTGACAAAGATGAGGAACAACGAACTCTTCTTCAGTGTGAGACTGGTACTTCATTTTTTAATTTTTTAAAAGATTTTTATCTATTTTATTTTTAGAGAGAGGGGAAGGGAGGGAGGAAGAGAGGGAGAGAAACATCAGTGTGTGGTTGCCTCTCATGTGGCCCCCACTGGGGACCTGGCCTGCAATCCAGGCTTGTGCCCTAGACTGGGAATCGAACCAGCAACACTTTGGTTCACAGCCTGTGCTCAAAGATACTTCGTTTCTAATTGTTATGCGATTCCATAACCCAAAGGCAATGGGAGTTGCATTCAACCACGCTGATTTGTGTTACCAATCTTCTCACAGGCAAAATGCATACAATGAAAGAATTTAAAGAGGTTGAGAAGGCCAAACGGCATTCCAGATTCCCAAGAATTTCTAATTCAAGGTGCTTCATGACTCCAAATGAGTGGATTAGACTGTCTGCAAACTACATAGAAAGTGAATTTTGTAAAAGGAGCAGGTAAGGTTTAATATTGTAGAAATTATGGAACCCACTGGAATTGGGAAACTTTTTCTCGAGACAGTGATGTAAATTTTGTCATAGTTGTAATTTTTTAAATTTTAGTTTTCGATGAGAAATCTACCGTAATTCTTGTCTCTGTTTCTCTGTATGTGATGTTACCTTTTTCCTGGGGTATGTTGAAGATTTTCTCTGTCTTTGCTTTTCACTACCTCCACGATGATGTGTCTAGGAGTTTTGCTCCCCTTTCTCCCTGTTTGTCCTACTTAGGGCGCTAAGTAGGGTGCCGCTCTGAGCGCCCTAAGGTTCTTGTGTCTGTGGTTTGATGTCTTTCATTCATTTAAAAAAATTCTAGCCCATTATCACTTCAAATATTTCTTATATCCTATTCTTGTTTCTTCTGAGGTTCCAGTGAATGTTAGACCATTTGATGTTGTCCCGTAGCTACACAGTTCTTAGCTACTCTGTTTTCCCCAGTGTTTCAATCAGATGATTTGTACCGACTGTGATTAAGTTCATAGAGTCATCCCTCAGCTGTGTCCCCCACACTGAGGAGCTGTCAGAGGAATTTTTCCCCTCTGTGTGATGATTTTTATTTCTAGTATTTCAATTTGATTTCTCATATAGTTTTCCTTTTTCCTGAAATTGCCCATCTGTACATACATGTTATTCACCTTTTCACTGGGTTAACACATTATTCTTAGTTATTTTAAATTCCTTGTTAGTTCCAACATTAGGGTCATGTCCGAATCTGGTTCCGTTGATTGTTTCATCTCTAGACAGTGGGTTATTTTATCTTACTTTTTTTTTGCATGTCTTGTAATTTTTGATTGAATGCTTTCTCGACATATTAGCACAGGAAAGCCTTTTTCAGTAATTATGCTTTATACACTAACCTAGATTTTCTTTCTTTCTTTCTTTCCTTTTTTTCCTTTCCTTTCCTTTCCTTTCCTTTCATTCTTTCGTTCTTTCACTCTTTTGTTCTTTCTTTCTTTCTCTTTCATGGTCTGATTTGTTGGTGGTGAGTATATAGGGGTGGGCCCAGGTCATTTCTTTTCTTTCACTCAAAACACATTTTGAAACCCACATTTTCTAGGAAAACTCATTTTGATTAAGCCAGATCAGACTGATCCTTTCATGAATTTTTGTGTGTGACCGATTGCATGCCAGGTGTACTGAGGTTGTTAGCTAGAAGAGTGCCAGGGCTCTCGGTTTCAAGAAGGCCCTGGAAAACGGTCCATTTTTTGAGGTTTCGACTGCTCCCGGTCATTGGGAGGTCTTAGGAAACAGAGCTCAGTTTCAGGAGCAATACTCAAAATCGCAGGCAGAGGGCGCACTGCTCGCGCCATGACCTACACGCTGTGGGCCTGGGAACCCCAAAGGCTCTGCGGGCCTGGACGCCCTTCGGAGGGCCAGCGTCACTGGTCCCGTCTACGCCTGAGTGGGCTCTGAGGCATGTGTCTGCCACCTGACAGCAAGGCAGACTGGGAAATGGAGTGTTTGGGTTCTCTTTTGGAAACACGTTTTGCATTGATGCTTGTAAATGGCACAATCAGTGCTCACACTGCCGTGGAGAGGGGGTGCTTTGAGCGTTACCCCGCTGAGGCTGGGTCCGCAGGCAACCCCAAGCCAGCCTCCATCACGGTCTCGTCAGCGTCACACGCCCGAGAGTTCGCAGCCGTTGGAAGGAACGGTACTTTAGACAGCAGACGCAGCAGAGTATAACGATAATGTCTGAAACAGCATAACCTGGTATCGTTTCCAAACATCCTCACACGTGTTATCTCGTTAAAAGGTTGAAAGTGAAAGTGAATTTTAACGTCAGTAGTTTTGACTCGAAGCCCTCGGCCAAAGCCCCTCAACTTCTGGAATCCTAGGAGGAAGGAAAAGCTGCTGTTTGCAAGTGAGCCTGTTACTCCACACCTTGGCCCTTCTTGCACTTCAGGTGCGTGGCTGTGTTTCCGCCCGGTGCCACCCCTGTAAGCTGCTGGCGTCAGAGCCGAGGCACATGCCACGCGCCCATGGCATGCCACCCACCCGCCTTCTCCCTCCACCGTGTCTGGGTGGGGGCCGGGGGCCACTTTCTTCAGCTCTTTCTGCTGTTAAAGAGCAAGTAGCTAACACATTCGGAAAGAAGGAGCACAGACACAGAAAAAAGTCGTTAACAACTCTTCCAAGTTACAAGTGATCTTAGTGGAACCGGAGCAATAGAAATGTAATGCTGGACTAGTCCAGGCAGGGCGGGGGTAGCAGCTGTCTCAGAGCTGCGCCGGGAGTGGAGAGGGGCACAGCACCCTCCCCGCGGGACCTGGGGCATCATCTCCAGACACTGGTTGTGGAGTGAACAGTAGGAGGTTCCTCTCCGTAGTCACAGAGCCTGTTAACCGTCTGATGGAAGGCATGGGGTCCCCAGGCACCGCTGGAGGGAATGTAAAATAATGCAGTGACTTCGGAAAACAGTTTGGCAGTCTCTCAAAAGGTTCGGCATTAAATTCCCATGCGAGCCAGCGATTCATCTCCTAGGCTTCTACCCCCTTGCACGACCGGGCACCCGTCTCTCCTCCAGCCTCATCGCCTGCCGTTCTCTCCCCCTCACTGTGCTCCAGCGTCGCCCGCTTCTCCCTGCTCTCCGAACCCACCGACCTGACTCCCACCTCAGGCATTGCGTCTGCCAGCGCCCCTGCCTGGAACACTCTCCCCCCCCACCCCCACGTCTCAGTCCCTCAGCTCACTCAGGCCTCTGCACACACATCAGTTCAGAGAGGCCTTCTCTTACATCTCATCTGTCCCCCCCACCCTGCTCCTGCTCCCCCGACTCCCCTCACCAGTGAAGAGGCGGGGCTGCAGGACTCAGTGGAGGGCAGGACAACCACCCACTGCAAGGGGACGGCAGGTGCGGTACACGGATGGGGGTGACACGGGCCCGGTGGGTTTGGTGTAGGAAGATTGTTCACCTCATTTTCTCAGCGGAGTGAGGGGGTCATCCGTCAGGCGGTCAACAGAGATTTAGAGGTTTGAAAAGAGAAGGGAGGAAAGGAATCTAGTATTTTCTAAATCACCACCATCCCAGTGAGAATCAGCCCTGCAGACACTGCCCCCTGGAGGCAGGGCCAGTGGGGGTCCCCCAGTCTCCGCAGGGGTCTGACTCTGGGCAGAGGAAGGGGAGGCTGGGGCAGGGGGTAGGCGGGGCCCTGCCTGCTGGGCGAGTCCCTGGGCTCCCTGGGGAGGACTGCGCTTGGGGGCGCCAGCTCAGCTCAGCCCAGGGACCCCTTCGGCTCTCTGTGCCCCCCAGCCCTGTGCCTCACTGAACTCTTCTCCCCCATCAGCCTCCAAGAGGAGCACGCACCCTGGCCCTCGCCTGGTAGCGAGGACGCAGAGGAAGGCTGCTTTGGAGGAAGCCGTCTGCCAGCTGGAACCGTTCAGGGGGAGGACCGAGGAGGACGCACCCAGAATTGTTCTGTATCTAAGGAAGGCAGCCGCAATAAACCCCACTTGCTTTCTGAGCCCGTGTCTGAGTGATAACGAAGAAACCACAACACCATGCACCTACGGCTCCTGAAAACGCGTTTCCCCCGGAGGCCGAGACGCAGTGAGAACATCACAGCTGCCCCGCTGAGCGCCCTCTCTGCCCCCTGTGTCCCCCCCTGGGTTGGGGCGGCTCCCTTTGGTCGTGTGGATGGAAAGGGGCCGCACACTGACCCTGACTAGATCGGGGTGGGGGCGCCTGTGTGTGGCCGCCTCACGCTCAGAGACCTAAAGTAACCGCATAGGATGGTCTAAAAAAACACACACACATACAAAAACTAAAAGCAGTTCATGGCCTAGGCGGGTATTCTTCCCTGACGGAGGCCAGTCTTCACCTCCCCTAAGCCTGTCTGCTGTCCTGCACGCAGGATAACACACCCGATAAACATGCCTTTATTCACAAAAACGAAGTAATCTTCCTGTTTGCTGACCCCTCAAAGCACAGGTCCCGTGAATCCCTTCGTTGTTGTTGCTGTTGTTGATCGTTGGCTGTGAACTCCGCTGCAGTCACCGGCGGAGAGGGGGGGTGTGTCCATCACTTCACCTCTCACCCAATCCCAGAGCCCCCCCCCCACCCGCCCCCACCACACACTGCGCTTCCTCCCGCCTCCCTCATCTGTCGCCAGTGGCTTTCCCATAACCCACGTACAGCTTCTCCTTCCATGGCGGAGTGTGAAATAGGGCGAGAAACTGCCGTTCCCTGGGGCGTTTTCTCAGGTCCTGGAGGCTTCACCTCCAGGTGCCTGTCCTGAGTTTGGCTCAAACTCGTCAATTCTCTGCAGGTGGGAACGTTTCTCGTGTTGATGGTCAGGCACCCTGCACACCCCCACCCGGTATCCTCCCCAGGCTCTCCCAACAGACTTTAGAGAATGGAAACATTCATTTTGGGTGCGATCCCTCAGCTGCTGATCCTGACTCAGATTCTGGGCCTCGACCTCTGGCTCCTGCTGAGGTCGGATCCCACCCAGGCGGTCGCGGCAGGACCTAGAGGTGAGAGAGCCGCGCTTTGCTTTCCTCTGGCGACAGCCGCGCCGAAAACCATCCCTCACCTCTCGGTGTAGCCCCGGTTCCTACAGATACACAGTGAGTTCTGATTAGTGTTAACTCACAGGACCTCGATTTTTTAAAGAAAAGTAGGGAAACCCAGGGCGGTGCTGGGTTGGGCGGCTGAAGGCCCCACGCGCGCGCGCGGGCGCAGGAGATCAGAGCGTGGGTGGAGGGAACGGGCCTCGCGGTCACGCTGCGTTTCGTTGTGTTTTTAAAAGGACGCTCCCCGTTCCCCGCTCGGCCACTGCCCCGGGGCTTCGGGCGGGATGACCTGGGTCCCTGCGCCCTGACGCCGCCCCGGGCCCCGAGCTGGGCGCGTCCGGCCCCGGACAGCCCCTCGTCGGAGGCCCGGGACCCGGGAGCGGGGCTCGCTCTGCCAGGACCGGGTCGCGTCCAGGTCCCGCCCAGCGGACTCCGACGCATCGCTGTCCCGCGGCCACCTCCTTTCTGAGCCTCCCGAGTGGACTCCGTGCCCCCAGGGATGCGGGTGCCTCTGGCGGCCACGGAAACGGAAAGGAACGAACGGCCCGGGCCCGAGCTGCGTCCCGGAGGTGGACACCGCGGCGTCTGGGGGCTCCGGGGCGGTGGGACGCGAATCTCCGTCGTGGGGACCAGAACGCAGCCCCGCCGGGCACAGACGCGGGGCCTGCCTGGAGGCCTCGCTGCGTGGGAGCGGCCGGGAGCCGAGTTTGGCCAGGAGCGTGGTCCCCTGTGCAGGACGAGCAGGGATGGGCCGCAGTGGCCCCCCGCGTGGCGGGGCTGGCGCCGCGCGCGTTTCCTCGTGAAGAGCGTCACTGAGATCTGCGTCCAGAAGCGCTCCCGGGCGTTTCGGGCGCTTCGTTTGCCCCTTTGTCAGGAGACAGGGCGTTCGCACGTGTCGCACAGAAAGCGGTGGATTTCAAAAGCGCTGCTGGAATCATTCACATCTCTCCCATGTTTTCTGGCAACACCACGGAGAAGGAGCTATGGAAGACAAAAACTGTTCTATGAAACAAACAAAGAGTTGGTTTGAAAATCTTACACCCGGCTAATAGTACATAAGTAACGTTTGCCGATAACAATAATAGAATGACTAAAATGTTGTGATTTCCCGAGATGTTTGTCACAGTGTTATGTATCTACTTTGCCAAATAAATGGATTGATTTATTTTACAGATGAATTTAGTGTTTTCTTATCAGTGTAGTGGGGTAAGCAGCCTGAACACACATAATTACAAAAATAAGAAATAGTTCATCTATTTATTTTTAGGGAGCGTGAAAGGGAGGGAGACAGAGAAGGAGAGAACCACTGATGTGCCCGCGGGAGAACAAAAATCGGTGGGACCAAACCTGCAACCCAGGCATGTGCCCTGACCAGGAATTGAACCTGGGGCCTTTCGCTTTGCAGAACGTCGCACAGTCAACTGAGCCACACAGAGCAGGGCTCAGAATGAACTTGGTCACACTCTGTGTGTTATGGGGGTGGGAGGGTACTGGGAGTCAGGAAAGTGTGAGACAGGCCCCACAGTCCAGAAGACTTCATTAAATGTGTGCAGCAAACACAGATGAACACGAGGAAGCTTCGCATTTTCACAACACACTTTCATTCAAGGCAAAATGTCTCCATTTGTTCGAGTCTTCTTTTCTGTCCCTCAGTAAAGTTTGCAGCTTTTCTTTAGATGCATATTACATGTTTTTTCATTAGTGGCTTCCAATTAGTCTGTTCTTTGTGTTACCCTTACGAATGGGCTCGTCTTCCAGGTTATGTGTGTTGCAGGGGTTCCTCCTGAAAGGCCAGTCTTGCTCAGACGCTCAACCCCTTGCAGGGCCTCCTGTTGCCCTGAAGTGAACCCACACTCCTAACCGGCCTGCAACGTCCCGTGCGGCCTGGGCTCCGGGAGCCGCCCCGCCCTCCCCCCCCTTCCCTTGCTGGCCGGGCCTGAACACTCCTTGAGTTCTGAGTTTAAAGCAGACCTCCCCGGGGGAGTGGGGCCCTCGGGCGAAGTCAGGTGAAGGCGGGGTGCCCGCTCAATACTTCCGTGCATGACGACGGAATTAGAGTGACTTTTGTGACGACGTGTCGTCTCACGCTGCCTTCCCACCGGAGGCTCCGCCTGCCTCTCTCGCTGCTGCCTCCCCGGGGGGCCGCCGGACCGTGAGGTCCGCGAGTGGTCGCTGTTGAGTGAAGGAGGCGCGGCGTTCGGGTAGACGCCGTGCGCCCCGGCTTCGCAGGCCCGGAGCGCTCAGGCGCCCGTGGCCGAGGACGTGGAGACAGTAAAACATCGCAGTGACTTTCATGACGAGTGTGTGGCGACATAGGTCGCGATAAAAGCGAAGCTGTCAGGATGAACACAGAGCCCGACAGCCGGGAGGTAAGTGGCACAGACACCGTGATTTTTATCTGTTTCCGTCGCAGCCCCCCAGCGCCCAGGACGGTGCCGGGGACACGGTGGGCTCATAGACACACGACTGAGTCGATGCCTCAGGCGTCCCACAGGCCCAAGACTGGAAGCGCAAGTAGTGTCCAGGGTATTCCGATAATGTGAGTGCTTTTTGTCCTTTTATTTTATGTTTTCACATTTGTTTACAATGTAGCCAGGCAACTTGTATAATGAATTTTTTCCCCCCTGAATTGTTGTCAAAGCTTTCCCCAGTGGCACTGCACCGGGTGGCCACCAGAGGGCAGGGCTGGGCTAATGTGGGGATTGTAACCACCAGACTAAGTTTCTTCTAAAACTGAAGCCTTTAACTGGTGCAGAGGTTTAGTTCACGCCTGGGACCTTCCTGGTGACAGGAGTCAATCCCACTTCCCCCTTACCTAGATGCCAACCCACCCCTGCCTCCACAACCAACACGAAGCGTGCTTCCCAAACCCTTGCAGACCCTAAACATCCGTTGCTCAGCCGGGCTGTGCCTGACCAGCCAAACGTGCCCTTACTTTATTAAACAGTCTATGTACTTGCTTTGGGTTCAGATATTGAGTGGTGTCCCTTCCTTTGACACTGGGGCACATTTCTGTCTACATTTTAACCAGCCGTGCCTAGGATCAACACCTGGGATGGGTTTTAAAAATTTGAACATTCTGAGTTACGGTCCTGTCCCCCCAGCCCCTTGAGAGGACCTGCTCCTTGAGAAACCAGGCCCCCGCAGCCTGCGTGATTATTTCCAGAAGGCAGACATTTCCCCAGTAGTACTCGCTGACCCAGGGATTTAGTATATTTGACCTTATCGTTTCCCACTTTTAAAACAAATGTCGTACTTCAAAACTGAGGCTGAGTCCCGGCCGGATGGCTCGGCTGGCTGGAGCGTCGTCCCGCACACCAAAGGGTGTGCAGGTTTGATCGCTCCCTGGTTGGGGTGAGTACGGGGGGCAAATGATCAATGTTTCTCTCTCACATCCATGCTTCTCCCTCGAGCTCCCTCCCTCTCTCTCTAAAATCAGTAAAAACACATCCTTGAGGGAGGACTTAAAAAATTGAGGCTGGGCAAGTAGCTCTGACAGGTGAGGGTGTGGCTCTGACAGGCCACCTGGGGGTGGGGGGGGGCAGGTGCCGCTGGAGCCGGAGAAGCCTGCTGCAGCTGTGTAACACCTGTGCCCCTGCTTCACTCCCCAGTCACCCCTGCGGTTTCTACTCCGAGAGGCTGGCAGGGGGCCTCTCGCCCCCACAGGAGTCGTCCGGTGTAGCCATCACAGAAACTGGGCCCCAGGCACAGTGGGTGGAGGTCCCAGAGTCGCAGAGCAGGTCCGTGGCCGAGTCCGGACGAGGCTCTGGGGCCTCCTGAGCGCTGCCCCTCCCACCCTGTCCTTGGGTTCTCCCACCGTCCGCAGGAAGGACGTTGGTTCCATTATAAGCAACCTTTCACGTAGAAAGTAAATCAGTCGAGTTCTGAGGGAAGTTACATTCATAAACTTTAATTTCTATTCTTTCTGTACATATTGGCAACGATAAAGCTTAAAGATGCATGTCCTATGAAATATGCAAAAACAAGGAATTTACATAAATAATTTATATTTCAGAAAATTAAAGTTGAAAAATATTTTCCACATCATTAGAGTTCACAGTATTTAAAGTAAATTAAGCTTTCTCCCTTAGATTTCAAACTATATCGTCTAAGCAGAGAATGGTAGAATCTAATTGGGAATACAACGATCAAGTTTCCGGTTTTCATTCAGTGCAAGAGGAGATGCTATCTCGGTACCGGGCTGTTCCCGCGCCGGGGCTGCAGCATCGCTCCCCAGTCCTTACGCCCTGAGAGGCTGTGACCCGGCAGAGGTCACAGGGCGTGGAATGGTTACAGCATCACCAAAGCCACCCACACTGGACACATTCAACCAAGTGGTCATGTCTGGTGGTCCGATGCCTCATTTCCACATAATACTTTTTATAGCCCTGAAGATGGAAACCTTGGCATCTAAACACAGGCGAACGTGTTAACACTACTCCAAGGCACTGTGCTACGGGGTTGGGTTTATTTACAGGAAAGGTCACGTCTGCATAGATCGCTAGCGGTTGAGTTAGTGCGCAGTGAGACGGGGCCCGGCGCGGGTGGCCCTGTGAGCGGCGAGGCCGAGGCCGCTCCCTCCGCGTCGTCTGGGGCCGCAGCCGGGTGGACAGGGGCCGAGGCCTCTACAGGAGAGTTTTTTGCTCAAAGAGCTGCAGGTCGAAGCGGACCCAGACCTCGCCAGTGGGCGCCTCATGCAGCAGGAGTCGGCGGGTTGTAGGGCCTTTGCTTTCCTGCTCTGTTCGAATTTTTGCCACTGGAATTTCAGTACGACCCAGGAAATCTGGAGAATAAATGTGAGAGTCAGCAGTTGTCTCCTTCATAAAACTGTTCAAATCCAAACCGAGTGACTTCTTTCGGTTAACAGCTGGCGGGCACTGGGCGGGGGTGGCATGCGTGAAAGCAGGTTTGAGTGGGGGCGACTGCCTATTTGGAGCCCGCGCCTCTGGCCAGGGGACATCTCGCCCCTGGAGCACAGTGTTTCTGTGACCCAGGAGGGCGGTGGCAAGGGTCAGAGACCAGAATGCCCCGAGGCTGTCCCCTCCCTGCCAGCCTCCGGTAGGAGCTGCAGTGGCCTCGGGCCTGTGGCACTTCCCTTCAGGGCTGTGGGGCGGAAATGGGGCGGAGCACCCGGCCTCTCCACCTGGCCTCTGCAGTGCGGGGGTGAGGTGGGGGGAGGCGCAGATCTGGACGAGTTATACTTTACCGTCTGGCGAAAACTGGTCTCGGTCGAACATGGTGAGACACAGCACGTCTTGGTAGAGATCCTTAACGACGAACTGGCAGTTGAAGTTCCACTTGGGGTTCAGTGTGTCCGGGAGCGTTCTGGTGGTGTAGCTCTGGGAGCCCATGCTGACCTCGCAGTACGGGTTGCTCTTCCCTGAAGGAAAACGAACCAAGGACACGCGTGGGGCGGGGAGGTGAGAGGAGGGACAACAGGATCCACACCGATGCCTCGCTACAGACCACACAGCAGGGCCGCTGCCTGGGGGCCCACGTCTGCCCGTGGGTGCCACAGCCCGGGGCGAGCGCGCGTGAGCCGGGGAGCGACCAGGTGGGCGCCAACGCCCCGACTGCCGCCCCAGAGCCTGGGCCGAGGTGGGTGCGGCTTCCCCACTCAGAAGCACTGCGAGAGGAGACACCGGTGCTCAGCGGGAAAACAGCGAGAGTAATACTGGTCCAACAGCCACTTTAGCGGCGTGGGAAACACGACTTTTTGAAGCATCCCTTGTTTAGTGCTCAGAAGAGAAGTCAGCAAACAGCAGGGCGTCACCGCACTGGCTGAAGGAACATTTACCGTTTGGTTTACAGGCTTTCAGTTCTGTGGCTTCAATGACATGCACCATCAGACGCCCGATGCCTGACGTCTTCTGGGAGCGAGCTGCAAAACAGGAAGACGAGTCACGTTAATTTCTCCTCTGAGACCCAGACGGCTCCTGCAGTGATGACGCTGAGCTGTTCCTACTCACGCTGCATCTGTCCGGCCCACCTGGACACTGCCCAGCCTCATCTGCCACCGCCTGGGGCCCCGCAGACCGGCGTCTGGCTGCTCTGTCTCTGCCCAGGCCGTGTCCCCTGCTTCTCCGCCTGCCAGCATCCGACTCGTCCTTCAAGATGCAGGTCCAATGCCACACCTCGCCTCCCAGACCCCCCCCCCCCCCTCTCCGCGCAGCCATTATCCTGGGCTTCCGAGCATCCCGCCGCCCGCAGGGCCTGACGTTCTGTGCTGTGCCGTCCCCTCCGCTAGGGGGAGCCGTCTGAGAGCACAGACTGTTTATTCATCCGCGCGTTCACCCCTCGGCCGCCTGGCACACAGGAACATTAACAAAATTATAATCCGTTATATTCGCTCAGCACGTATCGGACACTCGCGAACATTTATTGGACACTTACTTTGTGCTAGACGTGTGCTCGACCTCTACCTGTGTCACTCAAGCCGCTCAGCTACCCTACAAGGCACCACTTTCTAACTGTCTAAATGCAGGAGAAAGCCGAGGCTTAGCAGGACTGACGCAAGCTCACGTCATGGAGCTACTAAGTGGCAGGGTCAGAACTCCAGCGTCGGGTACCAAGGTGTATTTTCTTAAGCACTGACCCTATTTCCAATTGTGGCAAACACTGCGGCTCACAGAGCAGTTTCACTTAGACTGCATCTATTTATGGAGGTACTCAGGGATGCTTTTAATACGGAGAGACATGAGTCAGTGAACTCACGATTATCTTGTAAACATGAAGAGAGTTAAGCAGGTTTTGCCCTCTGGGGTTTGAAAACTAGCAAAGAGGCCGCTTGGTGAGCTACTGGTTTTCCAAAGCTCAGGGCAGGTAGGACTTCCCCCGGGCCTCTCATGGGCGTCCACCTGTCCAGGGCGGGCAGGGCGGGGCCCTGTTCCACTTTGCAGGCCTGGCTGAGGCTGGCACCGCCCCGCACAGAGTAAGTAGCCAATCAATGTCTACAGAATTAAACACGTGGAAACGTGCAGCACAGATACTGATGTTAGGCAAAACTGACGTGGGAAAACTTTGATTACATCTTTGACCAATTAAGAGATCACTGTATGCTTCATAAATGATTCAATCATTGATTTTCCAACAGCAAGCCTTTAACATACCATTAAAACAGTATTTAATTAGCAAAAGCGGAGTCACACATACCTTTCAGGAGCATATAACAATATAAGGGAAACCTGAACGAAAAAACACGTAAAGAGCTGCAACTACAGCAGCCAGGAACACACACGCACCCACGGGAGGGCGGGGCAGGGACGGGCGCCTGGGGTGGGGGTGGGGGTGGGGGTGGGGTTTCCGGGGCAGCGGTTCGAGCGGGCAGCGGCAGCGAGGGCCCTGCATGGGGGGTAAGAACTTTGTCCTTACGTTGGGAGGCAACAGAGAAGGTGTCCAAGGAGGGACAGAGACCCTGAGAGCAGCCCTGGAAAAAGACGACTCCAGAACGAAGGGGAGGAGTGATGGGGCCTGGGTGGGGGACTCCCGGGCCTTCGTGGGGCTGTGCCACTGGGAAAGGAGGGGCGGTGGGGGGGCCGGGAGAGAGGGAGAGAGAACGACGGAGGGGGTGAATGGGGCGGGCAGAGAGCATGTTCCCGGTGCAGGCGGCTGAGGACAGCACAGCCGGTCACAGGGACTCTTGGGAGGACCTACTTCCTCCGCAGGGAGGCTAATCCAGCCCATGCGGATGCCACTTTGCGACGCCCGCAGACACGGGAGAAGTGGAGCAGACGGGCATGCACAGCGTGGGCTCGGAGAGGTCGGCCCGGCCGAGACCAGTGGGACTGGGATGCGACGAGGCGGGAGGGGCGGGGGAGAGCAGCACTCTGGCTGCCCCAGGAGGAAGGAGGGCGAGGACGAGGAGGACCCCCCTCAGGGGTATTGTGGGGGCCAGGGCGAGGGAGGACCCTCCACGTCCTGTCACTGGGTGCAGGGAGTTCGTGGAGAGAAGGGAGCCGAGCTGTTGGCTAGGGCACAGGTGCTGTGCGAGTGAGCCTTTTGCACGGGCTGATGGGGACAGTGAGCCAGTGACAGACCGGTGACGGGGGGGGGGGGGAACGGGACGGGACTTAAGGTCCAGGACCTGGTGTCATGGGAGGGGGCAGGGAGGGTCTGCAGGGGGACAGCATGGTGAGGCTGGGGTGGGAGAGGAGGAGCCCAGTGCTGACGAGCTGAAGGGAGAACAGGCCACAGAGGCGAGGCTCAATGGAGCAAAGGGACCGCGCGGAGGTGGGGTGGTTGTGCGTTAGAAGGACTCCCCTGCCTGGAAACAGCAGTGAAGAAAGTGTTGGGGGACAAGGGACAGACTTCGCCACAGAGAAGGGAGGTCCAGCTCCCACTGGGTGATCCCCTGCTTGCCATGGGTGGGGGCTCCAGGGTCCCGGAGGGCCCCGCCCCTGCCCGGAGGGCCCCAGGAGGTCCTGGAGCAGCTTTGGGGCGGAGGAGGCTGCAGCGGCTGAGCTGTGCTGTCCGATCCCGCAGCAGTCTGGTGTCTCACCGCCCACCCACCCCTCATTGCAGGCGCTGCAGCAGCAGCAGCCCACGTCCTGAGTCCTGAAGGTCAGACCCAACCCTGTCCCCTGCTCCTCAGGGCCCCCTGGTGTCTGGTTCCCACTGCCCAGGGCATGGCCCACTACCTTGATAGGCCTTCTCCCGTTTCTTCTTCTCCGTGTCGATGTACTGCTCAGAAGCGGCCTTGATCTTCTGCACCCAGGCAGTCCTGGAGGAGAAGCAGAGCACGGCCCTTGGGAGCTGGCCCCGCCCCTCACAGGTTCGACCGGGGCCCAAGGCTCTGCACTCGCTCTTCTCCCTGTGGCTAACTGCGTGTGGCCCGAACACGTTTCCTATCACAGACTTAACATTCGCTCAACTCCGAGATTCGTGTGTTAATCGAGGGCTGAGCCGAGAATTTCTAGACAGCTCTTGACCGCCTAGAAAACAGCAGGCACTGGCACGGGGCCAGCACGCGAGAGGGCAGGTGCAGCGGGCCGCGCCGGCGCAGCTGAGCAGAGTAACAGGCTGCACCACACACCGGGCTGTGTGCAGAGAAGGAGCAGCCCACCTGCCGTCACAGACCTGAGGCCTGGGCCACACCCCACAGGAGGTGGGGCTGGCCAGGCAGAGATGGGGGGGTGGACAGCGGGGCACGCCGAGGGTGGGGTCGGGGGGGCAGGCGCCCTGCGGGTCCTGGGGCCGAGGCGATGGAACTGCGTCTGGAAGGCACAAGGAGGGCCTCCGAGCCAGAGGACCAGGGGCCGTTGCCTGAGGGGCTCCAGCGGGGGTGCGGGGTGGGGTCTGCCCTGTGGGGAGGTCCTGAGGAGGGCCTAGAAGCGGGGCCACGTGAGGAGGCCGCTGCAGTCACCCAGCATGTTCAACCTGGTGGTGGGGGGCCGGCTACAGCAGGTGCAGGGTGAGCAGGGCTTGGGCTCCGACCAGAGACAGTCTCACGGCAGCGGGGGCCACCCAGCCTTCCTCCTCGACTTCAGCGCAGGCCGCACGTGGCCAGGACTGACCTCTCGTTAATGTTGTCTGTCCGGAGGGTGTAGACCCGGTCGATGTGGGAGATGTGGAAGACGGGCTCGTCGCTGGAGGGGTCGGTGGGCAGCTTCACCAAGACTTCGTTCAGGAAAATGGGCTGAAAGGGTCGGGGCCGAAGCACAGGCTGTGGGATGGGGCAGGACGCCCGCCCGGCCCACACCCGAGAGTTCTGTTCTGAAGGGCGTGGTGGCCACAGGGAGACAGGGGTGTCCCTTCGAGAGTCTTTTATTTGGGGGAAAAGAATCCGCCTCCACTTTGTGGAAGCAGACGTCTGGGGTCTGGGGCGGAGTGGGTGTCTCTGAACGGGGGACGAGCCCCGAGCAGCCCCGGCTGCTCCCGTGACAGGCTCTCCCCCCGACACGCTGACACCTGGCACTTATCACGGGGATCGTGGGTCACGTTTGCCTGCGCGGACGCCGGACTCCGAAGCTGGAGTCCCCTGGTGGCTGTCCTGGGGGCAGCCAGGCCCAGCCACACGGGGCTCCTTCCCGGGGGAGTGACGGAGGGAGCGCAAGCCCTCTGGAACGGGGAGCAGAGCCCCACAGGACAGGACAGGACAGGACAGGCTCGGGCGGGAAGGGGGCCCTGCTGGGCGGCGGTCAGGAGCGCGACCCTCACCATCTTGTACATCTTGAACTGAGCGTTGGACTTGGGGCTGAAGAGCTTCTCGGAGCCCGAGGAGACCGCGAACTGCTTGACCATGTGCGTGAGGAGCAGGAAGTCGTTGAAGAGGAACCCGTGCAGCTCCTTGTTGCTCTTGGCCTTGTACAGTTTCCCGCTGTGCAGCAGCTTCCGGGGCCCCAGGCAGTTGGTGAGCGAGTTGAAAATGAGTTGCTTCAAGAGAAAGGAACCGTCAGTCTGCAGGTCCCAGCGCCAACCACCCCAGCGACCCCACAGGCCGTGGACCTGCGCGAACTGTGACGGAATTTTCTAGCTGGATGTGGATGTGGTCATTCACCTTTACCCAATTAACCTCTCTTCGCAGTTCAAGCTGGCAGGGGGGAAATGGTTACTCGCACCCATGGAATACGGATTCTATCAGCTCAATTCAAAGGCCTCCAAACACAAATAGCAAATCGCTCTTTACAAGAAAGGGAGGTGGCAGCACGAGGAGGGGAGGGGCGGGGCGGGGCAGGGCGTGCACGGGGCTGAGCTGAGGTGCAGACGGCCCACACCAGGGCAGGCCTGCACCCGGTGCCCGGGCCAGCTCAGCACCGCGGGCCTCACCTCCGCGAGGCCCTCGCACTGGACGTGCGCCTGGATCCACTCCAGCCGGTCCGAGTTCTCCTTCTCCCGAACCCCCTCGTTAACTTGAGAGCACAGCTCCTCTGCCCGCTCGAGCGCCAGCTTCAAGGAGGAATGGTCTACGTGATTCTCGGGGGTGTTCTCCAGGATCTGGAAAGGAGTGCCCGGGTCAGGCGGGACGTGTTGTGTCTGCCAGCCGCCCGCCCAGGGGCCCTGTGGCTGCCTGGGTGTGCTGGGTGCCATGCGGGGCACTGGAAACTCCACAGCGAGCAAGTCCACCCATTTGCCCCGGAGAAGGTCACAGTCCCACGAGTTCTTAGGGAGACAGTGACGCAGTTACAAGAGAGTGCCCCGTGCTGTGTGGATCACGTGCCCTCAGATCTGTGGGTCTCGGTGGCCCTCTGGCTGGGCCTTGGTAACAGGCTGTAGTTAAAGGGCGCCCCCTCTGTCTCCCCAGTAACTGAAGCCACGTGCCTTCAGGGCGAACCCTCCAGTACAAACTGGCTGCAACTTTGAAAAATGTGTGAGTTTGCGGAATAGAAAGGGTTCGTCACTTTTTGGGGGTCATTGGACCTTTTGAAAAATCTGATACAAGCAATGAATCCCCTGCTATGGGAAGATGACAACAAAGTATGTGGTCAGCGTGCAGAAAAACACGTTCAGTCCATTCTGAAGTGACTTCAAACTGAAGTCACAAGTGGAGAAGAGCAGAGGCCAGGAGCGAGCGGGCCCCTCCACAGATGACTCTGTAGGGACTCTCTTGTCATGCGAGTCCACGGTTCTTTCCCATAATTCCAAGTGTGGAAAAGCCCTGAGTGGCTAACGGCTTTTCCCAATACTCACTTGGTGGCAGAGCCTGGCCTTAACCGAAGAGACACATTTATTCATTCTACTTGTAATAATGACGATGCGCGCATTCCCTGTGGGAATACTAACGTGCTTGGCCACGGGTGCTGCCCGGGCTTTTTTGGGGTGTCATGTAGCGTGCAGTGTTTGCACGACACCCTGAGCTCGGGAACTCCTCGGGCCCCAAGCAGTTCGGGGGAGGGCTGTGCGTGGATTCGCGTGTGCTGTGTCAGTGTGGTCTCGGGACGGGGGCGTGAGCGCTGCAGCCTGGGCGGGCCTGTGGCGAGGCAACAAGGCTTGAAGCGCAGTCAGTGGTCGAGGGGCAATCAGTGAGAACAACAGTCTCGCTATCTGTGCTGTCTTTCTCTGCCGGATGAGTAACATCACGTCAACGACTGTCTGGGGAAGGACCCGTTGTGAAGTGTGCCTTCTCCGGAGGCCCACGCTGCTTCTGTCAGACAGAGATGGGCGGAGTGTGGAGGGGTGGCTTAGTCGGCATGTCGGGGTGGGGGGAGGAAGACAGCTCTGCTGAGGACAGGCTGGGCCGGACACTCCTGGGACATGCAGTAAGGGTGTTGGGTTGGTGGACAAGCTCAGGTCTCAGCAGAAAGACTGGAGCCCAGGCTGTGCTAACGGTGGACTCTCTGCGCTCAGGACCGGCGTCACACCTGGACCCTGGCCCATCGCACAGGGGAGCCGGCCCACCGGCCAGGGCGGCTGGGCTGCTCGGGGGCTCGCGGGCTCTCAGCCCCCGTGGACCTCGCAGGGGCCCGCTCGTCCACCCTGGCGGGGCACTCACACTTCGGATGAGGAGCGGGTAGCGGGTGATCCTCTGCATGGGCTTCAGCAGGAAGCTGGAGAGGGGCATGCCTTTGCACCGAGGGTCAGACGCCAGCTTCTGCAAAGGAACCGAGAGGCTCGTGAGGAAGTCACGGCCGCAGCGAAGACAGAGGAGACGCTGGCTGCCCTGCATGCCTGACCTTCTGGATTTCTTATTTCTTTTTAAAACCCAGGATCCAAAATGATACGACGTTCGGGTTAGCAGTGGGAATATCTCACTCGGCTCAGGTGCCAAGCCCAGCGATGCGTCTCCGTCCAGTCTTACGGGCGTCGCACAGCCGGTGTGACTGCAGCCGCTCCCTCCTCTGCCTCCAGGGCCACTCTCCCGGTCTCCCCAGGCCTGGCCTCTCAGTCCTTCTCCTCCACCCACTCTCCGCTCCTTGTGCGGCCCCAGATGCCCCGCTGCTGAGGCCCAGCCTGTGGGCCAGACCCTCCCTGCAGCTCTGCACTTGCCACATTACTCTCCCTCTCACCTGCTGTCCCAAAGACACCTCAGCATACCCCAAAGTGAACTCGTCTCCTCTCACAAAAGCCTTCCTTTATACTTCGATGCCTGTCGGAGTTGGCAGCACCATTCTGCACCCCCCGCCTTCCCCCCACACCTGGGGGTCACCATTGACATCCATCTGTCTTCTGGGTAGGTGCAGACTGCCCCCACCTCTGCCTGTCCATTGTCCCTACCTCATTAGTAACAAGTGCTACCATTTATTGAGCACCTACTATGTGTCAGGTGATGAATGTGTTAACCTTTGCTAGTTCTGGCCCTTCTTTCTTCTGCTCTTCGGCTAATTCATACTTATCGCTGAAGACTCAGATTATGCCTTCTCTTATCTGGACTCTCCCCTTCCCTGCCACCTTCCCTGCCTGTCAGAGAACCTTCTGGAGCCCCTGTGATGACCCATGGCTACCTCCATCGGAACACCTCACCTGGACAGGGCTCACAGGGGCAGAGGCATGCCCCGCCCCGGCCTGTTAGCTCCAGGAGGCCACGCACGACACCTCATGCATGTCTCCTCCTGGTGCCGTACCAGCCTGAGCGGAGGAGCCACGACTCCAGCGTGATCGGTTTTAACGACTGACAAACTACGGTGCTAGAATTTCTCTAATCACTCCCCACTCTGAGATATTAAAATTGCTCCCTCCTTTTGTTTTTAGATGTATCTGTAAATGGTGCTGTAACAAGAATCTTCATGGTTTTAATTTTTTTTATTTCTATATTTTATGGGTCTTTTTAAGAAGTCACATTTTAGAACACAGCTTATGGTCACATTTTGCTTTTTAATGTGATCAATACTCTGCAATTCAATATGAGACTATAAACTGTTTATTTGGTTTTGCTACTTTGACCCTGCTGATTGCACTGACATACTAGTTACATTTCGACTGTTACTGCTGTTTGAAAAAGAGTTTTAGTCTTTTGCTGAGCTTTAGAAGGTGAATGTCCTATTTTTAATTTTACTATTGATCATTTTAAAACATTCACATGCACTCCCAATTCTACATTTATCTAATCTGATCAATGCTTGTTTCTATGATCTTGGTTTCTTTGTTTCTTCCAGTTCATTTCTAGGCAACCCCGTACCACTGACTGGAGAGTTCTCTCCTCAGTGCCGTGTGTGTGTGTATTCATATATATATGTATATGTAATTTATTGAATGCTCACTGTATGCTAGTCTCTGTGCTAGTGTACTTTAAAAGTATTATCTATCTCCCGGTCACAGATGAAGGGGCTGAAGACACCAAACGGTGCATAGCTGGGCCCGGTCACACACTGGACAGTGGGTGGGGCTGGGATTCCGACCCACGCCGATCCTGAAGCCTGTCTTGTTCTAAGCGTGACACTGTCTTGCTCTCTTGCCTCCTGGGATGAACCTGTTTGGTTGTGACAGACTCTTCTTTTTGCATAATGCTTAATTTTATTCACTGATATTTTAATTAAGATTTTAATAGCTAGCCCTGACTGGCGTGACTCTGTGGGTTGAGCGCCACCCCAGGAACCCAAAGGTCATCGTTTGATTCTGGGGCACAGGCCTGGGTTGAGGGCCAAGGTCCCTGGCTGCGGGCCTATGAGAGGTAACCGATCGATGTTTCTCTGCCTCTTTCATCCTCCCTCCCCCTCTCACTAAAAGTAAATAAAATCTTAAAAAATATTTTAACAACTATATTTGTAAGAGATATTGAGTTATAACTTTTTCTCATGTTTGTAATTAAATACAAATAGAAAAGTGGTCCTTGGGTCGGGGACACTTTTGTCTTATACAATGAATAGGGTAGGTTTTCCATTTTGTCTGTGATCTGTAACCGTTTATATAATATGGAATTACCTATTCCTTTATGGTTGGAAAGAGTTCACACTAAATCCCTTAAGTGAACTCAGCTCCTCTTTTGGGGTAAGTTACTCAGTTTTTTTCCTTGGTTAACAGTATCTTCGGATTTTCTATTCTTATTGAACCAGTTTTCAAATTTTAATAGAAAACTACAAATTTTGTTAATGTTTTCAATATTAGCATGTATTTTTGAATCATATACCCTTACACTTAAAAAATACCTTTATATCTGTTGTTTTTACTCTTTTTTGACTAGATTTACCTAAGTTGTGCTTTTCTACATACCTGTTCTTGCCCATACTGATATCTTTTCTGCTTCTATCTTTATTACTTCCTGTTTTCCTTTTGGAATTTTTTAAAAAGATTTTATTTATTTTTAGAGAGAGGGAAAGGGAGGGAGAAAGAGAGGGAGAGAAACATCAGTGTATGGTTGCCTCTTGCGCGTCCCTGACTGCGGGGAGACCTGGTCCGCAACCCAGGCACATGCCCTGACTGGGAATCACACCGGCGACCCTTTGGTTCGCAGGCCAGCCCTTAATTCACGGAGCCACACCAGCCAGGGCTCCTTTTGGAATTTTTATTCTCAGTCTATACATCTTCTATTTCACGTGTATTTATTTTTCTGTTCTTTTGTGGTAATAACAATATTAAAATTAGGCATTCTTCCACAAGGTACAGCTGTGGCTGTACAACAGATCCCAATACGCAGTAGTTCGCGCACTGAGAAAACCAAGAAGGAATGTAAAAAAGGCAAGAAAATAGATTTTACTTTCAATTCCCTCATCATTTTAACACATTTCTATTACTAAACAACACCAATGAAGAGGACTTTTCAAAGCGCAACCCTCTGCTGTAACGACCCGCCCCAGGACGCTCTGCACTGCCCTGCGGTAGGGGTGTCACTGCCTCACGGTGCTGCACGCCGGCTGTCCTCCTGCGGACGGCGCGCCTTTCCTCCTGAAGGTGTGCCGGCACCTGCGTACGCTCCCAGGGTGCCCAGAGGCTCAGGACGGCGCGCCGTAGGTGTTCCCTAATTCCTCACGCCACCGTGTCCTCCTGCCCTCACTTCCTTCTGTCTCATTTTATTCGACCACTCTTTTTAAGTTTTATTTTATCCTGTTACAAGACATTTTACATTCTTTCTGGAATATGATGGGTGTGAAATAAATATGGTTTACAAAATGAAGAAAGTGACATTCTCGATTTTTTTGGGGGGGGTGGAGTATGAAGCAGCTGATTTATGTAATCAGCCTTAAAAAAACATTCTGCTCTATTAAGATGGGCAAAACCACGGTCCCAGTGCCAAGAAAAATCACCATGAAAGGTGCCACAAAGCAGTCAGAAAATTCTCTGCATTAGTTGTGTTTCCTTTGGAAACCGACGGGGAGAGCCCGCCGGGTCACTGCGGTCCCCACCTCGTAGCCTCTGCCTCCAGGCTCGGGATGAGGCCGCCCGCCCGCCCGCCTGTGACCCCAGAGTGGAGTTACCTTCAAAAACTCTTTGAAGTCCGAGTCTTCGTCCGTCTTCTGCTGCAGCAGCGCCGCCCCGTTGAGCTGGCAGCTGCAGAAGCGGATGTAAGCCTGCATGTGGGACAGCTCGGCGGCCAGGATGTCCCCGATCATCTGCACCGGCATCTTCTCGCCCCCGGTCTTCTTCCGCACCCGCAAGGCCCTGCAACCGACACACTCGCTCACTGTCTGTTTCTGGGCGGATGTCCCGGGGGGCCTAGTGCTAGTGATGGCCAGCGAGTTAGCCGTGTAAGGACCGCTGGCGCCTCTGAGAGAAGGGTCAGGAGGGGGAGGCAGCATGGCCACCAAATTCTCCCGGCCAAGCCCACCTGCATGAACTGTCAACTGAGAAGGATAGGAAAATGTGGTTGATATCCTGGGGTGTTTCTTCTAGTTAATTTCTACACCTTTGGAACTGTTTCGGTTTCAGCTTGGCTCCTTAGCCAAGCTTCTCTTGACAAATTCTGCCTTGTTCTCAGCTGAACCAAGAAGAAAGTTTCTACACTGTGTAGGGAAAAAGGGAGTGGAGCCCGCAGGGGCCAGGCTGGAGGTGGCACGAGCCTCCCCGCTCCTCCCAGAGCTGCTGAGCCCCGGGGCGGGAGGAGGGCAGAGCCGCGATGCCTCCTCCCAGCCGCCTGCCCAGAGCACAGGGGATGGAAAATCACCCCGGGGCATGGAATTTCACACAGGCCGAGGAAGTGGCCACACTGGCCAGTTACATCTGGGCCAGGAGCTGCCCCTCCTCTCTGACTCTCCCAAGTACAGAGTCAAGTATGTGTTGATACAGTGTTTGCTTAAGGATGGAGTTCCTCTGTTTAGTCCAAGTATTTCCTCTGCTATATTTCCTTACTTCAATAACTAGGTATTTTACAGTCACAGGGCATTTCATACAATATATAATAAAATGAAAAGCCACAGGGAGCAGAAAACAGCTGAAAGTTCCTTCGCCAAGGAGCTCTGCGGGAAGTCACGAGTGGGGCTGTGTGGCGGGGGTGGGGGTGGGTGGGGTGGCGTAGGGGTCGGGCGGGGGGCACTGCGGGACAGGCGAGGCTCCCCACTCACTTCAGCAGCTTCGTGTTGGACATGATGAGCTCCTTCCAGTTAACAAAGATCAAGGCCATCTCTCCTTCAGTGAGGGAGCCTGACTCAACCATCCGCTTCTGAAAAACCTAAATTCGAACCACAGAAGAAGTAAGTTAGCTTCAGTATGACCATGCAACCTCTGTGGTCCAAAGACACACTGAACCTAATAAGGATCATGGTTTTTTAAATAAACATATTTATGATGATTACCTTTTAATTGAGTAATTTCCCTACTTATTGCTCTTTGGGCTCCTAGCAGGGTTGATTCTAAGGCCTGAACCAGGGGTCGCATCAAGGACAGGGGAGGCTCGCGCTGCATCCTGGGGTGCGGCGGTGGAGGCCGGGCGCAAAGCACCTGCGCTCCGGAAGAGCTCGCAGAACTGGGGGGAGGTGGCTGCTGTCGGGCCGAGAGCCCCAGGGTTCCGGGAGCAGTGTGTGTGAAGTTCAGCAAAAGAAACAGCGACCACTTATGTTACCCCCAAGACTGCCTGCCAAGCAGGTGTGGCTGAACCCTGCCACACCTGTCAGAGGTTGGCTGACTGAAAGGGAAATAATGGCACCCCACAGCGGGATGCCACAGCACTCAACGGACTGACAAAGCACTGGCACGCACACATGTGCTGTGTGTGCCCACGCGTGTGTGCGCATGTCGGGAGGTTCTCCATGAACTTCACAGCTGGTACACGTCAAGCTGAGTCAGGCGTTGTTATTCCCAGTGGACCCACGAGGAAGTGAAGGCTGAGAGAGGGATCTGCCCAAGGTTGCAACCTGCAATACGGAGGAACTTGAACTAAAGCTCAACTCTTCTGGATGCTCAGGCCAAGGTCCCACTGAATAACCAGGGCAGGACTCTCAGGAAACACTGAAGTATCTCAGACAACTCCTCTCCTGTCTGATCTTTCCGAAGTACGAATGGCATGGGGCTCGCCACCGAAATCACCCACTGGCCACACGGGAAGATGAACACTCCTTCCCGAGGTTCCCGAGGCCTGTGTGACCGGCCCCCGCCAACCTCACCAGCCTGGCCCTCGAGCAGGGGACACTCCATGGGGACACCCCAGCCACACTGGACCTGCAGGACCCCAATTCCCTTTGCACGTGCCTTCCCACTTCTATTTCTTCTTGGCACAGAAAAGTCGTCCTTGTCCTTTAGGTCTCAGCTGAGGTCTACCCAGGAAAGTCCTTCCCGGCCTCTCGTTCCTGGCCCGGGGGGGCAGGGGGGGTCCCCTTCCTCTCGGCTCCCGAAGCACCTGAGTTCGCCCCTGTCCCAGCCCTCACCACACTGTTCCGTAACTGTCTGTCAGTCTAGCCACCGGACCAGGAACTCTCGGAGGGCAGGAGCATTCTGTCTCTGATGTCGAGCACAGTGCTTCACGTCGGTTTTCAATCAAGCTCGACTGAACTGAGTTGGCCAGGGGTCAAAGAGCTGAGGTCGAAGTGCTGTGAACCGCACCTCTCTAAACCACTGCAGCTCTGGGCCAGACTGAAGAGGTCGGGACAGCCTCTGAAGCAGCCCTGGACGGGTGGTCCACCTGCCCCGGGGCCGCTCCCGAAGGCAGGGAGAGCACCTGGGGTCTCGGTGCCCTCCCCCACCGGTTACCTGCTGTTGCTGCTTGTCCGGCCTGTGCGCCTGCTTTGTGCAGAGGAGTTAAGTGGGAGGGGCCGGGGGTAGGAAGGTCGGGCCTCCGGGCACCTCCACGGGAACAGTGATGGGAAGCCTCTGCCCATGAACAGTGCTTTTCACCCCAAATCCCTGGCCCCAGCCTGACTCCTTGCCCCCAAAGCACACGTGAGGTGGGCAGGGCGGGAGTAACTGAGGCCTGAGTGGTTCAATGATGGGGCCTGAGGTGGGGCGGTCACCCGGCCCCGTTCCCCTTCGGCGCCAGCACCAGGGGGCGCCTGTGCGCCCACGCAGGGCCCCGCAGGGCTGCCATCTGACCAGCGGCCGGGCTGCTCCTTCAAGGGGTGGGCAAAAAGGTGGGCTGCTCCCGCAGGCCATCTTTCCCGGTCAAAGCAGAGCAGACGCACATGCACCGAACTCCTTCCGCTCTATGGGAGGGCCGCTCGCAGAGGCCAGGCTGAGTGCTGGGGATGCAGGAGGAAGGACACGGTCTGCGCCCTCAGGCGCTCACAGTGACTGGCAGAGTGACTGGAGGGCAGGCCTTGCTGGGGGGCAGATGCCGAAGGATGCAGCCCCTGCTCCATGCTGCTATCGAGGTCATGGCCACGTATCTTTTGCACCTGTTGGGCCTATGTGGGGTCACCTGTTCTCCTTGGGTGGTTTATTTGACTGGGCTTCTCATCTGAGGCCCTGACACACACAGTGGGAACTGAGAGCCACGGAAACAGAGGTATGACAGAACTTCACAAAGTCAAGTTCCGTTCACTCAGACACAGATGACCTCACAGAACCAGAACCATTCCTACGGCCGTCACCAGCTCAGAGGTCACTGGTGACATCAACAGGCACGAATGTGACCAGCACATAGATGATAATTGGGGAATATTCCCCAATATGGTCCTAGTGGGTTCTCCAAACTGACACAAATGTTAGGTGAACACTCCCCTGCTTAATAATTCCTCCGAAAACATCCAAGTTTATGAAGATGTCAGGTGTCGAAACGGCAGTGTGAATAAAGGCAGGCAAAAATGAGAAGTAGAAGGGTTTGCTTTCGCGCCTGCCCACCTACTCTGCACCCTTGTCCTTCCTTGGGCGGGGCCCCTGCCACTTCCGACAGAGGCACCTGAGGTCCTCTTGTTCTCCTCCCCTCACTCCGAGTTACCTCATCGGGAACAGGAGCTGACTGCGGACCTCCCCGCTCCCAGCCCTCTCCGAGGGCAGAGACAGCAGTTTAAGAGGGTGAGCACGCCTGTCGCTCCTTGTGAAGTCACACATTGAAGGTGAGACCGCACTTGGAGGCCCCCCCACCCTCCACGCCTGGGGCCTGGGAGTGAGCAGCACCTCTCACCTCCACGACAAGCTGAAGGTCGTCCACGTAGCGCTCCTCCGTCTGGATCAGCTCGTGAATGTAGCCCTGCCTCTTCCTCTCCATCGGCTGCATGGTGTCCAGGGTCTGGAGATCAGCACACCCTATGGAACAACAGAGTAGAGTTTCAAAATATTATCTGAGTCTCCTTTGCAGAAAACAGACACCTGTCGGCAGATGCGCTGGATTTCCAGACGCTGCCCTGAAAGGGCCACCCAGCTCTCTGCGGAGCCCTGGGGCTTCCATGGACAGCGCCCGCCTGCGGGCAGCTGGCTCAGTGACTGCTCGATGCTCCAAAGTAGTGAGTCAGCCGCGCCTGGAACACGTCGATGGGGTCCCAATTTCCTTCCCAGATAGTTAACGACAGAATTAACGATTTTATAAAAAAAGTCTCAGAGAGATCGGAACTCTGCTGAGTTTGGGAGGAATCTGTGCTGGTCTCCCCATCTCAAGATGCCTTCAGACACATTGAAATGGTGAAAGGGTCCCATGCCTGAGACCGTGTCACGAGCCACCAGTGGGTCACTGAGATAAATAACCACTAAAATAAAGTAAGTCTTTCTGGGGACTGTTTTGCATGCCACTGCACTGGGTACCACTTGGACACCTGTGTCACACTTGGGGAAACGACGACGCATCAAAACCCACAAGCATCGGCCTCTCTATCTGCTCCATATCTTGGAATAACGGGAGACGTCTCTGATAGTTTATCATTTCTGAGGCTGGAACATATGTGACATTAGCTTTATCAGGATGAATGTGGGGACAACCCTTGTACCCCAACCCTGCTGACCCTGTTGCATTTCATTATAATGGTTTGTAAACTCTCCTTCTCTGCTCCATTCTATCCTGATCTCCTACCTTCACTTTGAGATGTTCTTACCTCTGATGTTGGAGGGAAATGCCCCTTTTATACTTCCTGCCCTTTACCTCCTTGCTTGCCCACCCCTGACTGTGACTAGGGATGAGACTGTGTCCACTTCTCCCTAAAACCAGCACCTTGAACCGGCCTCCCCCGCAGGGCCCTCCCAGCCTAGGCACATGGCTCAGGGTCCATCCCACCCCACGATTTAAAACAAACAAGCACCCTTCCTCCAGTCCTGCTCCTTCCTCCAGCACCCTCTTCTCTGGTCTCACTGCTGAATGGCCCCAGAGGGGTCTATACTCATGGTCAGTCCCCTACCTCGCCCTGTCATGTCACCAACTTAGGGTATTTTGGCTTCTGTCGGCTGGCTCCACTGACACTGCTGTTGTGAAGGCCACAATGACCTTGGCGTTGCCAAACCGGGTGGCCCCTTCGGGGCCCATGTCCTCCTCCACTAGCCCACGGCACTGCCCCTGGAAGGAGTCTCCTGCCCCAGCTTTTGTGACACTTGTCACCCTGGTGTTTCCCTCTATAGTTCTGCCTCGGCCTGCCTCCAGGTTTCTTGCTGCCCCTACGCCAGCAAACACTGCAGTGCGTTCCTGGATTTCTGACCCGTGAGGACGTGTAAACTCCGACAATGCTGCAGATTGTGTATTTCTCTTGGAGGGTCACAATGCACATTAGCATATTAGGCTCCAAGAAATTCTGCTCTAGAGAAACGTTTAACCTGATGAACCCAGAGTTCCCACCACTTATCTGACCACAGAACTCTCTTTCTGGAGGGGAGGGAACTGCATCTTTCAAGAACTGAGGAATCAGGGTGGGTGGGCAGAACACACCCTTTCCCCTCTGCACTGCCCAATATGGCGGCCACAGCAACCCGTGACTACTGAGTATTTGAACATCTGAACTGTGGCCGTTGACACAGCGAAGTGCCATAAGTGTAGGACACCTAGCACAAAAACTGAGTGCAAAGATCTGAGCACAAAAAAATACCACCCAGAATGTAAGATAACATATTAATAACCCTATTGATTACATCTTGAAATGCTAACATGGGCTTGAGAAGCACAGATCGGTAGTTACAGAACAGTCACAGGGATGTAAAGGACAGCACAGGGAATACAGTCAATAGTATCGTAATGACCGTGTGTGGTGCCGGGTGGGTACTGGGAATATCGGGGGACCACTTCGTGAAGTATATGATTGCCTAACCACTATGCTGAGTACTTGAAACTAATACAAAATAATACTAAATATAAACTGGAATTTAGAAAATAGTAAAAAAGAAAATACAAATAAATTTAAAAAAAAATTTTAAAAAGTGCTAATATTTTGGATAATACTGGATTAAGAAAAAATCATGAATTTTATTAATATATTTTTTTACTTGTTTTAGTGTTGCTGCTGGAAAATTTTAAAGTACATTTGAGACTGCATGTATGACTTAAATTATATTTCTAATCAACAACTCCAGCCAGCTGCTACGTATTTTACTGTTTTCTTATGTTCACACCTAACAGAATGCGCCGTGGCTCCTGTTAGTTGCAGGATGCAGAGTCTCCGTCATCCTGACGCTGCAGCCCACCTGTCGGCACCTCAGCCCCAGCCCAGTCCTCGTGGTACGCTGTACGCGCCGTTCCCGGCCCTCTCCTCCGCACTCAGCCATCTGACTAACCTTTCGGCCCTCTCCTCCGCACTCGGCCATCTGACTAACCTTTCGCAGTGCAGCTCATGTGATCCTCCTTTGGGAAACTGTTCTCCTCCTCTGTCCCACTTACCCCCAGACTGCCCCTCCTTTGTGTTGCCATGGTACTGGTTTGCGTCGGTATTGTAACACTTCACACGATGTAACTTGCATTATATAGTTCATCTGCATCTAGCTAGCATGCCCGTCTTTCCCACTGGAGCTAGGGACTGTGTCTGACATAGTTCTGTTTTATCAGACTGGGCAGTGTTTTGATCGCAGAGCCCAGGAAATATTTGTGAAGTGGTAGACAGTTGCGTTGTCCCCAGGCTCACTTCTCCCCTTTCCCTGCTCTGCTCCCGCGAGAAGGCCGGCTGCAGGCTGCTTTTGTGAGCTCCTATTTTAGTTGGCGTCTGCCTGGGTTTGGCCAATGAGAGGAGGCTCTGGAAGGAGACTCGAGACTACAGGGCAGACTAGGAAAAAAAAATTCTCTCACCAGAACAGTGAGATGATAAGAAAACTTTTAGTCTCTGCTGGGTAAAGAATAGAAATGCTGGGCCTGCATCTCACACAAGTCCGGAATTCAAGAACTCCTTAGCTGATGAATTAACACATGCGGATCGCAAGAAGAAATGTATCTTCCAAGGACAGCTCGTGGTTAACTGGGCACAAATTCTTAACTAGAGGCTAGCAGCCACTGCTGACAGCGGCTACTTACTCACACTGCATTTCAGGAATAAGCTACAGACTGAACCTTCAGCTTCTTGCACTCTGTTCTTGCCGTCTGAATCAACTGTTCTACAGAAGTTCCCAGTATCTTCTTTTAACCAGTGGGCTGAGACCTTCCCCTTCCAATGGGAATTGTGTGGCTATATCCTCATTTGTATCTATACTGACCAATCAGAGCTGCTACATAATGACCAATCAGAATGCACAATTCCAACCAATCAGAACCATGCTATTTGGACCTATCAGAACTGTGGTATTTGGATTCCTCATTTGCATAAAAGTGGGTCATTCAGGAACTAGGAGGGGAATTTTCTTTATAAAAAGCAGATTCCACTTTGTCTTGGTGAAATGCAGTTTCACCTTCTGCTGGAGGCTGCATTTCTCCAGTTTGCAAATTGTTCACCCGAGTAAAGTTTCTCCTCTTCCCACACCTCAGATTGGGGATTTTTGCTAACACACAAATATTGGTCCCTGACTGGTGACACCCTTAGGTACTTGGCCAAAGAAAATATACGATTGCTCTGGAGGGTCACTCCCATAGTCCTGGTCCCGCAGAATTTCCGCAGAAAAACCAAGTCTCACCGAAAGTGAGTTAAAGTACAAAATTACAAAAGTAAATAAATAAACAATCCACCATAAGTAAAAAATGAGGATTAGAACCCCAAGAACACATGATATAGACCAAAATATAGAACAAAAGATATAAAATATTTGGGTCCAAAATAATGTAAGACATATACGAAGGACTTGAAACCCTAAGTAAAGTTGATAAAAAGAATAGGCAGATTTGAAAAAGAAGTGAATAAAAATGGCAAATATTATGGGAATAATAAATTAATAGATTAAACAGCAGATCAAACATCTGAAGAATCAGAAAATCTGAACACAGAGCTGAAGGAATTACTCAGACTGCATCCCAGAAAGACAAAAAGATAGAGAACATACAATGGAGGTTAAAAGACATGAGAGACAGAACAATAAGGCAGGACAAAATGTAATGGGACTTGTTGGGAACCGCCCTGACTGGTATTAGAAGCTGAGACCCCCGCCTAGGCTAGGCTAAGGGAACGCCCTTGGAACCGTGAGCCGGCAAGGAGAAAAAAGCCTATCTCCCTGGCAGTAATGCTGTTTCTGCTGCCGAACCCCCAAAAAGCTTGGTCGGTTAGCCAAAGACGGGTAAGATTCCCCACGGGGGGAACAACCCAAGCCAGGCACGATCACTTTGGGAGGCCCCCCAAAAGAAGGACTTGGGGGGCTGCAGCAAAAGGGGGGTGATGGACCCTCACTCCTCGGCTTTGACAAAGTCTGAGTTCTCAGCGTCCGGAAGAAAATCTCCTTATCTCTCGGTGGCTTTAGTTCCCGCGCTCCACCTAAGCCTGCAACAATGACGGGGAAGTACAGCTCGGTACTGGGAAGTGCGGATTTCCCGGGGTGATCGGGCCTAAGAAAGAACATGTAAATTACTGTGAAACCTTCTTTGTCCAAGAATGCTCTTAGTTGAATGAGGAGGGTCTTAGGAGGAAGCTAGTTTGTTCCTCAGCCTTACAGCTCTTTGACCCCCCAACTCAATAGACCGGCAGAGTTCTTTGTTTTATATATTCCTTACTTCCCCTAATGAGTATTGTACGTTACCTGAGTTATTATGCAAAATGAGCCTAATAAAAGCAGGTATGGACGGTGGATCGGCGCGCTCCCCACTAGGGGGGGTGGCCATTCTGTCCCTACTTCCCCACAGAAACTGGTTTGTCTCTGTGCATGTGTGTTTTTTCTCGCGTATTGTCGAGCCATCCACAGTGTGCCGTGGTCACTGCTAGCCGGTGACCCACGCGCAACAGGGACTCTAGGAATGGAGGACAGAAAGAGTGGGAAGAGATAATACTGAATTATAATGGTTGAGAACTTTCTAGAACTGATGAAAGATAGAACTCCATAGATTCAATGACTCCCAAGTGGGGGAGGAATTCTTACCTAGACTGCAAAGCACCAAGGAGAAAAAAAAATTAAAACAGAAAGAAAAAGCAGAATAAGTACACAGAACAGCAATCAGACTGGCTGCACATAACTCAAGCTGACAGTAGGGGGTATTGGGAAAAAATAAGTGTCAAACTAGGATCCTAATTATACTATCAAGGGTGAGGGAGACATAAAGACATTTTCAGGCAACATTTGAGAGCACTTACCCCTGATCTGAATAAAGGAACTATTAAGAGATATATTTTGGGAAATTGAATAAGAAGAAAAGAGATGTAAGGAGTGGCAAAAAACAAACAAACAAACAAACAGAAAAAAGAACGGTGAGCAAAAAAACTAGCAAATATAGAAAAAATTAAAACAATTACTAACAGTATAAAGTAACAATAAGAATGACTAGGTTGATGGGTGTAAATTCAAAGTTAATTGTTTAAAACGAAGCAAAGAAAATGCATGGTAAACAAAATATACAATAAGGTAGATATAAATAAAAGTATTGAATAGTCTTAATAAATATAACTAGCTTAAATCTGTCAGTTAAAAGATTCTAAATTGGACAAAAAAATTTAGCTAGATATTGTTTACAAAGACACCCAATATATAAAGTTATAGAAAAGCTACAGAGGCTAGGAAAAGCTATACAAATACAAAATATAAAAGAGCAGCTGGATGCCCTGGCTGGTGTAGCCCGGTGGATTGAGTGCCAGCCTGTGAATCAAAGGGTCGCTGGTTCCATTCCCAGTCGGGGCACATGCCTGGGTTGCAGGCCTGGTGCCCAGTGGAGGGGGGGCACATGGGAGCCAACTACATATTGATATTTCTCTCCCTTTTTCTCTCCCTTCCCCTCTCTCTAAAAATAAATAAAATGTTAAAAAAAAAACAACCAAACAAAAAAAGAGCAGCTGGAGAGGCTTTATTAGCAAAAGACAAAATAGGCTTTCATGTATAAGATGATACAACTAATTCAGAAAGTTACAATAATTCTAGTCTTGTTTGCAGCTAACAGGAGAGCCTCAAAGTGTAAAATAAAAAACTGATAGAATCATCTCCCCAAAAATGAGGAAAAAAAGAACAAAAGGAAAACTGAAAAGCCTAAAATTAAGGTGGTGGATTTTAATATCTCTCTCTCAATGACAACTAGTAAGAATGTGAAAGATTTGAAAACTTCTGACAGGCCTAATACAATGCACACATACACAAGATAATATACATTTTCAATACCCACAGAATTAATTTCAACAAATACCAAAGAATCAATATTATGTAAACATGTTTATTGACTGTATCTGGAAAGTTATGCGTTAAAATTACTTTCAAATAGTTTAAAGAAGAGCTTCCTGAAAGCCCCACGTGCGTCCTCCTTTGGCAGAAGGTTCCCCATCTGACCTGACCTGTCACCGCCACCTGCGACAGCCGATCACTCTCTGCTCTTCACAACCCTTCCGCCCCGGCTTCCGGGTCGCCACCTTGCCTCATACCCTCCCACCTCACTGGTCAGTCCTTCTCAGTCTCCTTTTCTGGTTCTCCTTCCTGTCCCAGACGTAATGGTGAAACCCCAAGGTTCCGTCCCGGGAACTCTTCTTCCGACTCACAGCCTCGGTGTTCTCGTCCAGTCTCATGGTTTTACTACGCATCCTCTATGTGCTGATGAACTCCCAAATGTATACTCTGGCCGGACTATCATCTCCTTTGAACTCCACTGCCTCTTCTGAGCACTACACCTACTCAGGATCCCCAGGTGGGTGTCTAAAAGGTGGGTGAAGGCAAAGTATCCAAAACCAAAGCCCTAACCCCCCCCCTCCCCCGCAACCTGCTCCTCCTCCATCATGTTCCATCTCAGCTAATGGCACTCCATCTCTCCGGTGACTGCTCCGGGTAAGATCTTTGGAGACACCCTCGATGCTTTTCCTCTTCTCGTACCCACACTCGATCCAACTGCTGGCTCTGTCTTCAGAATAGACCCATAATCTGACCACTTTGCGCCACGTCTACCACCCTCATTCTGATCCAAGCTGCCACCATCTTTAAGCTGGATTAGTGAATCGGCCAATTAATGGGTCACCTTCCTTTGACTCTTTCCCCCTTTAATTGAGCAAGCCAGAGCTATCCTGTTGAAACGTCAGATCACGTCGCCGCTTTGATCAAAACCTTTAATGGGTTCTTCTTACTCCAAGCCAAAGCCAAAGTTCTTACAATCAGCCCCACGAGAACCTACACGGGCTCCGCCATGTCCCTGGTTACCCTCCTGTTCTCATTTCCTCCTCCTCCTCCTGCCTTTCCTTCTGTTCCAGCCACTCTGGCCTCCAAGCTGTTCTCAGCGTGTCAGGCTTGCTTCTGCTTGAGGCCTTTGCACGTGCTGCTTCCTCTGCCCAGAGTGACCTTCCAGATACACATGTGGCTTTCTCCAGGCAGATTTCAGGTCCTTCATGTCTTTGCTCACACGTCACCCTTTCAAAGAGACTTTATCTGAGCAAACTGTTTAAAACTGAAATCCTTCTGGACCCATCCCAGCACTCCCTAACTCGCTTTAATTTTTTAAGACCCTACATACTCATTCTTTTGCTTGTTTTCTGTCTTACCCTACTCAATTGTTGGCTCTAAGAGGGCAGCAATTTCGGTCTACTTTATCATCCATCGTATCCCCATGTCTGACACATGACAGGTCTCCAACAAGTATTTATAGAATGTGATATTGACTATAGGCAGTGAGAATGATGAGAACTTCCTGGTTAAGTTCTTTCTGGTGGACAGGAAGAATGGGAAAGTAAGAAAAATGGGAGAGCATGGGCATTATCTGGTCGAAGTTCCAGAAAAATAAATAGTGGTGGGCCGGGCCATAAGACCCCCAGCACTGGTGTTAGCATGTGGAGATGGAGAGATAATTTATGAATAATAGTTGGTTCACAACCAATATAATGGTTGTAAAAACCCATCCCACTCTCAGTGGGAACAACTCTTCTGGAGTACAGTGCAAGCAAGAACAAGAGGTGGGTAAAATGCATAAGAAAGGAGGGAGATCTGAGAAGATTCCCAAAGGGAAAGGACAAAAGACAATTTGTGGTGACTAGTACAGACCGGGCTTGTTCCGATTGTCGGAAAGCCCTGGCAAGCCCTGGCCCGCCCTGGCCCGCCCAGCACAGTGCACTGCCACTGGGTGGCGCTGTTCTCCGTGTGCCCCAACCAGAGCAGCCAGATAACCACACGGTGGTTTTCAGTCTCCTTGTTTTTAAGATCAGGGAAAAGACAATATTTGAGTAGTAAATCCAGATGACTACGCTGTGCATTTTCTGAAGGCTGCCTTTAATACTGAAGTTTTATCAAGGCACAGGAAAATTACTGGCTGCCTTATTTTATGGAAGAATAGCCTTATATCCTTGTGGCAAATATTTGCTGAATGCTAAGTACGTACCAGGTAGCATGCTGCCACCACGAAGCCACAGGTATTGGGTGATTTTGTTTTGGAAATTTACATAATTCTTGAACAATTTTTTTTAAACTGTTGTGTCTTTTTTGATGCCTGTCAAGTTCACCACCGTCAAGTGTTAGGTTGCTTAAGCATAAAAAGGGAGGAAGTTCATATTGTATTCTAACGCTGTGGACCAACAGAAAGTGTATTATTTGGCCATCAGAAAATACAAGTATTCTACAACTTCCAAAAGCAACTCTGCTGATTAAATGCAAGTGGATTAAAAAAACAACCTTTTATTGGTTTTATTTTTATTTTTAAATCTACAGTGAAACATCATTAGCCTAAAAGACAGCAAAGACCTCCCATCGGTAGACAAACGTGAAGGCTTGGCCTCGGAAAACAGTTAGTTGAAGCCGTACGTGTGCTGCCTCCTAGTCTGCCTGAGTTCAACCGCTGACTCAGTGGAGGGAATCCACATGCTATTCAGAGTATTCAGAATACAGAGTATTGCAAAGAGATGTCATGAAAGAGTAGTGTTTTCTATGGTCGCCCAACGCAGAACTTTCAGTTCTAACTGCCGCCAATGTATCTGTGACAATTGGCAACCTTTGATCGATCCTCTGAATAACTGATACGACTTTGGGGTTATTGTATAAATCCATGGAGAATCTGAAAATTGGTGGTGACGTGGCTTACTATAGGAATCTAGAATTACTAAATCCCTACATCTAGGTCTCTTGAGATAAGACTTAGACTTTGAAATGCCAGGCCATTTTAAATGGTGCTTACATTGCAATCCTATTGGAGGTGAAACATGGATGGTAACATGTCCAAACTCAATGGTCTCACGCTTGCTTTAACTGAACTAATTGTAAAGGAAATAAGGGTTTAGCATCAATATTCAGAATGCCAAATAGCCCAAAGGCTCTGAAAAAGCCAAAGGGGCCCTTACTCTCCTTTAACTCTTCTTTTGTGTCTAAGTTACGTAACCGGCCCTGTACATGT
The DNA here is from genome assembly GCF_019186645.2 of Phyllostomus hastatus. Taxonomy (NCBI): domain Eukaryota; kingdom Metazoa; phylum Chordata; class Mammalia; order Chiroptera; family Phyllostomidae; genus Phyllostomus; species Phyllostomus hastatus. The sequence continues at coordinate 5,396,047 of NW_025333873.1, read as the reverse complement.
TCCTCTCCTCTGTCCGACATGAGGTCAGTAACTTGTATCTACCAGCCAATTTCGAATCTGCTGTTCCGTATACTTTGGCACTGTGCATCGGGGCACCTGTCACTGCAGTACTGGTCTGGGGCAACAGCAGTTCTGCATGCACATATATATTTTTTCACCCTGTATTACCAAACAGCCTGCTCCACCCCCAATTTTCCCTAATGGTATCATCGTACAGCTCATATTTTCAACTTGTTTACGACTACATAATTAGACACTTTGCCCCAAACTGCTGAGTTCAGGACAGACTGGCTCTATAGCGTTGCCTGACTCTGATTTCACAGTGGCTGACGCGATCGATCTCTGGAGACACAGGTCTTCCCCGTACCTTGAACTGTAACTTGAGCAGCAGCTGGGATTCACTTAAAGCAGTTAATTCTCTTCACTCTCTTCTCGCCCTTATCTTGGAATTAAGGGGTGACTGTCCTGCTTTTGTGATCTGGGGTAACAGGAGCTCCTGGTTTGTGGAAGGCAGCATTGGGGATGGCTAAGAGCACAAGCTTTGGGGTCGCATCCAGATTCCACCAGTTACTAATCCAGACTCACACCTCGAGTGCTGAGTCCACGGCTCGGTGCACAGCCAATGCTTAGTAACTGTTAGCTGTTACTTCTAGTATCTATGTATTACACACTGAACTAGTGCTTCAAAAGGTCCCTAAGTCTCATCTGCAAGGGATGTGTCACTATCCTCATCACACAGATGAAGCTGAGGCTCAGAGTGGGAGTTTGTAAAGCCGGGATTCAAAGAAGCCCTCGCACTATGCTCACTTTACTACACTCTTTGGTTTTATGTCTCTTTAAGTGCTTTTCCCTTTTGACAATAGCATTAAAACATCTCTCTTACGCACATCTTTCATAGTTTACTGTTCTTGTTTAAAGAAGATTTAAAAAATTTCCCATGCCTAGGACACACGTTCGGCCACTTCAATCAAGACTCAGGCATCGATACTTGAAGCTTCCTGGCGATGGCACTGAGCAGCCAAACCACAGAATCCCCGAGCCTCAGCTCTCCCTGTTCCTGGCTTTGCACACCCCTTCCAGCAGTAACGAGTTGCCGTGATTGCTCCTCCCTCCTCCTGTGCTGTTCTGCTCATCTGTCATACTCCCTACCGTCCCACCCTCCAACCTGGCTTACTCCTTCGTGAGGAGCTGGTATTTGCGTGCTCCCGGAAGTCTTCCTAAGTCACCAGTCTAAGGTGGATGTAGGCATTTTTCCTGCATTCTCTCGGTGCCCAGTAAATATCCGTCACTGTGCTTAGCGTGTTGTATAATTATCTGCCAATGTGCCTGACCCCCTCCCGGCGCCAGGCACTCCCTGAGGCCAGGCCCGCCGTCTGACACGCGCTTCTGTCCTCTCGGCACACAGTCCCAGTCGTGGCCTCACGCACAGGCCCCCGACACATTAGTGGAACGGCTTTCCGGCGCTCGGAGAGGGTTTCTAGGGAAGGGATTATTTGTGCCAGACATCAGTGGGTGGGTTGACTTTGATCCGTATTTTTTTTACTAGAGGCGATGAAGCCAGCAACTCGGTCACTTGGGTGAGCACTCTGTTCGCCTCTGGTGCCCATATGCACACACTGCAATTTCTTTTGCATAGACTCGCACTTGGCACTAAAAATGTCTTAATTACATTTGCAATGACTATGAACTTGTAAGTTGTTTACTCCAAAAAGTTGGAGTACAATTATAAGTAACAGAATAGTCTATTATTATCTTAAATCGTATTTTCCTTTACATTTCAATAGAAATTTCTTTTGGTTTTGAAATACATTATGATGATGATCTAGGATCAAACAATTTCAATCTTGACCTCTTAAGTATTTCTTCTGCCCCCCTGTGATGTAAAATATAAAATAGTTTGCTGGCCTGTACCCAGAGACTACATTAAGGAAAAAGAGAAATTCCAAAGAAATTCAATCATGACTACATATAAACCATCAAAAAATAAGTTTTAGAGGATGCTTCCAAAGAAATACACAATACAAATAATGTCATTTGTGTCCTTTTAATAAACACACTTGCATAGTTATATTACAATTTTGTAAAAATAAAAACAGATTACCTCATGCCAAGCGTGCCCAGCATTTGCACAAATCTCAATACCTTTAATACTATAGTTTTCAAGACACACAAAATAAAATTTTAAGGCGAAAACAGCACTTTGCAACAATTGAATAATTTATTACATTACAGTAGCATCACAGCAGCATCCGACAACGCCGCGTTAGGCAGAAGTCTCTCAGAATTTCCCGTACAGATTCTATTTACAAGAATTTGTAACTTGGTAAAATTCATTCTAAGAAATTTGGCAAATAAAGCTTTGAGTGGAATTGGCATTTCTTCCTCTACTTTTCCTCCCCGCACTTTTTTTAAAACTATCAGTACTCACATTGCCTTTTAAAACACTAAAATTACAGTTACGTTGTTTTAATAGTTCTGTTATTTTAAAATGACTCTTTTAAGATAAAGTTTTAGCGGAAACTCTATAATGGGTAGGGCTGATTTAAATTTTCAAATTTTCTAAAATATCAGCTTTGGTTTTAGAGTTGATTTTTTTCACTGCTGGAAAACCCATCGGATTTAATCACGTACTTTAAAAAGGACTATCAGATCTTAACATTTTTAAATAAACTTTACCTCCTACAGGGCCTGGGTTTATTCAGCGGTGTTCCCATTCTAAAATTCTGAGTTCCGTATAAACGCTTTCCTTTCGATGTTGCTTTCTAAGCAAACTGAAAGCTGCCCCGTACCGAGTAGGGAAACGCACGGCTGAACGTGAGGTGCTGCGAAGGACCGCGTGCATTTCTAAGGAGGTCAGGTTATTGTTTGTCATCCTACTTTATTTTTAGCTTTCTCTTGAATATGTAACAAAATACCCACAGAAGGAGAGGTGTTTCCGTAAATACAGTAAATATGTTTTCCGGACTGACATTCGGCTGAGATGTGTCATGGGATTTAGTCCATAGGCACCTGATGAGTACACTCTTTTCAAATTGAGTACAGATGCTAAACTCTACCTGAATGTCATTCTTAATAATCTGTGTCAGTGTTAAAGTGATGATTTGCACTATAAAATACCTTTGAAATATTAAAATAATTTATCAGTATATTAGTAAGTCCAAATGCAAAAAAAGTAATTATAAAGAGAAAATGTTATACCAAATTGTGTGGCTAATTAGCAGGGCTCTGATTTCTAACTTCATGGTTTATAATGGACTTAAAGGAACTGTCTTTAATCTGAACCCAACTAATGGGCGCAAAAGCAGAAAGTTCAGAATGGGATAAGGCAAGACCAAGTAATCCGTACAGCATGGGACGTCAGCTGGGTTCACCAGGACTCAATATCTGCACTCTCTCCTTTGGTGACGCAGGTGACAAGTCTGTTACTCCACCTACATAGTGATATTATTGCTTTCCAATTAATGTCACTTTATAAAAGTATCATAATGACGCCAAAGGCTAACAACTGCGGTGGCCTGATAACTACAAATCCCTACCCCAGGGAGCACACAGACATGTCGCCACACGCCCCAGTAACGGGCAGGACTTTGGAACACAGACAGACATTCGAACCTGGTGAGGTTATAACTGAACTGTTGATTCTTCCTCAAGTGTTGTGAAGTTATGATTTAGGCAATGTATGACTGGAATCATTCATAATGTATAGGCACATTAACATAAATATTGCACAAGTATGCTTTTAACTTAAACTCAAAGATACAGAAACATGTTTCACTCTTCTCAGAGAACTCCGTGAGGAAGTAAGACTGACCATGCGCGTGCTCGTCCTGCTAACACTCTGACATTCATAAACAGTAGATTGCACTGCGATTTGTAAACGTTTTAAATTGCATAAACTTGTCATTGACTTCCCAAAACATTTTAACACTGCCCACTAAAACTCCTTTTTGTTTCAGCTAAGTAATCTCACATTTATTAGTTTTCAATAATGTTTACCATCTTTAAAGTGTTTCCATCCAAGAAAAAGTAAAATCCTATGCCAAAGTAGCCACGTGGTTGAAGAACACAGAGTAGCCAGAGAATTCTGGATGGTGAAGGCAATCTTCTAGCCCCCAGCAGCTTTACGGACACAGAGGAACACTAACTCACACATCTCTCCTTCACTCAAGTTCATTCTTGACTAGATCAAGCCTGTGTGCCTGCTTCAGGGGCATTTAAACTCTTCAAGGATTCCTTATGATCTTGACTAAATACACTAAGAAGAATGTGTCCTTTCCTACACAAAGAACCAGTGTCCTTTTGTGACTCGGGATATGTGGTCACCTAATTAAACAGATACCATGAATTTTGACCTTAAAATGTATTGCAGATATAAAGGCTCTGCCTAAACTAGGGAAGGTTTCATATCTTGTGGTCAATGATGGGAGCCCTTCATTCCCCAAAAGTGAATGATTTTGGGGCCATCAATGAAGAGGTAACAGCTGCCTGCTGCAGGACATGGTGCAGCACCTCTATCGACCCAGAGCACACGAAGATGCTGAGAACCACCACGGCGCAGCGTGTGCTCCCGGGCGGCCCATGCAGATGGAACGCACCCCACTCTGCACACACTGCCGGGGCTCATCCCCTTCCTCGCCTACGAGCTAAGAAAAGCTCCCCAGGGGTGTTATTGCTCCTACCCCAAAATACACAGAAAATAGATAAGAAGTTATTTCCAGTTCTTGGCCTTGAACAAATTTAAATACTGAAGAGTGGCATATTGGAAAGTAACAGAGTAAACAGTACATATTTGGGGGCAAATCACACATTGAATCAATTAAGAGCTCACCGTGATTAGGATTAGATCAAACGTAAGAGCAAAACATCAGCAGATTTTATCTGAATTCTGTAATCAGTACACAAGCTGCAGCAACATTAGAAAGCACGACAGCCCCTCCCACCCCCGGGAGAACAGTTTGTGCAAATAGTGGGTCTTTGTGTGTTTGAATTCCCACCACGTGAGGAAAAACGCAAGGTGCATGCTAATGACCTACAATTAACCAAATTAAAAAAGAAGAAAAATGCTAAAGGATGCCAGAGTGAGCAGCGGGGAAAGCCACACAAAGACCCACTATCCTGTAACTTGTTACAAACAGATTTTAACTGTGAATGAGAAACACGAGGGAGTGACCACAAGTGGCTCTAGCACTCGAGCGAAGTTAATGAGCAGGGCAGGAGGCGTCTGACCAGGGCTGCCCGCCTGCCCGCACGCTACTCAGACGTGGATAGTGGGTCTCTGGGGTGCTTTCCCACTGGAAGGCAACACTGGGTCCTACGAAAAGAAAAACGAGGAATAAAATGAACATAAAGCAAATTAAGTGGGTGAGAAAAAATTTAACTGATAACATGCAACATCAACTAAACAGATTTGAACTATTACCCTTCTCGACCTGTGGAAAACACAGTCACGTGCCGCTTAATGGTGGGGGCTCGGTTCTGAGAAGCACGTGCAATGGTGGGGGCGGCCCGGGCCGCGCACGAGCGGACGCCGGGGCAGTCTGCCGCACAGGGGGCGACCCTGTGCACCACCACCACCACGTGCGGGTCTGTTCTCGCCCAGACGTAACATTATGTGGCACATGACTGCATCCTAATTATGTAAAAAAATGAAACTGGTACTTACAAGGGCCCAAGAAACACAAATGGTAACCTAAAATTTAACCAGTTTTCACTGACTCATACACGCCTAGCTGTTCTCCCTTTAGAACAGCTTTTTAAAATTTGTTCTTTATTTCTTAGAGAAGGCTTAATTGGAGAAAGTGCTCCACCACAGAAAAGCAAGATAAACAACAACAACAAATCTGGAGAACCATCGCTTTTCATCGCGGACGAGATGAATGCCAAATGCTCTGGCACCCCGAGTGCCTCCGGGGCTCGAGCTGAAGATCTCCCTGACCCGGCAGGTCTGGGAGGGGCCTTCCTCTCTCACTCAGGAAAGGCGCCTCGGGCATTCCTAACTAATCAGGTAAACTGGCAAGAACTAAAAACTGCCAAACCACCAGCAGAGCTCTAAATGGTCACTCTTTTAGGGAACCCAGGTTGTTAAAATTTTCTTTACCATTTCTCCTGAGACCCTGTGATATTTGGAAATGTTCAAACCATAAAAATCTGGACTCCTCCCACCTCCAAATTCGGAAATTTAGTTGTGTTATCTAAAGGACAGTCTTCTCCCAGAGTGAGAACTATCTTTACAAGCTCCAAAGTAAAAATAATGCACAAATATTTCAAAATTACGTATAAAATAAATTCACAATACTTGCACTGAGTCATAAACATATCTTGGCTTTGGGTTACCATTTACATGTTCTCAAAAACTAAATTAAAATGAAAGGCTAAATCTATTAGATAATTTCATAAGAATGGTAAAAATATAAATTATGAAGTATTTTTGTAAAAATCCCAAAAGAGTAGGAAAAAGTGACTATTAATGCAAAGGCTAGGTAACTACCAAGAGATAATTTTTTGTAATACCCAATATCCCACTTAGAGATCCGGACCCTCATTCCAACAACAGTGACACAGATCTCGATTCATACATCTCTTGTGGCATGAGGTATCCACCTAAATAATCAGCTAGTAAGAGTTTTTAAAAAAACCAATTTAAACAGTTGTTTAATTTTATTGTTACCTGGATGATGTGTAAATATATGGGAAATAAATGAAGAGGTGGCAAAATTAATAGCACTTATACACCAAAAGGGTACTTTTTAATAGGTAAATAGGATACTTACTATGCACTTTATTGAGCTAAAAAACGCCACTGCACTCTGACAAGGACTGTGGCAAAGGGAAATTGCAGTACAGACTGCTGTTACACTGAAGAATCCATAAAAGAATTTAAAAAGTTCAGATAAAGTCTGATAGTAAGCTATATAATTTTTGAACTTGTAAAAAGTTCCTTTCTGCGTTTTCTTACTTTAAGCACTGGTACACACTTGCTGAGAGGGCGGAGCTCAGTGCCTGGCCTGGGAGAAGAATAAACGCAGTGCAGCACGTTCAAGCCTGGGCACTAGTTGAGAGGGAGAGAGTCGCATTACTCACACTGTTGGCTTGGATCTGAGTCTGTCGTCATCTTAACGTAGTTCGAAGGGAAGAGACCGGTCACCCCGTTGATTTCTCCCTGCCACCAGTCGGGATCATCCTTGTTCAAAACGTTGATGACCTGTCCCTTGGAGAAGTTTAGCTCATCCTCGTTATTTGCTACATAGTCGTACATGGCAATCACCTGACACACTACAAGAAAAAGGACAAAATAACATTTAACAAATTAATTATTCCTACAAGGGTCACATGTCAAAATTCCCCCCAAATTTAAATTACTCTAATATTAAATGTTAAAATTAGCCTAACTTTTTCTTTCCATTTGCTCTCTCTCACCCTCCTTCTCCCATTCCATTTTAGAAAAACTAGAATTTCCAAAGTACAGTTAAAAATCGAAGTGAACTGCTATGCTTTAAGTCTGATGGTGTAGTCATTTCACACTGAGAAATTTTAAGGACTAAAGGGGTCACGTATCACTGGACAGCTGCTGTTCCTCCACAGAACGCTTTAGAAGAGCAGCTCTCAGCGCACCACACTTCCAGGCAGCAGCATGGAAAGCACAGTACTCAGCGTTTCTCAGAGTCACATAATCTGAAAAGTCGGTGGATGCCAACGAACGCCCCCCCCCCCGCCGGCCCCCGCCGTGAGGCAACACCAGCCACCCCACTCCGTACCAGGGTGGAAGGCGGGTGTTGTTCTTTCACTGCTCGGACCCAGGAGTTTAACGTGGCTGGCAGGGAACCATCCTTTCTGTCTTTTTTTGCCTCTGGCCTGTAAAATTAGCAAAATGAGTAGGAAAGATCAGATGAAAAGCAATTACTGAGACCTACACTAAAAATGAGAAAAAGCCTGGGTAGTAGGGAATTTAACCTTGCTCAAGATAGATCTGGTTTTTGTCTTTGGATCCCGGGAGGTCATCTCTAAACCTCTGGGATATTGTGACTGGTGAGTGCCTTAGTTTACTTGGGGGCCTTGACCATGGCAGACAGGCTAACAGTGTGATTTACGGTGGGTGCTCTGGGTCAACTGAACTGCTGGGGAAACTAGAGACTGCGTTCAGCCATATAAGCAGCCAACTGTGTCTATGTGATAGAGCCCCAACAAAACGCTAGACACCAAGGTCAAGTGAGCTCCTTTGCTGGGCGAGCCTCTGTGGGTGATGCTGCCGAGGCCAGTGCTCATGGCGCCACCGTGAGAGGACGCTGGCGGAGCTGTGTTTGGAGCCCCCGATCCTGCCCCACACATCTTGTCCGCTGGCTGGTTTGGATTTAAATTCTTTTGCTGTCATAAATTGTAACCATGAATATCATACAGCAGTCCCCCTTAATCCACGATTTCTTTTTCTAATTTGTTACCCACAGTCAACTGCAGTCTGAAAACATTCAATAAAAAATTGCAGAAACGAACAATTCCTAAGTTTTAGGTTGCGCACTGTTCCGAGGGCATGATGAAACCTCCCAGTGTCCCCTCTGTCACACCCCGGACGTGATGAGTCACCCCCTTGCCCAGTGTATCCACACTGCCTTCACCACCTGCCTGTGGGCTAGTAGCCACCCAGGCTACCACATTCACTGCCACGACATCTCAGTGTTTGTGTTCAAACACCCTTGTCTGACTTCACCAGGGCCGCAGTGCACAAGAGCAGTGAGGCAGGCAACTCAGCTACACCACAGAGAAACTGGGAAGTACTTCCTTTAAACGAGAAGGGTGAGTACCTCACAGTAAGACATTCTGACAGAGACCACATTTACATAACTTTTATTACAGTATACTGCTGTCCTTGTTCTGTTTTACTATTGTGTAGTAATTGCTGTTAATCTCTTACTATGTCTAATTTATAAATTAAACACTACCATAGACATACATGTAGAGGAAAACAGTACATGCAGGGTTCAATACTACCTGCATCCACTGGGGGGGGTCTCAGAACAAATCGCCCTCGGATAAGGAGGGGCTACTCTTGTTTTTTAGCAAGTCCTGTGAGTCCTTCTAGCAAATTATTGAACTTCAGAGTGGTCCTGGGGACCTCCAAACTTTCCACTGGTGTCAGAAGTAAGGCTGGTCTTGGGGACCCCTAAATTCTGCATTGGCCTTCCAGGTCAAACTAGAAGACTCAATGTGCATCTCAAAATGCAGCTGAAAACACTATTTGTAGAAATCTATTTGGAGATCTTCAGGCTCAGAGTTACCTACATATTTTACATAAATAATATTTATAAACTAAAAAGACTTTTCTAGAGTTTTTTATTTTTTAAGAGTTCTAATAAGCTCAAGTCAACACTTAGAATGGAGCCGTAAACACCTCCTGGGCCGTGTGTGTCGTCAGGAGACCCCCCACAAAACGTGCGGAGAGCCGTGTTTCCCGCTTCGGTGGGCTGCTCTTCAGAGCAAATGGGAAGGTGCAATTTCAGGGGGTTATTCAAGAAGATACTGAGTTTTGAACATCCACTGTTCTTTAGGAATTTCAAGACTGATTTGCAAGAATAAAGCTATATTTACCCTCCTTATTACAATCATATTATCATCAATCTTACATAAAAATACAGCTGTTGTACCTCTCCTCATCTTTTTAAAAAAATCCTTAACTGAGGATATGTTCACTGATTTGAGAGAGAGGAAGGGAGGGGGAGAGTCAGAGAGAGAGAAACACCAATGTAAGAAAGAAACCTCTATCGGTTGCCTTCTGCTCACGCTCCGACTGGAGGTCAAACCTACAGCCTAGGTATGTGCCCTGACCGGGAACTGAACCCACAACTTTTGGTGTACAGGACAATGTTCCAACCAACTGAGCCACCTGGTCAGGGCCCCTCTCATCATTTTTTAATCCTAAAATGCTGCTTAGTTTTAACAAGCAAAGAAATTTTAGTAGAGAGAAAAAACCGGAATCAAAACATTTGCAATAACTGTCTGTGTTAACACTTTAGGGACCCAAACCAGCCTCACGTCGGCTTGCACTTCCTTTCCTTGCTCTGATGCTGCAAACACACAGGCCACGGCGGACAGCACAACGGGCAGCATCTCCTGAGTACACAGCCTGGAGCGTGTTGTCTTCCCCTAGAGGCCACGCTGTGAGACACCAGGCGAAGACGACACTACGCTTTCCTTTAAGAGGTGTCTGTGGTTTGTTAACGCAGGTATTATTGAAAAACAGTTACGTCTTTAGAGAGAGAGAGTTATTCTTCATACTGTTACTGATGTCATTTCAACTGTGCTCCAAATGAACAGTGAAAAGACTAGCGAGAAACATTACACACTAAAATGTTAATACAGATTACCTCCATGTGGTATGATTATAGGTGATTTGAAATTATTAGTTTTATTTTTAATGTGCTTGCAATACTTTAAAAAATTGATAGATGTTATTTCAAGATCATTACCTGCAACTCCCCTTGCCACCACCCACTTGTATTTTTCTTTAAAATTAGTATTAACTGCCCCGGTGCAAGGCTAAGTTGTTCAGAACCAGAAGCCACATATGCTGAAGTTACTTGAGCAATCTCTGAAAAGAAAAGAAAAGAAGAAACTATGAATTCAAGACTATTAAACACTTCAGTAATTTCCTTACTTCGTTACTATACATACCAGGCTTCTTGTTTGATGTTCCAGATTTGCTCGCACTCCCAAAACTCTGTAAGGAAAAGATACTCTGTTTTATCATCTTCCAAAAATCCAAGTGTAAAAGTACAAAGGTTACTAGGAATTAGAAATATCCAATTCCCATGATGCTTGTTTCTTTAAATGAAGAGCCAAGTGACAATTAGCCTTATGTTAACCAAAAAGCTAGGAATCCAACACTTATAGAGTGACCTGGTCTGCTCAGAGTATAACAGACACCAGTGACTGAGGTCAGCACCCGCTGACTCAGCAGGAGAGCTTATTTCTGAATCTCTCCTGAACATTAAATGTCACCATCTGGGCCAAATACACCCCATTTATCGATGGGGTCAGGACCACATACAACCTGTGTTAAGGCATCTGTGTTTTGCTGCATAGGAGGCAGTTTTTCTTTTTCTTTTCTTTTTTTTTTTTTTGGCGATGTTTCTCCCAAACCTGACCTAAGAACAAAAAATCCTTACTCCAGCAACTATGACCTGTTTGACTTTATGGGCTAGGCTGGGCCGACCACATTTCCTCTTTTTAGAAATGTGAATAAGAAATGGGAAGAGTTGACATTTTTTCTGTTGGTCGACGCAGCTGTAGTAACAGTACTGTAGCAGAGTTGATGGTAGTCAAGAGCTAACATTTTTTGAGCACTTACTATGTAATAGACACTGTTGTAAGAGTGTTACATATTTAAATTCACTTTGAGAAGTTTCACAATAAACACTACTACGTAATTACGATTATCCCCATTTTACAGAGAAGGAATCAGGCACAGGAAGGCGCAGTGACCTGTCTCAGGCACCTGGCCTCTGACTGGTGCAGCCAGAAGTCAATCCAGAGTCTCAGAGGCTTTCCACTGAGGTCTGTGTGGTTCGTGGATCCCTGGGGGCAGTCCTGGAGCCCCGAGTCAGGGATGTGGGAGACGCGAGCTGTTTTCACAATATACTGAGACATTATTCGCTGACGCCTCAGCAGGAATCACGGCAGCGATGCCAAACTGTACTGGTATCAGAGTGCTCTTCGCAGTTGTGTGCTCCGAACAAAACAGACAAAGCCAGTTGCACTTAAGAGTCTCCTTGATCCAGCAGTAAAAGATTTATCAAATCTTAGTCCTTAAGTACACATCTGTTAAAAATTCTGTGTGACTAAATGAAGTGTGCTTAAAGCATTTCTGCTTCATAATGAAGTATGAAGGTGGACTCAAAGAAAAGCACACATGATTAAATTGTGAGCTAAACTAGCTTTTTCATGGAACAACATTTTTGTTTGAAAAAAATAATGAATGACAAATTATTCAGACTTGGGATTTAGCATACCTCAAAAATGAAGTAATAAGTTTGTTACTTTAAGAAAAGCAGCTGACAGATTTTTGCCAATGATAAAATTCAAGCTTTGAAGGGCAAACTAAAATTTTGGAAAACTTTGATCTACCACCATGAGCTGGACTTAAACGATTTTTCTATGAGATCAGTGGTGATGTTGACAAATGTGATTTTTTTTTATATTATATAATGAAATGTGTCAGAGTGCAGGGACTATTTGTATAACTCAGTGATTCAGTATATCCTAAACGCCCAATGAATGATGTTACTACACAATGCAAGGGAAAAGATCTAGTCAATGCATTAAAATCCAGTGAATTTTAATGTAACAATAAGAAATGTTCACTGATAGGCCTTCAGATTTCATGTTGCAACAAATCTATCACAACAAGTGAACACTTGGCAAGTTTTACTGTAGGAATATCAGGGAATAATATCCAGTTATCTGAAAATGTTTTTAATATGCTTCCCTGTTTTTTACCATACATGAAGTTGAATTTTCTTCATATATTTCAACCAAAAGAATGTATCACAACAGACTAAATACAGAAACAGATATGAAAATCTAGCTGTCTTCAATTAAGCCAAGTATTAGAGTGGTTTTCAAAAATATAAAACAATGCCACTCTTTTTATAAAATGTTTTTTTTAAAGTAATTTTTTCATGGGAAGCAAGTTATTTAAGTTACCATGCAATGAGTTTAATTTTGCTATTTTCAAATAAATTAAGAATATTTTTAGAATTTCAGTTTTAATTTCTAGTACAGAAAGCATCACTTGATATAGCCCCCCCTTCCCCAAACCCCCTTTGGAGTTCCCAGTAATTTTTAAGAATGTAAAAAGTTCCTGAGACCAAAAAGCTTCAGAACTGCTGCAGTAATCCACACTGCTGGAGGGACAGAAAACAGCAGGAACTCAGAATCCAGGCCGATCACACGAATGTCAGAGCCTTCCCTACTTTCAGTTCTGAGGCCCAGCCCTACCCTGCGGCTCTTGTTTTCAGCCTTTCATGAAGTCCTGCTCCCTGGTCTCTCTAGTAGGATCCCTGATAAATTCTCTCTTACTGGGGCTCTGTTTTAGGTATGAGCCTTGACAAACAAGAACGGAACGGTTCTGTTTCTATACCAAAGTAACTCTACCTCTTGGTCTTTGGGTTTGACATAATTTGACGGAAAAATTCCAGTCCTGTCTCCAATACTTCCTGTCCACCATTCTCCATCCTTCTGTGTCACCAATATTTCTTCACCTTCTGAGAAGGTCAGATCTCCAGGTTCTACACTCGAATACGGATAAAGTGCAATATACTCTGTAGGAAACAAAACAAAAGGGAACTAATTTTGTAAGATTGAAGAAGGTAAAAAAATTATATTAATTTTTAAGATACTGAGTAAATTCAGTATAAAAAGATCTTATGACTTAAGGAAACTTAATATAAAGAGATGTGTAAACAGAAAAAAAAAGAGTGAAGCAACTATTTAGTAATTTCTTTTTCTCTTTTTTTATAAGTCCTTCAACCTTGTTTTATTCTTAAAGTTGTTTTGGTTATGGTAGGTCTATTATATTTACACATTAATTTTACAGTCATTTTGTCAATTTCAAAATAAAGGTCTGCTTAGATTTTTTTTGTGTGTGTTGACTGGCTTTATTTTTTTAAAATTTATTTTAATCATTGTTCAAGTAGAAAAGATTGTTTGATTTCACATAAAGTTTTATTGTGAGATTTTAAAAAATTGTACCATCATCATCATCATATCAGAGAGAATAATCCCCATACTATAAAAACTTAGCAGTATCTCCACTTTATAGAGTCAAAATATGAGAAAGGTTTTCAACCTCTTCCACAAAATATATTTTAATTAGTTGCTTTCTCTTTAATTCTTTTATATATACAGTTATCAAAACACCCAATATTCATCCAACATCAATATTAGAGGCCAAATTCCATCACAAGGAGCCCGCCCCTAGCCCAGTGTGTGGCATGGAGCAGATGCTCGATAAACATTTCATAACGACTGACCTCAACTGACATGTCTGTGTTTTACTATTGGCTTTGGGTTGGGTTCCTGTGATTGTACTTTAGGAAAAGTAGTCAACGCCCAGGTTTTAGGGACCTTTCTGTTTCTTTTGAGTTTTAATGTGTCAGCATGGAATTTGATCTGTATATCATAACCTGGAGATGACCAGAAACACTATCTAGAACCTATTTATTATTCGAATTTCCAGTATTACTCAGTTTAGCTGATTTAGCCAAATAAAAATGATTACAAGGTTTAGGTCTGCTGCAACAAGCAAGGTCCTTTCCAAAACGCTCCTTCCTCACTGCCGTCCTAGGCTCCTCTCACAACACTCGTGCCACAGCCGCCGTGGGGCTCCAGCCGCGCCGGCGCCCCGGAGCTCCGGGCCTTTCACAGCGATGCCGCCTTGGCCCACACCATCCCTTCTGTCCACAGAGCCGCCTCTTCCTCTGTCACTGTGCAAGACCCTACTCACTGTTTAACAGGACGCAACACTGCCACCTCTGTGGGTTCATGGGTGCTGCCCAAAATTGTGTTTTGTTCACTCACTATAGAATTTATCCCATTTTCCCCCACTGCTCTGTGAGCTTGGAGGCTGTGTTTTATTCATCCCTGAATATCTGAGGCTGTAGCATGGAACCTCTAATTGTAGTAGATACTGGATAAATGGTTTAAGTCAGCATTAAACTGCTTTTCTTCAGCAACATAAACATAAAATGTACTTCAACTATTAACTAATTATATACTGAACATATACAATTCACTTCTAAGCCTACAGGGTGGGGCAAAAGTAGTTTACAGTTCTTTGTATGGAAAAATAACACAATAATTAATAAATAATAATATAAAACAAACTGTTTCACATACTCACAACTGTAAACCTATTTCTGCCCCACCCTGTACGTAACTATTAATGAAAAAAGTGCCTGCCAAGAAGGTAGACAATCTCTCATTTTTTCAGCACAAGATCAAAACAATTTTAGTCAAACAATCCTAAGGGCTATAAATATTTTTCTTTGTAATATTTATGATAAAGTGTATTTTGCTTTCAAATCCTATTTAATGATTTATATGGTACACTGTAATTAAAATGAGATTGGTAAATAACTAAATGTACTAAAGTTTCTCTATAGCCTAAACATCTATAATCTGGATATATAATAGCAGAAAAACAAAAACCTTTGTGCTATCTTATTGAAATGCTTTTTATTTCTGATCTTATTTATCAAGGCAGTATACGGCGAATTTTTACAGTACTTACTTTTGAAAACTGCCAAGTACATTCAGTCATATTTTTTCTATATCCTCAATCTTTGTGTGAAATAGGCAAGGGGCAGGTTTTCCTAACCTCACTTTACCACTGAAGACACACAGGCAGGGAGAATGACAACTGTGGGAAGTCAGATCATTGGTCAGTAGCTAATCTGACTCCCACCTAATTTACAAACTGTCAAGAGCTCACCATCTCCAACTGTACAGGCTGCAGAGGTAGGTTTCTTGTTTACAGCTGCATACAAAGCTTCTGGCCTGCCAAATAAACACACACACAGATTAAAAAAAAATGATGAAAAAGAAAAGGACATCAACAATCAAAAAACAAAAAGGTATTTGATGAATACAGCAGGTGTTTAGCAGCTCATTCTTTCTAAAATTAGTCTAAATATTGTCTCAATACACAGGCTATAAAATACTCTCATACACAAAATCTTAGTGGATTAAGGACTACCCAATATAAAACTTCTAAACTTTTAATAGATTAATTTCAACATGACTATCAATAGTTTTTCAAATGTGCAATTATTTTGCCTTTCTAAAGGAACGTGACACAAATGCATCAGTAAGTGGGCAGTTATTTGGTAAAGCACATGTGGCTCAGTGTAAGGAAAACAGGGATCATATAGACATTTTATTATTTGTTTAGCACATACTACATTAGAAAATTTATATTATGTTTGTTATGTTGTGTTATGTTATGTTATGTTATATTACTGGGCAACATCAGACAATAATAAAAATAACACAACTAAATTTCTAATTTTACCCAGGAAGCTGTTCTCAAAAATCGGGCAAAAGTGCTGAGTGTAAGAACCAGACATCTGCAGGATGCACCGAGGCTGCCCAGGACTCGTGAGCAGGTTATACAGGGAGGCCGTTTTCGGGCAGAGTGGGCCTTACTAACTGTAACTCACGGTGACAACGGAATGGACTGCACTGTTCAGTGCTAACTCTCCGTGACTGTGGGTTTTCAGGTTACATGCCTTATCTGTTAGACAAGGTCAGTAACTGCATGAAAAGTCAGAAGAAATGCCCTTTAAAAAGAATTTTGACTTAAGTTTTTTTCTCTGTAAAATACCATGGAATTTAAATAAGCTAACTCCTATAAAGGGCCAGCATACATGTGTAACTGTTGTTACTGTTATTATTACACACTTCTAAATCTAAAATTCCACATCAGTCTGAAAAGTGAATTTCAGCATTTGAAAGAAAAACTGATACACGGAATCTCAGCAAAGAGTTTAAAAAGATAATTTAGTGTATTCTTGTCATTCAGTTAATTAAAAAAACCTGAAGATTAAGGTTATTCCATAAAGCCTGGCAAAAACAGCAGAATCAGACCTCGAACTTTTTGATTTCCAAAGACCAGTCCCTTTTCATTAAATCGGACTGCTTTTCTATACTGACCACAAAAAACACAAGAGACAGTTCGCCGTGGCCATACCAGAGTACTTATTTCCTTGTATCACAGAAATGTGATGACCTGTCTCCCCTATAGACTGGGAACTAAAGGCCAGGGACCTTCTTTAGTTTCTGCTTTTTGTTCATTTGAAAGGGTACTTGTTTGCTCCTCTCCTTATTCACTGAATTGATATGACTGAGCAGCGACTATGCATTAAGATTATACTAGGCAGTGTTCACTTTTGTATTTGGATATTAAAAATGATTCCAACCGAAAAAAATAAAAATAAAAAAGATTACAGCCGTCATGGAAAACTTAATAAAACAAATTTTTTAAAAAGAAGATGCAGACCTAATTAATTAGGTTTATGACCTAATAAGGAGTATGTAAGGAAGTAAGTAAATAACTACAATGCTGTGTGTTGTGAGTGATAAGAGGGGCGATCTTCCTGGAGCTCTGGAGGCCCAGAGTGGGAATGCCCCACTCGGCAAAGAGGGGGCCCTCAGTAAAGGTTTATTTAAATACTGACAATTTAAAGTAAAAACAGGAGAGAAATGCTCCAAAGGAAATGAAAAGTAATCTTGCTAAGTGACCTGATGGTACAAAGAAAACCACAAATGTGCAATTTTAAGCACTCTGAAAACTTCCAGAATCTGAAATAACTGTAGTAAATGATACTCTAAAACTGGTACAGATACCTGAACGCCCTTTTCCACTCTGGGAATGGCCGACCTCTCTGTTGTTCAAACCCAAATGTAGACTTCTTGTTTTCCTGCACAGCCAGCCATACACACTCACTCACTCACTGGTGGAAACACCAACATCCACACCTCATGTGAAAACACAGAAATGCTTACTCTTCCCGCTTGACTTCACTCCCAGGGATGATTTTGACATAAGATTTTGGAAACCACCCTCTTCCTCCATGGACCTCCCCAAACCACCAATTTTCTTGTTGCTCCAAGACAGTAATAATATCATGTTTTGAGAAGTTCAAGTGGTTATCTTTCTTTGCAGTCCAGGAACAAAGGGCCTGTGCTTTCAGGTTTTCTACAACCTGTCCCTGTAAATACAAAACCACAAAATTAAAAAACCAAAGATAACCATGATTTCTGTTTCCTAGGAGGTAACATACCCCCTGTTCAAACAGCAGACCACTGTGGTGGGGTGGTGTCTTATTACCAAAGGTGACTTAAGATAACCTTAATCTACTGGCTGAAAAGTACCTGTGTCAGACAACTATCTGAGGAGCCTTCTGTTAAGTTAAAGACTGAACACCCACCATTCCGGGAAGCACCCTGGCATTAAGTATCACTGGTGTGGGAGGTGAACACTGGCTACTCTCTGCATAAGAGAACAAATGAAAAGGGCAAGAGTTGCTGCAAGCCCTTCCTCCCCTGCAGGGTCCAATGTCTCCTCGCTGCAGTGGATGCACTTTACTCAACTAGGAATGGAGATGTGGTCGTGCTAAGCCTCCCCAGTCTTCTGCCTTGTGTCCTCTCTGTATTCTTATTCTTCTTTCTTTCCCTCCTGTCTCAGAGAAGGAGTGGTTTTGGTTGGTTGACAAGGCTAACTCTTCATCCAAATTTCTTAAAAGAAAGAACAGTGTTGAACTTCTTTCCAATTTCACCCCTCAACCCATTCTAACTTAGGTTCTGCACCCATTACACTACTGAGCCTCCTCTTGACAAGGTCATTGATGACAACAAAGCCAAAAGCTTCTCCTGAACTTCATTTTCTCTGGTCTCTGAACAGTGCTGATGTAACTAAAACCCGTGGAGTTGCTGAGGCTCTCTCTCTGGTGATGGATGGCTCTTCTTTGGTCCAGCCTCTTTCCTTTCCTGTTTCACGTGTTTTCCCTAAACAATTTTATTTATGCCTCTGACTACTCAAATCTACATCTTAATTTTAACTTCATCCCTGAAATATGGACTTGGAAATCACACTGCCCACTGGGCTTTCCCGCCAGGATGTCCTTAATAGATACCTAAGGTGCAAGTCTGAAAAGCAATCAGGTTAGAACCTACCACACTCACTTCTCCTACAATGACTGCTACCCAAGGCATAATAATCACCACCCTTTCAGATACTCAGACTGAAGATCCTGAAGAGGGATCTGTAACTTCAACTTCTTCCTTCCTTTCCACATTCAATGGACTACCAATTTTATGTCAATTCCTAATGCTGCTAAAAATCTATCTCCTCCTCTGTACATTTTCCTTACTATGACACTGATTCATTACATCAGCTCTTATTACTGAGCTGTTGCAATATCTTCCCTTACCTGGTCTCCTTCCTTTACTTCCTTCCACCAATCTGGCCTCTACACTGCTGCCAGAGTTATCGTTCTAAAATATACATCTAACTCTTCTCTTAAAAACCTTTTGGGGCTTTTCACAGCCAAGGTGCTTGTATGGCATTACATGGTTCACAAATAAACTTCAACCTTTATCTCAAACTTCACTTCTTAACTCTTTCTCCATCAATCCTGTACTCTAGCCACATTATAAATAATTCTCTTATTGTAAAATACCTTTGTTATAACACTTCTCATACTTTACCATTGTTTATATGTCTGTCTCATGAGATTATGACTTCTTAATGGCAGGGATTTTTCCATTAAATTTCTAGCACACAATAAAATGCCTGGCACCTATACTCACACAATAAACATTGTTTGAGTGAAAGTGAAATTAACACTGTTTGAGTGAAAACTGATGAAGTCTGCAATTCTTAAAAATAATGTTAATGTAACAATGCTTGCAATGGTTACATCTAAGTCAGAGGTTAAATATATATACCACAGTTTCCACACAAATGACTTATTTAAGAAAAAAGCAAACGAACAAAAAACCCCCAAAACCTCCAAGCCCAAATCTCTACTTATGACAATTACAAATTAAGAACACCATACTCTGATTGTAAAAAATGGTATTTTGACTTTGGAAGTCTTAGCTGCTGTCAACTTGACATTATGAGAATGAATTGTTGAAAAGCCTCTAAGTAATAATAATTTCTTCATGTCACATGATAATGATAAGAACAAAATTGAATGCTACAAATGCTGGTTAAATGCCTTTGTACAAACATCTTCCTTCTGTTTTACACGAAGCAGGAGCAATGTCAAAGAATAAAGCACACAAGAATTGAAGACACATACCTGTCCATGAATAGGTGACACAGAACCAGGGGACACGGTGCGAGTAAAAGCTGATTTTTTCTGCCACGAAGTATTAACAGTTAGGTTTGAAAAAGATACATTTTGATAATTAGTCGCTGATGCCGGCTGATTTGAAGACTGTGATCTGTAAATATAACACTTTGATATAAGTATATTTAATTGTTTAAGATCTAATGAGATACTACCAATGTGTCAATTTGTATATAATATACACAATATTTAAACACAACTTGAGGAAAAAAGAATTCATGAACAAACTACTGACCTATGTTTTAATCAATTTCAGTATTAAAACTAAAACAGGAGATACTCTTGGAGAGTACAGTCCAGGTTAAAACATGATTAAGTAGCAGGCTTAACATAAATACATATTAGGTATCCGTGCATCTGCAGAGCTATATAAACTCCACAGTTAGCTAAAAACTTACTCAGAAGAAGGTGAGGTAGCAGATAAAGATACTGTAGGAGGAAGTAAGGCCTTCTTAGGAGATACAGATTTTTCACTTGATGGCATTTTTTCTACATAATTGCATGGAAACCAGCCAAAATTTCCTTGGAAACTACCATAAAGCCAACCAGGTTCTCCTGTGGTTTTTTCATCAACCTATGGAAACAAACAAAAAAAGGTTAGCAGTGGTTAGAAAGCCACACATTTACAATGGAGAGTGATGCAGACTTGAACACAGCCATTGCAACACTGCAAGAGCTGATCTGATGACCAAGATGGTCACCAGGCGGCTAACGGGTGGCCGTGTACGCCACATGGACATGCTAGACCACTGGGTGCTTTGCATCCCAGTCGGGACACAGCAAGATTCTTTGTGCTATTCAGAGTGGCGTGCAACGTAAAACGTATGGATTGTTTATTTCTGGAATTTCCATTTACTATTTTTAGACCATGGTTGACCATGGGTAACCGAAATCACAGAAAGTGAAACTGAAGACAACAAAGACATTACATTGTATTCAGCTTATGTGAAAAAAGACTTTGTTTCCTACCTGTATTATATCCCCAGAATTAAAACTCATCTCATCATGGTTCCTCGCTTCAAAGCGATACAAAGCTCTGTAATTCACTAAATCACTAGCTGGCTCACCTAGAGAGAAGATAATAGTCATTATTTGCTACTTTCATTTATACATCTTTGCTCTGACTCAATAAAGAACACTTAAAACCTGAAAGAAAAAATTAAGCATCAGTGTGATGAAAATCCATTTGTACGTCTTGTTAGGATTTAAACCTCTTGATGTCACAGAGTCACCGTCAAAGCAAACAAGGACGCTCCTCGGACGTAAGGCTGCAGGCAGTAAAACAAAGAGAAAACCTGCAGGGCTCCCCATGCCCAGGGACCTACAGGAGCCGTGGAGGCTGAGCCCTGCCAAGTGAAAGGAGACTACGGAGCAAGCGGCTTAGTTTGATCCGTGAAGTCAAGAACATAACAGGGAAGAAGAGCACAAAAAGGGAGGCCACACGTGAGAAGATCAGCATTAAGCATGGTCGACCGAAGGAAGAGCTATACATCTGTCAGTATGGTTCCAGAAGAACAGCAGAAAAGCTCACACATACACTAGACTTGATAAGACTAAAAATATTTTACTTCGTTCATTTGTAGAACAAATGCTTTAGCTTATAAAATTTTTAACACATTGAATTGCTGAGGATTTAATTATTTGTATATCTTGTATATCTGAAAAAGAAATAATAATAATAATAATAATAATAATAATAATAATAATAATAATAATAATAGCAGCAGCCCTGATTGGTGTGGCTCAGTGGGTTGAGCACTGTCCTGCTAACCAAAAGGTCGCTGGTTCAATTCCCTGTCTGGGCACATGCCTGGGTTGTGGGCCAGGTCCCCAGTTGGAAGCATGAGAGAGGCAATCAATTGATATTTTTCTCCCTTCTCTTCTCTTTACAAGTAAATATAATCTTTTTTTTAAAAATATAAAAGTATTTTAAGAATTGACTCTGAGGTACATCAGAAACAAAGTATATATTCTAAAAAAATTTCAATGTACAAAGACGTAAAATTTTATTGTTTCATTAAAATAAACAATTTAGTTACAGTGGCTGAACAAATATTTAAAACTGTTTACTTCAATTACGAAAACCAGGCCATGGTCTGTTCATAATGATGATTACTTTCTTTTCTCAATGTTGTTTTAAGATTTCTATCCTCAGTCTGTTTTAATGAGCCTACCCAGTTCTCTTCCAAGTTTAATTTAGAAGTTTTTTCTCTGATTCTAAGATAATCATCCGTTTTAATTTTCTTTTTTTGCTTCTCATCAGAATCTTTTTTTCTTTTGTTGGTCTGTCTCAGAAAAATAAAATCTTTTATTTTTATTTTTATCCTTACATCGTTTCTCCTCGGTTTTCTTTTCCTCTTCTTGAACTTTTTCTTGTGTCTTTTCTTCCTGGAGTCGCTTTTGTTTTTCTTCTCCCTCCTTTCTAAGATTTTCTTTCCATAAATTTTCTTTTCCTTGCTTTGCTTTCCTTTACATAAAAGAGAAAGAGTTTGCACAATGTCCTAAAATTTTTTAAATGAAAATATAATACATCTCGCTCCTGTCAAGCTTAAACAATATTTTAGATATAAAACATATTATATATAATCTTATATAATTATTTATTACATAGCAAGGAGATATGAGTAGCAGGATACGGAGAAGCAGAGTGCAAGGGAAAACCAGTGAACTGAGGAACCCTGGACAAACAGATGGGCTGAGGAGTATGACTGACAACTTCCCCACACCCTCAGATTCCTTCCTGCCAGCCAGCCTCCCAAGCCACACCCCTCCAAAAGAGGAAAAGACCTGAAATGGAATTCTTAAAAAAAAAAATCTAAAAATTATATCTTAATATCCTTCCCTTCTCTGCAGATTCTGCATGAGGACTGCCTTCCAACTCTTACTCCCATCGTCCCAGCTAACACCCCTGAGCCTGGAGTTTAGTCACTGCTGTGGTAATAGGAAACACTCAGATAAAGTATCTGCTTTTTATTTGATTGCTTCAAAGTCTTTTTCACTTGTTAGATAATAGAGCATTTTCCCTCTAGAAGTCCATGCTTGTGTACATGTTTCTATGAGTTCTGATGAACCTATACCTTGGTATCCAGTTGGTCAAGGTAATCTGTGCCCAGGCTTTGTTATTTTAGTATTATAACTAATGCTCACTATAGTTCTTCCTTGCATATATTTTTATGAAATTACTGGGAGACAGAGTTGTCACCACTAAATTTAGGAACTTTTCCAAGTCTCAGCACACACTAACGGGGCAGTGAAAACTTAGATACATCCCTGGGACCTGCAGACCGGCCTTTTATGCTCCAGCAAGACAGAAAACTTGGCTGAATTCCATGTCTCTATGCCTATAACCCCTGGCGGAACTTAAAAATCCTGGATTAATTCCAAAAACTGTAGACCCACGGAGTCACCACCCCTTCCCCCTCATCCTCAAACTGTCTTATTCTTTATACTCCTGGTTCATTATCCTATAACTTTAAGCTTCCTCTCAATCCATTGCAAATCCTCCTACACCCTCTATCACTTCACAAAATGCTTCCCAGCACTTTTTATAAGTTGAGGGCCCTGCTTCTCTTGTAGTTCTTACTTGATTTCATCTAAAATTCCCTGTCCCACTTCCTAGTAACTTTCCCTGATATTGTCTCAAGTTCATAATGACCCAATCCAGCCTTTATTTGGATTCCCACAGCATTGTAAACACCACTATCAGAGTAGTTGCCACATATTTACTGGGATAAAGAAAACACCAGAGAGTTAAGAGAATATAAAATTAAATTTTGGTCAAGTTTCTTATGTATGAGTCAGTGGATGAGAAACTTTTCCAGAACTGAAAGATGCCTCAGAAGCTGGACGGAGGGCAAAGAGGCCACATCTATACTGTGAAAACCTGACTATTACCAACAGCTTGAGACGGGGGAAACAGACAAGACATAGTATTAAGACCTAGCTCTGGACTGATCCTACACGTGCTTCTGTTCTGATCTCTTTCCTCCATTACAAGTAGGATAATGACTGAGGATGATGAGTGAAATGAAAATGTGTACCACTATTGCGGTGTGTTGCCCTAAAAGACACTGTGAGCGGTGATGAAGCAGTGACAAGATACTTGTATGTGTCAACAGAAAATTCAGTCACCACACAGTTCCCTTGGGCAATATTACAAGGCACAAGTTAAGTGGCAAATAAGAGCCTTAACAGTTTGAACTTCACTGTCTCTACTTCTCTATTAGTCTAGCATCTTTTGTTAGGGGCCACAAATGTAGGGGTCTTGGAGTAAAGAGTAATATAGCTATTTGTTTAGCTGTCTGAATTTCCTACTAGAATTATGTATGAAGAATCTAGGAGCAAAAGTAACCCAGTCTATCTACCTGTATCACACACTACAGCACCCACTCAAATTAAAATGTGTTGGGAATGACCATTCTGAAGCCACTAAGCAAAGAGGCTGAGGCCTGGCCCTGGCCAGTGTGGCTCAGTTGGTTGGAGCATTGTCATGTAACCTAGGGGTTGAGGGTTCAACTCCTGGTCAGGGCACATGCCTACATTGTACATTCATTTCCCAGTCAGGGCACTTATGATCTCCGGTTTGGGTGCATATGGGAGGCAACCAATTCATGCTTCTCTTTTGCATCGATGTTTCTTTCTCTCCCCTCCTGCATCTCTCAAAGCAATGAAAAAATGTCCTTGGGTGAAGAAGAAGGGGAGGGGAGGGGAGGGGAGGAGAGGGAAGCAGGAGGGAAGAGAGGCAGGAGGGAAGAGAAGCAGGAGGGGAGAGAAGTGGGAGGGGAGGGGAGAGAAAAAGAGGCCTGCTATATGGTAAGGTGTCCTTCCGGCCTCCCAATAACTATTAGCTCTTTTGTGGGTATTACTCCTGTGCTCCAAGGAAAAGGAATGCTGGTTCATTAATATTTGTTAATTACACTAATTTTTGACACTAGAGAACTTGAGAGAAACAGAAACGTATTAGGAACAGGCTCTTGCTAGCAGAAAAATAATAATGCAAAGCCTCTAAACCAGCAATTTTCAGCTGATGTGCTGCAAGAATTTTTGAAACATGCCATACCTGACTAATTGGTCAGCGGGACTGACCTCTTTCCTTTAGATTATCAAACAAAAAATGACAACAGCCAGCACGACAAGAGCTGTCCAATATGAATGAATCAAACTTATACTTATTTTTTTGGCCAGATCAGCAAAAAATATGTTTTTTGGTGTGCCAAATTTTAGTACCTTATTTACGTGTGCCATGAGATGAAAAAGGTTGAGGATCGCCACTCTAAATGAATGGCTCTGTGTTTCACACAGCACACTGCCCTCCTCCTCTTTGCTGTAAATGAAGGCAACCGATACATCTCCGTGGCAGAGACTGAACTGCACAACACGGAATTCTGCACTCGGTCTCATCACTCCACGGAATGAAGTATTTAGGTTTTTTTTCATCTTTTAGGTCTGACTCCAAAGTTCAGATTTTTCACTAATGAAACATAAAATTGGTTACTCTAAATTCAGTCCCTAAAAGAAGTACTGAATTTCTAAAATTAAGAATCTAATTAGCGTCTTAGGATAATCCTTTTATTTATTCTTTATTCCCGGTAAATTTTCTTAGTCAAACTAGAGATATAGGCAACAAAGTTAGAATTCCAATAGCAATGCAGTATAACATATTTATCAGTTACAATACCTTATAGCCTCATCTTCTAGTTTCTTTTTCTGTATTAGCTCTGACTTTTTTCTTTCAATTTCCTTCAACTTGTTATGCTTGATCTTATGAAGTTGTTCAAGGGCTAACTGCTGTGTATTGTAGCTTTTTCTCAGTTCCTAAAGAGAAAATAAAAATAAGTCAATTATGCCACTGATTTAAATATTTTCTGATATGATGTGTCACTTGCATTAAAAGACAAAAATCTTAAAGCAAGTTAAACTAGAGTAAAAATGTTAAAAGTTTTAAAAATATCTACATTATTAAAAAATAATGGAATACAATATATATTTTTAACCCACATAGCCACTGAGGACAAATACTTGTTAAAATCATCTACTTTTGTACTAATTCATTTGTAAGAAACACAGAATCTTTACAAGCCAATTCTCTGAATTGGTACTTCATTTTCAATATAAAAACAACGTATTAAAATTGTGGGAAAACAATTTGCTTGCTATAACACTTTAAGAGGAATTTTGTTCAGTTGTATTTTTGACATTTATGTAGTTTAATCAAGTACCCATAACTTTAATCCAACAAGATCTTGAACCAACCAAACACAGAAGCAATTAGTAAATAATTTTAAGAATTAAAAATAGTAAAGATAATGTCTACCTAAAACCATGACTAGAATGAGTCAAAATAATGAAAAGTATTCAAAACAGGAACTGAAATAAACAAGTGCTTATTGAGCACCTAATTCAATGCAAAGTGCTATCAAGATTCGCAAGGAGTCCAGGCCAAGGCCACCTAACTCCCAGATACAGTCTTCGCTTTTAAAGACTTCTCAACCTCAAAGTTGAGGAAGGTGCCAAAATGTGGGATGCAGATGAGTGCTTTAGCAGAAATTTGTGAAGACCTGTTCAGCACTTTTCCCCTCCTCTTTTAACGACATCCTTCCTGTTTGGGAAACCGATCCCCCCTTCTACTCCCCTCTTCTATGTGGCTTTGATGACTGTCAAATTCAGTGCTCCAATCACAGCACTGCACCTCTCTGCCAGAATGTTTGGCCCAAAGGACTCACATGTGATGCAAGAAGAGCCCAAATCCTTTCCTGGGATTCAGATTACTGAAGAGGAGAGAAAGGAATCTTTCTCTCTAAACTCATTAAACTGAGATTAAGATAAAGCTGGAGCTGCCACTACCCAGTGAGGCCATCAGGGACAGGAATGAAATCAACAGAGGACAGGGAGAGGCAAAGATCAGGAACAGAGGTGCAGAGAGAGGGAGTGCTGGAGGGACGAATGTCCAGTCTCAGTCCTCAGTGTCTAGGAAGTGCGCCGTCAGCAGCACTGCTATTGTCTTGGTGAGTGGTCCCAGCACTCTTTAAATAACCCTCTCTTTAGCTTAACTATTTTGAACTGAGTGGTTTTTACTTGGTACCTACAGAATCGTGAACAAAAGAGTAGAAAAGGGCTGTAGTCAAAAAGAGGGGAAAGAAAACAAAAACAAAATCCCCACCAAACCCTAAAGTTATCAGAACAAGTTTCATGGTAAAGGTGGGAACTTAGTATTTAGATAGAATGTTTTAAGTATTTAGATAGAATGTTTTAGTAAAAAATGTTGGGCATCTACCTACACACAATAACCAACCAATCAACCAATCAACAACCCCCCCCCACCAAACCCCAAACTCTCTTCTTTTCAGAAATAAAATATTTTAGAGGTGAACCCTTTTAACTTGATTGAAATGGCAGAGCTGATCTAACGGTGTGGTGTCCTGAGACTATGTCCAAAATGTCTGAGATCAACGCTTGCAGCTTAAGCCAGCCAGTAAATGCTGCATTCACAGCAAAGTGTCCGCACATCTCAGCTTCCACAGTTCTCTCTGCTGCCCCTTCCACTAGGTTCTGTCAACAGTAATAATGCAGTGGGTGAAAGCTACAGCGAAGCCGTGTGGTTTAGTGACAAGGACTCTGGGAGCATGGGTCTGGACCGAGGCTGCCAGGTCTGAATGAGGCTCTGTCAGGGACCAGCTGAGTAAACCCAGACAGTTACGTTACCGTTTCCTCATCTGTAAAATGGGTCCAACTACAGGACACACTTCATAGTATTGTGAGGATTGAATGGGTTGATACAAGTAAAGTGCTCATGATGGCGCTGGGCACATATGCTTATTACTGGCTGAAATCATAAATGAGGAGAATTGTGAGATTAAAAGGAGAGTAAAGAGAAGCCAACTTAATATCTGATCTTAACATGGCTGCAAGGTTAGCCCTCCCATTTATCCTTTAAAATACTGCTCCAAGTCTTCCTTTTCCAGCCCTTTTTCAGGCCTGAGTTGATGGGCTTCCTTGCGCTCCACAAGGCATTCTATGCATTTCTCAATCACAGCCAAACATCCACCATCACCTCCTCCACTGGAACAAGTTTCTTGACAGCAGGACTATCTTTATCAAAGTGTTCCCACCCAAGACAGGGTCTGGTACACTGGAGATGTTTAATTAGTATTTACTGGTAAATGGTAGCTCATAAACAATAGGCTATGCATATTAATAAGATCCGAAGAGCACCACAAGACTTGCCACAAACATTTCCTCTGATTCATACCATCGGACTCACTCCTCTGGGTTAGTCCCTGCTTCTGGGAGGTCCTGGTTAACCAGGTCAGTTAACCGAGAACAAGTAAACTAACTGGCACTCACAAACAGAGCTGCTCTGTCTTAACAGACTGACGGATGATCTTTTTCAGTTTAAGGAAGTTCTCTTCTATTCCTAATATGCTAATAATTTTTAAATAATAAATAGGTGTTAAACTTTATTAAATACATTTTCTGCATCTAAGACGAGCATACCATTTTCCTCCTTTATTCTGTTTCAATGGCAAATTACAATGAAGATTTTTACATGTCAAATCATCTTTGCATGGTTAAGTAAGATAAATCCAACTTGGTCATTGGTCATAAGGGATTATCCTTTTTATAATTTTTTTTAAAGATTTTACTTATTTATTTTTAGAGAGGGAAGGGAGGGAGATATCGAGAGAGAGAGAGAGAGAGAGAGAGAGAGAGAGAGGGAGGGAGAGGGAGAGAGAGAGAGAAACATCAGTGTGTGGTTGCTGGGGGTTATGGCCCGCAACCCAGGAATGTATCCTGGCTGGGAATCGAACCTGAGATACTTTGGTTCCCAGCCCGAGCTCAATCCACTGAGCTACGCCAGCCAGGGCTCTTTTCATAAATTTTTGCATTCAACTTTTTAATTTTGTTTTTTATTTCTGCATCTGTTAAACTAACCTACAGTTATCCTTTTTCCTATGGCTCTTATCAGCTCTTGATATGCTAATGATATGGTAAAGTGTGGTAAGCTTCATATGGTAAACTGAGACTATTCTCTTCTTTATATTGTGAAACAGCTGTGTGAGACTGGAATTACTTGTTCCTTCAGTAAAAACTCAGGGTCTGGATTCTCTTTCGGGGAGTCAGTTTTGAGTCATTTTTGGCAAACTGCAATTTGTTCATTTTACATTCATGTGCAAAAATCTGTCCTCTTGTTTTTTATCTTGTTCTATAAAACAAGATAATATCCTCTTGTTTTTTAATGCTTGCAACATACTTAGTCATATTTCCTTTTCACTTCCAATTTTCTTTATTTCTGCTCTCTTTCTTTTTAAAATCAGTTTTGCCAAAGGTTTGTTAATTTTATTAGTCTTTAAGAGAGTCAAATTCTGGCTTTCTTAATTCTCTGTATTAAATATCTGTCTGCTGTTTCATTAATTTCCTTCTACTTTTTTTGCTTGCTTTTGTTAGTCTTCTATAGCTTCTTACATTGAACACTCTTAAGTTTTCAGTTTTGTTCTCTTACTATAACCATTTAATGTCAAATCCTGACTTATCTGGGTTGAATTTCTGCTCTTTCACTTACTAGTTGTGTGAGCTTGGGCATTTGTGTGCACCTAATTACACAGCCTCAAAATTTATTTGTTTAAAAAATAATCTAACAAAAATAGAAAAGACAAATCCAAAATCACAGTGGAAGATTTTCTCATACTAATCTCTGCAACTGACAGAACAAGCTGATGTGGAAATCAGCAAGTCCAATCACCTTGTCTTTACTCTTCACAGGAGGGTCACAGACAATTCAAAGTTGTTTTTAATAGAATTCAGGGGTCCAGAACAAAATTAATCTTTACTTTCACTAACATCTATCTGAAATATAGTATTTTCCTCAACTCTAAATATAAGCAACAACCATGGTAATATTAACTGTACTGGTGATATTTTTCACCACCAGAAATCACAGGTATTTTCATATTATAGTATATTTTGAGTTCAAAATTACAACATTATTTTATCTGTCACCAGATCTTGTTATTTAGTTCATTAATAGAGAAGTACATAATTACTATTTCACAAATTTGTTTTTAAAGATTTTGATTTATTTTTTAGAGGGAGGGGAAGGGAGAGAATTAGAGAGAAAGAAACATTGATGTGTAAGAGGAACATCGATTGGTTGCCTGTCTCTTGCACACTCCTCAGCCTGGGAACTGGCCCACAACCCATGCACGTGCCCTGACTCGGAATCAAGCTGGCGACTTTTCAGTTAGCAGTCCAGCGCTCAACCCACTGAGCCACACTGGCCGGGGCACAAATTTGTTTTAAAAATACTTTGTGACTCTTACAATTAATTTTCTTTATAATCTTATGTATTTCATTTTATACATTTAAAACATTATTCTGAGGAATCCAGAGAGTTTATCAAACTGTTGAAGAGTCCAGGGCACAAAAATGGTTACGAACCTCTGCTTTAGAAACAAACATTTACTACCAATGTCGCCCAGCAGTTTTCAGGTCCACACCTCCCACTATTTTATCCCATCTTGGAGAATAGAGGTTCCCAAGGGAGATGGAAAGGAAGCCACAGCTTTGGTGCTGACAGATTCTACTTTCCCTCTAGGGAAAAGTACCTCCCCAATCATCCAAAGTCAACACACTAAAGATATCTGAGAGATTCACAATAATCTCTTCCTTGATAAGAATAAAATATGTGTATAGCACATACTAGCTCACAAAGCACTTCCATATTTATGCTCTCATTGAGCCATCACTAGACTCTGCAAAGAAGGAAGAGCAGACATTGTCAGCTTTTGTAAATGAAGAAAGCAAAGTTTGGAGGTTAAACGATGAATAGTTACACAACCAGCAAGGGGAATGAGTAAGAGCAGAACACCTTTCTTTAGATTCCTAGGCCAGTACTTTTTTCATTGCTCCTCACTGCTGAAGATACAACATTGCATGAATTTCCTTAATAGAATTATGCTATCAAATGTCTCATCTTTTTTTAAGGACTGTAGTTATTATTTTACAATAATAATGTTCCTACTGTTTTCCTGTACTAAGCTTGCACGCTCCACCCCCACAGAAACGTCTACTTCTCTCTGCCGAAATTTCCTAATCTTCCATTCATTCTCCTCATTACCAGCTAGTAACTGTGCCTCATTAAACCATGAGACAAGAACTCCATCTTTCCATCTCAAAATCAATAAAACTTCCTGCATCTGCACCCATCTTCTTCTAGTCTAGTTGGAGTTACACCATAAGAAAGATTCCTGTAATGGTCCAATCTGCTTCTGATTTTAAGTCTTGAAGCTGTCAACTTCCCGCTATCCACGAACAAATTTAGCTGCATTCACACCCATTTTTTCCCACTGTGTTAAACTGGAAATATTCTTTTTATCTAATCCTTCAATCTATGCTCTGGATTATCTTAATCTGCTCCCTAGGGACTTTGCTCTATCAACCACCATTTTATTCTCAATCTCAGTCTCTCTCTCACTTTCCTACTCTTTCCCTTTATTCTCTCCTCAAATCTGTCTTCCTTTCCACCCTTCCTTTTACATTTAAAAAACAGCCTTTACTTAAAAAGAGTAAATTACACAGTCAGAAATATTCCTAAAATCTGAAATACATGGTTCTCTGATGTTTTTTGACTAATTCTGTGTCTCATAAACTTTATACAGTAACCCCAAGTGCTGCATATATTCTGACTGAGAACATTCAAAACATGTATTTACTGCCACCCACTATGCGCCACACACTAGGTGCTGGTAACTCAGCAGTGAAACATTTGGCTTGAGTCAGGCAATTGTCATTAAGACAATGGGTTGGGTACGGCTGCCTAACTATCTCTCCCTTCCATTCTTCTGTTCTAACAGAACTGGTCTCTTCACCATGCAGCCATACCCCTCACAGAAAGCTGACACCACCTCCAAGGCTGATTCAGTTTTGCTTCCCTACTCCCACTTTTATTGAGGTATAACTGACAAATATAAATTGTATATGAGACCTGTCCGGAAAAAAATCCAGCCATTGTTAATATAACAAGAACAGTTTGTATGTCATTGATGTAACCTGGCAGCTGAGAGTGGACTGGAATGCACATGTGTGAACAATGACAACTTCACTGTACTAGTCAGCAGAGGCAGTAGATGCCGTTGAGTGAGCATGTGCACTGGGTGGCCTTTGCATTTCCAGTTTAAGTAACCGTGGTTTTCAGTTGGGAAGGTGTTATCCATCATGGGTACACCCCTCCAGGCCAAACAATGAATAAGAAGTACTGCCTCAGTGTTCTTCATCGGTTGAGAGATGCAATATGACAAAAATAGCCAGTTATGGGTAACTGGTGATTGGCAACTTCATCACAACAACCCTCCCACTCATGCATCACTTCTCCTGTAGTTTTTGGCAAAACATCAAATCACCCAGGTGACTCAGCCCCACTACAGCCCAGATTTGGTGCCCTGCAACTTCTGCCTTTTTCCAAAACTAAAATTACCTTTGAAAGGGAAGAGATTTCCGACCATCAGTGCAATTCAGGAAAATGCAACAGGGCAGCTGATGGCAATTCCAACAAAGGATTTTGCAGAGTGTTTTGAACAGTGGAAGAGACGCTGGGAGAACTGTGTGAGGTTCCAAGGTATCTACTTTGAAGGTGACTGAAGCATCACTGTCCTATGTACAATGTTTCTTGTATCTTGTTTAATAAATGTCTCTATTTTTCATACCTTCTGGGGAAACCTCATATATTTAAGGTATATACCTCGATGCTTTAATATACATATTCACTGTGAAATGATCACCACAATCAATCTAATTAAAACAGCAATCTCCTCACGTAGGTACCTCTCGCTCTCAGTGGTAATAACTTGAAGATCTATCCTCCTAGAAAACTTTAGGTATACAATACAATATTCTAATTATGGTCCCCATGCTGCACTCTAGACCCCAGGACTTATTCTTCTCGTATAACCGGACTTTGTATCCTTTGTTCTTCAAGTCTTTCTTACAAAAACAAAAGTCTTCCATTGACCTCATGCTGTCTTCACTCTCCTCCTAAGAGCTGTTCACACTCTTAACCCTTCCTGTCCATTCCTGATCTGCAGCAGTCCAGCTTCTGCTTACCACTCAACTGAAACGCACTTTTGGAAAGCTCTTCGAAGGTCTGCTTGACAGTTCAATGGACATTTTTCATTGTTACGTGAACTGATTGCTCGATATCCCTTTACCATGATGATTACAGACTATTCTTGCTCTCTGTGACACCATATCCAGTGACACCAGAGCAGGTCTCCTGACCACTCTGACAGTACAGGTGTCTCATCACCTTTAGTTTCCTAGTTGTCCCTGATGAAAGTACCAATAAGCAGGGAAAGGCTGCAGGCAGGAAGCAGAAGGAAGAAAGTAAAACAAGAGGTAAGAATAATCTGCTGGCCTGTGGAGAATCAAATGCTAAGTGAAAGAATCAGATTTATATGTTTGAGTATGCTCCCCAAATCATCATCAAACCCCATTTTACAGATGAAGAAACTTAGGTTTCAATTTTTGTGCAATCTGTAGCGAAAGTTCTAAAATCAGATAATTGGTCATTCATGCTAAAACAATAAAGCTAAGGTTGACACTATCTTTCCAATTTGCCTTATCTTTGCTTCTGTAACAAATGAGAGCTACTGATCACATCCCTGTCTTCGCTGTGCATACGCGTGCTACCGCCTACCGCCAACCATTTTAGTCCCGAGTAGGATGCAGTCAAAATTTACCATGGTCAGCAAATGGTAAATTTAGAGTACCCTTCTCTAAACTACAGTAAGTCGTCACTTAACATCAGGGTCTTTGACTTTTGATTGGAACAACGTATAAGACAGACAATCTTACCATAGGCTAATTGTTATAAACAAGAGTTAAGTTCCTCATCAATGCTACAACAAAACGACCCTGAATAAACCATTATGTGAGGGCATGCTATGTATTAAAATAGTAATTCATTGAGTGTTTTAAATACTTTGCATGCTATATGTGATAAAGTGAGCTAATTATTTATACATGTGATTTAAACATTTTTATCTGAGGTACAAACATGTCACGCATGAAGCCTGGTAATCTGACGGAACCAAAGCTGCCCGTGGATTACTGGTTAAGGTCTTCCCATACAGCATTACTAGGAAGCAAGCTGGTATATACATGATATAACTTTGCCCTAGATGTCAGCAAATGAAAGTCTTATTTTAAACAATGATTTTTAGTGATATGGCTAAATGATTTAATCTCATATTCTCTTAGCTTTCCTTTTAATTCAATCAGTAATCACCTAATCAGTTAACTCAACTTGCGGAGATCATGTAAGGGAACCTGGTGATGCTTCTAAGTGTACTGGGCTCTTCACAAGAACGGTTATGTTGGGCAGCCATGCTGATTTCTGGCATTAGACTCAAACAGGCAGTTAGACAGCAGAAGGATATTCAAGCAAGCAGAAAATAAAAAAAAGGTCTATATTGTATATGTTATTTCAAACAAAGATACTCAGACAAATGCAAAGAATAGTCTAGTTTTTTTAAAAAAAGAAAACAGTAAAGCAACTCAAAGAAAATCAGCTAGATATTAGAAAATAACCTTAAGTAAGAGGAAGAGGTTGTTGAGACAGCTTAGCAGAGACAAAAGGCACTGAAGAACAGAGTCATCCATATTCCCACACTGTAAGATAAGGCAGATAAAAAGCCAATTAAACTATGTACAAATTAAAACAAAATAATGTAGGGAAGTTAACTTGGCTGGTTTGTCTGTTCACCAATGACAAATTACTTGGTTAAAAATTTTCTTTCTACCTAATTATACTATGTGAAACATATTATTAACATTATGCACCTCAAATTTCTCCTCCTTAGGTGAACCCACATATCTCTTTTCTTTCTTTGTTTATTCTAGAGTTTGTATAATGTTATTCTAAAAAAGCTAGGAGAAAAGTCAAATAGCTGCCTAAAAAGTTATGCAATACTGTATGCTCTGAAAACTTTATGCTGTTAGAAAAAGAATAACAAGACTACTCCCAAATTTCAGTGATGTGCCATCAGTCTGTTTTTATCTTTTAATATCTTCTGTCATAGGTATGGCTTCAGTATATAACTAATTCTGCACAGAATGATAAGCATACAGCATATATTTGGGATTTCTGCTCTGCACTGCAGCAAATAATGAATATGGTCTTACTTTTCATGCAAAGTTTATAGTGCCAGAATATGTTTTAGATTTCAGTGATTACTGCATTATTTCACAAAAGCTAATTAAATTAAATTATAGCAAAGAAGAAAAAAGAATTTAGTGTGTTAGAAGAGCTTCTGCTACCAGGACTATTATAAATTTTCCATATTCCCCATTACAGAACTTTGCCTAAGATCATGCTGAGATCAGTTCTCTAATACTAACAAAGGCAACTGTTCTTAAAATGTATAAATGCCAATAAAAGCAGTTATCAAAAGCCGAAAACTATGGTAAATGGTATTTAGTTACACAACACAATGTTTGTATCCACAGAGAACATTAAAAACAGCTTTGCAATTCTAGTATAGCTCAAATTAGTAAATAAATTATGAAAATGTACTACTTATAAAAATAACCACTTCAGTTATTCATCCTATTAAATCAAAATAAGGAATGTAAAAAGGCAGCTAACTAAAAATGAATATAAGATAAATACCTTTAGTTGATTGTTAAATGAATCCATTTCTGATAGCTTAGATGCAGTTTCTTTTTCAAGTGCATCTAATTGTTCTTTAAGTCTTTGGCATAATTCTTCCTTTTCTAATGATTTTTTATGAAGTAGATCGATCCCTAAATCTGAAATAAAGACATCAGACAGTTTACATATGGTAGAAATTCCTGTCTTCACAAGCAACTGACATTTACTGATTGGTCAATTGGTGTAACCAGAGAAAGACAAAGGGTGTACATGCAAAATGTGGATCAACTTTTGATCCACATTAAAGAGAAAAAACTCAATAGTCATTTGCCCTTTACTAATCAGACCCCAGGAAGGTCTTCACATAGAGATGTGTAAATTGGTTTAGTACTCAAGAAGTACCAGGATGTGAAGTGGTGCTCCACTTGGGTTAGGGCATTTCACCAATCCGATCCCCAAGTTCTGCCTCTATACAGTGGGCATCATATCACCTACAGGGTCGGCAGAAGTAACACCTGCTTGAGTGTGGTTGGTAGGGTAATAACGTGGGGGTAAAAATTTATAGTTTTACTTTGAACATTTCACCTAAAATGTCACATGGTGTGCTTGGGTGTGATACTGTTATGTTGCAGATTTACATGCTTATGATTTTGTAACAAAAAACAGGGGTGTTATTGTGCCAGACCCTGTACTATATTTATGAAGTGATAGCTATAAAGCCATTAGTACAGAGTCTAGCCGACAGTAAATACTCAGTTAGTAGCAACTACTATTAAAGCAGCTTTTTATTTATTCTTAGTGCTTCCAAGAATATGAGAATATTCACAGCAAGGACTCAATAAATATTACTAACTGGATAATTTAGTAATATTATTTTAGGAGGTAAGAACAAAGAGCTTCATTTTGTATAACCCTTTCTCACATAGGCAGGGATGGAGAAACTAGATGGAAATATATAATGCAGATTACATTACAATAAATCAAAACAGCAATCATACTAAGTACATATTTAAACTTTATTGTATTTTTAAAAGTAAAGAAATCTAGTATAAAACTATAAAAATATTTTAAAGAGCTAATGTAAAATAAAATGAAGCATATACAGTAAAAAGTGGAAATGTTACCTTCACCTCAACCCCCAGCTACTTCCTAAATCAACATTTATTTCCATGGGATTTTAATCGGATATTGTTTACACTGCCCAGCAATTTGTTTTAAATTTAATAATACACCTTACCAAGAGAGACATAAAAACCTAGCTCATTCTCTAACAGTGCTCTACGGTAAGCCACAGTATGGCTATTCTATAATTTATGCAACTGTTCCCTTTTTGACTGGCATTCAGGTTGTTTCTAGTTTTCTGCTATTACATAAAAATGCTACAATAAATGTCTGTGTACATATATTTTAATGCACATGTGAAAGCATTTTATAAGGCTAGGATATAAAAGAACTGCCATGTTAAAGAATTTGAACACTTTAACATTTGAGAAACTGCTCAACTGCCCTTCCAAAAAGCTGTACCCATGTACGTCGATGCCGAAGTGACTGCTTCTGTAAACCTTCATCAACAGTGGATATTATCAATCTCTTTTCATTTTTGCTAATTGGCAGCAAAATAAACATCACTTTAATTTGCACTTTCTTGATAACTACTGAAATCTAATAACATCTATTTATGTTTGTTGGCCATCATCTTGAATTGCCTCATTTCATACTTTGCACATTTTTTTCCCTATTGGGTTATCTTCATTTCTGATTTGTAAAACTCTAAATTCTTATTATAATTAGGCATATATTTTAAAATTTTCTTATTTATTATGTCTTCCATCATGAAGTTTTTTATTTTTGTTATCAAATCTGTAAATTCATAAATTTTCCTTCACAGCTCTATATATTAAAGACTTTTCTGACAGCAAGATTATACAACCGTTTTTTCTCTTTACATTTTTTCTAGAATTACTTTATACATTCAGCTTCTCATTTTATCCAGGATTTATTTTTGTACGTAGAGTGAGGTAAAGAGCTTCCCACCCCCTTCAGATAATCAACTGTCCCCCAAATCACTTACTGAAATGATAGTAATTATTGAAAGACCATCCTTTTCCCACTGACTTCAAACACGAAATTTATCTTATCCTAAATTGCCATATATATAAGCCTGTTTCTCATTTCTCTATTCAATTTCACTCTTCTATGTTTGTATTTCTGAACAATAACACATTATTTTTGGTGCTACAGCTTTCATAACATGTTCTGATATCTGATAGTTAGTCTCTTCCACCCACCAATATGTTTCTTTTCAAGTCTTGCCCAATCTTGCACATTGTCTCTGCTACACGAATTTGCGAATTATCTGCAAGTTTCATTTAAAGAAATCTGAGTAGAATTGAATATGTGGGTGAATTGGTAGAGAACTGGCATCTTTATAATTCTGAACAGGTTCATTCAGGAACATAATATGTACCTACCTATTCAGGAATCTTTCATAAGTAAATGTTTAGAACTATACATTTCTTCTTTATTCATAATAATGAAAATGCTAATGTAAATTAGACCTTTTTCACTATACTTCCTAATTAAATACTTTTGATAAATAGTTATTGAATTTTATATGAATTTTTTATCCAGGCACCTTGTCAAATTCTCTTATGGCTCTAAAAGCTTTCCAGTATTTCAACAAATACTTAATCGTTAAACTGCACTTCTACTACGTGCAGGCCCCGCACTATGTTCAATGGCAGGTGAAAAAAAGAGAAGGCTAATTAATGCATGGATCCTCTCAAGTAGTTCAGAGTCTAGTTGAGAGATAAGCAATGTAAAAAATAGCAGTTCATACACAGTCTTAGTACTTCTCAAAATGAACGCCACTACCAATAGACATACCAACACTGAATTTGAAAACTGTGTTTGTCTGTGAGCACTGTGTTAGGCAACTGGAAGAGAGAGAGACAACATGGTAGCACAGTGGGCTTCAGAGAAAATTTGACGACTACTTCTGCACCCTCTTGGGCACCTATTTAATCTCTCCGATCCTCACTGTTCCCAAGCTGCACAATGGGAATAACGACCACCTCACAGGGCTGTTGTAAAGATTAAAGAAAATAATGTATGGGAAAATGCCTATCATGGTGCTTGGCACATGGTTGGTAATCTTAAATAGTACCTGTATGGAGAGAGGATCTAAGAGACACAGGGAACTCTATGAATTCCAAACAAAAGCTTAGTATTTTGAACTGAACTATAGGAATAATAGATAGATAGATAGATAGATAGATAGATAGATAGACAGACAGATAGACAGACACATAAAAAGCTGAACTGGATCACACTGTACAGAGAAAGAGTAACTCTACCAGGTCCCCAACAAGACGTCTTCTATAACCCACTCACAATCCAAAGACTAGCAACAATGGTGAGGGTGCTGACACACTTTCTGCCACTGCACAGATCTGGGGGGCTGGCTCACCCTGCCTCTGGAATGCCTGTGGAGGGGTGGAGGGCGAGGTGGGAGCAGATACACTCTGAACAACCAAGAAACGAATCACATGCAAGAAAGGTGGTCTGAGAAGAGACATGGACAGACGATAGCGCTGCAAGGACAGTAAAGAATAGTTCAGAAGAGTGAACTCTACTCCTGGTGTTTCTTTCATGCAGTAAAGGGCCCTTCACTAGCACACTATTCCCAGCTTCTTCCCACCCTCTTCATTAGTTGGTAAACTCAAGATAGTGAACTGGGCATACACAGTCTACGCCGTGGCCCTCGTGACTGCCCACAGGAAACCTGCATTCCCTTCATGCATCCAGTGTTTTATGGGTGCAGCTGTTCCACTCACAGGTAAGCCATGTTGTCCTGTATCAGCTTTATCAATAATGAGGTGATATTTTGGCCTCTCATATGTCTTTTTCCTTTGCTTTATTTCTCAATTTGTTGAGAACTTGGGCAAAAAGAGGATGCTATTAACTGGAACTTCTAAACAGCCAAAAATGTAATAACGGGCCCTGGATGGGAAAGACTGACAGATACTCAATCAGATATTCAATGGGAGATATGTAGGATACTGCAGCTAGTTCTATCACAACATCTGCAGACTGACTTTCCTTTAAATAAACCTTTCTGCTACATTGTTATTGGCAATTCTATTCAATGTAGATTTTTAAAAAATCGTTTCTTGTTGGGACTTGAATCAAAAAAAAGGTTCCATCCCCACAAATTAGCATATTTTGTTCCACAGGTATCAGAGGGGCAGGCTGGTAAAACTCTTTATGTGAATCAGAGTTAGATGATGTAAGAGATCTGGGAAGGGCACACCGTTCTGCTTAGGCCTACCACTACTGTACACTGTCACCCTAGAATCCCCAGATTTAGCCACATAGCAATGTCTACCCCTGAACAGTTCTTTATAATTCGTGCAGGATTGGGCCAAAATGCACATATAGTGTTGTGCTGGAGTCAAACCTAGGTCTTGTTTAATTGTAGTCTAACATTTTATTTGATTGATATTTGAAATATATTAATAAAAATCTAATCAAGATAGAAAGACATACCACAATACTTATTTTTCATTTAATTTTGTTAATATAATGCTCTAACATCTGTGATATTGTTCACATTAATTTGAAATGTTCAACAAAAGACAAAAAACGTTATTTATAATAGAATTATGCTATCTTAAAAAGTAACAGAATATGACTGATAGTCATTCAGGAGAGAATAAAAGGCAAAACAAACCTTAGAGACTTACCAGGTGTATTACTGAGCTGCATGTTTTTAATTCTCTCATTTAGTAATTGCTTCTCAGGTACCAAATAGATAAGCTTATTTTGATATTCCTTATAGAAAGAAAACATAGTGCTTGATTAACTTTGTAATGTCTACACATTTTTTGCAAACTTCAAAACATGATTTAATCACTCTTGAAACTTAGTATAGGAATAGTACGCAGTTGTAAACTGCTCACAACTTATGAATAAACTAGAATGGAAGTACGCATGATTGAAAATACAAATATTTAAACGTAAATCCATTTAAAAGTGACTGGCTGAAATTAAAACACCTGGACGCCTTACAATTCTCAGCACACTGATGGACAACAGGGGCCAGGCTAAGAGGTGCCTCTGGTGTCTGCGCTACGGGGCATGTGTAAGCAGGCCACGACACTCCAGAATCAATGAGTACAAATCTAAGAGGGAATGAAAGCTCGGGAATGACCAAGGAAGCAGCTTTAAGTCAGATGGGAAATGTTATTTGGCCTTTGCCTGTATCTGCTGTGACAAAGTGAACAAACAGCTGATTAACGGCCAGTCCATATACAGAGGAAGCATTACAGCATGCTTCCAGAGTTTCCATTCTGCAAACTCTAGTACATGAACTAGATCCAAATGCACAAGTAAAGAAAAGAACTACCAGGCCCCTGAGGGACATATCCAACATTCTCACTGTAATTCTGAAAAGAATAATGCTATTTCAAAATTTCCTAGGAGTATCCCCAAACCAGATAAAGGCACAACAAAGAAAGAAAATTACAGGCCAGTATCACTGATGAACATATCACTGATGAACACGGACTCTAAAATCCTCAACAAAATATTGAAAAAAAAAAAAGAAAAAAAATGTCCTAAGAGTAGTAGCAATAACCATATATATATGTATGTGTTTATTTATATAAGTATGTGTTTATTTAAGACTAAAACACAAAGTGATAAATGTCCATTTATGAATAAATGCTAACTGGATGTCTACCAGTTTTAGGGGTCTGTGAGATTCCTGATATCATACACCAGGCTGTGCATATTCTCATCCTTCTGGGAAGATGGTTCTATTCTATTAGAGACTCAAAGGGGTTCTCGATCCCAAAACAAAAACCACTCTATTAGCAAGAATTATTAATAACTGTTCATGTTTAAGGGTAATTATGAAGCACGGGACTTACCTGAAGCTCTTGCTGGAGTTGCCGGATCTCCATAATCTCCAGGTCACACTGCTTATCCAGAACTTCCAGCTCAGTCTTTTGAGTTTGTTTTCTGAGTCGGACATCTTGGAGTCTGCCTGAGATCTGCTGGTGTTTGCCATTCTGTAAGAAGAGCATATAATTATATGGTACGATAAAACGCTAACAAAAAATGTTATAAGGAAAATAATATTTTTACTTTAAATTTTTAAATGTCATTTATACTCAGTCTCAGATAAATGCCTAAAACCAAGTGGAGTATGTTTTTCAGTTGTAACTTTTGACTCGAGAATTGTTAGCAGAAATGCACCATTTTCAGAGCACAAGAACCCATATATTAGGATGAGAAAGCACAAATACAACACACAATGATTTTTTCTGAGTTCAGCACTGAGGCATTAATTCATAATATTAAAATAGAGACAATCTCAAAGAACAACAAGTAATAAATTTAGCATGTGGCATTTAGCATACATTCTTTTGAGCTTCTATTTCTACCCCCAATGCTGCTAATTTTCTCTAATGAAACAGTGTCCAGGAGGGCTTTTGGCTACAATTCTCTTTTCCTATAAAAATATTCCTTTCCCCACTTATTTCTGAGTAGTAAGGGAAAAACTGAAATCAGAGATTCTCAGTGGAGGCTAAAAAGAAGGGTGAGGTGTTATGGGTGGGGAACTGTGCCCCCCCCCCACAATTCATGTTATATCCTAACCTCCAGTGCCTTACAATGTGACTGTATTTGGAGACAGGGCCTTTAAAGAAGCAATTAAGGGTTAAATGAGGTCATATAAATGGGCCCTA
Source organism: Phyllostomus hastatus (assembly GCF_019186645.2). NCBI lineage: Eukaryota > Metazoa > Chordata > Mammalia > Chiroptera > Phyllostomidae > Phyllostomus > Phyllostomus hastatus. The sequence goes on along the minus strand of NW_025333873.1, from coordinate 5,353,745 downwards.
TTCCAATCTGATTGGTGTCCTTATAAGAAGAGAAATTTGGACACAAAAGAGGTAACAGAGACGCAGAGGCAGAGGAAAGACCAGGTGAGGACACAGCAGGAAGGTGGCCATCTGCAAGCAGAGAGGCCTCAAAAGAAACCAAACCTGCTAACACCTTGATCTTGGACTTTGAGAAAATAAATGTCCATTGTTTAAGCCACCTGGTCTGTGATATTTTGCTATGGCAGCCTTAGCAAACTATTATAGTGGGGGGAAGAGAAATAAGACCCCTGACTTAAGAACACTGGTAATCCAAATTTCACTTGAGAATACAATCTAAAGGGAACGTGCTGCGCCCATCCCAGAGCTCATGTTATCTTCTCCAGCGGGTGTGCTTACAGGCCTGGGCCTTTTCAGACTCTGCACCACAGTCCACACTACTGCCTGGCGCATTGTCCCGGTTCTTGAAGGAAAAATCGTCCATCTCCAGGTCTCTTCCCATTATATTTTTAAGGAAAAATATATAGAGAAGATGACACTTTAGACAGATATCCAATTAGCTACACAAAGAAGTTCAAGTTTTTTAGGCCTATTTTGTACCACCGTGGCATGATTAACAATTGTGGTATGCTTTCCTATTCATTTGAAGGCATAAAATAGTACCCTTGTAACTAAAAATATTGTTATAATTTAAAAAATGTAATTGAAGTCATCCCCAAATAATTAAGACCTGAATTTGGCTCTACCACATGGCTGCACATGCATTTTTGCAAAACCTTATTATACTATCAGATGAGCCTTATGGGATTTTAGAGTCATAGAATAGCATGCCTTACCCAGACCCTTTACATCTTATGGAATCTAGGGTCACAGTAAAATAATACACCTTACCCAGACCTTTTATCTTTATTTTTTAAGAATACTTTTTTTAAAGATTTTATTTATTCATTTTTAGAGAGAGGGGAAGAGAAGGAGAGAGAGGGAAAGAAATATCAATGTGTGGTTGCCTCTTACACACCCCGTACTGGAGACCTGGCCTGCAACCCGGGCATGTACCCTGACTGGGAATCGAACCGGCGACCCTTTGGTTCGCAGCCCACGCTCAATCTACTGAGCTACACCAGCCAGGGAAGACCCTTTATCTTATGGGATTATAGGGTTATAGTAGAATAGTATGTCTTACCCAGACCCGTTATAACTTCTCACCTTGCATTTCAAAGTCTTTTAATAACCTGACCCTCTGACACCTGGTGTGTACAATTAGTAAGTATAACGGCCAATATCAGCTTAACTGCCAGTCCTACAAAACTGGAAGGAATTGTCATAGATCATTTATGACATCAGTTGCAAATCATTTTTTCTTTTTAGCAGCAGAACCCTTTTATCCAAGCAAATCTCAGATAAAAGGCCGGGAAAAGGAAAGCAGATCGATGTGGTGCCTCCCTGCTGCGAAGCGCAGAAGAGCTGGGGAAGGCAAGCCCTGCCCTGGCTCCGTGGCTTCCTGCCCCCGCCCTCAGCTCGTCCCCCGCAGGCTGCCTTCCAGAGGCCGGTGTGAAGACAGAAAGCTCCTGAGAGAGCACAACTTTTTACTTCACAGATGGGAGGAGTGAGGCACAGAGAAGGGAATGTCTTGCCCAAGAGGCATGGCTTATCAGCATCTGAACTCAGACCACACAATTCTCAGCATTTTGAGTCACTTATCCTTTCTTAATAAACTATACTGTCCAGTTAAAAAGCACATATGAAAATATAACTGCTTGATTACATTAAAACATAATATATTCTGGAGACAGATTTTAAAAACAATGACATTTTTCAGCAGGTAATTCCAGCATCACTCAGATAAATCTCAGTTATTAAACTTTAGCCGTACCAGTGCTTCCAACTCGAGGTGAAGACTCTTCTTTTTAGAGTTCAACCTGACAATTTCTTCCTGTTCTCTATTCCTCTGATTGAGAAGCTCCTGTCTACGAATTCTCTCCCACTCCAAACGACGCTGTCTTTCAAGTTCCTGTTTTGCTGCCTGAAATAATGAATTAACGTTTAATTTCTAAAGGAACAATTTTGCATCATTCAAACACTGATGGGGTGACAAAATGAAAGTGAGGCAGGACTGGAATGCCTCTGGGCCATGGGGCAGACCTAGTTTTATCAACGGACCTAAGCTGAAGAACTTCCATGAAAGTGACTTCATCCTTCAGACTTACTGATTGATTCACAGGACCCTCATCTGGTTGTAGTTACTTTTCTCTTCATAAACGAAAGGATGATTTCCCCCCCAAATATTATGTTCATAGGAATACCTACACCTTTATTCTGGTTACCAGGGAAGAAAACGACTTCTACTCATAATATTTCAGTGTCACTGTAATTTGCAGCTCTCCATCCCCAGCCCTTTAAACACAGCCAGCCCTCCTAGGAACCCCTCGCAACACTATTTATCCCAAGGACCTGTGCAAGCCCAGCCTCTTGATTCCTCACCAGACCTTTGACTCATCTCTGTCTAATTCCTTGTTCGCTTAACTCTGGGTCCTAAGCTTACGTTCACTTACTGATCTGATCAAACTGACTCCTTCCTCTGGCTTACCAACCCCAGCTCCCCTCACTCTGCTCCGCAATCAACTCGCCTCTGGGACGTCATCTGAAAACCCCTCACGGCCAAGATTCAGATTTGTGTGAGACAAGCAAGAATGTTTGAGGCAGAGGAAAAGCCACAACAAAACCAACCATTTTTTTAATTGCAAGAAACATAACCACTTATTAAATGTGATGATTTTCTTAGGAAATAACTTAAAGATAACCTCTCGTCTTTCTATCTCTTTTCTCCGTTCTTCCTCCCGTTGTCGCTCCAATTCCCTCTGCTTCTCCAAGCGTTTTTCCAACTCAAGTTGCTTCTTCCATTCTTGCTCTTGTAATTCTCTCTGTTTTCGTTCCCACTCTTCCTTTTCTTTCTGGGCTTTGCGCTCTGCCTCCCTCTGTTGTTGCTCCATCAGGGCTTGGCGTCGCTTCTCCAGTTCCATGTTCCCCCGCTCGTAGTTGGCTTTCCGCTTGTCCTCAAATGTCACTACATGAGGGACATGGTAAGCATCCTTACACGTGAAGAGCCCGCACATCCCACACTCCATTTTCAACATCCTCATGTCTTGTGACCGTTTGAATGCTATTCCTCTTTGCATACTTCTCCTGAGAATAATTTTACCTCATATGTAAATGGTAAAATATTTCTGTTCTAAGAATATTCATTTCTAGAAAACAATTTGTAAGTTTGAATCCACCCAGGAGAGAGTAATTTTAACTATTCCTGCCAATAAAAATACTTTTCAACTTTTTTCTCAGCATTTTCTTCAAGGACAACCAAAGCTGGCTGGCTATGTAATTTGTTTTGTTTGATATGCGCCATTAACTTTTTAATATTTTAAAATATCTACACATGTATTTTTTAACCAATATTTAAACATTTTTAAAACTAAAGATTTCAGTACAAAGCTTGCTCTAATATTTTCTCCTGAAGTAGAAGAAACACTTTAACTAGGATGTCTAATGTACATATTCTTGCCATATATACACAGTCTCTTCCTCTTGCATACTTTCCATTTTATTGATGTCAAAGTTTATCCCATTCATGAAACAGTTTCTCTTATAGCATGTAAAATATTTAAAATGTAAAAATTCTAAATATTCATTTATATTTCAAGGTAAAATTTAAGACAACTCACTATAAATATACAGCTTAGACACTCAGTGTTACCTGGTAATTTTTTTTGAGGTTCTTCTTCTTGTATTTTCTGATATGAAGGCAGAGTTCCATTAATAGAATCGATTTGCTTCCCTCCTCTAAGAAAAGCAAGTAACAAACAAATTTAGCAACATGCAATTTTTAGACTAGACTATACAGACTTCTAATGACCAGAGCAGGTTAATATTCAGAATACTGTATCAATATTAAAGATATTTAAACACAGCACAGTCCATACATAATTACAGTGAACAGCAGCAGTACATGGAGTCAAACTAGAAAGATCTGGATTCAAATCATGGTTCAGCCAATTGCTGTACTTGGGTAAATTTATTCTAAATCTCTTCAGTCATCAGTTTTCTTATCAATAACACAATGAAAACATTCCTACTTCTAATACCCATTCCTTCTTGGCATAATTCATTCAATCCAAAATCAAATATCAATGTAAACGTTTAACTCTCTCTAAACCAGTGGAAACCCCGAAGTAACACTGATGTCTGCCAGGGGATCGAGGCCACCCCCCTCCCCCGCAGAGGCGCCCACCGGAAGGACGGAGGGACCAGCTCAGGAGGTAACGTCAGGGGCAAGGGCTGTCCAGCTTTGGCCATGTCAGTGAGGTGCATCGCCAGGATAAACTCTTCAGCTTTTAGCTGTCCGTCACCATCAATGTCAGCCAGAGTCCTAAAGAAAATGTGAAAATTCACAGCTGAGAAAGAAAATCTCAATTTGGAGTAAAATAGTTTCAAAAGAATTCAATTTTTAAATTTTAAAAACAAAAATAATGATAGTAAAAGAGTTACCATAACCTATTTTAGTGAAATGTACAGGGATACAGAGAAGTGAGCTAAGTTTTATCCCTTGTTTCGTATCACAAAAGAGAGGAAAGAAACAAATAGAAAGAAAACTATTCCTTCTGAAAAGGCAGAATGTCTTTTTTCATGGTTAATTCACCTATTAAATCACATTTAATTCTACATTAAAAATGAGATAGTCTCTAATTCTCCCCAGAAGGCATTATATAAAAGTAAACTAGTTTTACTTGTAAGATAATTAAGTGCCAAATTCTCAAGAATAATAACATTTTGCACAATTACATTTGCTTCCAAAGTTGCGTTAACTTTCAGATAGCTACTTCTATGGAACATCTTTGAGATACAAACTTTTACAGAAACAATACCTTTCTTATAATAGAGGATAAATGTTTAAAAATCATAATTAACAGGCAAACTCACCAAATAGTAGCTAGCTGAGTTTGGGAAAGATTTGACTGAAGAAGGGCATTTCTAGCTTGAAAACCTGATTGAGTGGGAAAAACATTTTTTAAAAAGGAAAATTCTTTAGCCTCTTTAAAGTCACACAAAATACTAAATAATTGTACTTGTAAAATAACACTGCTGCTATCCTAGGGACTTTGACATCAAAGTCGTAATCAAAACAAACACATTCCCTGCCCCCAAGCAATTTAAAATCTAGGATTAGTGGAGCCAAATGCTCCCCGTCCTTTCAGAAGGTAACGGTACACCAGTGACACGAGGACTGAGCCACCAGTTCAGACAGCACTGCGAGGACAAGTTCTAGAGACTCCTTGTGCACCCGCTGCAACGGGAAGCACAGCTCCCCTAGCATTTTCAGATCTTCTCCTACCTCTCTGATCATTCCTTTCTCTTCCTCTCGATTTGAAAACGCTGGCATCCCCAAGGATCTGTCCTGGACATTCTTTTCTGTCTATTCATATCCATTCCTATGACTTTAAATAGCACCTAGAGGCCGGTGATTCCCAAATGTACATCCCTAGCCCAAACCTCTCCTCTAAGTTTAGACTTCTATGTGCAACTGAAAAATCTACTTATGTATTTCACAAGGATCTCAAACCAAATACGTATAAAACTACTCTCTCAAACCCCGTCCATACATCTCTTCCTAATCTTTGCCCAAACCATTCTCTCTGTCTTCCCTTCCCTGGCATCACTGTCCATTCAGTGAGTGGGTCAAACCACAAATCAAAGAGTCATCCTTGAACCCCCCTCTCCTGAACACCTACAACCAATGTCAAGTCTCACAATTCAAAGTCACTGTGCGTCTGGGCCCTTCTCGCCCATGAAGTTGCAAATTAATGTTACTTTCTCAGAAGGCTTTCTCTGTCCGCCCTATCATTTCCTTTTCATTTTCTTCATATCTCATATCACAATCTGTAATGTAACATTCATTTGCTCATTTACCTATTTGTCTTTCCCCTATTATGCTAAGTTCTATAAAGACAAAAACTGTGACTGTTTTATTCACTAATGTATGCCCTGTGCCTGGTACATAGATGCTCAATAAATATTTGCTAAAGTAATGAATCAAATTTAATCCAAGTTGTTTATCTAAGGACTTATGTGGTGGCATCCAACAGTATAATTGTTAACATTCACTTGATGCTTATTATGTACAGTAAACTGTTCAACTTTTCTCTCCATCAGTGAGAAAACAAAAATATGTTTCTGTTACAGGCTTCCTAATCTTCAATGAAAATACTCCAGAACAGAAAATCCCTGTCTGCACAAGAGAGGAGCATTCACTGCCAGTGCACTAATCTGAGGTTTCCTGATTACGGATGAAATCATGTGGCTTCTCTGGAGATGGTCTCTCTAGTCAGTGCAGCAGCTGCTGCAACTCTCACCCTCAGCGGACTGGGCCGCGAGCACCAGAGCAGCCAGGCCCTGCTCTGGGTCCAGCCTGAGTCAAGGCTGGCCCAAACACCTCTGCACAGAAGAGAGCAAGCAGTGCTTCTGCCAACTCTTCCTCAGCAACAGCTCCCGCTACAAAAGTAGCACAAGTGCCACTAAACCCAGTATTTCACTGAGCTTTGAACACAGGTCTGCTTAATCAAAGCTACATATACTGTATGGAACGAACACAGATATACCATATACTATGCAAGTGAATGTTTACATTATGTCACTTAAAAACTTTCGTTCTTCTTTAAAAAAAAATCCTTTTAATAGAAATCACATAAGGAAAAAACACTGGAGATAGCTCAGAGCCTCACCCAACTAATTATTCCTCAGTGAGCTTTGAGGACATTTTTGTGTTAAAAGGAGGATTCCTCCAATATAGAGAAATGGAAGGCTATTTCAAGCATGAGAAAGGGTTCAGTCACTCAGGTTGCAGCTCTTGGGCAAAGATAGCAGAGCAGACCCTTTAGCATTAGGTGACAGCCAACAGGAGGAGGAAGGGAAGGAATGTAAATGGTTAAAAGCACACTGGCGGAGGCTTAAATGTGTGCAGGCCATGTCTGAACAATACAAAGGGCTACAGAGAGCCAGCAGAGTGCTCTCCCAAGAAAAGCTCACTTGAACAGGTATACCATGGGCCTGCCAATCCTTTGGATATCCTATGTGCCTATGATGCCAGTCCCTCCATTCTCTACCTGGCAGTCTATTTATCCTCCAAGATCCAGCTCAAATGTCATCTCTTTCATGGAACTCTTTTTTATACCCTCAGAACTAGTTACTTTCTCATTTATATTAACATCGGCACCTTTAAGCCACTAATCAAATTCTGTGATTATGCGACCCACTGCTATGGGCTCTTCAAAGATATGGGCCATGTCTTCTTTTTCTCCGCAGCCTAGTGCCTCACAGAGTGCCTGGGAGATATTAGACTCAGGAAATATTTGAGTCAATGAATTAATTTAAATAGATCATGATTAAGATTTAGGAGAAGGAGAAGAAGAACAATAAAAGGAAAAAATCAGATCACCAACATTCACTGAACAAAGCATAGCATGTAAGGCTAGGTCAGCCCTGTCCTCATATACCTGGGGACACTGGAAGCAACTTCTCTTTTCAAAAAAACCCAATCCTTCCCTTAACTATGGATACACAGCTTTACTCGAATAGATCTAAGAATAACAACATTCACTAAAAACAAAACATTGAACAACCTTTACACAGTGTGGCATACGCAAATAAAGTAACATTAGGAGATGATTTTCTTCGTATTCCAACACAAATGCACCTTTGTTTACACGTATGTTTGAAACACATACATACAGTGTACTAATCCCAAGTGTACTGCAGGATGAGTTTCTACACGGTACGCACACATGCAGCCAACACCTGTATCAAGATACAGAATGCTTCCTGCACCCTAGAGCGTCTGGGCAGGGCCCCTTCCCAACACAATAACTACGCCACTCTGGTTTCTATCACCACCAACTAGGCTTTCTGTTCTCCAGACTCACATAAATGAATTAAACAGTGTGGATCATGTGTGCCAGGCTTCCTTCATTCAATACAGTATCTGTGAAATGCACCCATGTTGCTGCAAGTATCAGAAGTTCATTCATTTTTATTGCTGTATTGTTATAAAAATACATGACAATTTATTTATTTTTCTCATGTTGATGGACATTTAGGCTGTTTCTTTTTTGGATACTTTAAGAAAGACTTTATTTATTTATTTTTAGAAAGACGTGAAGGGAAGGAGAAAGAGAGGGAGAGAAATGTTGATGTGCTAGAGATAACATTGATTGGTTGCCTGCTGCATGTTCCGAATTGGGGACTTGGCCTGCAACCCAGGTGTGTGCCCTGACTGGGAATCGAACCAGTGACCTTCCAACTCGCAGGCCAGCGCTCAATTCACTGAGCCACACCAGCTAGGGCTCTTTTTTGGATATTTTAAATAAAGCTGCCATGAACATTTTTATACATGTGACTTTAGTCTACCTTTGTTAATTTGAATAAAGAAACTTCTTTAATGACAAATAGGGCCCAAACAAGTTCATTTTTTCAAAGAATGAGAATCACAACCTTATATTAATCTCAAGTATGTTTGAATACCATATTCCACAGAAGCTAAGATTCCATCGATTATAAGACACGCCATTATTTTATATAACACTAAGACAGAAAAAAACACTGACAATAAAACCATGACACAGTGTTAACACACCACTGATGGAAACCTTCCAATTTCAGAGAGGTTAAAATGTTTTGTTTTTTAAAAGGGTTACTTAAAAATATAGTATGCCTTGCTTCACACAATTTCATAAAATTATAGAAAATTTTAGTTATGAATGTTTGATACATGTAAAATAGTGTATTTGTAAGTTAGAAAGTAAAATAATAAAAGTCACCCGTGAACCTAACACCCAACTTAAAAACTAGATCATTACTAAATGCTTTGAAGCTGTGTTCTCCTGATTTTTGTGTGCACATCCCCTTGCTTAAAAAAAAAAAAAGTTTCATCACATAGGTATGTTATCTTTAAAGAAAATGCTGCATATTTTTGCCTGTCCATCAATTCCTAAAACCTTATTGCTTCCTTGCCCCACTGCACAACTAGAGATCTTATACTCCTATTTCACAGACTTCTTCTCATTCTCTAAACATGCCATGTACTTTTTGCTTTTAAGCATTCTCTGCCACCCTCAAATGCCCTCATCTTCAATCTCTAGCTGTCCAATCCTAACCGTTCCCCTCCGATAAGCTGTTTTATCTGACCTCATTAGTATTAATATATTCCATCCTATGTTCCCTAGCATTTTAAAGCTCTACTACTTTTAAACATTGATTTTATTTGGCCTAAATTGTAATTCATTGCTGAGTAAAGAGAGGGGAAAGTTAGAAGGCAGGAATTCTACTTGCCTATTATCCTCTTTACACGCTCTTCACTATGCTCAATTAGGAAAGTTTGAATGTCTGTTCTAGCATGAACGCAAATATTCTATGGGGATCTAAGGTCAAGTTTTATGGGTACATTTTGGTTCAAGCATTAAAGCATGAGCAAGGCTCACATGAGGTTTCAGGAAGAACAGACAGAGAAGACCCATGAGGAGGGGGATTCTCAGGGAACTGAGCTGAGGCTACGTCCCACACGCGGCCTCTTGCCAGGCCAGTTCTCCATTCACTCCCTACACTGGAGGACGAGGTTTGGTCTTCTCAAGGGCGAGGTCTTTTCTGTGTGTATCTGTGTGCTCAACTCTATCGCAAGAACTTTGAAGAAAACAATGGTATATCCATCTTTGAACTCTTATACAACTTACATTTGTATTTATCCAATGCCTATCAAATTTTTTTGAAGTTAAAATTTTAGATGAGTTACAAAGTACAAAATAAAATCAAAGTTCAACAAAAGCCCACATAAAAACTTCAACTCTTTCACATTCTTAAGCATTGTATGCCACTTACCTGAGAGGTATCCACTCATGCTTTTGTCAAGACTATTGAATTTCTGCCGATATTTTAATCTTGAAGGCTGAGGAACTGCCCACTCTGCGGTCCCAGTCTTGGGCGAGTTCCCTGAGAGCGAAGCAGTTGAGGAAGTTGAGCTGTAACAAAATTTATTTAAAATTTTTATGTTACTAAGTAAAATACATTTAGTTAAACTTTATAAGACAAATTAAGAATCATACCTTCTATAATACAATAGTAACTGTTGCTGTGTTTGATACTGAAAAAATTCAAGCAATTATCCTTATTCTTAGGAAAGCAAATACCATATGAAGTACAGAACTACCATTTATCAAGAACCTATTATGCTGGGGCCTTTACAAAATTACCTCTACCCTTCCTGATAAACTTAAAAGGTATTACTGTTCCAGTTTTTATAAGGGCAAACTGTGGCTTAGTGATGTTGAGGGGGAAAAAAGGTTACACAGTGAGTGGTTAAGCTAGGATACAAAGATTCTTCTGGGTCAGTGCTTTAAAAAGCATTATTGTGAGAAAACTGGATAAAGAAAATGTGCTATATGTAAACAATGGGATATTACTAGGCCTTAACAAAGAATGAGCTCTTACTGTTTGCAACAATAAGGATGGACCTAGAGAGTATTATGCTAAGTGAAATAAGACAAAGACAAATACCACATGATTTTACTTATATGTGGAATCTAAAAAACGAATAAAGGAATAAGCGAAAAAGAAAAATTCACTGTACAGAGAACAAACTGACAGTTGCCAGGTGGGAGGTGGGTTTTGGGGCTGGGTAAAAAAGGTGAAGAGGTTAAGAAGTACACATTGGCAGCTAGAAACTGGTCAAAGGGACACAGAAGTACAGCACAGGGACACAGTCAATAATACTGCAATGACTATGCATGGCGGCAGGGGCTGCCGGACTTGTCAGGAGGATCACCACTTCATAAGCTGTGCAAATGTCTGGCCACTGTGCTGTACACCTGAAACTAATACTGAATGTCACCTGTAACTGAAAAAAAATTTTTAAATTTATAAAGAGTATTACTGTGATTTATACAAGGGGTGGTGAGTAAACATTAATATTTTTTGAAATGAAAGGATACTCAATCAGCAGAATTTGCTCAAGAAAGAAATTAATAATGTAAAATGATTATAAGATGTTTTAAGAAACATACATTACTTAAAGGAAAAACATGTAGCTCTGGGCAAAAAAAATTAGTTGATTAAAAATATAGCAAAATACTTTCAGTTTACATGAAACATTTTTTTAAAAGATTTTATTTAGTTAGCTTTAGAAAGAGGGTAAGGGAGGAAGAGGAAGAGAGAGACAGAGAGAGAGACAGCATGCGAGCGCACGCCAGCAAAGTGAGAGAGAAACATCCATTGGTTGCCTCTTGCACACCGCTCCCAACCGGGGATATGGCCCACAACCCAGGCATGTGTCCTGACCAGAAATGGAACCAGTGACCTTTCAGTTTGCAGGACGATGCCCAACCCACTGAGCCACACCAGTCAGGGCATACATGGAACATTTTTCAAAAGTAAAATACCACAGGCATTTAATAGTTCTAAAAATAAAAAAAAATATTTTATGTAATTTGTGAATAGTAAATTTACATCAGGTCATTATAAAGTAAAACCTGGACAAGCTCAGAGCTTTAAACAAATAGTCATTTGTTAAATACTCCTAATTAAAAGCACAACAAGTTGGAAGTTTAAGTATTCATACCTACTGGACCCTAAATCAATCAGAGACTGGGCTTTCTGTATACTAGCACCACCAAATCCTCCCATCATCACACTGTAAGATGACGTATGAGGCAATGCTAAAAAAAGAAAAAAAGAAAAGAAAAATGAAAAAAGGTTCACGCTAAACAATGATCACAAATTATGAAGAAAACGTGCCTCTATTAGAGCATGAACATAACGATTTCTTTCTTCATACGAAATATTGACTCATTAGACATCCAGTACTTACTTGAAGAAGAATAAGGAATGGACAAAGGCTGGATGAGACTGGCAGTTCCATTTGGTAACGATGAGGTGCTAACAGAAGGCACGAGGGGAGCAGGCATCATTAAGGGAGGAAGGGTGGTCCCTGAAGTCGCAGGGGACAAGGCTGTTGCTATAGGTGCGACTGGAGGCAATGGCTGAGGAACGGATAGATTGGGCATGCTTCCCATTCCTAAAGGCAAAATAGACCACGTTTTCTAGTGCTAGTAAATCAATCATAAAACACATGCGAAAAACAAGTTATAGTACAGTGAGCACACCCTGTATTTACAGGAACACTACGGGCAAACTAGTCTTAAAAAATTCACAAAAGCAGCTTAGACCCAGCAGTGAGGGAAGTAAACTACTGCTTTTCATGTCAGTATTGTGACCTCTCCGAACTAAGGGAATGCCTCCTAAGGAGTTAACAGTTCTCTTCCAGCAGCACGAACAAAATCAAGCGGTTTTTTCCAATTAAATATTAGTGTTCTCAGAGAGAATGTAGTACCTGATCAAATGTGGGATTTTGTGTGAGGATTACACAGTGCTATTGAATCAACACACACACACACACACACACACACACACACACACACACACAGCCAAACCACCCTCACTCAAAGGAACAAAGTGACAACTCTTATTCATTCACTAAGTAAACTGCTGAAAACTCAGTACGTTGTATAAATACAGTCACACAATGATTTTGAGTTTCTCTCTCGAGTTTACTGTACTGTAACAGTGGAAGAAGTCAGTACCATTTGGCATACAGGGACATGTTTCAGATGCACAGAGATGTCTAACTGGACACTCCAACGAGTGCTTCTCACGTACAATTAATAAGAAATTATCTAGTGAAAATTAATGAAAAACTGGTTATCTCTGATAAATATGTGAATTACTCAGCACAAATCTTCAACTTTTAGCCCTAAACTTAGCTAATTAACCTTTAAAGAAATTTCTTTATAAAAATAATGATTACTTATGTATAATTTCAAATTATCCCCAAATTAAACTATTTCAAGTGAGTTTAAAATTGTTCACATTTTTTCTGTTACTCACACAAAGTATAGAGGAAACTAATTAAGACTAGTATTTAGGATCAGCTATAACAAAGGAGAGCATGTAATTTATCATCTAACTGGGAATTATGAAAGGGCACACTAACCAGACCAGATTCCAGGACAACAAACATGAGAACTGTCCCTGGAGACTAGGATACACAGACACCCTAGCTATGACAGCAAGTTTCATATTTCTTATTTCAGACATGAAAATTAACTTGGAGACTGGGAATTGTCATTTTATGCCAACATATATTTTTTTGATCACTAAATAACTGTCAGAGGCAGCTAATTAAACCCGTAAATACATACCAAAACGAGCAGAAATTAATGGAGAGAACATAGGAGGTTGTTTCATAATAGGAGGGAGAACCACAGGCAACTGCTGGCCCTGCAGCTTCAGTTTGATGAGTTTCATAGCTATGGAGAACTCCTGCTGATCCATCTTCCCGTCCTTGTTGAGGTCTGATAGAGCCCTACAAGGACAATGGGGTGGGCAGACTATATGTAGGGTCAACATTACTTTTGAGGACGATAAAATAAAAACAATGATATAGCATTCACACGTCAATCATCATTTAAAAACATATGTGTGCATCTCAAAAAGCTGAAACCTACACATTAAGAAATATTGACCAGAGATACATCTAATAAAATGCTGCCATTCTATATAGGATCTAAGGACCTCTGGGATAAATTCCACCAGTGTAAATGAAAAAAAAATTATTTAAGAGTATAACTCTTCTAAACTCATTCACTTGTTCAAATATTTATTGAATGTTTGCTATGTGCCTGGCATTTGGCCAAGCATGGGAGTGTTCCAAGTGGATAGAAAGAAAATGGAATAGGGATTGATATTTACCATAAATTCATTTAAGAAAACAAATGTTACTATCAGTATTATAAGGCACAATTTATTTAAGGTAGGAACAGGCAAAAGAAGGAATAATTTTGGGCTTAGAGATGATGAAATAAATAAAACTACAAAATAACAAAAGTTTGAGACTGCAAGTAAAAACAATTTTATGTTAAATTGCATTAAAAACAAAATAAAACCATACAGTAATTTAAGATCATCTACAAAACAATTTTACCATATTTCAGCTAAAACAGGAGCTGGCAGGCCTGACTGTAAGAAAAATGTACGTGCTTGATCACCTGAAAGCAATAAAAACAAAAATCAAGCAGCATATTAGTAAAAGGAATTACTCCAATGCCTGTGAATAATAATAGGCAATAATAATTATATTACTGATTCATTGTAACTTTAATGTTAATCATTAAAACATTAAACAGAAATATACATATAACATTATTTACATTTCATTAATAAGACTTAGATGTTTTAAAGTCACAACTGGTTATAAAATTAATCAGTGATAAAAGATTTCATTATTCATCTTTTTTCCACAATAACTGAAGTCTTAATTGATAATATTTCTACTTAATAAAATTCAGAGTTAAAAACACTATTCCCTAGAAAAGTTCTACATAAAAAATACCAGATGTTGAGAGAGACAGCCACCTACAGGTCTCTCACAATCCTATATATCCAGCTGTGCACGACAAGAAGGCAAGGTACTAGTGATCTCCACCTGGTCGTTTCTCAGAACTGGGTTCACAGTGAGCTATCTTGACAGACAGGGTAACATTTCCCTCTGGGACAAAGAATAAGCTGGCTTACTATGTGCTAAAACACGGTAGGTTCCCTCTAGCTCAGTGTTCCTTCTTACAATGCAGTTGCTGCATGTGTAGCATCCTGGGATCTCTGCATGGTCCCGTGTGACGCAGGGGACAAGGGAAGTTGACGGAAACATGGCAACGCTCATGCTGTCAGCTGTGTCATCAGTAATAGTTTGTTGCTTCTGTTTTAGAACTCGCATCTAAGTGATATCATATGGTTCTTATCCTTTTCTGACTGAATTCACGTGGCATAATACTCTCAAGATCCATTCATGTTGTTGCAAATGACAATATTTCATTTGATATGAATCTATCATTTAATAATACAAATATGATGGCAAACAAATTGAAGTATAATTCACAAATACAATACAAACACAAACCTGTTATGTAACCTCCTGCGGGCTTGAGGTTATCAAATTGCTTGTCATGCTTAGTCCTTTCCTCAGAGGTAATAGCCCACATGTTTGGCCCTCCTAAAACATAAATGAAAGACAAAGAAATTATACTGTATGTATGAAAATGCTTAAAATATAAACTTCTAAAATGTAAATGCGTCACAAATGTCTGTTTAAATGACAGTACTTAATACCTGAGCAACTCCAAAGAGGAAAGCTCTATCATGAACCATACAGCACACCCCTAAGGCTTTTCACTCATTCATCCAACTAACATCTATTGAAAGTTACTGAATACTACTCACTGGAAATAAAAAGATGAATAAAATATTATTCCCATCCTCAAGGATCTCTTACTTAGATGTTAAACTGTGAAGCATCCTAGGTAGAAATACACAGGGAATGGCCAACATAGGTTTACAGTTGCAATACAAATAAATAATTCAGTAATTAATAAATAGTACAAGAACAAACTGTATTGCATACTCACAACTGTAAACCTACTTTTGCCCACCCTGTACATAAAAGCTGTGCTAACACTGAGTTGGAAGCATCAAGAGTGAGACAAAGTAAGACTGAGGCAGAGCCTTGAAGCTCCGTCTGAATTGTCAGGTGAAGAGATGGGATGGGGTATTTCACACAACAGGGCATGAGAAGTCAAGGAAGTATACTGAGTAGACTGACAGCTACAGCACCATGTGAGTGGTAAGACACAGGTGGGAGGAATTAACTGTAAAGAGTCTTACATACCATTCTTAAGAGTCTGACTTTTACCTTGTAAGTTATGGAGAGCCATCTAGTACTTTTTAAAATAACCTTCTAAATTTGGAATAATTTACAGAAAATCTGCCAAGATAGTAGGGAGTCCCTATATACCCATCACTCTATTTCCACTGTGTTAACAATTTCCATTACTGTAGTACTTTTGTCGAAACAAATAAATTAACCCTGCTAAACTTAAAACCTCCATCAGCAGGAGTAGCTGGTGGACCCCAACAAAACGGACTCTGGGTGCCGAAGCAGCACAATGTTTGTGACTGAGGACTCTGCCAACTGGAGACTTTGTTAAAGAGAAGCAGCCCTTTGGGGCCTCAGTGCTTGCCTCACAGAGACCTAGTGACTTTGCCACTTCCCAGTCCCATTGTGGAGTAGGTGAACGTGAATTCCATCACTAAAAAGATGAAAAGAATCCAAAAGCCCAGCCTGTCAAATAGAAATCATATAGTTAAGAATACAGACAGCCTGGCCTCACGGGCATCTTGGCTTTACATTTAAAAAAGGGTGGGGGTGGCTAGCTCTCTAAGGAGAAACTATTCCTACTCCACTGTCTGACAAAGCTACTGAATCAGTGAGGTTCCCCGAAATGCCTGGATCTAGTTTACTCATGGTTCAGAGAAGCTGAAGCCGACGCTGTCCACTGGGTTGTCATGACTGCTCAGCCTCAGAGTTATGCAGGACCAAAAGGTGACACGGTCATTCTGTTCAGTGGCAGACTCAAACTGTTGGGCTGTGGCCAATGGCCCATCTGTTTGGTTTGCCACTTGGAAAATTATAACTGACAGATTAAAGACACCCTCTTTGGAGCTGCAAACTGAAAACAAATTGTAATTGCTAATTGAATGGTCTGAGTCACTAATGTAGCTCCCTGTGGTAAGGGCCCATTCTCTGATTTAGGCTGAAATGAAGCTGCTGATTAAATCCTACTCTATGTGATGCAGAGGATGCCACTGGTGATTCCTGTTTGAGTGAGAATGTGTATGGGGAGAGGTGGGAGGTTTGGGAGGTCTCATTGCATAAGGCATTGCCCCCTTTGGCTCTTGGCAGACTAACATTGCATCTTTGACCCTCTCTCAGGCTACTGGTGTGCCTCAAATGGTTGACACTTTTTCAGGTTACCAATCAGTCAATGATGCCTACATTATTGTGGCCCTTAAAACTAACCTGTACTTTGTTTTCAGCTTTCTGAACTGTTTGCACTAAGACAGTGATTGTATCATTTATCACAAAAGCTGCTCTACAACGCACTGATGTCTGACTCTACTTCCATCATCTCCTCCTGGTCCACACATCTTAAAAAGTAAGACAGTTCGGCCACTGAATGTCCTATCCGTGGAAGGGGAAAACCATCGCCTCTCAGGGGTTTCCAGGCTAATGAAGACTAAAAGGGTGGTGGTGGTGGGACAATAGGGGACATACAGGCCTGTCATGAAAATTCAGGATTCTACCTTGACCATTCTTAGACATGACACATCTTTCTTTCTCCTAATAACAAGCACAGGGAGGCCTGGTTGGATCATCCTCCAGTTTCAGGCAGCTCAGCTAAAATGGGACCTAGATGATTCAAAGTTAACTCTGCTTTGGTGTACAAAACGATCCTTGACCCTCTTGCATCTAACCCTTCTGTGTCACAGTGAGGTTCCAGCCAAATAGGACACCTAGATGTTGTGGTGGCAGAGGGCGACAACCAGGCATCTGAGGAGGAAGCACCTTAGACACGAAGAGGTATGAGTGGAAGAGGCCTTAAGGACCTGTACTCTTTCAGAATTGGCCCTGGGGCCTTCTTCCCCAAGGAAAGTGTTCTGGTGCACTTCTCCTAAATAAACTGGTGGTAGCACCTTCAATTCAGCTGGCTACTGCACCTGCCATCCTTACCAGATGGCTTTGACTTCCCTTTGATCTTGATCCACACTCAGTCTTAGGCAGGCCCTGTGCACCTGGGCCCCAGGGTGTGGATTTCTCTGCGTTCCTGCCCCTCCATCCTGTGGCATCCAAACTCCTCCTTGTGTCTCCTCCTCCTTGGTCTTGGGAAGGCCCATCCCCCGAGCAGCTTCTTCCCCAAGGAGCAACAGAAGCAGCACCTCTGTGTGGTATCAGTATAGAATCTTAGGCCCAAGAAGGTCTCTTCCCCTCCTCAGTGGTAGAAAGCTTTTTCTTCTCCCCTTACCCCAGTAGCAATGTGTCTCAGCCTGTGTCCTTGGGATCTTTGCTAATGTCCTCCCAGTGACCCCTAGTAGCTTAAGACTTGTGCTTAATAGAAGAGAAGGATGCAGAAGAATGCATGGCATTTTGTGCCTATCCCCCTACGGCTGCCTGCAACACTGAGGTGGGGGCCTGTTCTGGTCTCTCTCACAGTCCCAAGTCCTTCAGGCAAGAAACCCAGTGGATGCCTGGAGGAAACAGCCTGAGGTTAGTATAAACTCCCCTCGTGTCTGTGGCCCCCAGTCACTCCAGACTGACATGCTAGCTCTCATCTGCTGTTTGGTTTTCATTAGGATTTTAACTGATTTCTGTAACATCATTTTACACATTTTACATTCTGTAAACCCGCCCCCTCCCCCATTTTACTTAGAGCTCTGTTTGCATCCACAAAGTCTGAGATTGAATTCTCTGGAAAACTGTTCCAACTGCACTGGTGGCGTAAGGAAATCCTTTGCTTTGCCATCTGTCCCCTGGTCCACTCTGAACTCCGGCCTCCTTTACTCTAGAGCTCTACTGAAAGCGTCGGTCCAGACACAGACCTCCTATGCCTACACTGAATCCAATTTACTCTGCTCCCTAACTGCTGGAAACTCTTTAAAGTTTCTGGTACACTGACAGTGCCTTTTCTATTTCCTAAAGCTACCTTAGATTCAAGACAGAAGGTTTTCTCTGATAACTTAAATGGGATCCAGAAAAAAAGAAAATAAGAATTTAAATCACTGCCTTGAAACAAGACAGTGTTGTCATGAGTGAACATAACAACTGGAATGACAAAGCAGCTCCAGAAAAAAAGGTGGTCCAGAGAATTAGGGGTCTAGAAATATTTTTCTATGAGGCAGTTAAAAATCTGAAGTATTAAGCCAGAGGAATCAAAGATTAAAGAAGACTTGGTAGCAACTTTAAGTATTTTTTAAGGTATGTAGAATATGGTTACTTGCTATCCTTACAGGAATTAGGAACAAGACAACCATGTCAGAAAGTTAGGGCTGTATTAAAGAGGAGTCAACTGCCTTGAAGGTATTCTTCTTGTTAGCAAAGGCATTAACACAGAGGATGGCTCAGGCCTGAGCATCTCTGAGGTTCTCTCAAACCATGAAAAACAAGCAAACAATGATTTTAACAATCCTTTCCATTTGCTCTAAAAATGAGACCAGTCTCTCAACTTCCCACCATCTCCAAATGCA
This sequence comes from Phyllostomus hastatus, assembly GCF_019186645.2. Classification (NCBI taxonomy): domain Eukaryota; kingdom Metazoa; phylum Chordata; class Mammalia; order Chiroptera; family Phyllostomidae; genus Phyllostomus; species Phyllostomus hastatus. The sequence goes on along the minus strand of NW_025333873.1, from coordinate 5,334,545 downwards.
CCTTTGCCCTCTTCCTTTGACAGTTAACAGCACACCAGAACATAAAGAAATAAAGAAATAGAGTGGAAGTTCTGCTCCAGTCTGTACGCTACCAGTTTGGTGACTTAGGCAGGTTTTGAGCCCTTTTATAATCCTTTAATCCTTATGTAGTAAGCATAGTGTATGTAGTCCCAGGCAATGCTTGACTAGCCAATGTCCTACACCAGAGGTGTTCAACCCCCCACTGCATCACCTGGGGATCTTTAGGAGGAAAAAGCTACTCCAGCAGACCAATTAAATCAGAATTTCTGGGGGATGAGGCACACACTTCCTAATTTTTAAAAAGCTCTCCAGGAGATGTTTTTTGTGTGCAGGCAGGGTTGAAAACCACGGCCCCATACAAGCCAGGGTTGCACACTGCCCCCTCTTCTCTCTGTCCCTCCGCAGAATATTCTGCTCCATCTCTACCCCCAGCTAACTCTGGACAGCTAGCCCACAGTGCTGTCCAGACGCAACACCTGGTGGCTGTCAAAGTGAATCATATGGTCCAGTACCTGGGAAATTCTCTTTCTCCTAAGGATGATACATATATCCCTGAACTCTACCCTGTTAAAACGAGTTAATCTCAACTAACTCACTTTTTCTCAAATGGAAACAGATTTTCTTTAACCCCCTTTACCAGACTGCTCTTTCAACTCTTGATTGGCTATCTCAGATAAACAACCTTCCCTCTCTATCACTGCTTTTTAAAGCCTAACATTAGCAGAGCAATAGTAGTACTTTGTAGAAGCAGCAACTACTTACTATCCACTGAGCATTACCGTATTTTGCCGTATATAATATGCAACCACGTTTTTTGCCCAAACTTTCAGAAAAAGATTCTTGTTTTAATTTTTAATTCAATTATTTATTTGTATTTAGATACTTTTTTGCATTATAAAGGAATTTTAGCATTTATTTTTTAATATATTATGGTACAAGAAACTTTATGTAACAAATTATAAAACACAAGAACAGATACAAGGTATTTGGGGTATTACCCCTGTATAATGCACATCCTTATTTTTCCCTCAAAAATCTGGGCAAAAAAGTACGTATTATACATGGGAAAATACAGTACTTTAGGCCAGCACTCATGCTATGTATATTAGTATTACCACATTTTATTTTCACAACTCCCATGGACTAGGTTTTACATGTATTACAGATGGAAAAACTGAAGTGTAGGGTGGTTAAATAACTTGCCTAATACCATGCAGCTAATCTGTAGCTAGAATTTTCTTGTACTTTAGAATATAACTTCAAAATTCATGCTGTTAATTACTACCCTGCATTACCTCCCTGATTACTTTGGTATTACTTTTGTCATTTGAAAATAAGTAACAAAATGTAAAAGGGATGCATCTAAACTGATATTTAAATATAAAAATAGGTCTCTTTTACATGTCAAAGCAACCAAATTTTACTTTGGAATAACGCACCTTTAAAAAATTCTAAACACTGATTATATATCAAATAGGTGAAAAAATGTTAACTATGACACTACCTCTAACAAATTTATTTAATATTTAACACAGGAAAAACAATACAAAACAAAAACCTAGGATAAAAGGAATGCGGGTAATAATATATCCCTATCCCAGACAAATAAATCCTTCCAAATCCCATAAACACAACATCCTCTCACATCCTGTGACTTGTGTTCCCTTTACTTGCCTTGGCATTCCATCACCCCCTCTTCTCTTTCAAATTTATCTTTCGAGGTCCAGGGCAGATGTCACTTCCTCTAGGAGGTCACTAACACCTGCAGGTCAAATTAATTGCTTCCTCCTCTAGATTCTCAAGAGGCTACTCCACGCTTCCACAGAGCACTTAGAAAGGTGCTGCAATTGTTCTGTGCCCATCTGTTCTGCCAGACTAGAGCCCTTGGGGAACAGGACTTTCCATCCCCAGAACCAGCAGAGCACGAAGCACAGAGCAAACACTTAAAAGTGACTGAGGAATCAACACTTGAATGAATAGAAGAGGGGGTAGAAAACAAGACGAGAAGCAGGACCAGGACTTGGGGGAACACAAAAGGCACTCACGAATCTGTCCGTGGTCTACCCTGCACAGGCGGCCACACCAGCCCTCTGAGAAGGCCTTCAGGGCGCTACAGATTCAACATGGCTAATGACCATCCACACTTCACTGCTGACCTTCTCAAGCTGACTCCTCCTCTGTCAGTGAGAAACCAAGTATGTTTAGGTGTCTAAGCTCAGATATATTTGCTGCCTACCTTATATAAAAACCTCCCTTACAAAGTTGTTTCCAGGAATGCATATCATAGAAATGTAGGTGCCCACTATAATTTGAAATACTAAGATAGATTTGATTTAACAAATACTTAGGAGACGACTTGAGGTGGTGAACACACAATACAATATACACATGATGTATTATAAAATGGTACACCTATAACACACAATTTTATTAACCAATATTTTACTCCATAAATACATGTTTATTGGCCCTAAATGACTGGATTTTAAAAAACTCTGTAAATGTCCTCCCTTAAAAACAAGTTTTAAGATTAGATTTAAAAGGGAAGAAACACAGGTACTAAAGAACTAAGAACCTAAAATAGCTAAACCTACACTTTCTAAATAAATACTGCATTCATAGTACAAAACCTACTTCACTTATCCGTTTATTATAAAATAAATCAATGAGTCTGTCACGATTCCTGTGACTAGGACGGCAAGCAGTGTGGCTGCAGACTGGTGTGCTACTGTACGACTCTGGAGAGATCATGATGATCCAACGTGACGACAACAACAAAGGATGACAAAGATGGAAGCGGCTCACCTTTCTGGAGCCCTGACAGTCCTTCAGGCACTTTACATGCAGTAACTCGCTGACTCCCACCATCACTTTATAAATCAGGCACTACCAGTGTCCTCATTTTACAGGTGAGGAAACAAGAACCCATGCTGGCTCCTGTGTCTGCACTGTCCAGTACAGGAGCCGCTGGCCACGTGTGGCTCTGAGCACTTGAAATAAGCCAGTCAGAAAAAGACAAACACCATATGATCTCACTTATATGTGGACTCTAATGAGCAAAATAAACTGACGAACAAAACAGAAACAGAAGCATGGACACATGGAACAGACTGAGAGCTGTCAGAGGGGAGGAGAGTGGAGGAGGGGGCTGGGTGAAAGGGGGTGAAGGGATAGGCCAAAGGTCATATATGCATAACCCACAGACTTGGACAGCAGTGTGGTGATGAGGGGCCACCCAGCCCCTCCCTCCCTGCTGCTTGAGAAAACAGAGCTGCTTTCTCAAGGTGGTAGAATCATTGGTGATTCTTCCCTCTTTTTTTCTAATGTTCTTTAATATTTTCAATTTTAATGTTAAAGAATTATTAACTGGACTCATTATTTCCTTATATTTATAATTAGCTAATGAAATTTACCTCAAAATTAACAACTCAGCATCCTAGATTTCTTTAGTGATTTAAAAACATATTACATGTTCTCAATTAATTCTAAATGGCATACATAGTAACTTAATACTTATTAAGGTGGTTAATTTGTATTTGAGAAATGAAATAAAACTAGTATCAGGAAAAAGGCTCTAAAAACATTTTATTATTGAAATTAAATAGTTCTTTTAAAATTATTCCTATTAAACAATTGTGTGTATTGACATACATAATCCTACGTAAAAGAAAAACAAACTAATTTTTTATACATACTACTAAATGAATCTTCATTGGCTTAATGAGTTTACAATCACCCCATGCTAATAAAAACACTTTCAATATTTTCACCTTATAGCAGTCTGCTTTTTGTCCTCTAGTTTTATATATCAAACACAACATGGCTTTAAGTTATTCTTAAGTCTCAAAGGCAAGCACACATTTCAGATGATACTGCAGAACACGCCAATACTGACTTGCAGGATTCACTGCATAATATTCTAACAGAAGCTATAAGCAATGTTTTAAAATAAATTGCCCAAATATTTTCAACAAGAATACTTTAAGTTTTACACTTAGAAGCTGAGAGAAAAGTATCACAAAAGTATATTTTATAACCTCTACAACCCCTCACGCCCCAAAAAATCCCATAACCTCGTTATCTTCCCACAAGCACAAAGCTGCTTACCATTCATAGCTGTGGGAAACTGAGCCATCATGGTCCTGAATTTTCCTTGCTAGCTCTCAGCCATCTGCAACATAAAAACATCGTGCCATTAATAATACAACAAGGGCAGATCACAGCTTAGTGCACCCGCCAAGTTGTGGAAATGTCTGTCCCTTCAGCTCACACTTCCAATGGAAAACAATGCAGAGCTGCTGCTGCTGCTGCTGAACAGGCAGAATTTACATTTGAGGAAGGGTAGGAGATTTTGCTGGGTAATGGTTCTGCCTTTAAAATGAACCATTTAAAAGAAAAGCAATGACATTTAATAGCAAATACTGAATAAGGAAACCCTTGGCATGAACTAATTTTGTAGAAATTAATTTGGGAAAGAGGAAAGTTAGTACAACTAGGCAATGATTTATTTCAGAGAAATCAACTCTATAAGTTAAATGTAAATAACAGTTAAATCTTCAATACTCTTCTTTAAAAAAAAAATCCCCCAAACAAGAAAAACATCCAAAATAAATGCAGCGTAAGTGTTTAATCAAGTTTCACAGGTTTATAAACATGGTCTAGAAGTAATTATTTAATATATATGTTTTATTTAAACATAATTCAATGTGCTGGGCAAGTGCTCTATACTTGAAGAGAAGGAAATTTAGAAATTTAATAGCTCTGGGTTCAAATCCCAACTATGCTAGTTTCCTAGTTGTAACCATGAAAGAGTTACTTAATCTTTTTTGAGTCTCGTAGTCATCTGTAAAAATACTTTGCAAGAGTATTTTTTAAAGTATTGAACATAATCCAGTACAATGTCTGACATATAGCAGGGTTTTGATAAATGGCTTTCTGGGTGTCCAGGAAGGAAGAGCACAATGTAATTCTGAACCCTAATTCATTAATTTACTATGAGTAAATTCAGAATGTTTTCCTTGAAACTGGAGGGTCTGATAAGTTAGGGAGTGTGAAGACCTAGCAAATTTACAGTAATGTACTTAGTAATTAAAACCATGGATTATAACATGGTAGGAAAATACTACTATACTAAGAGACTACTCAGTAGTTCATCCATTTATGCAATTCATTTAAATATTAATATTTTTAGAAGCCTAGTGAAAAATGTTTGTACCAGCTATTTGATCAAAGGAGACACAGCAAGTTGCACATCGTGGTGGATGGTGTTACCAGAGCAGGTGGCTGATTAGCTGCCAAGAGTGTTTGCAGGGCACCACATCTTTGTGAATGCAGTGTGCTCAAGAAGAAACATGACCGTACCAGTATAACTACCAAAAGTGAGTCACACAAACCAACAAAAAAACCCGGTATATAAATCCAAAATGTGTTAACCTACAACGAGAAATTTAACCTGAGAGAACAAACAGCAGCTTTTCTTCCTATAAAGCCAACTACCATCTACTAAATTGAGCAAAGGGACTTAATTGTGACTAGAAAATTTAAAGGTAAGCTTTAACTTTTTCTGATAAACCTACTTTTTCTGATAAAAAGGAGGTTTATCAGAAAGTTTAAATCTGATACATTTACCTACACAACAGGGATAAGCAAGAACTGGGCATTAGGTCGATGAACAAACCTCCAACAACGCTTTGGTACTCCCAATTTTTTTATGACTCCCAGATTTTCTGTATGTTACCACTATGTATCATCCTCCTCTCAAAGTATACATTCTTGCTCTGGCTGGTGTGGGTCAGTGGATTGAGCACCAGCCTGCGAATGGAAAGGTTGCCAGTTCTATTCCCCGACAAGGCATGTGGCTCGGATGCAGGCCAGGTCCCCAACTGGGGGTGTGCGAGAAGCAACTGACTGATGTATCTCTCACACATCGATGTTCCACTTTTCTCTCTCCCTCCCTTCCTTTTTTTCTAAAAATAAATACATAACATCTTAGGAACAAAATACAGTTTTTTAAAAAATGCACATTCATTCTTTAGATGTTAGTAACCTTTACTGCAACGGAGCTTTAAATTTGTTTCCACACTTTGACTTCATACTCCGTCACTATGCTCTTCTGAAGTAGGAGGAAATTTCACCTATGTGCAAGATGGTTTTCTTCATTTTTTTTCTCAAAGGTAATGTAAACCATGATAGGATGGTCAGGAACTCCTTGAGGAGGTATTGTGTTGAGATTTAAAGGGTAAGAATGAGCTATAATTGTAATGTTAAGAATCTCGGACTTGAACCTGTGGTTGACAAGAAGTCAGGTTTCACTGAAGAATCATTGTGAAGAAAGGGGCAAGCCTGAAGCAGGGCGATCAGTTAGAGGAGAGCTGAGAACAGTACCTGGCACCTATTCTGGAACAGCGGCAGCAGAAACAGAGAAGATGGACTGAACTGGAGAAACAATGAAGGGCTTAAAACAGGTAGAACTCAGGGACTGTTTAGGTCCAGGCATTATGGAGTAAAAGGAACCAGAGACGACTTCCAGAATTGTAGTTTGTGAGACTGGGTGAACTGTGACTTGCCAACTTAAAAAAATAAAAAGGACAGTGAACACAGAAGGAAGACTTATAAATCAAGTTATGACTACAACTTCCTCAAGTATAGAAATTCTACAAACAAGCATAACACTTTTACTTCCCCACTTTTAAATTATCGTAAGTAATGTTAAACGAAAATAAGCTATATGCCTGCAAAGAAACTATTTACTTACAAAGATGCAGTAGTAAAGGCTCCTATTTTATTAGGTCTCTGTAACAGAGAGATAATTTTAAAATGTGGGAGAAAATCCTCCAAGCATTATCTGCATAAAAGCGTGTAAAATACCAAAGATCCCTTGGAGAAAAAGCACGGACTTATGAAAGACAAAGAAGAAACAGGATCCTGCCCTGGCCAGTGTGGCTCAGTTGGCTGGAGTGTTGTCCCGTACACTGAAATGGTGCAGGCTGGATCCCCAGTGTTCCCTTTCTCCCTCTCTCTTTTCCCCCTCCCTGCCCTCTCCTTCTCCTGCCCTCCCTGCCTTCCCAGTTTTTCCACTCCCTCTAAAAAGCAATTAAAAAATGTCCTCGGGTGAAGATTAAAAAAAGAGGAAGAAACAGGATCCCACAGTCACAAAGTCTCAGATATCTACCTAGGACCTCTGGCTAGTCATCATGTATTCTGTAAACAACAGAATGCTACATAATAGATGCTTAATAATCACAGGTTTAATCCTGAAATAAAACCAAAGAATGAATAAAATAAAATAATAAGCAGAGAAGGCAAATCCCTTCAGTGAGGCTAGGGTACTAGTATTACAGAACCTTATTCACCTGGTACATGGGATTCAGTCACCCATGTACCATAACATGCAGGCACCCTATTATAACAGGGACACATGGAGGAATGGGTGTAACACCTGGCCATGGTAACAATTTGTTGGAACCAATAAGCTTTTAAAGCATACAATTTCATACCTGTTATGTTTTCATCAACTCTCTGACCTGTTGAAAAATACCTCATGTTTAACAATTCTACTGATCCACTTGCAGAGAATAACAATTGAAATTATGAAAAATACAAGTACATTTCACTTTTTAAAAAAGTAAAACTGTTTTACTTTATGTAATCATAACAATTACCATTTACTAAGTTTTTACTTGCTATGTGTCATTCTCAATAGTCATTGGAAGTCCCTTAATTTTGGAGGTTTTTAAGAATTTTTTATGTATATTTTATTGATTATGCCATTACAATTGTCCCCATTTTTTCCTCCCCTTTATCCCCCTTCTTCCTGCACCACCCCCATCCACAGGCCTCCCCACACATCCCAGTTCATATCCTTGGGTTGTACATGCAAGTTCTTTAGCTCCTCCATTTCCTATACTATTCTTAACCTTCCCCTGTCTATTTTATGCCTACCAATTATGCTCCTTATTCTCTGTATGTTTCCCCCCAATTCCCTTCTCCCCTCCCCACTGATAACCAATCTCCATTTCTGTGATTCTGTTCCTGTTCTAGTTGTTTGCTTAGTTTTTTTTAGGTTCAGTTGTTGATAATTGTGAGTTTGTCATCATTTCACTGTTCATCATTTTTTATCTTGTTTTTTCTTAGGTAAGTCCCTTTAACATTTCATATAATAATGGCTTGGTGATGATGAATTCCTTTAATTTTTCTTTATCTGGGAAGCACTTTATCTGCCCTTCCTTTCTACATGATAGCTTTGCTGGATAGAATAATCTTGGATGTAGGTCCTTGCCTTTCATGAATACTTCTTTCCAGCCCCTTCTTGCCTGCAAGGTTTCTTTTGAGAAATCAGCTGACAGTCTTATGGGCACGCCTTTGTAGGTAACTGTCTCCTTTTCTCTTGCTGCTTTTAAGATTCTCTCCCTATCTTTAATCTTGGTTAACTTAATTATGATGTGCCTTGGTGTGGTCCAACTTCTTTGGGACTCTCAGAGCTTCCTGGACTTCCTGGAAGTCTATTTTCTTTGCCAGATTAGGGAAGTTCTCCATTATTTTTTCAAATAAGTTTTCAATTTCTTGTTCTTCCTCTTCTCCTTCTGGCATCCCTATGATTCGGATGTTGGAGCATTTGAAGTTGTCCCAAAGGTTCCTAAGCCTCTCCTCATTTTTCTGAGTTCTTGTTTCTTCATCCTGTTCCAGTTGGATGTTTATTTCTTTCTTTTGTTCCAAATTGTTGAGTCCCGGTATCCCTCCTTTCACTGTTGGTTCCCTATATATTTTCCTTTATTTCACTTTGTGTATCCCAGCAAGGCAGATGATACAGGACTCATTTCACGGCTGAAGAACTAAAAGGTTAAATTACTTGCCTAACTTCAGCAAGTGATGAAGCCAGCATGCAATCCCAAATCTGTCTAATTCTAAAGCCACAGGCTTTATCTGCCTCTTCCTCACTTAAATGGGGATAATAATTAATGATGAGTGGGTCATAGGTTCCTGCAAGCAGCAGGTCAACCTAACGTTGGTACATTTGTAGGCGTAAAGAAAAACAAGCCTTTGGGTCTACATCAATCACACACATAAATTAGGAAGTGCTAATTATTTTTTACCACTAGGTACAACTTTTTGGGAGGAAAAGGGTGTCTCCTGAGTTACATGCCTGATGCCTGTTTTAGGCATGCGTGATTAAAGTCAGTATCCAACAAATACCTCTCTACTCCTTGGAGGGGGTAACATGCAAAGAGGGGCAATCTCGGCAGCTTGCAGCTATCATTATAATTTAATCACTGTTAATTACCTATGGTTTTATAATATTTATGTGAAGATTTTCCTGTGCATTGTAAATTAATGGAGAACTGGCATTGTTACCTTTTAGAAACCAAGAAGATATATATGGTAGAAAGCTGGCATGAAGCAAAAAAGACTGTTTTCATTTAATGTAAATCAAATGTAATTTGGAGAATGTGGGAAATATAATCACACTAAGGCAGAGAAAAGCAGAAATGCTTTAACAGGAGTAGGAAACCTGTCCTCTTCAAAAGGCCAGTAAGACCCAGAAAAAGAAAAAAATATAGCTATTATAGGTAAAAAGTAGCTTAATTAAGGTTGGATTTTTTTTGTTTGTATGGAAGCACAAAATTATACATGAACTACAGTAAATATTTAATCAAAAGCTCTCAATTTTTAAGATGTAAAAATGAAGAAATTTGTGTGAGCTGACATAGTCATAGCAAAACTGGTCCTAGAAACCTCATCTCTTACATCCAGTGCCCTAGTTTTTAAAGTTCCCCAACTTCCCTGATCAAAAACTTGGGACGTTTACTAATTCTACAGATTTTGAGGCTTATCACTAGAAGATTGTGACTCAGAAGATCATTATGTGCATTAGGGCATGAGCCTCCTTAAATGCTCTCCCTGCTTTGAGACCTGTGAAACACTAATACAAACACAGTCACTGTACAATGGAGCCAGAGCTGCCATCCCAGAGGAACCGCCTTGCAGGAATATGCCCCACACCTACGGAAAATGAAAACAGGGCACAATAACCTTCGGACAGAGAGAGCCTCAAGCAACCCTGTGCCCCAAAGAACTGTTTGCAAATATAGCCAATAATATTGTAATGACTATGTATGGTGTCAGACGGGTATAAATTTATTGGGATGATCACTTCGTAAGTTATCTAAATGTCTAATCACTACCTTATAGACCTGAAACTAATATAAGATTGTATATGTCAACAGTAATTGGAAAAATTAATTAAAAAAAAAGATAAGAAAGCAGATATTCTGACTACCAGATTGATGACTCTGGGCCTGGAAATTAAAAACATTGTTTGGAATTAGCATGCTACCTTATCTATACCAACAGAAATACCTTCCTTCTATTAATGTAATCATCCCCTGTGCTTCCTCATAAATACCTTTTGCCTTTGTCTCCTAACCCAAATATTATCTGGGCTCCTACCTGCATCAATGCTTCCTGAACAAGCTATTCTTTGACCTCAAATAAATACTCAAATAATGTTTCCACTTTCATTTTGGCCTTTTATTTTTTGGTGAACAGACCCTTCCATAGAGCTATTAGTTTTTTCTTCCAAAGCACCCACTAATATCCTTCTTCTGCTTAAATTCCTCAACTGATTACAAGTTACAGCCCAAGCTTCTTAGTATGAAACACGTCACCCTTCAGAACCTCACCCCAATCTACCACATTCACACCTAGACACTTCCCCTGGGTTCAGGTGTCTTAAGTACACCAACCTTTGAAACAGCGATGCTCTTTCACTCCCCTGCTCCTCACATCACTGCTTTCTTATCATTCTTCAACTCCCAATTCAAATGTCACCTCTCCTTTGGAAGGCTTCTGCCCTCCCAGGTAGTTAGTTACTGTCTCTAGCTATGTCCGTACACATATTCATCCCATAATAACTTCCTTTATCATAGTGTACTTCAATTTCACATTTCACATATTTGCCTATTTACTTGGGCTGGGCAGAAACCATTTTTATTTACCCCTATACGCCCAGTGCCTAAACCAGATCTCCCAGAGAAAACGCTCAACAAATATTTGCAGAACAAATGAATTTGGTAAATGGATGCTATGGGTGGGATGTTACAAAAGAAAACAACCCAGTAAACAAAGTAAGGGAAGCATGGAGAGAGGCAATGTTGAATTGAATATGTAAAAAAGAAACTGGTTGTCTGTTGATTTACTGATAGTAGCCATTCTGACAGGTGTGAGGTGTTATCTCACTGTGGTTTTCATTTGACAGCATGGGTGGATCTGGCATATATTATGCTAAGTGAAATACCGTAAGCAAAGTCAGGGAAAGACAAATACCACATGATCTCACTTATGTGTGGAATCTAGTGAACACAATAAAGTAAGGAACAAAGTATCAACAGAAATAGAAGCACAGATACATGGAACAGACTGACAACTGCCTGAGGGGAGGGTGGGTAATGGATGTAAAATGGTGAAGGGACTAACCAAAGAACATGTGTGTGTGACCCGTGGACACGGACAATGATCAGGGGATTAACTGAGGGAGAGAAGAAAGTGGGGCTGTGCGGAGGGGGAAAAGGGACAAAAGGCGGGAATAGCTGTAATACCATAAACAATTGGAAAAAAAAAAGAATTGTAAGAAAGCAAAGCAGGCTCCAAACTTCTTCCTTGAAACTCTGAAGGCATCAGAGCCATGGATTTTAGACCAAATTATCCTTTGCAACATGGTCCTTCTGTAATTTGTTTTTCTTTTCCTCTGCAGTATACTTTTAGAGATAAAGGTTTATTTCCCACTGAATTCTGCAAGTTTTATATTGGCAGGGGAAGGACTGGATTTTTTAATTACACTTCTAATCATGTTGGTTAAATGTTGATTAAGTTTAAATAAACTTGACTGAAGGTCTGACATTCAAAAGCAAGATAATCAAGTTCCTGAGGGCATGCCTTTTAAAACTTTCCCCAATCCCTCCTCCACTCTACATGCTACATTCACAGATCGACTCTCCAAACTGATTAGTTGGAAAAATGTTCCTTCCTCATCTGATTCCCAAGATCAAGGTCAGTTCTATGAGAGAATGATTGGAGCAAAACTGCCTACTTCTTTATAGTTTCTACACTAAGATCAAATTCACAGAATACACTCCTTTATCTGTTTCCCATCTATTCTTTCTTTCGTTCACCTATTTATTCATCATACATGAACTGTGATTATAAGTATCTGAAGAATGCTATGAGAACCCAGAAGATAGAACACTACTGGCAGATAAACCAAAATACAACACCTATCACAAAGGAGGTAATACCTGTGTAAGATTTGTCTAAAATGATGTCAGTGGCAAAATAAGTGGATTCTATGTGTCCTTGGAGTGAAAGACATTGTATAGGTGTGTGGGTAGGCACTGTCACAAAAAAAGGAAAAGCACCTGAACCTCAGGGAAAAAGAAGAAATGTATGACAGCCAGTGTAACAGTAGAGCCTTTCCCATTCAAATACAGTGTGATTGAGAGTTATGTGATTTCAAATAACTCAATCTTAAGTGTTAAAAGAGAATTTAACACTCCTTGGAGTTCTAGAAATTCTAAGGAGATACAAGAGTAGTGGAGTAGGGAGGAGGAATGTAGGTTTGGGAGGGGATAGCAACTTTAATGAAAGTAGCTCTGTTTTGTGTTTTACATATTAAGGCTTCTTTATAATAATTTCACTAATGACTTAACAAAGAGTTAAACAACATACTGAATTCCATCTCCATGTTAGAAACAATTAAAGGGAAACCAAAGTAATGAAGTAACTTGCCGAGATCACACCATTTAAGAAACAAAAAATGCCATACTATTGATTCTGAACTTCACTGTACAAATCACGGAGAGCCAGTATTCAAAGCACAGTATGTGTTGCAGCTGGAGATCCAGATTTGTTAGTCACTGGATATTGGGAATAGCTGTCATCATGTTAAAGAACAACAGTATCCAGGAAAAGCATATGTAAGAAACAAAAGAAGAACCTGGTCTTTGAAAGGCAGAAGAAGAGAATCCTGACAGACAGTGTAGGAAATGAACTCAGGGTTTCAGTGTTGTGAGACAGGGACACCAGTTATGAAATAACTGGCATAATCCAGGTGGTGAGAATTTGAACTTGGGCAATAAAGAATACAGGCATTTCAGAGTTAAAATGGACACGGTTTTCTGATCAGCTAAATGCAGAAGATAAAAGAAGAGCATCACGATTTCTATCTTGAGTGACTGTAGTAGAAAGGTCTAAGACAGAAGCTCTAAGAAAGTAGGGATTTGGATATTAGTTTTGGGAGGGTGAGCAACAAAATGTTCCTTTTTGAGCATACCTAATCTGATCTACTTACCAAAACAACCAAGTGGATACCTTCAAAAGATAGTATTAAATTCCATTCAAGCTAGAGACTCAGATTTGGTAGTCATCAGGGATTGGGAATAGTTGTAATCCTGTCAGTGAATGACAGTATCCACGGAAAGCATGTGCAGGAAATATAAAGAGAACAACCAGAACAGAGGTTGAGGGAAAGGAGAGACATCAGGATCTAGAAGCAAGAGGTGTTTTAAGGAGATGGTGGTCATTTCAGCCAAATGTCACAGAAGTCAAGAGTAAGCCATTAGTTTTTGCAGTCTGTTGTGAATACAGTTCCAGTACACTGACCTGGCAAGGTAAGTCTAATTGAAATAGATAAAGCAGTGAGCGGAAGGTGAAGTGGAGGTGATTCTAGAAGTATGTTGTTAAGGGAAGGGGAAGAAAGGGTGAGAGGTGAGACAAGAGGCCTCAGGAAAGAGGCAATGTTATAAGGCCATTTTTAGAAGAAGAGGAAGAGATTTAATTTCCAAAAGGCAAAAGGGAAGATTACCTGATGAAAATTAGGGTCCAGAGGAAGTCAAGTAGACAGTTCTAGAGCATAAAGGGGCAGACATTTCTGGCTCTGGGAATACACAACAGGAAAGGCAGTAGGATGCATAAAGATATCCATAAGTTTGGAGGCAGAAGAAAAAGGAGTTGAGAACGTACACCTTTTCTTTGCAACCCTGCTTTCTCTCTTTTCATTGGGCCCAAACAACAGTCCAAAGGGCAGGGCTGAAAAGAGACTCTTTTAACCCAAAAACCAGTATCATCCAGAGCCTTGCCGTTGTCAATTTTTTAGTCTATTATGAACAATATTAAGTAACAAGTCTATTTTACCAAAAACAGTAAACTGAAATTACCAATCTCATCTTAAATACAGCCATGCTATATCCAATAATAAAAACTACAGAGGGCTCTGGCTGAGAACCGAAAGGTCACAGGTTTGACACCAGGTCAGGGCACATGCCTGGGTTGTGGGCCAGGTCCCCAGTTGGGGGCTTGTGAGAGGCAACCAACTGATGTTTCTCTGGCACGTTGATGCTTCTCTCCCTCCCTTCCTCATTCTCTGAAAATAAATAAATACAATATGTTTTAAAAAAACTACAGAGGAAAAACACCCTCCACACCATGGAGGCCTAAACAGACTGACATCCAAACTGATGCCATGCCCCAGCAGGGTCTGCAGAGCTCCCGCCTGTGACTGGTAATTTTCAGTCTCAACCAACCAAAACACAATCAGAACAAGAGAGTAGAGGAAAGAAAATCAAACCAATAGCCAATAAATAGAAAAGCATTCATCCATTTCCATTCTATCAGGCCAACTTAAAGTTGTTAAAAAAAAAAAAAAAACAACCACCACCACATTTCAATTATTGGAAGTAAAGCATACTTTCACTGTTGCAAAAAACAATGCTCATAAAAGCATAAAATAATAAATGTGGAATGAGAATTTTTAAAAGCCAACTCCAAGTTTTGACAGGGAGAAAAATTACCAGGAAAGAACAGAGATTCTAACATGGAATTAGCCACACACACTGAAATCAACAATGTGCCCAGGCAATGTTGGCCACTGAGCGGCGACACCCAGCCACAGAGAAGTCCCCAGGCACTTCAAATCACAAACTCTCTTCGCCAATCTGAATGCTTTAATTTCGAGAGGTTGTGGACTTCTTTAAAAAAAAAAATCTAGCAGACCTACAGTTTGCTCTCTTTGGAAGAATACAAATGCACAAAATGTGGTATACAATTTCAAATGTTTCAGACCTCCAAAGTTAATCTGTGGACTTTCAGAGGACTTGTGTCTTCTATACTTAAGATCCTTAACTTTCATATACACAATTCCCATTTTCAAAAATGTGTAAGATACTGGACTGGGAAAAAATCTTTTCCAGTTATGTAATCCATTCATTCTCAGACTAGTCTAACCATGGCCTGCCAAAGTGGGACCAGAGGGCCAACCTACCCCTACCTACTCCTATTTTCCAGTTGAAAAATAAACTCTATGATAAAGAATTATAGCAATGCAACACTAATTACACAAAAGCAAAAATCACCAACAAAACTAAATTTAACATTAATTCTAACACTGCATTAATTCAAGAACAGCAGCAACTGGAACTGCATCAAACTCAAGAGAAGATCATCAATAGTACACTGAAAATAGTATCCATGAGTGTGAGCACGCAGAGCAGGAATTTTTCAAATCTACCAAAGCACTGTATATCTAACAAATTTCTTAAAAGGAAACTAAATCAGAGCTTTCAGTAAGCTCTAGAAATTTGCTAATTTTAGGTTAGTACTTGCTAATAATGAAAACTAAATTTCAGTAATCCTTTATAACTCAGATTATCATTAAGTAGCCCATACTAATATTGGGTTGGCCAAAAAGCTCATTGGGGTTTTTACATATGATGGCTCTAGTAGTAGTTGGTTGTCTTTAACTTCATTCAAGACACTTTTGTTAGACTGTATTGTGAGAGCTGACATATCAATGTGCATTTAAAAAATTTATATCAAAATTGATGAATTTTTGTGTAGCCATTTTAATATTGAAGACAGAACATGCAACATTTTTGGCCTATTATGCTTAATTATTTCAAGAAAGGTAAAAACACAACTGAAATGTAAAAAAAGATTTATTTAGTATATGGAGGAGGTGCTGTGCTGATCAAATGTGTCAAGTGTTTTTGCGAAATTTCATGCTGGAGATTTCTCGTGGACAACGGTCCATGGTCAGGTAGACCAGTTGACGTCGATAGCGATCAAATAGAGACAATAACTGAGAACAATCAATGTTATACCACACAGGAGCTGGCCAACATATTCAAATATCCAAATCAATAATGTTATTGGTGAAAATGAAAAATGTGTCTTTTATTTTATGGAGAAAAACATATGGACTTTTTGGACAACCCAATACATAAAAATTGAAGACTATGGGAATGGAATAGCAATAGCCCCTAAGAATTGAGAAAATGACTTGCATTTTGGTTTTATTCATTGGGAAAAG
This sequence comes from Phyllostomus hastatus, assembly GCF_019186645.2. Classification (NCBI taxonomy): domain Eukaryota; kingdom Metazoa; phylum Chordata; class Mammalia; order Chiroptera; family Phyllostomidae; genus Phyllostomus; species Phyllostomus hastatus. Next base: position 5,318,167 of record NW_025333873.1, on the reverse strand, counting down.
TCTCCTGACCTAGCACATATCTTGAACCATACTGGGAACCAACAATCTAATCCAATGATTTTCAAACATTTTCCTCTATGATTCTATGTAATAATCCACTAATAGCATAAAAGCTAACCTCCTTCACTGGACCCCTAACACATTGCTGGTGGGAATGTAAAATGATTAAACGGCTTTGGAAAACAATTTGGCAGTTCCTCAAAATGTTAAATGTTAAACAAAATGTTAACCATATAACTCAGCAATACCACCATTAGGTATGCAAAAACTTGCACATGAGTGCTCACGACAGTATTATTTATAATAGTAGAAAACGTAGAAACCCAAATGTCTGTCAAATGGATAAACAAAATGTGGCACCTCCATACAACAGAATATTATTTGGCCTTAAAAAAGGAATGAAAAACTGATACATACTACAACATGAATGAATGCACACTAAAAACATCATGGTAAGTGAAAGAAGCCAGTCACACACAAAAATATACCCAAATATTGCATGTTCCCATTTCTATGAAGTGCCCAGAATGGGCAAATTAAGAGACAGAAAGTAGATTAGTGGTTACCTAGAATTAGGGGTGCTTGGGGAGAGAGAGTGGCTGCTAATACGTGTGGGGGGGCATTCTTTTTGAGATGATGAAAATGTTCTAAATTTAGATTAATGGTAATGGTTATACAATTCTGTGAATACACTACTATCACAAAATTTTAAAATAGTAAACTTTAAAAGGGTGAATTTAATGTTATATGAATTGTATTTCGATACAGTTGTTATTTTAAAAATCTAATCCTTCACATGGCATACAAGATGTTTTAGGGTCTGCCCACTGCCTATTTTTGCAGCATTGGAATACCTTTTCTCCCCATCTTATCATTCTACCTGTGAACCTGTGGGGTTACCTGCTTCTCGGTGACACTTCTACCTACAAAAGCTTCCTTTGCCACATTCCCATTTCAACGTGTATTTATCTCCATTAAACTACTTATCACCTAGTACTGTCACATTTGTTTTCATGCCTGCCCACCTCTATTAGACTATGGTCCTGTGAATGTCTCACTCTCATATACCTAAGGCCCAGCCAGGCACTAAAATATCCTTTAACAAACACAAACCCTTTTACTCGGAGAGATCAGCATTCTTTCAATTGCACTGAGGACAAGCAGGCTGATAGACTGTGAACTCTGAAAACAGATCCGCCAACTAGAGTTTGAATCCCAGTGCAATTACTCCTTAGCCTTGTGAACTTCCACATGACTTAGCTTTAATTTCCTAACCTATAAATGTGGACAGCTGTACCTAAATGCCAGGCTGTTTTAAGGCTTAGATATCATGTATGTAAAGCATTTGTACTTTGAAGATGTTCATATAATGGCTATCACTGCTATTATTTCAACATTCTTTTCAACTACAACAGTTAACTTGATTTCACTGAAGTTGAGACAACAAACTATAGTTGCATACTTACTGCTAAAAAGAACATATTTTTATTTAATCAGTATTTGTGAAAAAGGTTACTATTATTTTTACCTAGAGGCTTGGGGCCCCAAATTCACACAGCATGTCAAGACTTAAAGGCTTTAAAGAAGATAACTCTTCTATCCAAACTTAGTTCTTCTAGTTCTGTAAATCTGCAGCTTCAGTTTAAGATGTTTAAATATAAATTGTAAGTTTGGACTTTTGTAAACATTAAGTTTAGCTTACAAAGAATCAACTAATAAACCAAGAGGGCAGTTAGTACTCCAATTATATTGAAGATTTAAATTAAACCAACTTTGGAAGAATCAGTCAACAGCTCTGAACAAGGCAATTCACCCACACAGAAGGGAAAAAACACCTAAGAATAGCTTGTGAGTAAGCCCGCACTGTTGTAAGGGAAGGATGGGGGGCACCAGCTATTTAGCCTATTCTCCTCCATCTCTCATCAAGACTAAGTAGTAAGCAAAATTATTTACTTAACTTTAATAAGAAGTACAGAAGTAAAAAAATTCATATGCAATCAAACCTCGGTTCTTGAACATCTTGGTTCTCAAACAATTTGGTTCTCAGAAAGAAATGTCTCTGTTGTCTAACCAAAAAGACTTTGGGTCTCCATTCTCTACCTGACAACCCTTTGATACCTGTGTGGTCAGTCACACATTCTCTTCAGTTTTCAAACAAATCACCCCTCTAACAGTTTTTTGGAATGAATTAAGTCAAGAACCAAGGTTCTACTGTAGATACTTCACCTTCAAGTAAAATATCCCTTTGAAACAAAGATAACTTTCTAAGTTCTGAAGCCATTCAAGAAAACACAAAGAAAAAAATAAACAGATTCAACTAAATGAATATTTTAAACTTCTGTTGAAAATAAAATTCAAAAGTAAACAAATGGGGGAAAAATCACAACAAATATGACGGTCAATATTTTTAATGTACGGAGAGGTATTAAAATAGATAATGAAAACACTAAGATCTCAAATAAATAAACACGTTCCCAAAGAAGAAATAAAACTGGTTAATAAATATTAATATCATTAATAATCAAGAAAATGCAAATGCAAATGAAGTTTTATTTTGTTTCTCCTTATACACTGATTTTTTTAAAAAACAAGCCTTGGCTGCAAAGGCGAGAGGAAGTAAGTGCTGCAGACACAGCTCGGTGGGGGGGGCACACTAGTACAGCTCTTCAGAGGGCAATGTAAAAATGTACAGAATCCTACCAATATCCATATGCTCTAAGTCACTAATTTTACTTCTGGGAATCTCTCACAGGGAAATAATAATAAATGTGGGAAATGCCTTATTTACATTCACTATAATTATTATAAAAAATGGAAATAATGAGTCCAACAATGGAAGAATGAAGTGAGCCAAGTATTAATGCTGCCACTTAAATATATGATATGTGAATTATACTTCAATAAACCTTTTTAAAACAACAAGTTCAGCTAGACCATGTAATAACATGGAGACTGGTTCTTATAATTTAAAATGTATGATTTATATAAATATGTACTGCCCGGGCTGGAGAAACTGACCACAGTGAACCACACTCAGTCAAGTGCTGGCCTGAGAACCAAAGGGTCACTGGTTTGATTCCCAGGCAGGGCACATGCCTGGGTTGCCGGCCAGGTCCCGGTGGGGCACATGAGAGGCAAACACACACTGATGTTTCTCTCCCACTCTTTTGTCCACCTTTTCCCTCTAAGAAGAAAAATAAATAAAATCTTTAAAAATATATACAAATATGTACTTACCATTATGAAAATAAAAACAGCAGCCAACAACTACTGAATACTTATCAAAAGCCAAGCCCTACACTCAGGCCTTTCCATGTTATCATTGTTTTCATGATTATCAGAGCCATTTTAGAAGGGTGGATGGCCCAGGGCCCCTCGGCAACCATTAGGCCAGCCCAAAACAAGTAACATTTGAAAGGAGCACTCACTGTACAAATTTTCACAGTGCCCTTGAGAATATTCAGAAATGGTTTTTGAAACGGAATTTTAATTATTTCAGAAAAGAAAGTAACAGTGGCCCTGACCCACCCTTTCCCTCCACCCACAGTCAGAGCAGCCACCCTCGATAACCCAACCAAAAGAAAAGCTTGATTATTATTGTTACATTTATGGAGAATTTATTATGAGAGGGTCACATTAGACATATTGTATATTATCTCTTCATCCTCATAACAACCCTATGGGTAAATATTATGAAATCTCTACTTTTTAAAGAAGAGAAAACTGAAGCCTAGTGAGACTGTTATATTCACAAAGCTAATATAAGGCTAAACTAGAACTAAACTCCTAATCGGACAGCAAAAGCCATGTTCCTAGCCATAATGTACTAGAAGTCATGTGCAGTAATTCATATGTAATAACAAAACGAAAAGACAGGTGGGTAGGAGATGCTAACATTGTCTTTGGTTGCTGGACTTAGAATGACTTTTTCCTCCTTTTTCCCCCCTATTTTACAAAGTTTCTTCAATCAGTATGTATTATTGTCATAATGAAAAAAATATACCACATGAGAAATGAAGAGGAAAAGAATTTGGAAAAAATACTTTAAATGACAAATAAATTATACTGTTAATATATAAAGGGCTTACCCATTCTTCTTTAAGACCAGCAAGCAGTATACCTCAAAATTAAACCAGTAAATTATGAGAATGATGTCTTTTATCACAGCTGGAGGAACACAAACATGATGAAGCCCGGAGAGAAAAGTAGTTGAGGTCTAATGCGTTAACAGTCAGGGACAGGTGTGATGGAAGCTGAAGTCTTCAAAGACAAAAGCTTCAGGGTTTATTTTTTCCCCTAAGGCTTCCAGTTCACCAAAGTTCCCTGGGCATTTTAGAATCTTATCTCGATTACATCAGGATAGTCCAACTTCCCCCATTACGTTGGAAAAGGGGGAAGTCAGATGAGAAATTGAGCCGTTTCATAAGAAGAAAGCTAGAAGGAAAATTAAGATTTTTCTGAATACTAGAAAAGGTATACTGGGAAGAGAGGGATTTATTTCATCAGGATTTACCCAGAGGCAAGATTAACAATCCCCAAAAACACTTTAAATAACATACTGTTCCCAGAATGTGAAATTTCCACATCTGTTTTCACTCAGTTTTAGTTTCTAGCCACCCCCCGCCCCCGCCCTTGTCCCTCCTTCCCCACTGGCCTTCAAAGCCCAGTTCCAATGTTACTTCCTTAGTGTAAGTGTCCCTATTTTACTATACACTTGGGAGGCTGATTATTTTCCTGATATCACCATGCACACCTTTCATTCAAATCAACAAATATGTACCGAGTCATTAGATGTGTAAAATCTGTCCTGGCTGGTGTGGCTCGGTGGACTGAGTGCCAGCCAGGGCCGCCGGTTCGATCCCCGGTCAGAGCATATGCCTGGGTTGAGGGCCAGGTGCTTGGTTGAAGGCCTGCAAGAGGCAATTGATTGATGTTTCTCTCGCACATCAATGTTTCTCTCCCACATCAATGTTTCTCTCCCTCTCTTTCTCCCTCCTTTCCTCCTCTCTAAAAAATAAGTATCTTTTTAAAAAAAGTATTAAAGCAGGAAATGGAAGTTAGACCAACTTAAAATTCTATAAGTGCTATAAGTATAAAGGACAAAAGATGGGCACTTAACTTTGCCCTGGTCAACCAGATAGTTGTTAGCTGAGAAATTCCAGAGGAAATGACTCCTAAACCGAGTAATGAAGAACTAAACAAGAGGTATGTACAAACCAGTGGGCTAGGAAGAGGAAAAAGATTTTCAAGAATTGGGAGCAGGAATGGACCAACACAGAGGAAAAAGCTATTTGAGAATGTGAAAGACAATGCCAAAGGACTGTGTAAATGGAGCTAAAAAAAGTGCCTATTTCATAAGTATTTTTAAAAATTAAATGAGTTAATAAATATAATAAATTAAAATAGTTCTATACATAGGAGGTGCTATAAAAATCTATAAACAAAATTAAAAAACACACCTGAAAAGAAATTTGCACTTATATGGCAAAGAGTCACTATTCTTAACATGTAAGGAATTCTTAGAAGTAACCAAGAGATGAACACGCCAAGGACGTGAGAAAAGTGCCTCCCTTCTCCCACTAGGTTTTCAGCCTTTACAGCACACAGAGAATGACGGTTATGCAAGCCTTCCCAGTCTGCATCCTTCTTGGCAAATTTCATTAATCTTGAAATTCTCACTTATATTCACTGAAAGAATTTTATACTCACTAAATGTTACATAAGTAGTGAGATGTATTAACTTGACCTACTTAATTCTTGTATTTATGTGGTCAAGTGTGAAGGAGGAATAGGGTGGTAAGAAGGGTCCAAATGACTATGCCAGCTTGTTTCACCGAGAGGAAATGATAAAGCAACAATTATCAGTGTCCTCCAAACTAGAGCCTGCTAGGTCGTTATCTATTCAGGGTCTGAAATCTGACATTGCAGACCATTCTTTCCCATTGTCAACCTCATACTAGGCAAGCACTCTCCCCAGTAAGTGGAAGTTATTTAAGCACCTTGATTCTAAGATTTTGAAGAGATAATCCAAAACCCCAGTAGGTTTCGTTTTGTGTTTTTGTTTGTTTCTTTTTAAGAGAGAGACCTTTTCTTTCTTTAGGCTGTTTTTGGTGCCTTCACCCCCAAATTAGGGAGATTAAAAGGCAGATTCTTTGTTCAGAGATAATATTGTGGGTCAGAAGGAATTCCAGTGAAGATGGTGGCATAGTCAGACACAGCTTGCCTTGCACAACCACAACAAAATTACAACTAAAGTATAGAACCACCAACACTAAGAACCAACAGAAATCGAGTTGAATAGAAGCCTGTGAACTATGGAATTAAAGAAACCACTTCCATCCACACTGAACTTGCAGATTGGTGCCAAATCTGAGACTCCATCCACCTGGCTAACACTGTTTGACCCGCCTTGGAAATCCCCAGAGACCCCATCCAACTTATGGGCCCACCCAAGCTGTTTTTCCATATGAATGGTGAGTCTTGGTTCCTGCTTCATAACTTCCTAAATCAGCTCAAACATGCAGCAGCTGGCCTCAGTGAGCCCCAGGCCTGGCATTAGCAGCAGCCAGCCTAGATTCACAATTTAAGCTTCCCCTGGGAATCTCCAACTACAGCACAAGTAGCAGCCATCTCACATTGCTTTATATAACCCAGGCAGGGTGGCCCTGGGCAAAACACAGGTGGGGTCTGATCTTGGCCTGAAACACCTGGGACACCCCTGGGCCAGTGCACCCAGTGGATAGCTACAGACCACGTAGGAGTACCACCACCCTGCCCCTGCACAGCTGATCCTCCATGGAAGGCAGACGTTAGAGGTTGGTGGTCAGTGATCACAGTCAATCCTTGCAGCTGACTGGCCTGGGTAAATGTCTCCCATTGATCTGCCAATAGCAACCAAGGCTCAACTGCAAGAAGAGGTAGTACTCAGCCCACAGAAAGGGTGCACCTCTAGTACACAGCTTGGGTGATAAGGGAAGCTGTGCCACTGGACCCTACAGGACACCTACTGCATTAGGCCACACTACCAAGCCATGGAGTCAAAGCAGCTCTGCCTAATACACAAAAACAAACACAGGGAGGCTGCCAAAACAAGGAGACAAAGAAACATGCCCCAAATGCAAGAAAACATCAAAACTTCAGAAAAAGGGCTAAATGAAATGGAGATAAGCAATCTCTCAGATGCAGGGTTCAAAACTGTTCATAAGGATGCTCGAGGAACTTAGGACCTTAACAGCATGAAAAAGATCCAGTCAGAAACAAAGGATACGCTAATTGAAATAAAGAACAACTTACAGGGAAACAACAGTGGAGTGGATGAAGCTGAGAATCAAATCAATGATTTAGAACATAAGGAAGCAAAAAAACAATCAGTCAGAACAAGAAGAAAAGAGAACCCCCAAAACGAGGACAGTGTAAGCAATCTGTGGAACAACTTTTTAAGCAATCCAACATTCCCTTCATAGGGGTGCCAGGAGAAGAGAAGATCAAAAATTAGAAATCTATTTGGAAAAAATAATTCAAGAAAAGTTTCCTAATTTGGTGAAGGAAATAGACATTCAAGTCCAGGGAGCACATAGAGTCCCAAACAAGATGGGTGCAAAGAGGCCCACCCCAAGACATATCATAATTAAAATGTCAAACAGAGATGGGAAGAAGGGGTGGGAGAATGGGTGAAAAGAGAGGGGAGTAAGAAGTACAAATAAGCAGTTACAGAATAGTCATGGGGACGTAAAGTACAGTATAGGAAAGGAATGGGAGTAGTCAAAGAACTTACATGCATGACCCTTAGACATGAACAAGGGCATGGTGATTGCCTAAGGGAGAGGGGGTTGACAGGTGGAAGGGGGCAAATGGGAAAAAAAACAAGACAACTGTAATAGCATAATCAATAAAATATAATATAAAAAAAGATTGTGGGTCAGTCCTACTCTTTTCAGCCTTCATGTATGGATTGTTTTGAAGCTAAGATTAAAATTTAAGGGCAAAAAAAGCTAATTTCTTTATCTTTCGCTAAGTTAAAGAAGATTTTAAAAAAGGAGTTTATTTTGAAACTCCTTTTGAAAAGGCTAGTTTATTTTGAAATATGTCACTGAAGCAAGTTGGAACAATAATAGATATTATTTCTTAAGTAATATATTAAGCGGTGGTCACTGTGCTGAGCACTTCATATTATGTACAACAATACTATGACCCAAGTGCTATTACCATCATCTCCACTTTACAGATGAGGAAACAAGCATACAGAATTAAAATAAGGATTGTATGACCATTTGGTGTTGGATCTGGGAGCTTGAAAGTCTGTACCCTTATCTACTGTAGTAATGATGCAGATAAATAAAATTTTTATTAAACCATGTATACTTTTCTAAAATGACTAAGCATTAGCAAAGAAAATGATCTAGAAAAAATAAAAACAGTTGCTTAAATGAAACAAGTTAAATGTCTGGTAATACTTCCCTACATGTCTACCATAACCACTGCTGAATACCTCCACAAGTAAATAAATCACTCAGTGTCTTGACATAGTTGAGAAATTACTTTGAAGTGAATTTCTCAAAATACTACTACACATTTGCAAATGAAATATGCCGTCCTCTTGGCACTGTAAAAATACATTATTTTTTGATGCATTCACTGTCCTATTTTTGCCCCGCTTCCTCCCCTCCTCCCCCACTTCCTCTCTGCCTTCAGATCCTTGAGACCAGTTCAGTTCCTCCTTCTCAAGAACACCTCCTGGCACTCTGACCACAGGGCTCTAACATCAGTCTCTGTGCTCTGTAGTTACAGGATGGTACCAAGTCAAAATTAACTCAAGTAAAAAATACAGCATTTCTCCTGCATCTTCGTTTCTAGATCTATCCATTTACACAATTCTAAAGATCTTCCCGCTTCATACCTGGAATCCTGGCTTCGGCAATTAGTACATGAAAAGAGTCTGCCTTTTTCTTTTTAGCTTTTTTCCAAAAACAGTGATTCCACAAAATTTTCCATAAATAAGGTATTAAAAAGATCAGAATAAAAATAAACAAGAAATGCACTGTTAGATGGTAATAAATATATCACATTTTAGTAATATAATTATTCTGAATAATTTCTGAAACTTGTTAGTACAAATGCTTTATAAGTAAATATAGTATATAAAAATGCTAATTACCTATCGATGGACTAATGGGTACTTTCATTCATTTACTCAACAAATGTTTCTTGAATGCCCAACAGGTTCTTTAAAAAGAAAACTTCTGAACTAAGATGAGTGGGCCAGATAACTGCACAGGTGCTGAAGTTGGAAGGACTTGGTTTGAAACCTGGCTCAGAGACCAGGAGTAGTCAGTTACCCTGCAGGTTAACATTTCACTTATCTATTTGATGGGAGGAAAATAACTACTCACAGTCCTTGTGAGCTTTAAATGACTCTGTAAAACAGCACAGGAACTAGCATGAGGTAAGTGACAGGCATGGTAAACAGATCTTAAATATACACATATGAAGTATATGTAAAATAAATGACAGGCCTGGCAAACATAGTTCAGCACTGAAGAAAGTCATTAAAGGAGATGGCCAATAAATGTTCTGTCTTACTAGAGAGAAGGGAATTGGTGAAACTTTATTTTAAAGATACATTAAAAATAAAAATCCTAAGGTTATATAAGAAATTTTCCAGTTTTTAAAAGAAAGAAATATTGAGTATATAGGGTGAAACGACCGAACAGTCAAGATAAGAAAGAAGGAAAAGAAGAGGCACAAAGAAAACGTGGAAAGCTGCTGAGTTTGGGTGATGGGTGTAGAGTGGCTCTTTATACCATTCTACTTGAGTGAAAATATAACCTTTTAAAATATAATCACAACCCCAGAGCACGCCTGACACATTTCCTCAGATTCAAGAGAGATCAGGATGATAGCCTTGAGATCTGCTGAACTAACAATAGCACCTCCCAGCTCAATAATGCAGTGCAGGTCAAGTCTTCTCAGACAATTCTACCTTTCACTGTAAAGGTGAGCAAAAGGAACACTTACCCGCATTAAAGAGTAATTAATGCTGCTCATTAACATTATGTTAAAACAGCAGCATCGCACATTGTTTCCATGTCCTTCAACAGCACGAAATTCTGCTTGTTCTTAAATGAAGCTTTTAAACAACGACTTCCACCTTATATACTTTTTAAATGACAACAGCTATATGTCGATCATATCTCAATAAAGCTAGGGGAGAAAGAAATTACAAGGGAATCGTAGGCACAGTAAAAAAAACCTAAAGATGTGCACAGAGTTGCCACTACCTTCACATTTTGAGCGGCATCATTACTAATTTATGTAAAGGTGATGTTTCTACATCGCGTTCAGGTTTTATCACTGATTAACAATGCAGGAAACCTGCACAGGGAGAGAGAGGCAAAAATTTTTCTTAAGAGGCTTAAGGAGCTTAACCTACAGAGTCTATGCTCCCTAAATTAAGCTGACTAAAAAAAGCACCTCGCCTATTTCTGGGTGAGCAAGTAAACACTAGTAACAAACTACAGCATTTAGTAAGGCAATCCTTTTTTATCTTCACCTTAATTCCTATCATACATAAAGTGGTTACCTCTATTATAAATGTTCCTATTCCAAAATGAATGCAAGCCTCAAATGAAGCACAGAAGCCATAAGCAATCCTTTCACGACAAAGCACAGCATCTTTCTACAGAATGCAAAGCCATCTGTAGTTTCAGCCTCGGCTTACCCACTTACCACGCACCTGCAGGTGTCTTTTTAAAAAATAATAATTCGCAATAAACTTTACTGTGGTCTAAGAGGCTGCCATCTCTCCGTGCTTCCTGTATACCCTGGAAGTCAATAACGCTGACGTCAAATTGTAACATTTCCCAACTTTGGTCTAAGGCGAGCGGTGGACGCAGAGCATCCACCCGCTGGCCTCTCCGGACTCGGGCGAGTTTGACGCACCGGGATGCGGCTCACCTGATTCTGCACCAAGCATTGCCAAGAAGAAGGGAAACTAATTCCGGGGAAAGAAAATGGGTCCCCGAGCAAGCGTGCGGGCGCCCCGAAGGGATCCGTCCTGCCGTCACCCCAAAAGCGAGGGGGCTATGCCCCGCCCCCGGCCCTCGGCGGCGTCCACACCTGCCCGGAAGGGCCGCGGCCGGGGCTCGGCGCCGAGAAGGGGCAGCCCGGCCCTGGCCCTTCGGCGTCCCCCGGCCCCGCGGCGGGGGAAGGACTCTGAGGGCAGGAACCGGAGGTTTCCGCCCGGCGCCGCCAAACCCGCCAGAGGCCTAGCCCCGGGGCAGCCCCGGCTCCGGCGGACGCGTCCGCACGCCGCCCGCGCCCATCCCCGTCTGCGGAGCCCTCCGCGGCCGGAGCGACTGCGCCCGCACCTGCCCGGCGCCCGGCCGCCGGCTGGCCGCCGCTTCACCCACCTGGCGCCTCCGCCGCGCGTCCAGCACGTCACGGCGCGACCCCGCGCCCCTCGGCACCGGCGGCGCGGGTGCGGGCGGACGTCGGGAGACCCTGCTCGGCCGCCGCCGGGTTCGTCGCCGGGCCGCCGACAGCGAACCTGTTGCGCAGCCCGTCACGGCCGCTCGCGCGTCGCGGCGCCGCCTCAGCCCCACAACAACATGGCGGCCGCAGCCTCCGCAGGAAGCCGGGGGGCGGGGAGGTAGGCGACGGGCCTGGCAGCTGACAGTCGGCCGGCCCGCCCGCGCCGGGCGCCGACTCCCCACCCTAGCGGGCTCGAAATGGGCCGCGGCGAGGCTCTGCACCCCCAAACACTCGCTACCCCTTGGGTCTGGCCCTGTGCCCTGGAAGCCCGGACCCGCAGCCCGTCACGGAGCTGCGACGACCCACCTGGCTCCACCTCCCCGAGGTGACTTGTCGAGGTTGGGTGGTGCGTTTCCTGCCGCCAGAGACCCCGAGGTTTTGGGGAGCTCCGAGCATCCGGCACGGCCCTGCGGCACGTGGGCCGGGGCGCTCTCTGGGGCCTTCTCACCCTCGGAGGTTTCTTTGGGAGCCCGAGCCCCTGGGCGTGGGGCAGTGCGGTGGGGGGTGGGCCTTCCCACCCTAGCTCCTGGGTCTGCTACCGGTCTCGGGGCCTTCCCCGGTAACCCAGGAAGGCTAACCGTGCCCCCTGTCATCCACCCAGCGTTCCTCACCTGCCTCCCCGACACACAGGAAAAGGCCAACAAGGTTGGGGCGTCCCTACCCCCGTCCATACTGGAGAGCAAGCCCCCCACCCCGCACTGGGCAGTAGGAACACGTGCGTCTCTCCCCCGACGCCACTACCTGCGGCCCTGCAGTAGCCGCACATTCTCCCCCACCCCGTGGCCGCAGGACAGCGCCTGGTCTCTCACAAAGGACCACATTTCAACTCGTGTCACCTCCCTGCATGGAGGGCTGGCCCTGGACACAGCGCTCCCTTAGGAGAAAGGCTTTCTGTTATTGGGGTTGGAGGAGGAGCTCCTACAGGCCTAACAAGTGGGGTCCAAGGCCCAAGATTTCTGTTGGAGTGTAGAGGCAGGGTGGGGGCTGGTCTGGTGTTCAGAACTCAAATCCCGGTGACTCGCGTTGGTGAAGGAGGAATCGGTAAGGATCACGTGGTTCCGTGGCTTCCCTTCATTCCCTCACTTGCTACGGTAGGTAGGGGTAGGTAGGTGTAGGTAGGTGTAGGTAGCGCGGCGGGGCCGGGCCGGAGGGGGGTGGCCCCAAAGCCCAGGCCTGTGTGAACCGGCCGGTCGACTCCTGGGAGGAACTTAGCCAACATCGATGACGATAAACAGGCTTTTCCCGCTCTCGCACTCAGCGTTTTTCCTGACTCTTCGATTAGGACCTGACCGAGACCTGACGGACAGGTCCTGAGCTTCAGTGACACACAGAGGCCTGACTCCTTGGTATTGGTCTAGGAGGTCCCTTACCTGCTGGGACCGGTCCATCTGCAAACAAACCAGCCGAGCTAGGGTTGCGCTTGGGAGCACATGGTCTCATTCTCATGGCAGGCATCAGCAGTTAATTGTGCTGCTTCCTCTTAGAGCCCGTACTCAAGAGCCTAAGCTTCCGTATTCTTCTCAACACAGTGCTCCAGAGAGTTGGACTGTAAGGTGAAAGCTATTTTTTGTCTGTTTGTTTCTGATAGGCAAAGAGCCAGCCTCCATTTCCCTCCCATCATTTGATCAATGTCATTTGTGTTTCTGGGTTCTGGACGTCGTGCAATTCATTCTTTGAGTCCTCTTTCTGAAGGAGGTGCCAAATCATTGGTGGGACAGAAACGAAGTTTGTGGCTAGGAATGTTTATACAGAAATAAAGAAAAAGCCCTGGCTGGTGTGACTCGGTGCATTGAGCACAGGCCTGCAAGCTAAAGGGTCACTGGTTCAATTCCCAGTCAGGGCACATGCCTGGGATGCAGGCCAGGTCCCTAGTAGGGGGTGTGTGAGAGGTAACCATACATTGATATTTCTCTCCCTCTCTTTCTCCCTTCCTTCCCCTCTCTCTAAAAATAAATAAAATCTTTAAAGAAAAGAAATAAAGAAAAACATTTTTTTAAAGACTCCCTAAAGTAAACCCAAAAGCTAACAACCTGTGATGGAAACTGGTGTCCTGTATACAGTTAGGAGGCTATGCTATCCCAAGCACTGAAGCAACTGTATTCCAGGGTTTCCTTCAGAACTTTAAGGCAAGTTTGTCCTTCCTATCCTTTCAATATCTATGATTCACATGGGTGATACACCCACCACCCTAGTCCTTTGATTTCATCTTCTCCTAGGGCAAACCTGGGAACTTAACCTCTCTTCTTAGTCTTTCCCGAAGTCCACCACTTCTTGCTGATCCCCGACACAACTGGAGATCAGATACCTGGGGGAACCAAGTCCTACTTAAGACAGGTAGACATACCTGTCAAGTCTGAAGAAGATTAGAAGTTACGGTAGGATGAGAAGGTTGAGAGGCCAGTAAGGGGACTAGCTTTGTTACATCTCTCTTCCCCTATTTCTGCCACAGTTTGGGCTAGATTCTGAGGCCTGCTGCTGGTAACCTGCTTTACCAGGGGAGCATTTAACTTCAGTCTGCTTTCCTTCCCTGCACGGACCGTCCCCTGCCCCCGACCACACGCGTCCTTTGCTCTATCATTCTCCCTCAGTTTTCTTCACCCCATTCCTACCCAGTCTGCCCTCTGTGTACTACGTTGTTTTCTCACACTGCTCTCAAGATTTGCATTTTATTTTTGGCTGTCAATAATTTGACTGTGATGCACATCAAAATGAACTTTAAAAAAAACCCTGATTTTTAGAGAGGGGAGAGAGAAGGAGAAATATCAGTTTTAGGTGGTTCCACTTATTTACACATTCACTGGTTGATTTTTGAATGTGCCCTGACCATGGGTCAAACCTGCACCCTTGGCTTATCAGGTTGACACTCTGAATAACTGAGCTACCTGGCCAGGGCCAGTGTGGACATTTTTGTATTCTGTTTGGTGTTCATTTACAATCGTGTGTCTCTACATTTGTCTTTCTTCAAATTAAGAAAAATCTTAGCCATTATTTTTTAAGTACTTCTGCCCCATTCTCTCTCTCACATCTGGCATTCCAATTACAATGTAATTTTTTTTAGCTTTTAAACTTGTTAAATTTATTTTTTATTTTTTTATTTACTTTTAACTACAGCTGACATACAATATTGTATTAGTTTCAGATGTACAACATAGTGATTAGACATTTATATACTTTACAAAGTGATCATTCTGGTAAGACTTGTACCCACCTGAAACGATGCATAGTTGCTACAAGACTATTGACTGTATTTCCTATGCTATTCTTTACATCCCCATGACTCCTTTTATAACTGGCAATTTGCATTTCTTAATCCCTTTCACTTTTTTCACCCATTTCCCCAGCGCTTGCCCCACCTGCAACCATCAATTTATTCTCTATAACAATGAGTTTGTTAGCTTATTTTGGTTTTTAGATTCCACATATAAATTAAATCATATGCTATTTATCATCCTCTGACTTCTTTCACTAAGAGTAATACCATCTAGGTCTATCCATGCTGTCATAAATGGTAAGATTTCATTCTTTTTTGTGCCCTGGTAATATTCCATTATACACAAGGTCTACCCAGAATGTATCTAGCCATGTAATATGAAAAATAGAAACATTTATTGAAGAAGATACAAGATACAAGAAACATTGTACATAGGACAGACAATGACACCTCAGTCCCCTTCAGAGTAGGCACCTTGGGACCTCACACAGTTCTTCCAATTGCCATCAGCTGCCCCATTGTATTTTCTTGAATCTCATCGACTGTCTGAAATCTCTTCCCTTTCAAAGGTGATTTTAGTTTTGGGAAAAGTCAGAAGTCACAGTGTGCCAATTCTGGGCTGTAGGGCGGCTGAGTTACCTGAGTGATTTGCTGTTTCACCAAAAAACTCTGCATGAGATGTGATGCATGAGCAGATGCATTGTCATGATGAAGGTGCCAGTCACCAGTTGCCCACAGCTGTAGCCTTTTAAATCATCTGAATAGTTTCCATGGAGGAATGTTCAAGCTTAATGCAAAATTTGATGGAGAGTTGTTGCTTTACTCAGTCATTTTGGATGTGATAGCCACACAGTACACATGCTCACTCAACAGCATCTAATGCCCCCACTGACTAGTATAGTGAAGTTGTCATTGTTCACACATGCTCATTTTAGTCCACCCTCCTTGGCTGCCAGGTTACATTAATGTCACACAAACCATTCTCATTATGTTAACAATGGCTGGACTTTTTCCAGACATACTTTGTATACACCACAATTTCTTTACCACTTGTCTATTGATGAACACATAGGATGCTTCCATATCTTTGCTATTGTAAATAATACTACAGTGAACACAGAGGTGTATATATCTTTTCAAATTAGTGTTTTGGATTTTTTTCAGATAAATACCCAGAAATGGAATTGACAGGTCACATGGTATTTCTAGTTTTAATCTTTTTGAGGAATCTCCATACTGTTTTCCCAAGTACCTGTATCGATTTGTAATTACACTAACAGTGCAAGAGGGTTTCCTTTTCTTGTTTGTTGATTTATTAATGATCACCTTTCTGACAGGTGTGAGGAGATATCACATTAAGGTTTTAATTTGCATTCCCCTGATGTGTAGTGATGTTGAGTGTCTTTTCGTATGTCTAGTGGCCTACATGTATGTTTAGCTGCTTAATATCATCTGGGGTTTATGTTAAATGTGCTCTACCTGTGCATGTGTTCCACCACTGAACTCCAGACAAAGCTGGCCCTCCTGGCCCTCAGGGCATCTGGCGCAGTGAGTGGTGGGGATCTAAAGCTGTGCCCCATTTACCTTCTAACTTTGTAGGAGTGAATCGGCTTCTGCTGTCAGCAACTGTGCTTTCCAGACAGGGTATCTCTTCTGTTTGTAGACAAAAACACAAACTTATAATCTCTCCATACCACCCATACACACACACACACACACACACACACACTCTGTCACATTGATGGCATCCCTTCTGAGAAAGTTTTTCCTGTTTCAGTTTCTTTTTCCTCTCAAAACTCACATAGAAGAATAGAGGTGCTGACAGTGGTCCTTTGCGCATAAAGAACTAAAATCAGAGTCAATGTGGAAAACCAAGCTTAGGCTGCCCTAGTG
This sequence comes from Phyllostomus hastatus, assembly GCF_019186645.2. NCBI lineage: Eukaryota > Metazoa > Chordata > Mammalia > Chiroptera > Phyllostomidae > Phyllostomus > Phyllostomus hastatus. Next base: position 5,301,534 of record NW_025333873.1, on the reverse strand, counting down.
TTTGACCTTAGGAGCAGACCAAAAGCAGGCCCGGGCTGGGTTGGGAGGTCAGGAAAGGCTTGAGGCTTCATTTGACATGTGTTTGCTGATTCCTTATTTGATACTTGTTTTCATTCAGTAAGTAGTTATTAAGAGGCTATTATGTTCCAGCTACTGGAAGTAAAGAGTTAGCAAGGAATTATCACTAGTGGGGAGCAGGTGAGACTCAATTCCGAGTCAGATATGGTCAACAACACAAGTAGGTTGCTCTGCTCTTAGCTTCTCGACCTCGCATGCCCTGTTTGGAGACTGTGGGCAGATGAGAAACGGAAGAGGGGAAACAGGAGTGACTTAGAAGAAAGAGGAGGGAAGGGAAATTCCCTAACATGGAGGAAGGAGTGTTCTCAATATTAGTCCACTTGTGTCAGGCAAAACTTGAGACTCTGGCTGAAGGCCCGAGACACCGGAAAGGCAGTGCCAGGCAAGCTAGAGGGGAAGTTAGCCCAGACTTGGCCCTGGGCCACCATGGCAGGGTGGAGCCGAGGGCCCTGGACAGGACATGCTCATTCATGACTAAAGCACCAGGGGCTTCCAGTCTGGCAGGTGTAGCTCAGCGAAAGAGAATCCAGCCTGTACTCAGGAGTCAGACTGCTTCCTGTCTGGCAGATTTGCTCAGCTGTCTGTTTAGTTTATTGTTGCTGTCTCCAGCACAAACTTGGAGTGGTACCAGTTCCCTTCTTGTACGTAATAACCTAACTAATATTTATTTGGCATTCTGCACTTGACAGAGTAATTTTGTTATTTAATTCTCACAACAATCCTGGGAAGCAAGGTAAAGTTCTGTTTGTGATCATCAAATTTTGGTTGGTACAAAGAAAAAAAGGTAAAATCAGGTGTCAGCCTGGTGCTGAGAATTTTCCCGTGCCAAGTTGTTTTGATTTTCTTTTTCCCATTTAATAGAGAAATACAGGTCGTAGTATTCTGGGTTCAGATAGCAACAATGTTTTAGTTTAAACTATATAGTGAGTCAGATCACTTTGTACAGCTTTGCCCAGTCTGGCTGGACAAACGTTTTTATTTCCAGTATTGCCAGTTTCTTCTCCCAAAGTAAGATATCTTGAGCCAATAAATTGTAAGAAGGATAACTGCCCCTACCCTAGCTTCCACTCCAACTCTTGGGAGAGAGAGACGGAGTAGGCTTCTATGCTCTGGTGCCAGAGCACTAGAAGAGCGTAGACCCAGGCAAGTGGGAGGCCGCATTTTGCTTGAAACTTGTCCTGTCTTGACTTCCCAAGAACAAGATGAACATCTAAAAATTAGAGCAATGAAATCACTGCCCCAAATGGGGTCAGCTCCACAAGTTGTTTGCCATCCTCATTTACCCTCAGGATGACTGACCGGACCAGGGGAATTTTCTGCCTGCCTTGGGGCTCAGATGGAGGTTGGGGTTGGGTGTTTGGTGCTGTTTGCCATGTCTGTTTTTTTCCCCTTTTGTGTTGTGTATCCAATAAATTGATATTTTTTTGTTTTGTTTTCTAGTACTTGTAATTTAAAAGTACTTAATTCAGTAGAACCACATAGAAGTTCAAGAGAAAACAAAAATAGATTGTTTGCAAATTAATTTAACCTCAGAAGCTGTTCCTCAACAGGTAGATATTTTTGGCTTTTTCATAAATAAAAAACTACAGGACTTGAACAAAGCCATTCAGCCATAAGTGCTGAGAATGGCTAGTATCCAGTTCTATCACTTAACCATCACCACCGCCACTGTTTGCTGAGTACTCCAGGCACTCATCTCTGTATAGTCTCTTATCCTTAAGATAACAGTGTATGGCAGGTATCCAAACCTCATTTCCAAACCTCAAGATGAAGAAACCGAAGTTTAGAAAAACTCAATCATTTTTTCCATAGTCCCATATTTAGAAAGTAGAAGAGCTAGAATTTGCCTCTTGATTTCTATGACTATCTAGTCTATGCTCTTTCTGTTCTATGATTAATTCCTCTGTATTACAGCATCAATAATTTCTTAGTTTTTATATTAAATACACATAAGTAAAAGCTTCCAGAGTAATTTATCTTGGGAGAACAGTTACCCAATATACGAAGATGCAAAATAGTAGGTCAAGTTCTCCTCTACAGTCAGACGCCCTGTGTGATCCTCCTGGGTCTTGTGATTGTTCCTTCTGCATGCCATGCGCACCCCTGTTCTCTGTGCTGGCCTTGGATTTCAGGGTGCCACTTACACGGCCCTATTAGATTCCTTCAAGAGTCTGTCATATAAATAAATAACTCTTTAGAGAAGAGAATCCACCTGCTCGTTTGAAGAGGAATGGCAGCAATGGCCGTAAAGATGTACACTGAGTCTGACCAACGTGAGCCATAATAACAAATTAAATAAACATCACCCATTCAGGACCAACCACAGTGACCCAGGGTACCTTGGTAAGGTCAGATTATTCAAAATACTTAGAAAAGCTTCAGTACATTCCAAATAGGCAATTTAAGGAAAATAAAATCTTCTTAATGCCTGTGTCTGATTTTCAGTTCTGTGAAATGATCTTATCTGATTACAGACCATTTTTCCTTCATTACTGAGGTATAATTTGCAGGTGGTAAAGTACACACACCATAAATTTGCCAGCTTCTAGATTTTATGTAAGTAGACTCGTACCCATCTGTGCTTGGCTTCTTTTGCTCCATGTTGTAGACAGTCCATTTTGAAGCAACAGAATTTTTATCACATTTTGAAATAGTCTTCCTAGAACTTAACTCATTTGTGGGAGGAGAAATTTTAAAGGTTTCAGACTAAATCTTTTAATTCTCACCAGAAGATGTTTTTTTCTTTGCTTTTATTAGGGAGAGGAAGAGAGAGAGAGGGAGAGAAACATTGTTTGGTTGCCTCCTGTATGAACCCACAACCTAGGTGTGTGCCCTGACTGGGGCTCAAACCCACAACCCTTCAGTTTACAGGATGGCACTCCGACCAACTGAGTCACACTGGCCAGGGCTAGACTAAGTCATTTTGAAACGATTGCTTGTTGCCTTTTTGGGGGGTCATGATGGGCAGCAAGATGGTGTCTGCTAGCAGGGTCATTCAGATAGTCAAGCCACATACTCCATTAATAAGGTTCCCAAACAGAAGAGACCACCCTAAACCCATTGTATCAGAAGTTCTGAGATCAGCAGGACTACCGTCCCACACTTCCTCAATTTCACAGCATTTTAAGGGAAGTAAATCACCAGAATGGCTGATGCATCAGGTCCGCCAGACACTGCAGAAATAATAAAAACATTACCTCAGAAATATAGAAAGAAACCTATGTCTCAAGAAGAAACTGAATTTATCCAATGTGGAGGTCCAGAATAATCACTGACACTGGCTTCTGTTTGTTATCAGACAAAATAATATTTATAATAAAGGACTTCCAAAATGACAACTGAGAAATTGTATATTACTAAACAACTTTAATAAATATGTTGTAAACAAAAAAAACTACATAGAAAATTTAGACGGATGCTTATATTTCATAATTTAAGTATCTTGCTCAGCTTCTCCACAAGCTTACCTAATTATTATGTATTTATGCTTATTAAAGTACACATTTTAAAAAATAAATAGAGTGCCTGTCTATTATCTCATTTTCATCAAGAAGTACTTAATGATGACTTCTGGTCAAGATGGTGCATAGGTAAAAACGGCTCGCTTCCTCACACAACCACATCAAGATTGCAACTAAAATATACACCAACCACCACTCAGAACAGACAGATATTGAGTTGAGTGGAAGTCTGACAACTATGGATTAGAGAAACAACATCCAGACTGGTTGGCGGAGTGGAGATGTGGAATGGGCTGGTCCGACATCCAGGTGTGGTGGAGGAAACCTCAGGAGGGCTGTCTCAGGATCAAGGAGTCCCAGCCCCACATCAGGCCTCCCAGCCCAGGGTTCAGTGCCAGGAAGATAAGTCCTTATAACTTCTGTCTGCATAAACCAACAGGGATTGAGTCAGTGGAAGAAACTTCTGGGATACCAAGCAGTGCCTCTTAAAGAACCTACACATGGACTTGCTCAAACTCACTCCCTCTGTGTTTCAACACCAGAGTAGCAGTTTGGGAAACACCAGTGGAATTACAGGGAGAAACCGAAGTGTCTGGCATCAAGGTGAGAGCTAGGGTCAGCTTTCTCTCAGAAAGGCAGGCAGAAGCTAATGTCCCTTTCTGAACTCTCCCCCCACAGAACCACAGAGTCACAGAGCCAACAGGCTGGTGCCATATCTGAGACTCCATCAACCTGGCTAACACTGTTTGCCCCACCCTGGAGATCCCCAGGGACTTAGTCCTACCCAACTTATGGCCCCACCCAAGCTGTTAACAGAGACTTTTCCATATGAACGACTGGTTTGGCTTATGCTTCACAACTTCGTAAATCCTCTCAAACAAGCAACAGCCGGCCCAAGAAAGCCCCCAAATCCCATACCTCTTGCTTAGTGGTCCTAGGTCTGGCACTAGCAGCAGCCGGCCTAGATTCAAAGCTTGGCTTTTTCTGGGAATCTCCAAGTCCAGCACAAGTAGCAGCCATCTCAGATTGCTTTATAGCTCAGGCAGGGTGACCCCAGGCATAACACAGGTGGGACCATACCATCTTGGCCTATACCATCTGGGAAAACTCAGAGCCACAGACCACATCAGAGCACCACCACCCTGCCCCTGCATAGCTGATCCTTCATGGAGGGTGGAGTTTGGTGGTCAGTGGTCTCAACCAGTCCTTGCAGCTGACCGGCCTGGGTAAATGTCTCCCATTGACCTGCCAACAGCAACCAGGGCTCAACTACAAGAGGAGGGAATAGTCAGCCCACAGAAAGGGTACACCTCAAGTACACAGCTTGGGTGATAGGAGAGGCTGTGCCCTCCCCTGGATCCTACAGGACACCTACTACATTAGGTCACACAACCAAGACAGGGAGTCATAGCAGCTCTACCTAATACATAGAACCAAACACAGGGAAGCTGCCAAAACAAGTAAACAAAGAAACATGGCCCAAATGGGGAAAAAAAACCAGATCAAAACTCCAGAAAAAGAGCTAAACAAAATGGAGATAAGCAATCTATCAGATACAGAGTTCAAAACTGTGTATAAGGATACTCAAGGAACATAATGAGGACCTCATCAGCATAAAAGAATTTAGTCAGAAACAAAGGATACACTAATTGAAATAAAGCACAATTCACAGAGAAACAGCAGTAAAGTAGTTGAAGCTGAGAATCAAATTAATGATTTGGAACATAAGGAAGCAAAAAACAACCATGCAGAGCAATAAGAAAAAAAAAGAATCCAAAAAATGAGGGTAGTGTAAGCAGCCTCTGGGACAACATCAAGTGTTGTAACATTTGCATCATAGGGGTGCCAGATGAAGATGAGAAAATTCAAGAAATTGGAAATCGATTTGAAAAATAATGCAAGAAAAGTTTCCTAATTTGGTGAAGGAAATAGACATGCAAGTCCAGGAAGCACATAGAGTCCCAAACAAGATGAGTGCAAAGAAGCCCACCCCAAGACACATCATAATTAAAATGCCAAAGATTATAGATAAAGAGGGAATCTGAAAAGCAGCAAGAGAAAGGAAGTTAGTTACCTGCAGGAGAGTTCCCATAAGACTGTCAACTGATTTCTCACTCTGCAGGCTACAAGGGATTTGCAAGAAATATTCAAAGACATGAAAAGCAAGAACCTACAGCCAAGATTGCTTTCCCCAGCAAAGCTGTCATTTAGAATTGAAGCACAGATAAAGAGCTTCTCAGACAAGAAAATACTAAAGGAGTTCATCATCACCCAACCATTATTATATGAAGTGTTAAAGGGACTTATTTAAGAAAAAGAAGATTGAAACTATGAACAATAAAATGTCAATAAATACATATATATCGACAATTGAATCTAAAAAACAAGCTATGCAAACAAGAAGAACAGAGACAGAATCAAAGATACGGAGAATGTTTTGATGGTTGCCAGATGGGAGAGGGTTGTGGAGGAATGGGTGAAGAGGTGAGGAGGATTAAGAAGTACAAATAGGTAGTCACAGAATAGCCATGGGGACGTAAAGTGCAGTATAGGAAATGGAGGGGCCGAAGAACCTATACGCATGACCCACGGACTTGAACAATGGTGCGGGGACTGCCTGAAGGAATGGGGTGCTGTGTGGAGGAGTGCAAAGGGGTATAAATTGGGGAAACCGTAATAGCATAATCAATAAAGTATAATTTTAAAAAAGAAGTACTTAATGAAATCTTTTGTTTAAACATTATACGTCCATCTATCTGTTAATCCTTCACTTTGTTACAAAAAATAATTCCAAGTTCTTTCTATTGTTACACAAAGAATTTTCAATTCTATATATTGTGGAAAATGTCGGGATTGTTTTAGTACTTAAGAAAGTTGTTGACCAGACTCCCTGCGGAGGATACTGGCCAGCAGTATCCATTGTTGCAGATGCTCGTCGAAACACGAGAAAAACATACACACGGACAACCGAGTCCTGTGGAGAAATAGGTACAAAATGGCCACTCTCTCTAGTGGAGAGTGCCCTGAGTTGCCGCCTGAGTAGGCTTTTATTAAGAATACAGACACAGTTTGTGGATTACAGTCTGGCAGGGAAGATCAAAAGGAATAGGTAGCTTTCAAAGGTGCTGGTAGATCTCCCGCTGGGATTCTGGGCAGAGTTTGGGGTTTTATCACTTAAAAAGACTACAGAACCTAAAAGGCTAGTTTCCTTTCCTGTCCGTGCCTTCATATTCTAATTTAAGAGCATCCTCCAGCAAGCAGATCTCACAGGATCTTGCATGTTCTATGTCTCAGACCTGATTACGCTGGGGGTCCACCGACTCTGGTCTGGACTGCACCACCCCTGCTATTTCCGCAGGCCTGAGTCAGGCAGAGGAGACAAAGGCAGCCAGGAGACTTGGATTTCTCAAGGACTCAGGCTTTGACAAAGCCAAGGGGCCAGGGATCGATGTCGATCACCCCTTCATTTCCACAGCCCCCTGAGACTCTTCCCTGAGGCCTCCACATGATTAGGCCTGTCTTAGTTGATTCCCTCTGTGGGAAATCTTACCCATCATTGGCTAACTGATCAAGCTTAGGAAGTCAGGCACAGAACAGGCAGCGTTCATACCAGGGAAATACATTTTGTCTCCTTAGTGGCTCCTGGTCTGGAGGTCTCTCACTCAGCCTAAGTTGCAGGGGGTTATAGCTTCCTGAGACCAGGCAGGGCAGACCCCAACAACTCCCCATGTTCTTTTTCCTAAAATTCACTTTTTTATTCAGGAAAAGGGAGTAGGTTTTATTTTTATTTTCATTACTCAAACATTATATTGATAATTCTAAATAAACTGAAAATTACATCTAGATTCTAAATAATGCAGCTGCACCATTTCAACAACTCAAACTTCTTGCACTTTACTCTAGGACTTGTATATATGGATTTATATTTATTATTTGACTGTAGTCATAGTGTAAAATGATTTTATTTTCAACTTCTTTTCCATTAATGTTATGTCATATTTTTAATAGTGTATTTTCTATATTTTCCACATTTATCTTCTTAAACATGTTCATCCTATCTATTGAATGAGGTACCATAGTTTACTTAATGATTCTTCTGTCATTGGCTGTTTTGAATTTTTATTATTATAAATAACATTTCCTTTCTAAACACCTAAACATATGTAAAAAACATTTCATGATAAACATTTTCATCTAAACCATTTTTCCTTCTTTTGGTGTCCATCCTTGGATTACATCTCAGAACTTTAATCACTACCTGAAAATAAGTACTGATATATTTTTTAAAATTTTATTTTAATCATTGTTCAAGTACAGTTTTCTGCCTTTTACTCCTATTCCAGCCCGCAGTATTGATATTTTCTATAAAACTATATTAATTTTTTTCTGCTATTGCACTGTAGGAGTATACCACTTCCACTACCGCCTCCTCAAGCTATATTTCACTACATTAAAAAAAACTTAATTGTTAGGCAAAATAATTTTTCAACTTGTTTTTCTTAGATCATCACTGCCGATTAACATTTGTATTAGTTTGATTAGCAAAATTATTTTTCTTCTGTGAAGTATTTACATTCTCTGTCCATTTATGATATTCCTATTTTATCAATTCAATGAAATTCTATTTATAGCATATACAAAAGGGAGTTGTTTGAAAATTATCATTTAGTCATAGTGTCATTGGACAGATTACTTTATTTTCCACTTCCCAGATAACATGGATTGACTCTTATTCATCTTTTAATACTTACTTGCTCACCTAAAGTCTTTACTGTGTGCCTTTGACATCCAAGATCATGCCAAGTGAAGAGGATACAGCAGTAAACAAAATAACGTGATGCCTGCCCAGGTTAGATGTTCGATACATGTCAGTGGATGCTAAACAAAAATTATGACAGAAGATAACATCATCCACATTTTTATAAGGTGATCCAGGAGATTTCTAAGATTCTCTTACCTCATCGGACTAGTCAGGCAGTTCTTTTCCAAGTCCCGTCTAGCTTGTTTTCTAAGCTAGAAAATGTGCCAGCAGCACTGCTCTGTGTGACCCGTTGGGACACGAGCTGATGGAGGCATCCTGGGGGAGGCCCAGTGTGCTTTTATGTATATGTACACTAAGCGGTAGAACTTTTAAAACATAGTAAAAATCTTTGTTTTTACTTTTTTAAATTCAAAGTTTCCTAAGGCTTTTTAGAAATCGAAACTAAAGTTATGCCGGGCAAGGATATTTCCCAAATTCTTGCCAAGAATAGCTCCTTTATTGAAGTCTACTGAACAAAGCTTCTTTACCCAAAGGTTCACCATAGTGAGATTTTTTTCATGTGTTTCAAAAAGTCTTAGACCCACCCAGAATTTCAATAATGTAGGCGTGTGCTTTTTTTCTGTCTTCCTGTAGATGTGGAACTCTTTTTTTTTAAATATTTTATTTATTTATTTTTAGAGAGGGAAGGGAGGGAGATAAAGAGAGAGAGAGAAAGAGAAACATCAATGTGCGGTTGCTGGGGGTAATGGCCTGCAACCCATGCATGTACCCTGACTGGGAATTGAACCTGCGACACTTTGGTTCGCAGCCCGCACTCAATCCACTGAGCTACGCCAGCCAGGGCCTTAGATGTGGAACTCTTAATTCCATGTCAGAGGGACCAGGCTGAGTGGAAATATTTGGTTGAAAATAACAGGAATCAACTCAAGGGGTTCAACAGCAAAAAAGGATGCAGTTGAACAGAATTGGGGACTGCACCTGCCCCTTGATAGACAGACACCCTGTCCACCTCATCTCTGCCCTTGTGCTCTACTTATTCTCTGTAAAACGCTTCTTATCCTTCCCCTTGCCAGCAGCAGGGCCCCCCACCTCCAGGTTCTAGGTCTAGCCACCTAAAGAAAGGTTGAATCCCTCAGTTCCAATTCCAGTTTTCTCGTGTTGAGACGGGGAATGGTCCAGTTTGAGTCAAGTGCCAACTCCTGGTCCAATCAACTGTAATCAGAGGTGTGGATTTCAAGCTGTAGAAATAAGTTGCCTGACTCAACTGCATTCCTATGATTTTGGAGTTGCAATATCTGGAGGTCAAGGAGAAAGGAAGCGAACAATATGAACTAAACAGCACAATTTTTCAGTGAAAGAAAAAATGAGTATTAAAATCTCTTTGCAGTTTGCTACTATCTTGGAGACTGTTACGATGACTTGATGTGTTTTAGTTCATTCAGATGCTTAAGGAGAATCTGGGAGATATCAATGAGTTTCAGGTAGCTGTTTGTGTGTTTTCCTTTGGCACAACAAAAGACAGTAACTGAAACTATATTATGATGCTAGTGTTCTCTTCTTAAGTTAAATGTTCTTTCCTGGAACAGTGACATTATTAGAAGATTAAAACAATAATATAAAACTCTACCCTCAAACCAACAAATTCTGGTTAAAACAAAATAACGTGGTAATTTATTTGCTCACCTCAAGGGGTAATTTCTTAGGGATTTACAAAAATGTCCCTGAACTTTGTGTCTTTCACGGTTAACATTGCTTTTAATTTGATGTAGTATGCAGTCTGAATTGATTTGTTTTTGTAACTTGCATGGTAAGCCTTGGGGCAGGGACCAGGTTTTGACATGTACTTTACAGCTTATACTGCACTCTTAATACTTAGAAAATAATAATTAATGTTTAGACATTGGGTGTTTGGCACAGAACCCTAACTCTAAATGTAATTAACTTGAAGAGCTATTTTGGTATATGATGAAATCGAGATGTGAAATACTCCTCATGGCTTCTTGGAAGGAGTCAGGAATGTATCTGGAGGCTGAGACATGTTGACATTTAGAATACATGAATGTAATTGCCTGATGAACATGAACATCCAGTGGTTTGAATGTTAAACGTTATAACACATTTCTGCTAGAATTAATATCGCCAAGGTTAGACTAAGAATTTAAAGGCCCTAAACACGAATGCACCCATTGTGAAATTTAAAAAACAAACAAAAAACCCTAACCCTTAAAATAAGTATCAGAAATTGACATCAGTTCTGTCTTGTAATTTTGCATGATGCGTATTTCCATGTTTTTTTTATACTCTCAAATATTGAAGTATTTTCCAAATAGCTGTGTGGCTGTGTGTGCACGTGCACCCATGCTCACGTGCACGCAGATCTGCGCGCTCAAAGTGTGAACTTGCTGCCTGCTTACGAGTGTGCTTGGTTTCCCCTTCAGATGATTCACAGTGGGTTTACTGCGTTCTTCAGAATTTGGAATGTTGAGTAGCTTGTGTGGGCCTTGGCTCCAGTTACAGAAAAATTGAGTAGGCAGGTTAGTAGCCAAAGAAGCTACACCAAGCAGCAGCTCCTTTGTGACGACCTCAGGAGAGAGATCTGTGCCTCTGTCTTCTGCCTCGTGTGGCAGGGGCTCCGTTTCATGTCTGAGTGTTTAAGAATTTTGCCCCAGTGCAATCCTGATGGAGGAGCAAGTGGGCAGTTGCAGAGGCCTTGGAGGTGGTTCCTATTTCTTCACCAAGTACCCTTCCCTTTATCCCCTGCATTCCTGCCCCAATTTGGAATATTTTGTCCTAATGTTTTCTTAAAAAAGTCATTTCACATTTAAAAGTTGTGGTACGTGAGTGCATAAATAAGACATCCTTTAAAGAAGGGGGATTAGGGAAATAAGACCTTATTAAAATTAAGGAACTCTTCAGAGTTGAATTAGCCATACAGAAAATTGCAAAGAAAAGGTAGGCAAAAATTACTTTAAGGAATGGAATGGCTCCAGGTCTGAGCCAATTACACCTGCAGATGGAAGGGAGCAATCTGAAGGTAGTCAAGACTCCTTGGCCCGGGGGGACTTTTATAAAAGGGGGATCTCTGAGACGAGTTTTGGCAGTGTGCAACCAGCTACTACTGTTCGGGCAAGAGAAAATCTCACACTTGTGATGGTTATGGTTCTATTGGCCAAGGCTGTGTTCATGGAGGAGCAGAGTAGTACTCCTTCTCTCCATGAGAAATAGGGTACTATTTCTCTCTACTATTTTAGCCAGGTCCCATTAAACTTTTAATTTACTACCCGCCCCAGCATGACTCCAGGCTCAGCAAGCAACATTCTAATCATACTTCGGTTCCCTATCTAGGTCAGCCAGTGGGGACGAAATGTGCTGGTCACGCTTGGAGTACTGTTCTGGCCTATGTGACTGTGATAATTTGCAGCACAAATTAATGCATTGTCCTAGTTTGTTCACCAGCCTCAGTAAGTTTGGTGAACAGTGAGAGATGATCTTCAGTGGGCCGACAAAGGGGGTTTCAGAGCCAGCAAGGTCGAGAGCCAAAGAACCTTACCAAGGAATGTGGCCTTTGTATTCTCGGAGGGCAGAGAGTGTGGCCAGCTCATCTCTATCCCCAGCTACCGCCCAGGTGGAAACTCAGTGCTCAGTTACTTGGAATAAACACTCCTTAATATTAAAGCCCATTTTATAATTGCAATCTCATTGTATAATTACTCAAAAGTATAAGATCACCAATCAGAGATTTTTAAAACATTTAAAAAAATATGCCCAGGCAATACACATTTTTAAGAAAAAAAATAGATATAGGTAAAAAGAAAAAAACATCCATGTTTCTGTTACTGAAAGAAAACCATTAACATTTTGGTATATACTTTCAGACACTTTTACGCATAAAATGCATATATATTTATATATCTATAGATTCTTACAAATATAGAATCTCATACTAATGCCATTTTGTGTCTTGCCTTTAAAAAAGTTAAACCATATGGTGAAAAATCTTTCTATGTGAATACATAATCTATGGAATTATTCTAATGATGATTTGATACATGTACAAGTTGTATGCAAAAATTTTGGTTAACACACTCATCACTTCACACAGTGTTTTTTCATATTGGTGTGCTGAGAACTTTTAAGGTTTACTCTCTTAGCAACCTTGAAATACACAGTACAGTGTTCTTAAAATAGATTTTTCTTTAATAACCCTGGCAAACCAAGCTCAGGTTATCTGAGAACCACTTCTTAAGATGCAAAGACTTAAATAGGAGACAGAAGGACGTTCCATGTGTAAGCAAATGCTTTTAATCTTTTAGTTCCTTCCATTCTTTGCTCTGCACTTTGCAATAAGGCCTCACAATGTCCTTGGCTGGCATCCGGTTTCTTGCCCCATGGAAATGGAGTTTGTGTGTGGAAATCCTTGGGCTCCCTCTAGTGATTAGAGTGTGCATACACTACTGACTGGCAAATTATGTGTGTGGGGTGGGGGGTGAGAGGGTTTGTTGTTTCAGTTGATTTATTGTTAAAGTCAGGAAACCTAGGGTTGCTTTCCCTCTCCAGGGAGCTTAGCAGAATATCAGAAATGTCCTGTGCGCACTTTATGCAGCTGAATCTTCAATCCTTGCTAGTTCTCCACTTGGGACTCATAAAGTGAGTAGTTTAGCCTTTTTTAATTTTTTTTTTTTTTTTTTACGAGTTCCTTTGATGTTCTACCCAGGGAGCCAGAGAGCTAGGTCGTGACATTCTGTCAAGTGCAACCCAAGTGTTTTTCCAAGTGTGTTTTGTGTACATAGGATATGTTTATTTAAAATGAAGATTTCTGGGCCCTTCTCCAAACCTTCTGAATTAGAATATCTAGGGTTGAGGCAATATGTTTGCACGTTAAGTTGTGAAAACCCCTGCTATCCACTACTTAGAAGCCATGCTTCCACTCTATATCTCATTTAAAGTTATGCTGTGTGATGCTGAAATCAAACTCATCAGACAGGGTTACATACCCAAGGAACACAAGATAATAAGAGAGCCTGCCAATCTTTCATCTGAAAGAACACAGAATACAGCAACACCCTTTCCTCATTCAGTCCCTGAATCAAATCCTCAAATATGCATGTTTTTGTACATGAATGTGTAAATGTGTATTTCCCCCCTTGTACACCTCATTTGTTTAGTTGAGATAGAGGGGCGCTACTGACTCCTGCAGCTAGTCCAGGGTCCGGTCCACTCAGCCCGGGTCGCTCGAGCGTTTCATCTTTCCAAAGTTCCGGGGACAGACCCTTCTCACCCAACTTAGAAAACCTAGCCACCTGTACATAAAATACTATCGCCTAACACGTAGTTTCTCTGTGGAAACACATTCAAAGTGCAAATTCATAGGCCCCGCCCTAAACATTTCTGGTTGGATAGAGCTTGGCTGGAGTCAGGGATCTGCATTTTGTCGAGCACCTGGCGGGGACTCGCATGCAGGCGATCCCGGGACTATGTTTCAGGAAACACTGCCTTACACGAAGTCTCTCGAGCACTGTGGTATTGCCAGAGTAGGCTACAGACAAGTTCCACGTAAATCTTATCAACGGCAGTTCTAAGGAAGTGATGTTCATCTGGAGAAAGACAGTAGGCTTGGGAAAATAAATAGCACAGGAGCCATCTTCTATTTCTCATAATCTTATTTCTATTGTGGTAAAATATACATAACATGAAACTTGCCATTTTAGCTATTTACATTGTATAATTCGATGGCATGAATTATATTCACAGTGTCGTGCAATCACCACCACTATTCTCAAGCGTTTTCATTACCCTGAATAACAACTCTATACCCGTAGAGCAATAATTTCTTATTCTCCCTATTCCCCCAGTCTCTGGTAATTTCTAACTTACATTCCACCTCCATGAATTGGCTTATTCTAGATATTTCATATAAGTACAATCATTCAGTATTTTTTGAGGGGAAAAAAAAGCGACTTCCAATCTAAAATTCTGTACCTAGGCAAACTATCACTCAAGTATGAGGGTAAAATAATGACACTTTTACTCAGGAATACCAAATGATGTGAACAAGGAGGAAGCCAAGAAAGAGAAAGACACTGGGTTCCAGAAGCAGAAGACCCAACACAGAAACGAGGCGGAGAGGACTCCCAGGGTTCTGGGGATGGGAAGCTTCAGGGTGATGCCAGGCAGCGGCCCCAGCAAACAACAGGTGCAGACCGGGGATGTCGGCAGAGGGCTCCATGAGACATTTCTGGAGAGAAAACTAGACTGACTTGCAGGCTGTCTAAGTATTTGAATGTCTTCAGAAATATTTTTAGTTATATCGGATAGTTGGGAGTTGAATTCGTGATTTCGGCTGTAACAAAACAAACCAAGGCAGTTATTAATACTGAAGAAAACATCAACGTGTTCAGGAAGGAACTGTTATTAGAGTACACACCATCACAGCTGCGAATGATAGAACTAATTATAATAATATACATAGTGAGCGTTTATTTAGACAAATTAGCTAGTGTAACCAATTTCGGAAAATGGGAATGAGGGAATGTATGTGAGTGACTATATTTCAGGGAGATGATTTCAGGGCGCTAAATCTTCATGTACCGGAGTGGCAAATCAACACGGAACAGCTAAAGTGAAAACACAAGAAATGGCAATGTAAGCACTTAATCTGGATACACAGAGATAAAGTCAGAAGAAACAAACAAAAGTTTAAGGAAATCCCTTAAAAGTGGTGGGAATTCAAGGATGAAAATCAAAGGGGCAGCATACTGCTGTTTTTTCACTGTAAGCTAACAGTTTTATTTACTTTTTTAAAAGCGATGTATGCACCGATTTGACAAAAATGAAAAGAAAAACACAGCACATTTGTGCTCCGAGGTCACACAGCAATATTTCTCTCTCTCTCTCCCCCTCCACCTATTCTAGGAATTCCTCCGTTTCCTCTTAAACAGTTCTTGGAATCTCTACATGTTATCTCACAAATGCTGGGTGGATTTGTTCTCTTGGCTGCCTTGAAGTTTCTGTTCTTGCTCTTCTGTCTTCAGAGGTCAACCGATGGCCACACCCCTGCCGGCCGCCACCTCTCACTGACCTCTGTTTATTTAGGCTGCCAATGACTGGTGTCAGATTGTTGATGTTCCAGCCAGCAATGCTACTTCTCGCCACTGCTAAAGCTGCTGGCCGCCGCCTCCAGGGCTGTGGACATTTGACGCCCTCGCTGCCCCCACACAGTTGTTCTCCTAAACAGGAGACATTCCTCTCATTCACAGAATTAGGAAATAATGTTTTCTCTTGAGCAACTGCTTTTATCTTTTATCTTATGAACGCTGCGGATGTGCAGCAGACTGTTCCTTCTTTGGGCTGGCTGCTAGAAAGCTAAACCTGCTTGTAATTCTGGGGGGGTGGACCTTACGGTTTGTATGTTTGTGTATTACTTCGGAGTGACTTTTGGACTTCGTTTTACCCTTACGTTTTCATTTGTCATTCATTCGTTCATTCAATCAATGAATACTGTATTTATTTAAATGGCTCAAATCCTTTTGTTTTGGAATGGGAAGATATATAACAGTAATATTTTCTTTAAGAAAACTTCCTTTTATTAAAATCTCTATATTAAAACTCAAGACTGAACTCTTGGTAGCTATCTTGACTATTTTGTAGCGAGCTTTATAGTAAGCTTTAATATCGGATAGTGTAATTCCTTCATCCCCTTGAATCGACTCTGCCTCTGTGTTTTGTTTTATGAGAATGTGGCAGATGAAATACCAAGTGATTTCTAAACCTTGGCCTCAAGAGGCTTTGTTCCTTTGCTCCCTCCTTCTTAGAATGCTTCTCTAAACGTGGAAAAGCCCAGGGTGTTAGACCTCAAGGAGGGAAAGGCCCAGAAGTTCAGCCATTTCAGACATCACAAATGAGATCCCAGGTATGTACGTGGGGTCATCTTAGGCCACACCCCATCCCCCCTTCCCCCCCACCCCCCACCCCTGCCAGCTGAGCTCCCAGTGGATGGCAGCCACACAAGTGACCCAGGAAGACCACCCAAGCTGACTGATAGCATTCTGAGAAAGAGTAAATTATTGTTTGACAGGACAGATTCTGAGCATTGCCATTTTGTTTTCATGTTTTGTTTTTAATGCAGCATAGGTAACTGATACACCCATTACACACTCTTGAGTTAAGCCGAATTTGGACATTGCGTATTATTGTTTCATATATTGCTAAGATCCTTTCCCTAACATTTTGTTTAGGATATTTGCTTCTCTGTTTGAATGAATTTGATTTATCAGTTAATTAATTCCTATCAAGTACTCTGCTCATTAAGTTTTTGATGTCCAACTAAAATTAGCCTCATAGAGTGAGTTGGGCATATTTATTTTTTTACCCTCTAGAATGGTTGGTAACAAGGCTGAAATTATTTGCTTCTTGAATCATCGAGAGAGCTCATTATTGAAATCATCTGGGTCTATTGTCTTTGTGAGAAAAGCTGACACTGATTCAGTTTTCTCTAATTGTTATAAAATCCTGCCAGTTTTCTATTTTTTCCTGATTTCAGTTTAGTAAGATATATTTTTCTATTCTCAAATTTGTTGGTAAAATGTTGTTAGAACTATTTCTTTTAAAAAGTTATTTAACATTTTTTTATCTTTTCAATCTCTTCACCATCTGTAGTTATTTCCTGTTAATTTTTATTTCTAATATTATTTGTACCTTCTTTTTTTTGCCTTGATTGGTCTTTAAAGAATTTGTCTTTCCACTGACTAAACTTTTGGCTTTAATGCTCCTCTATTTTCTATTCAACTCTATATAAAATTATAATACATGTATGAATATATAATTCATATATAAAATATAGAATTTATGTGTAAAATAAAGTTTATGTATAAATACATAATGTATTTAACACATGTGCATAAAATGTGTTAATATAATATATAATACACATATATAATACATTGTATTATATTTTGCTTGTTTTATTATTTTTCTACTCTCTTTGCTTTTATTCGGCAGTTCTAACATCTTAAGTTAGATGCTTAACTCATTAATTTTCAGACTTCTTTTCTTTTATAAATATTTTTTATAAATATAATACATCCAGAAAGTGCATACAATGTAAATGTATAGTTTATAATTTGTAAAGCAAACACCCAGACAACCATCAAAAGTCAAGAAAAAGCACATCACCAGCACTCATCCCAAATCACAAACCTCTCTCTTCCCCCACAGGTAACTACCATAACAGGCTGATGGTAATTGTCCCCTGCTCTTCCTTATGCTTTTTAAAAAAGTTTTTTAAAAGTATATTTTATTGATTATGCTATTACAGTTTTTACAAATTCCCCCCTTTATTCTCCTCTGCCCTGCACCCCCCAAACCTCCAACATCCCCCCACTTAGTTCATGTCCATGGGTTGTACATATAAGTTCTTTGAGTTCTCTGTTTCCTGTACCATTTTTGACCTCTCCCTGTCTATTTTATGTCTAGTAATTATGCTTCTTCTTCCCTGTATCTTTCTCTGCCTATTCCTCTCCTCCCCGCCCCCCTGAAAACTCTCCATGTGATGTCCATTTCTCTGATTCTGTTCCTGTTCTAGTTGTTGGTTTACTTTTTGTTTTTTCCTTTTTTTTGAGGTTCATTTGTTGATAGTTGTGAGTTTGTTGTCATTTTACTGTTCATAGTTTTTAATCTTCAATTTCGTAGTTAAGTCCCTTTAACATTTCATATAATAATGGCTTGGTGATGATGAATTCCTTTAACTTGACCTTATCTGGGAAGCACTTTATCTGCCCTTCCATTCTAAATGATAGCTTTGCTGGATAGAGTCATCTTGGATGTAGGTCCCTGCCTTTCATGACTTTGAATATTTCTTTCTAGTCCCTTCTTGCCTGCAAGGTTTCTTTTGAGAAATCAGCTGACAGTCTTATGGGAACTCTTTTATAGGTAACTGTCTCCTCTTCTCTTGCTGCTTTTAAGAGTCTCTCTTTATCTTTAATCTTCGGTAACTTAATGATGATGTGCTTTGGTGTGTTCCTCCTTGGGTCCAACTTCTTTGGGACTTTCAGAACTTGCTGGACTTCCTGGAAATCTATTTCCTTTGCCAGATTAGGGAGGTTCTCTTTCATAATTTGTTCAAATAAGTTTTCAATTTCTTGCTCTTCCTCTTCTCCTTCTGTCACCCCTATAATTCGGATATTGGAATGTTTAAAGTTGTCCCAGAGGTTCCTAAGCTTCTTTTTATTTTTTGAATTCTTGTTTCTTCATTCTGTTCTAGTTGGATGTTTATTTCTTCCTTTTGTTCCAAACCGGTGATATGAGTCCTCCCTGAAACTGTTGGTTCCCTGAATATTTTGCTTTATTTCACTTTGGGTATCTTTCATTTGCTCTTTCATTTTGCAACCAGGCTCAATCAATTCTGTGAGCATCTTGATTACCAGGGCTTTGAACTCTCCATCAGATAGGTTGGCTATCTCCTCATCACTTAGCTCTATGTCTGGAGTTTTGCTCTGTTCTTTCATTTGGCTATATTTCTTTGTCTTGGTGCACCTGTTAAATTGTAAGGAGGCGGGGCCTTAGGTATTCTCCAGGGTGGACAACCCTCCTTGCTGGGGCTGCGGTGCTGCCTGTGGGGGTGGGACCAGAGAGAGAACAATGCAGCTCGACTGTTCGTCTCTAGACCACTTTCTATCGAACCCTCAAGTGAGACTGGGAGTTTCTCCCCCGACAGCAACCCCCGCCATAGTCCACAATCAACTCTGAGTCCCAGTTTCCCGTTCAGCCAGCCCCACCGGAATGGTCCGCTGCCTTGCCATTTCTCTCCGTCTGCCTGTCTTACTGGTCTGGTTGGTCTGGTTGGTCTGGCTGACTGTTTCCTTAGTTCCTCGGCTGTCGGAGTTCCATGCAGTTTGATTTTCTGGCACTTCTGGTTGTTTATTGATTTTAGATTGGTTGCTATCTTTCTTTTGGTTGTGCGAGGAAGCCAATGGTTTCTACCTATGCCTCCGTCTTGTCTGGAACTCCTCTTCTTTATTCTTTTACCACCTACATACTTATCTCTAAAAAATAATTCATTTTTGCATGCTTTTGGTTTTTACACCCCTGAAAGCAGAAAATATATATTTTTGCTTCTTTCATCCCTCATACAGTTGTGTGTTTCCTCCATGTCCTAGTTGTAGCTGTGGTTAATTTCCTTCAGTTGCTGAGCAATATTCCTTTGTATCCCTCCACCACAATCCATTTATCCACTCGACTACTGAGGGACACTTGGGTTATTCCCACGGTTACCACAAGTGATGCTGCCATAGACATCCTCGATCACGCGTGTCAGTGCACACGCACCTGCGTTTCTCTAGGGTGTGTGCTGCGGAGTCACGTTGCTGGCTCCTAGGGGACATGTCTTACAATATGGGGACACAAATACCAAGCATATACCAACAAAAATACCCTTTGTTCTGTGTTCTCACCAGCATTTGGTGTGGTCAGATTTTAAAGTTTTGGCGATCTGGTAAATGTGGAATGGTTTCTCATGGGGGTTTTAATTTACATTTCCCTGATTACAAATACAGCTTAACGTATTTTCACATGTCTGTTGACCTTTTAGTTTTCCTGTTTGTGAAAAGGCCTTTCGAGTGTTTGAAAATTTTCTTATTGGGTTCGTGGCTTTTTCTTATTGGCTTATGGACATTCTTTCTTCTTTTTAAATAAATCATCAACATAAACCTTTAGTTAGTTTTATAGATTGTAAATGCCTTTTCCTATTTTATAGCTTTTTTCTCTCTCAGGTTTTTATGGTATCTTTTGATAAACAAAAGTTCTTAATTTTAATTTGATCAAATTAATCTAATTTCTTCTTTATGATCAGTGTGTTGTTTCTGTGTCTGGGTAGGAAATATTTGTATCTTTTTAAAGAAAATTGCTTCATGAAATTGGTCATGAAATTAGTATCCTAACATATCTTCTAAGAGTGTTACAGTTTTGCCATCACAATTTAGTGTATAATCTGCCCAGAATTCATGTAAGAGGTGCATTCAAATCCATCATGAGGATATTTGGTTTGTCTCCTCTTTTTAGCTCTATTTGTGTTTTATGTATTTCCAGGCTATGTTCTAAAGTGCACATAAATTAAAACTTGTTATATCTCCCTGGTGAATAAAATCTTTTATCATTATGAAGTTCCCCTCTTTATCCTTAGTAATGGTTTTGCCTTAAAGTCAACTTTGCCTGATAATAATTATATCTACTACAGCTTTTAGAGGATTAACATTTTCATATTAATTGTATTAAATGTATTAAGGTACAGTTTGCCCTTAAAGGCCATTTATTTCACAGAGAATATTGATGATGTAACATGGACATACAACTTGGTATACGACTCTAATTTTTATTTTGACTGTTCTTTGATAGACAGAGCTCTGTAGGTCCTGCTGATTGTGACTTTGTTTCTCCCCATCCTTTCACCTCCCAGGTTCACAATAGTCCTCGGGGTTTACAGACTGTGACTTACTTCCTGTAACCGCTGCATTGGGACACGGGTTCCCCGTGCATGACAGGA
Source organism: Phyllostomus hastatus (assembly GCF_019186645.2). Lineage (NCBI taxonomy): Eukaryota > Metazoa > Chordata > Mammalia > Chiroptera > Phyllostomidae > Phyllostomus > Phyllostomus hastatus. Next base: position 5,280,698 of record NW_025333873.1, on the reverse strand, counting down.
ATTCCTGGCATTTTCTCGGTCCCAGCATTCTTAGGGCTTTTCCCTTGCCTGCTTCAGGGCTTAAAGACGGGTGTCTTTTAACTGAAGAGCTGATTTTTATCTTTATTTCAAAAACCCCTTTAATTAGTATTAGTCTAGCCTGGGATAAAACCAAGGTAGCCATTGTGTGCAGAGGCTTCCTTGGACAAAGTGGGCGGCCAGGGGGTGGGGAGATGACGCTGGTACCCGGGCCCTTAGAAAACCAGACAGAGCAGGTGTGTGTGTGTGTGTGTGCGTGCTCGTGTGCGTGTGTGTGTGTGTGTGTGTGTGGCTGGTAACATCACAGTCTCCTGTCTTAGGGAGATTCTCCCCATTCAGCGGAATCAGATTCTCTCCCAAATTTCCAGGGCATCTGCCTTGGCAGGCAGCTCACCGGCGGAGGCCACAGGAGCTGTCTCCGCCCGAGCCCACTCACTGGCTCCAGCCTCCCCTTACCTGGCAGCTCACCCTGAGCGCCCTCTCACCGGAGCACGGAGACTATCAGGCTCAGATCTAAAGCTGCTTTTCCTTAAAACAATGAAGACAGAAATAGTTGCCTTTTTTACAGTGAAATATAATAGGATTGACAAGCAGTGAAAAATAAGGTAAGGTAAAGCAAGCTCAGAACTCATCAGGTAAATCACCTTTAGAATTTGTTGACAAGCCTTTGTGATGGAGAGACTTTTGAATGGGGACCTCAGACAATGCAGAGCCCGGGTGGCAGGTTTCAGCGGGTTTCTCTGCAGTGTCTTCCTTCACTGAAAAATAGCCAGATCTCTCCCTCTCTCTCTCTCTCTCTCTCTCTCTCTCTCTCTCTCTCCCCCCCCCGCTTCTCTCTCTCTGTCTTTCTCTTTCTCACATACACCTCTTTACTATACAAACTGAATTAAAAACTATTAAGTGATGAATTTGAAGAAAATGATCAATTTACCACAATGGGACCACACGCAAGGTCCTACGGTCACTGCAGAACAGAGCCAGGGAAGAAAAGCTTCTGTCCAAACCACACACCGCGGAGGAAGATGGAGGAGAATATGATCTGAAAGCAGCTTGTCAAGTGGAGTGTCCTTTATGCATTTGCTGTGTGCATCCTGGCACACAGAGGATAAGGTCGTTCCTGAAGCTAGACAAAGGAGTAATGCAAATGAAAAGTAAAAAGCATCGCAATGCAAACAACAATGACTTTAGTCCTGTCGCTAAGAAATGAAGAGCTGAAGACCTGCCCTCCGGTGTCACACCCATAATACATTAATCCCAGCAGTGACTTGTGTAATAATAGAGCTGATGGGCTTTTTCTCCAGCTTAGGTTCCACCCCATCGTTATCATTCTCTTGCACGAAGCTCACCCTCATTGTCCTGCTAGCTCTCCAGTTGGTTTGCCCAGCAAATTCCAACCATATGGGTGTTTTGAAAAGAAAGTGCTATGCCTTTCCCTCAAAATGTTACACTGCAGGGTATTCCAAGGAACTCCAAATAATCTGACTGTCTGCACGAGTCCCACACATCTGCTTCATCTGCCTGTTTAGACCCTATATGACCTGATTTGCAACCACATGTTTAGAGACGGCTACCAACAATCTCTCACAATCTTTTCACCAATACGCAGAACACAGGAAATGTTGTTAATAAACTCAGCAAAATTCTTACCGAAGAATTTTCTTGCTAAAACTCAAACACTGAGTTCTATGTGTATATAAGGGGCAGGGCTTTAATGATGTAAGTTCATGTTATTTGTTGAATAAGCTGACCTCACCCCTCATCATTGCACCTGAAGAATGGTGTTTCCATTTTTTAAAATTTACGTTGCCTGACAAAATGCATGAGTGGAAGTGGAGAGTATTATGCTTAAGTGAAATAAGCCAGGCGGTAAAAGACAAATGCCATAGGATCTCACCTGTAAGTGGACCCTAATCAACAAAACAAACAAGTAAACAAAATATAACCAGAGACATTGAAATAAGGAACAAACTGACAGTAACCAGGGGAGAGTGGGGAGAAGGATAATAGGGGAAAGAGGGGAAGGGTCATCAAGGAACATGTATAAAGGACCCATGGACAAAGCCAAAAGGGGGAAGGATTGAAGGTGGGAGGTAGGGGTGCAAGGGGGGAAAGTGGAGATAACTGTACTTGAGCAACAATAAAAATACACACACACACACACACATACAATGAAGGTTTTTAGATAGAAATCCTGTGTGGCATAAACCAGAGGCATGAGATTTACCTGCATTTCCAGTTCACTTCTCAAATGCTTTTTTCTCCCCAAGGAACTGGAACTTCTAATGCATAGTTAAAATTTTGGTTAGAAAACTAGAAGTTTGAAAATATCATCCCACATTGAAATAAGTAACTGTTTTTCATTGTTAAAGAATCTTTTCAAGGACTCTTAAATGTCATTAAAGATTACTCTAGAGATAATTCTTTTCTTTTAAATAGAAGGCAATGATCCAAGAACAAATGAAGTTCCATGCTGTGTATTATATTTCGAAGCTGTCAGAACCTCTTAAAAATGAACCTCTGTAGTGTGGAGCCCGCAGAGGATCTGCTTCTTCGAATGCTGGAAACCACACCATGGTTTTCCTATTGTTTTGGGAATCACGCTTGCTTAGAAATGTTTCAAGGAGTTCATTTTAAGACCGACCACATCTGAAGTGATGTGACTTGTTTTAATTCACTCACCCCTGAATGCCCACGCGCTCCCGCGCACTGCCCAGCTCCCAGCTAGGCGGGTCTCTGTGAGTTGGACAGAAGAGCTGTGAGGAGAAGGGGCGGGTGTCACTTCTGGGACGGCGGAGTGTTGAGAGAAGAGCACTTGTTAGTTTTTGACGTCTCTCTTCTGTCTTCACCGCAACGGCACAGGCCGAATGTCGAGATGGTGTGGCCCAAACACGGACACAGTCTGGGTGTCAGGCACGTCTGGAAGGGAGCCGTCTGGAAGGGCCTCGGGACCCACAGCCAACTTCATGCAAGTAGTGAAAAGTGCGCTTGCGTGGGTTAAAGCAATAGACGTTCTTATTGTTTATTTCTGCAGCATAACCTCGTCTGTCCTGGTTATCGCATTAACAATACTGTCTTTCATTAGCCATGTTTTAAATTTTCCACAGTTATTCAAAGCATCATTTATAGTATTTGACATTTATACAGATTTGAAGGCTTAATATTTGTATCTATTATCAAAAAAAATTGACAGCAAGAGAATTCTTATTTTTTCATGTTTGATTGGGAAGAGAGCCCAAAAGAAAAATATAACACCTATAAATAACACAAAACATGGTTGAATTTAATCTTATTTGACATTTTGATTAAATCTAAAAAAATTGGGTAACCCCCCAAATTTTTTATTTAGTTGATAGGTTGTCAAATTGCTCTTTATTGTCACAGACTAAGCTATTTTGGAAGATTGTATAAAAGTTCTTTCAAGACTAAATGATGTATTTTTTTTTCAACATTTTTCTTTAACTTCCTTAAAGAGATGGAGGGGGTTAATTTTAATTTGTTTTCAAAAAACTGAAAGCTAGGTAATATGCCCTAAGCCCTACAACAAGTTAATGGAGAGGGTAATGCCGAAGTCCAACTTTTACTGTTTCCACTATGTCCACGCTTCCTCGGAAAGTAGGAGGAGAGGAAAAATTTGAGGTTAGACTTCTACTTCCAGGAATGATGAGTTAAGTAATTTTGACAAATCCTCCCATGGAAAACAACTAAGATACTAGTTGTTTTTTCAACAATCTTTCTAGAAATTACAAAGTAGCAAATAGTGAGAAAGTACTGGGTTAGGTCCTGGAAAGATGAAAATCTCCAGAGACAACCATGGCCATGGTGCCATTTTGTCCCGACAGCGTTTAGTGACCCAGAGACCCGAGGTGGGGCCCAGGGCCCAGCAGGGGTCAGTGCCCTGCGCCCTGCGACTGAAGGAACAGGTGCTAGAAACGAGGGTGAATGGAAAGTCAGCAAACACTTAGCTGCACTGCAGTGTGTCTTTGAATCATCTGGGTAGCTCAGAAAATCTCAAGTCATAAAACTGGAACAGGGTCATCTCGGATTGTTGGTGCCTCCATCTGCATGGCAGAAGCAACACAAATTCTCGCTGTAGAAAGAGCATATGATGGAGGCTTACAAATAGTCAAAGAATGCAATGGTCAGAAGACAATAAAAAACACAACTAGGTATACAAGATGATAAGACACCATGAGCAAGAAAAATGTTAACAGACCCTCAAGGGTTCCAGGTATAAATTATAAAGCAGCTGTGTTCATCATGTTCAAATAGATCAAAGTGAAGCTTGACTATTTGAGCAGAGAACTGTAAAGCATTTTTAAATAACAGCAGAATTGTAGAAGAACCAAACAGAAATTTTAATAGTAAAAAATAGAGTAATCTAAATTAAATCAATGGATGAATGTACAAACAAATTAGACACAGTTAAGAAAGAATTAGTCTACCTGAGGACCAGTCCGAAGAAACCATTACAAATGAAGGACAAAGAGAAAAAAAGGAATGGAAAAAGAAAAAAGACCATAGAATGAAAATGTCTAATGTGTTTGATTGGAGTTTGAAGTAAATAGAAGAGGGTGGGACAGAAGCAACATTTAATGAGATAATAGCTGGGTGGCTTTGAGCTTCAGACACCAACTCACAACTTACGGAAGCTGAATGCATCCCAAGAAGCAGCAGCAAAGGAAAGGCACACGTAGGCACATCACAGGCAACAAAGGAAACCAAAGGCAAAGGAAACTATTAAGAGGAGCCAGAGGCAAAAAGACACTTTACTTTCTTTTCTTTTTTTCTAAAGATTTTATTTTTTTATCTTTAGAGAGAGAGGAAGAGAGGGAAAAAAAGAGGGAAAGAAACATCGATGTGGGAGACACATCCATTGGTTGCTACTCGTACACCCCCACCTGGGGACCTGGCCTGCATCCCAAGCATGTGCCCTGACTGGGAATCGAACCAGTGACCTTTCGGTTTGCAGGCCGGCACTCAATCTACTGAGCCACACCAGCCAGGGCAAGACACTTTACTTTTAAAGTAGTAATAGTTAGACCGACTACTGAGTTCTCAGCAGCAATAATGGAAGCCAAAATATTAAGGAATGATACTTTTCACATGCTGAAGTAAATAGTTGCCAGTGTAGAATTACATGCCCAGTGGAAATATCACTAAAACACTGTGTGAACACAGCCTTAATCCAATCTTTTCCCCCAAGAACCTGCTGCAGGTACAAACCTGTACTGTTGTTCTTTTTCTCACTTGCCTGTGTTCTGACCTGTAAGCTATGCGCTTTTTGTTAGTAACTCTAAAAGGATCCAGGATGAAAGTGAGAACGGGGGTGGAAGGAGGGCCAGATGAGGGGTCAGAAAGTTCTTGAGAGCATTTTTGTAAGCCGGCTTTGCCTTCTCTGGGGTTAGTAAACGCTTGAAAGTGGCCCTCACGGTTACTTTCCAGAATTCTTCACGAATGAATGTTGGGTTGTCCATAGCTTTCTTACTGATTTGTAAGCGTTCTTTATTCTAGGTGCAGGTCTTTTTTAAAAATAATATATACAAATATAATTTCCATTCTGTGACTTATCTTTTCAATCAATGGTATCTTTTGGTGAATAGAAGTTATTAATTTTAACATAGCTTAAATTATTCCTTTCCTTATGGTTCATGGGCTCTCCACTAGTAGAGAAGTTCCCCTTTTGAGTAACACATGACAAGCCTTTTTCCTTGTTAGTTTAAAAGTCCAGATTTAAACGTGTAATATCGAACAGAACTCTGTATCCTCACCAACAGCCACTTCCCCCTTCCTCCCTGCTCACAACACAGAACTGATGGGGGAGGGGCTGCGGGAAACCTGTGCCCTAAAAACATGGAGTGTTGGGTCAAAAGCATCTCACACTTGACCCACTGAGTCAGAATTCTTGGAGGAGAACTTGAATGTGTGGAATTCAGAGGATTCACTTATATCTTGATAAGCACTACAAGGGAAAAAAAAAAAAGCCTCTCAGGTGTCTGGAATGTCAGGGAAGGAAGGAGAGAATTTCAAGCAGGGGTTGGAAACCAGGCTCAGATGCAGGAGACAGTCCAGGGAGGACAAAGGCTAAGAAGGGCACAAACTTCCCGAGCTAAGAGAAACAAGCTCTGGGAATCCAACGTGCATCGTGAGGACTAGACCCAGCAGCGCTGTACTAGGTCCTGGGAAGTTGCTAAGAGAGTAGATCTTAAAGGTTCTCACCACACACACACACAAAGATAATTATGTGAGGCGATGGAAGTGCTAACTAACCTTGTGGTATTTCACTATATATATGTATATGTATATATACACACATGTATGTATATGTATATATACACATGTATGTATATGTATAGTGAAATATATATATTCTAAAATACGTGTGGATTCTTTGTAACATTTGCACAAATAAAGTAATCACCTAATAACAAAAATTATCTAATTAAAAAAGATTAAGAAAAATGTGTTGGATTTGACCTGAATCTTCAGTCAATAATAAACTAAGAGCATTTTAGTACAGAGGTGGGTATAGAATTTGGGTTCCATGATATTTAGGATGGTGAGTAGGCAGCCAGAAAGAAAAAAAAATGGGTATACATCAATATATCTGATATTTAAGGAGAGAAAATGGTAATAAAACAGTTCTGGTAGGATCAAAGAAAAGATTTTTTTTTCACTTAAAGATGAAGTCCACAGCCCTGGCTGGCATAGCGCAGTGGATTGAGCGTGGGCTGCGAACCAAAGTGTCGCAGGTTCGATTCCCAGCCAGGGTGCATGCCTGGGTTGCAGGCCATGACCCCCAGCAACCGCACATTGATGTTTCTCTCTCTCTCTCTATCCCCCTGCCCTCCCTCTCTAAAAATAAATAAGTGAACTCTTTAAAAAAAAAGATGAAGTCCAAGAACATAAAATCTTTGAGTATCGGAGTTGAGAGAAACCCAAAGGGATTTTTCCGTTGAATTCCGTCTGGTACTTAAATGTCCTCTGCGGAGTCCTATCATTCTGTCGGCTCCTAAGCCTCTCCGGGTCTGCCGCCGCGTTGGGGAGCAGCCTGCGCGTCTCCGCACGGCTGCTGCGCGCGAAGGCTTTTCTCCGTCTTGGTGTCAGAGCTGTCCTCTGCGGGTCCGACTGGTTGTCGTGCCTAAGACAGGACAAGTGTCAGTGGTGAGGGAATGGCAGGGCTTACTAGTGAAATTATTTAAAGGTTTTCCAAAGGAGATGGTAAAAAGGGCCTGGCTTGATATTTTTTAGGGGGGAATGAGGACACTGGATCAAACTTTAATAGGACAGGTTACGACATAGATGTTCTTCAAGAATGGATTTTTGAAAGCGAGTCCTTCGTTTTAGGTTTTGCCTGGCAAAACCTCCAAATTCAGCTGTGTGGTATTTAGGATGGCAATCACAGACCAGAGATTTGAGGAGGAGATATATCATTCACGAATGATTTTGGCTGAAAGTAAGAGAATACCCACCTGAACGTTCTCAAACCAGATGACCCATAATGTGCCACGGAACAAACGTGTGGAAGCAGGTGATGTCTGGCTGGGGTCGGCAGCTGCCTGCCCCTTCTCACCGCCAGATGGCGCAGCGATTCTAAACATTATACAGCGTCATAGCTCCGAGTCCCAGGCAGGAAGGAAGAACAGCAAAAGGGCTTTCTCTTTCTCTTTTAAGTACCCTTGAGCAGGAAGAAACATCGAGGCTCTCTGCAGAGAGTCTTGGGCCAGAACTTGACCCCATAACCGTCGCTAGAAATGACAAAAGGGAAACGAGAGTGGCATCATTTACTTAGCCCCTGGAGCTGGGCGCATCGTTGCATGGTTGAAACAAGACTTTCATTTTCTTTGTGTGTTTACTTTTTCAGCAAGAAAGAAGCGGGGTAGAACCGTTGGGTAGGCTACTAGTAGTGCCTGCCAGAGGAGCTCGGGAGAAATCACACCCGCTAAATCCGCCCGGCCCCGCGCCAGGAGCAGGACAATGCTTCTTCAGAAACCAGTAAAATGTTGTTCTTCCTCTGATAGTTATTAATTCTCTGCAGTGACTTAGAAGAATTCTTGGACTCAATTTCTCACTATTCACTGCTTGATGAGTAGAGGAACTGACTTCTAAACTATTTTTAAAAGTCACTCTGCTTCTAACCCAAACTTTTCCCTTCCAGCTCTGACCTTACCGCTGCACTTGCACGAGTCACCCCCAACGGGCATGTCACCGAAGAGCCTCACCTGACAAGGAATGAGTCGTTTCCAAATGAGACATTCCATCTAGGGCTGACAGCCGCTGATTCCCAGCCCTGCCTTTCATTTCTGACATGCTTTTAGACAAGAGTAATCTTAGTGCAGTCATTCTCAGGGTAAAATCTTCTTCTCAGAGCTTACTTTATGACGAATATGTTAAGTTCTGAAGAACAAAGCAATTATCCTTTCTTTTTAACATTGCACATCCAGGCCAGAAACATGAATTATTCTTTCTTTCTGGAAATTACATATGAAGTCCAGAAACAATGACTCTTTTAATGGTAAACGTTAATGTCGAGTGATGGACGTAAACATCTCCTATTCGCCCCCCCCCCCCCACACACCCCGCTCTCTTTCGGTGTGTGCCTTTCTTGTTCTTGGCAGGTCTTCCCCCCTATCGGATTTCCATGCCACACCAATTATCTCAGGCTACAGCTGTTGGCTGGCAGCTGTTCTCTTTGCTGGCCACCATGCTGCCGCCCTGCTGCTGGTCACCGAACTAGCCCCGCTCTGTGGAAATCCCCGCCTCCCTGCTGCAGCGCCTTTGGCTGGGGCTCGCCTCTGGCCCAGGCACAGAGCATGCGACCCAAATCAGTCCAAGTGTTGCATTCCCCTGGCCACACTGATTGATTAACAGAAGCCTCATTCCAAATCAATGAGAAGTAATGATACTTTTGCTGGGACATCTGGGGGAGAGATTCTTTCTCTGTCTTGACAGATTTTTACCTTGAATGTAAGGGCCTGGATTTGTGTTATAGCCATTTTGATATCTTGAGTGGGAACCTGTCTGAGAATGGAGCTGTGACAGAGGAGGGGGAAAGAGAGAGAGAGGGAGGGAGGGAGGGAGGGAGAGGCGCTCTGGTGATCCATGCCAGCCTTTTATGCACGACAGCAGCACAGCAGCAAGCCCTGTTCCTGGACTGTTTGTTACATAATCGAGGAAGTTCCTGTTTTGCTTAAGCCACTGTTTGGATCAGATTTTCTCTTACTTGCTACCCAAAGAGTTCTCGCTGACCCTTAGGTTCAGAATCTCCGATGACCAAGAAATATTCTCAGATCCTGAACGTGTGATAAAGTTAGTATGAAATACACTAAATAGGAAATGAATGCACTTATAATTTATTGTATGCAATATTTTTATTGCTTTTTTCTTCAAATAATAATGTCCACTCATCATTTGATATAGTGAAGAGTTTAAATTAGTATTCCCAGTATTATGTACTTGATACTGGATACCCTGAGCACCGTTATGGCAATGTCCTCTGGAGGAAGTTTCCTCAGTACCAAGCATATATGTTTGCTTTCCTTTTGGGAAGGAAATCCAAATTATGTCTCCTCTTTGTGGCATTAAACAGTTTTGAAGATATTTAGAGATATTGATGAGTTACTGGTATACATAAGCCTAGAATAATTATAAAAAGTGGTGGGCTCACACTGAAGCTTGGACTTCTCCAGCGGCCCTGCCCTGGGGAACAGGCACACAGGCTGACCTGGCCGTGCGGCCAGCGGTGTGACCACAGTCTCTGCACTTGGCTGGGCGCCAGGCGCGCCTGGAAGCGGTCACCTGTTCACTTCAGAAAACTTCGTTCCTGAGTCCGTGCCTCTAGCCTCCACTCTGGTGACCTTGTGCTTCCCACCCCAGGTATCCATGCCCTTGATACAAGGTGGGAAGCCTTTTCTAATCAGCCACAGTGGTGTTCTTGCGAGAAAACTGGCCGGCCAGGCTGTCCGGCGGACGCTCCCCAGGAACGGGCCCCGGGGCGTTTCAGGCGGGAAGGAAAAGGGAAGGAAACGGGAAGGCGGGTCCCACCTCTTTCTGGTGGTAAGGGGCGCCTTGTACCGCACGAAGGTCCTTTTCACAGTGAGCCCCTCTGTTGTCCATGGATGCGGGTAACCCCACACCAGGGAGATCTAGAGTTGGCGTTAATAGGTAATTCCTTCACATGGCTCAAAAATCAAAGAGTGCAAACAAATATTTGTGAAATCTCTTCTTCCTGCTCCTGCACCCAGATGCCCGGTTTCCCTCCCCAGAGGCAATCCACTGTATGCTTTGACCTATTTTCTTAAGGTGATTTTATGCATATTTAAGCAAATGAATGTTTATCTTCCCCGTTTTATGGCAACTTAAGTTATCTGGCATCACATACTTATGTACTTTGATTTTGGTTCATAAGGAGCTTTCTTGCTCTCTCTCTTACAGCTGCTAAGCACAGTAGCCCCTTTATCTGCAGGGTGGGGGCTATGTTCCAATACCCCCAGTGGCTGCCTGGAACCACAGATAGTACCAAACTCTGCATATATACCATGTTTTTCCCTGCACATGCATCTCCATGATAAAGTTTAATTTATAAGTCAGACACAGTAATACAATAAAACAATGATAACATACCATAGTGAAAGTTACACGAATGCAGTGCCATTAAGTAAAATAAGCATTACTTGAACACAAGCACTGTGACTGGCAGCCGGTCCAATGAAGGGGGACGCTGCGGAGTGACTAAGAGGTGGGCTGGGCAGGAGCGTGGAGACGCTGGACAAAGGGGCGACTCTCGGCCAGGTGGGATGCAGCAGGGCAGTGGAAGATGTCATCACGCTACTCAATTCCAACCTTATGAATTGTTTATGTCTGGAATTTCCCATTTAATATTTTCAGACCGTGGTTGACCATGGGTAACTGACATCGCAAAAGCCGCAGATACGGGGAGACTGCCGTATTCCACAATTTCGTAGTAACATGTGTTCACCAGTGTCCCGTTGGTTGGGCACGTAGGTCGTCGCCAGTCTTTGGCGCTTAAACACCGTGCGACAGCGAACCGCCTTGAACACACGCCAGTCTGCACTTGGGTGAGCCTATCTTTGGAATACATTTCTAGAAGTTACCATATTTTTCAGACCATAAGACGCGCCTAGGTTTTAGAGGAGGAAACTAGGAAAAAAAAATTGAAGCAAAAAATGTGGTAAAATATTTAATAACATAAATAACATAATATTTCACCAATGTAAATGTAAACAGAACTCAACAGCAGCATTAACAGCCATTATTCCTCCCAAATTTGTGGGGGGAGTGTGTCTCACAGTCTTGAAAACACGGGTAAGTTTTGGGGTTGAGCACATGTATGTTTGGATTTCCCCCCACTTACTAAGGCTTTATTACACTTGAAAAAGTAGTGTATGCACGTGGTTTTAGAAAAACGCCAAGCATTACGGAAGTATATCTAGTGAAAAATACGTCCCCCCGACCCCTGAGCCCCCAGAGGCAGACGCGGTGCGTGTGCACTTTAGAGGCTGAGTGTGGGTGGGAGCACGTGAGTAAGCGTGTCTTTGTCTTTGCTCAAAAGGAATGTGCTGCACATACCATTTTGCAGTCTGCTTTTTTCACTTAGAATATTCTAGAATTTATAGGCTAATAAGTGCTATAGATCCACCTCATTCTTCTTACAGGCAATACAGGATTTATTGTGAGACTAATATCAACTTTTTCATTTTAAAAAATTAAGTTATAAGCCCTGGCTGGTGTAGCTCAGTGGATTGAGCGTGGGCCGAGAACCAGGCATTGCAGGTTTGATTCCCGGTCAGGGCACATGCCTAGGTTGCAGGCCACGGCCCCCAGCAACCACACATTGATGTCTCTCTCTCTCTCTCTCTCTCTCTCTCTCTCTCTGTGTCTCTTTCTCCTTCCCTTCCCTCTCTAAAAATAAATAAATAAAATCTTAAAAAAATAAGTTATAATTATATACAGCAAAATTTACCCTTTTTAGTATACAGTTCTGCAAGCTTCAACAAACACACAGCTTCCTCGTGATTGTGACAGATATGGTCAGATAGCCCTCTTGAGAAAGTTGAACAGGTGTGAGGACCTGCTTTCTACACCCTTCCCATTGAGATGTAACATAAAGCTTTTTGATTTTTTCCAACTTGTAGGTGAAAGTGGTATTGCATTGTCATTTAAAATTTTGTTTCTCTTGTGATGATGAAGCTGAGCATCTTCATTTTCTTTTAAGATCCACTTAGATTCCCATTTCTGGGAATTATTCATGCTTCTTTTTTAGCCTATTGTCCTATTGTGGGTTGGTCTTCTTATTCATTTGTAGGGACTCGGTACAAGGTGGGGCAAAAGTAGGTTTACAGTTTTAAGTACCTGAAACACAGAGTTTATCCTTGTATTTTTATCAGTTTCCATACGACTCAACTGTAAACCTACTTTTGCCCCACCCTGTATATTAGGAAATGAGTCCTTGTCTGATGTGTAAATGGCAAAAACTTGGGAAACCCAATGCTTGCTCATAGGTAAGACCTGCACCCCTCTCACAGCAAATGCGTAGGCCTTTCCAACTCTGGGAGAGTATCACACATGCGAAGTTCCACTTCAGGAGAAGTAAACCTCCAAAATGAGGTTTTGGCTTCAAAGACTGTCATGCTTTGCAAAATAATCAGATGTATATTGCCCTGAAACAAAAGATAAAATGCACATGCCTGTGCAATTGACTGTGTAGTCTTTGGATAGCCTACAAGGATTAAAAGTTAACGTTTGAGTTATATGTGATATAGCCAACCTGGGTCTCTCTGGTGAATACATGGGAATATCCACCAGCTCATTTCAGGCACATGGAAAGGTGAAGAGCCACCTTTGTGTGCTACCTGCCATATTTTCCGAGATTATTACATCATAGTAAAATGAAGAATAAGTTCACAGTTTTGGCGACCTGTCTCCAAGCTGCACACAAACTGTTCAACAGGCTTATCTATATTTCAGGAGGTGATAGAGAAGAATTGGGGCTTAAGAAAATGAAGCCTTATTTTTACAGGGAGAGATCAAATGTGTTGCTTGGCCCCAAATACTGCAGAAGACAGCTTGTGAACTAAAAATGGGGGCACAGGCAACTTTCCTAGGTTTGTTTGGATAAATAAGTTTATAAAGCGTGTAAGAGAGAAGCTCTGGGGGAAGCATGGTGGAAACAGAGAAGAGTGACTCAGTGTTCCCCCTTACATGTGGAGTAATGGACGTAAGCATGTAATTAAGTTGTCTGTATGAGCTTGATCCAGGTGAGCAGTGGCCACTGGCTTTGATTTTAATTTGTGTGTTGATATTATATACTGTGTACACTCTGTCATCATATACGGCCTTCTTTAAGCGTGGATAATTGATAGAAGCCACACGTATGTGTAGCCTTCTTATGCTTTCTCTTGATGTCTGCACAGGTCTTGCTCAATCTCTGCATTTTATGTGTATTAATAGATCTCTCTAAGCATTCATGATAAGCAGTTAATTAGAATGAAAAAATCACGAAAAGATTCACATGCTGTATGTAAGTCTTTGAATTTACTCTTGTTAATTAATCCTTTTGTGTAACTGGCTCATTGAATAAGCAGGACTTGTGCTTTGTGATCACAGAGGCAACTTGATTTTTATCTACCACTCTCCTTTTAAAGCTCTTCGTGGAGTTGGGGTGGGGTGGGGTGCGTTCGCCTTTCCCTCCGGGAGAAGACTCAGCACTTCCATCACATTTCTGGTCACTTTCAGTTAAGAAAAGTCCTTAGGATGGCCTGAAGTCACAAGCATAACCTCATCCTTCCTTCAGCTGAGGCCTGTTGCAGGCCGGTCTGTGATCCAGGAAAGGCAGGCGGGAGGAGGAGGTAGATAGCTCCTCTGTGCTCACTGCTGCCTCCCCCACCCACAGTTATCTGCTGACTGCCAGGAGCTCTGCCAGCGGGCGGGAGCCAGGGCATAGTGAACTGGGTAGGACGGAGAGAAGGGACCAGGGCGAAACTATTTACTCACTAGTACTGGCTGGCTTCCTCTTGGGGCCTAGCAATGTTGCAAGCACGCTCCTAGGCAACTGTGTAGGTCCACTGTCCATTCCACTGCTGGGGCTTGGCTGACAACTCCTGTGCCCACCCTTTCGGTTGGCTGCACCTGCTCTCCTCCTGGCACCACTCCTGCTGATATTTTTTTACCTATGTCCTCTGGACAACTGGAGAAGTCCTGTTGCATGATCTTGGGGAGTGGGGGCAGGTGGGGGGCACCTGGTTCCCTCTTCTCTGCAACCTCACCCCTTGAATTTTCTCAGTCCTAGACCCCATAATCCTGCAAGGAGTGCATAGTGAGTCTCCGGGGGGTCCTGCTACAGCTCGCCTACCTTTGAGCAGAAGGGTTCATAGCTCCCTCCAAAGAAGTCCTCCTCACAGTATCCTCCCTCTTGCCTCTCTCAACACCTTGGGGCCCGAATGTGGGTCAGTAGTCAAACCTGTTCTTGGCACCTGCTTTGAAATTTCCACACGGCCTCACACCTCCCTCTGGCATTCGGAATCTATCGAAACTTGGTGCATCCATCAGACCTCCCAATTAAACGTCCTGTCACGCGTGTTGGCTCTTTCCCCCCCGACATGCCTCTCACCTGTCGAGTCATCTCTAGTGGACTTTCTTCCGGCCTCACCCACACCGCTGAGGTGGACTTTATCACCCCCCGTCCCTGGGACGCTGCTCAGCTTCCTTTATTGTCTATTAATTTAAGTCTTGTGTTGTTGATTAGGTAACACACACACATAGTACAAAATTCAAAAGGCACCAAAAGGAATAGCATGAGAAGCCGGTTTCTCCTCGGCTCTTACCACTTGGATTCCTGGTCCCTCTCTGCAAGGCAGCAACTACTGTGGGTTGTGAGTGCTGGAGTCACTTCCAGAAATATCTATGCAGGTACCAGCATATGTGTTTGTGAAACCTTTTGATTATCAAGGTAACATACAACACATTTTTCTGTAACTTGCTTTCTTTTTTTTCCCACTGAATACATCTCAGAGATCATTCTGTATCAGTTGCCTCTTTCTTTGTGATGGGCGCATTAAATTTCTTCACGTGGATGTAACATAATATAGTTCACCAGTTCCATATTTGTAAAAATTCAGGCTTATCTTTGTTGACTGTTTCAAGTCATCTATTTATGTAATGGTTTGAGCATGGGCTCTGGAGCCAGACTGCTTATAGTTATGTTTCAGCTCGACCACTGATTCCGTGACCTCAGGCATGCTACTCAACCAGTCTGTGCCTCAGTATTCTCATCTTTAAAATGGGAGTAATAATAATACTTACCTCTTAAACGTGAGAGGATCAAGTGAACTAATACACGTGAAAGGCTTATAACTGTGCTTAGCACACACTAAGCACCTAATACACGTTAGTGTTTATCTTTACTGGATAAAAGTGCTCTGTGCCCTCCCACCGTTCCTGAGCTGGATCTGGATTTATAGGGGCAGAGGAGCTATTGTTTCTCCCCTGTGGTGATGGAGGAAGGGGTTCTCTGCATTTGAACTTCAGATACGTTCTCTACTCTCTGCTTATCTCAAGGCCGCCTGGGTACTCATTGCCTCCTGGTTTTCACAGCTGAAGTCTGGGGTCTACAGCTTGTGACCTGGATTTCTCAGCCAGGTGGGGCCTAAGGGTACTTCGAGGGCCATTCACCTTCCTGTGGCTTCTACTGGCCTTGAACCCATCTGAGGTCCAGCTGCTTCTTCGGTTTAGCCCAGTCTGTTAATGCAGAGCCATGGTCTTCCTACGTTGGGGATTCTCTCTGACTAGCTTCGCTCTCAGCTTTTGTCCAGCATCCTGAAAAGTTGCTGCTTCTTCGTCCTCTGTGTTATGCTTTGCTCACATACAAGCATGTTCACAGCCGTTTTCGTAATAGCTAAAAGACGGGAAACACTCAAATGTTAATGGATGAACAGTGGCACACTCATATAATGGAATACTACATAGTGTTGAAAAAAGGACAAACTACTCCTTTTCACAACAATGGGGAAGAATATAATAGACGTAATATAATGTGAGAGGACCGAGGCATGTAAGAGTGCCTACTGTATGTTTTCATTTATAAAGTGTTCAGCACTGGAGAAAACTAATTGATGGTGGATGACAGGGGTCAAATTACCTTTGACTGGGAGCGGGCAGGAAGAAGCCTTCTCAGGTGCTGGTGATGTTCCGTGTCTGCATCAGGATGCTGGTTACTCGGGTGGGGTTACCTTTTAAAAAGTCATCAAACTATACATCTAAGACTTTACTGCATATAAATTCTATTTCAAAGGGAAAAAATGTAATGCTAACTCAATTTTAAACTTCAGTTGTCTTGTCATTTTCTCCTCGAACACTTGTATCTCTGTTCTGAGTGCTTCTTACAGATAGGTTGTTTTTCTAGTGGCTCGTTTTTTCTTTAGTTTCTAGAGTTTATTTGGTCATAATTTTCACAGGCTTTGTGGCAAGATTTGTCTGCTGTAGTTCTTTATCTGCCAATCATTTTTCCTACGGATTTCCTCCTTTGTTTTATGTTTCGTAAAGATCTGTGCTATTTCCCTTTGGATTACTTTTCACCTTTAAGTAAGGGCACTTTTTCCTGCAGGGCAGACCCACTGTACGTTTTTCCAAGGAACGACATCCAAATTGCCTTCTCTCCAGGGGGGCGCCATTCACAGAGCGTACAAAACGAGCAGTGTCTCCTGGAGACCCTGCTGCCTAGACAACTGTCTGCTGACATACTTGTGGGGAAGGGACCAGCGGCGTGTACCGAACCTCTCTCTAGCCCTCGCGATCCCAGCAGGGCTTGCACGTGCACGTGGGTAAGCTGGTGTCGCCTTTCCTCCTCTTCAGAGAAGAAGGTCAGCAGCTGCAGGGCAGCTTGTCACGGACAGCTGTCCCTCTACCCCGTGTCACTCTGTGCCAGGGTGGTGGGTCTGCAGCATTCTTCCCTCGCTGCCGCCCCTGCTCCTCTGTGGTCTCAGACGGGTCAGGGGAACCGCAACAGCTAGCCTGCACAAAGCCTCGTTCCAAGCAAGGCCTCGTTGGTTTCGCACCTCGGGTCCCCACAAGTGTTTATACTTTCCGAGTCTTGCCAGCCCTGTCTGCAACACACAATCACTCTGTGTGGATCTTCCTTCCTCCTCGGGTTGGACCGTCACCATAGAAAGCAGCGTCTCTTCCTCTATATCAAGGTTCAGGGGATAAGCGGCTGAGCCGTTTCTTATTCTCCTTGCCGTTTTCAGGTGATTTAAAATATGTTGCTGTCACCATGCTGCCAGGGTGCATAACTCAGCTGGTGCATGCTCAACTGTGTCTGCAGCACACACCCCTGACGCTGGAACACTGGTTAGAACGGGGTGTGTGTTTATCACTGGAGCCGATGTCACCGAATGGCCCTCCCTAGAAGTTGCCCCAGTGACGCTCCCGCCCACCCCTCTCCCCAGGTCCTGCTGACCCCTCGGACCACCTGTCACACGATGTGTTCTCTGCTGTTTCAAGAGGGGAAAGTGGAGCAGTCACACACTTTAAAGGAATATTTTTCTCCTTCCATGTGTTTAAGGATCATTTGGCTTAGTGTCCCCTTTGTACTTCTCATGGCCCCACTTTCCAATTGGGCGTTAGTCCTACCGGTCTGCAGGCACTCTTTACGTTAAGGAAACAAGCCCTTTGTGACATAAATTACAGATATTTTCCTCAGTTTGTCACGTGGATTTTGGTTTCCCTTATAGGAATTATTTCTCCATTGATTTTTTTTTTTTTGAACTCATGAAGCCGGAGTCGTGGAGATCTTCTGTGGTGACCGCTGGGTTTGGCCGTCCTGAGGAGTGGTCTTCACGGCCGTGCAGGGTGAGTCCCTCCGCTCCCACCGCCGACTGTGAGACAGGGCGAGGAGCGAACGCCTCAGCATCGTGAAGTGCACCTGGAGGGTCGGATTGTACTGGCCAAATGTACAAGCCAGGGGCCAGCCAGCAGAGGAAGAGGGAGTAGTCCTCTATCTCCTCATTATCCCCCTGAGAGACATACCGGGCCTGGGTCATCAGCTGGAGAAAGTGGGTTCGGGTTTCACTGGAAGGATTCCCCCACCCCCACCCCCACCCCCACCCCCATTGCTCTTGCTTCTGATGGGGCAAGCGTGAAAACAGTCCCGTCTGTGGGGGTGATACACAGACCACCCGGCACCAAGAAGTCTGGATTCGGTCGTTAGAATTACCTAGAAAGCTATCAAACTTGGGGAACTTTGGGGTCAGAGGGAAATTGTGTAACAAAAATCGAGGAGGATAAATATGCTGATTTCCTAATTATTTTTGTAGCCAGAACATCAAAAGATTTCATTTAAAGCTGATAAATCAGACGAAGAGGTGGAGCATGCTAAGCGGCACAGCAAAACCCTACGACTGATACTGCAGTCCACTAAAACTGGGTGGGGTTCTTGGTTTCAACAATAAAATCCATACTAACTAGTTCAGGCAGAAAGGGCTTTATTAGGTAGCTCTTACGAGCATCGGAAAGGCTGGAAGAACAGGCTATAGGCTAAGCACCCAGGAGCAGGTCTCAGAGCACACGGCAGAACTGGCCCGGTGACATAGCCGCTGCCGCTGCCAGGAAGCACCCAGGAAGGCGCTTCCTCGAAACCAGCAGCTGCGGCCTCTGGACATCCCTCCCCCTCCTCCTCCTCCTCGTGTGCCCTGCAGCCACCCACACGTGAGATGCGCGGTTAGATGCGCCAGGCAGAGTGCGAAGTGCCAGGCGACACAAAGATGAAACAGGGAGATGGGAAGAAATCTCACTGTCTCCCACGAGAGCAGGTCAGACAAGGCATAGTGCTGAAGGTCGGGCCCTTCTTTGGGGCCAGGGAGAAAACAAGATGGGCAAAGCAAGCGAGACTTTGTCTGGTTGAGGAAGCACAATGGCAGGAGGACCCAGAGTGAAGGAGGAAAATATATTCTGGCTAGAGGCTCTGGTCCCTGAGCAGGGTGCTGGGAGGCCCCAGGAGCTTTAGATTTATGCTGGCCAATAAGGTCACCACTAGCCAGCCACATGCCGCTGTTGAGCACTTGAAATGCAGCTAGTGCCTATACTCAAAGGACTCTATTTTTAATGTACTGGGTTAAATGAAATATATTATTAAAATTAATTTTACCTGTTCCTTTTTGTTTTTACTTTTTTTCATATGCCTTTGGAGAATTTAAGATTGTATGTGTGGCCTATGTTGTATTTCTATTGGACAGTGTTGAACAAGGTAATCAACAGAAGGATGGATGGGACAGAAGCTTTGTCAGCACGTCTCACCCTCTCTTTGGCCCCTCTCTGCCTTCTTCTCTCCTTCCAGATCTAATTTAAAAACCTGATGTGGTCTTCTCCCTGCCATCCTCTTTGGTTTATGTCACCCCGGTGTCAAACACCAACCCCTTTCCTGTGCAGGCTTCTGTACAGGGTGTGCAGGTACACATCCTCAACTCTTCCTGTCTTATCTGACACAGCAGGTATATGTCGGCTCAGATTGACAGCAAACAGTACGGAGCACTGAGAAGTTCTGTAACTGACTTCCAAACTCAGAGCTTTGCAGGCACTGAGAGTAGGAGCTGCAGTTCCTTCACTCACTCATTCCACAGATTTTTTAACTGCCTCCCAGGTGCCAGTTTTAGATCTTGGGGAGGCCTAAAAACAACACAATGTCCCTTTTCCTATGGAGTTTATATTCTAGTCTCCGATGGCTTTTGAGATCTGCATTATTGCCTTGACACGCCCACAGCGTCAGTCCTCGTGTCTTTTCAGGGGACCATGGTGGGAGCGGGTGGGAAGCAGATGTTTAGGACCACAAAACAAAGCCATCTTTCCAAGACAACATGTTTGTTTAAACAGACAAACATGCATGTTTGGGCATCGAGTATGGTTGCACACT
This sequence comes from Phyllostomus hastatus, assembly GCF_019186645.2. Lineage (NCBI taxonomy): Eukaryota > Metazoa > Chordata > Mammalia > Chiroptera > Phyllostomidae > Phyllostomus > Phyllostomus hastatus. The sequence continues at coordinate 5,260,762 of NW_025333873.1, read as the reverse complement.
CGATAGATTTCAGGACCAGGTAGGTAACTGAAAGGAGTTAGGGGCACGAAAACAATTGGGAGTGGAGGTTGCTGGGCTCACTTCATGCCTCAGCTAAGACATTCAAATAAATTAAACAGACACCAACATGTTGCAGCTGAAACAAAAGCACAGATTTGCAGGTTGAATTAGGCCCTGGGTGCCTAGACTTTTAATAAAGGCCTTGGGCTTAGAGGCCCAGCATAAAAATCCGCCAGTGCTCTGGGCTTCTGTCTTGCAGTCCTGGTTGCTGCTGACCTGCCCCGGGGTCAGTCCCAGCTTCCACGGTCTTCTCTTGAAGCAGCTGAGTGGTTTCTTCCCTCAGTGATTAGGACGACTTTTTTCCGAGAGGGAAGAGCCGGCTCTACCTGATTGCGTACAGAGCAGATATGTATCAAGTGCAGATTCCGTCTCAGGATCTGAAGGAAGATGTTAAGGACACTTTGTGCTGGGTTCTTCTCACTTGTAACTTGCCTCTAGGAAATTAATTTGATCTGAAGTCAATGGTTAGCTTTTGAAATCATTCTTTATTTAATAGTGTCGAATATTTTTTTGATGTATGGGACCTCCTTTTTTTTTAAGAGTAGTTCTCTTTAAACACACAAAAGAAGCTTATTACAAATATATACCTAACAGTCAGGCAATTACTGAAACATCATTAAAGATTAAATTTGAGAGAGAACAGTTATATAGGTGTATCTCCGACCTAACACCCCTTTTTAGTTACCCTTTACTAGTCTGAATACTGCTCCTTCAACATCAGAAGCATAAATGAATTTTTATTATTTCTGCCTAACTTGTGGGACAGCCTTCTGATACCACTCAAGTCAAAGGGTGGGCCCCAAGTTCATTGCTGATGTCCTTCCCTTTCACACGGACTTGCGGGGCGTTCTCCCTTTCCAAGTCTGCACACCATGTTCATGCACTCTGCAGGCAGGTTATTTTTGGTCATCAGTTCCTTAACATGTTGGTGATGCATTTCTGCTAGAGAATTTTTATTTTGCCCTTAAAACAATCAAACTTTAAAATTTTAAAAATTTCATCCAGGAACCGCATGTCTGAGAAAGTAATTGTTTCAAACCCCAGGGCATAAACGATCACAACGAAAACTGACCCAGTTTCTGGTTCTGCCATATTTGCTCAGAGAACATCGAGCTCCCAACAAAGTCGCTGCGCACACACTGGGCCCTGGCCGCCGGCCTGGCGACTGTCCTCAAAAACGACTGCAGCGTGTGGGCCCTGATGTTCGAGGGAGTTTGTAGTCTCCGGAAATAGGGACCAGGGACCAGGTAAAATGATCCATTTAGAGGGACTCTGAAGCCACGAAATAGCGGCGCAAGAAAATAGAACCACAGAAAGTTTTTGAAAATCTGCAACCTGAATTAATGTCAACTGTGGTTTTGAGAGGAAATTAGATTTTAAGTTCTTTCAAAGAAAAGGAGCTGATTCCTAAGGCATACCTGCTCAGCACAGGTGTTTGGGCGATCAAAGGAAATGAAACGTTGACCTCATGGAGATAAACAGCAGTGTGTCCTGTAGCTGCCCTTCAAAAATAATTGTTGAGTGAGGGGCAGTGAAGGATAATGACACCAGTGACAGGGTGACTTAGTGAAACTTTGCATCTGTGTTTGAGCCCATTGATGTGAGTAAGTGGGTAAGGGCAGGTGTTCTCAGAAAGGCATTTGCCCAGTGGGAAAAGCCTCAGAACTGAATTGGAAGGTTTGGCTCTTACCTTGACTATATCTCAGTGTGTGAGACTCCGTGTGTTCTGTATGAATCACTTGGGAAAAGACAATGGGCATGGGGACTAGTGCATTCACTTGGGAGAGCAATTCAACCTTGCCAAGAGAAGCTGAGTGAGAATCGTCTTCATGGTCCTGTAGCCTCAGCTCCCAGGATGACCTTTACGAGGCTATCCATTGCACACAAACTGTGCGTGGCCACTTGGTATCCATCTCTAGGAGAACGGGTAAGTAAAATACCAAGGATCCTATCACAAAACGCTCTGCAGCTGTTGGAAGTGATGAATTAGAGATATGCAGAGAAACATGGACAGACTTCTAAAAATACTCTTGGGTAATTAAATGAGACAGAACAATATCATAGAACGATTCCATATTGGCTAATTAAAATCACACTCATTGAAAACAACTCATGTATTTAGTGAAGATACGTACCCCTCTCAGGACATATATTCCAAAAAATATTAGAAGAGACACCTATGGAGTGGGAATTGGAGAAAACGACAATACGAAATAAGAGAGTGGTTTTATCCAGAACCAACGATGAGAATATGGCTTAATCTTCTCCAGTCTAATGAGAAACATAGTGAACACCGCCATTCTCCAACAGTCCCGCAATTGGCACCGTTCCACCTGCTCTGCTTGCTGTAATGCAGTTTTGTTTTCAGACTGCTTTTCAGGAGCCCATGGCCTTTCCTCTGCTCTGCTCAATGATACACCATTGCTAATGCTCGGAGTTCATTTATAGTTTGCAACTATCTGTTGTTCTTACACTTCCCTAGTTAAATTAAGTATTAGATGGGAACATAAAGTAATGAGTCTTTAAACTCGATCCAAACGAGTGTTATTTCTTCCAAAGTCATCATAGATTCCAGCAGTTATTGCCAATGCTTGACGCATTTTTGGAAGCTTCTGTGTGTATGTGTGTGCATGTGCACATGCATGTGTGTGCATGTGCGATGAAGAATCAGCCAAACTTCACATTACTTTAAAGTTTACTCTGCGTTATCAGGTCAGTGCCCACCTCTCCAGCCTCTTCTCCTTCCCGTGTCAGCACCTGGCCCGCAGTGTTCCAGGCACGCATGCCTTCTTTCGGTCTCTGCGACACGGGAAACTCATTCGCATGCAGTGGCTGTTCCCCTGGTCTGAGACGCTTATCCTTCCGATTCCCCTTCTCAGGGTGGGCTCCTTCCTGTCGGTCAGGTCTTGCTTAAAGGTCACATCCCCAGAGAAGCTATCTCTGGTCCCTCAGCTAAAGAGCCGTTGAATAACTTCCTCTCCCTGCTTTAATTATTTCCATTGCCACTACTTTCAGGTGTTTGTTTACTTACTGAGTATGTCCCCAACCTGAAGAAAAGTTGCATGTCCTCAGTGCCTAGAAAGGTGCCTGACACACAGTAGGTGCTCAAGGAATGTTGTTGAATAAATTGAAGAGTATGATTAACTCAGATCTCCTGTACCTGAGGTCCAGAAAACAAGCAACATAAGTACAAGGTGTTATTGTAGATGCTTTCTTCCTTGTTCATTTGTTTTTTCTTTTACTACAGTATTTCATAATTTATATTATATCTGCCTATTTATAAATGTATCTATCTCTCCTAGTAAGTTGTAGACTTCTGAAAAGAAGGAACCACTTACTGATTCTTTCTCATTGTTATGTACCTTAGAAGACTTAGCACCAAACTTTGGTATCCTGAATCCTAGACACCTATTGTTATCAGACTGAACAGAATCTTCTTTTTAAAAGATTTTATTTATTTTTAGACAGAGGGGAAGGGAAAGAGAAATAGAGAGGGAAACATCAATGTGTGGTTGCCTCTCACACGCCCCCCACTGGGGACCTGGCCCACAACCCAGGCATGTGCCCTGATCTGAGAATCAAACCTGTGACCCTTTGGTTCTCAGGCCGGCACTCAGTCCACTGAGCCACACCAGCAAGGGCTGAACAAAATCTGAATGGTGTAATGTATACGTATGTGTGCGCGCGCACGCGTATGTTAGAGAGAGAGTGAGAGGCAGAAAGATAGAGAGCGCCGTTGTATGGGCCTGTTTGGGTACATTTTGTGCCAATAATTTTTAGACTGATTCTGAGTCTCTGCTTATATTTAGAAAGTGCAAATTTGGACAAAAATCAAATTTCTGGACCATGTTCTCATACAGCCTAAATTCTGCAGGACATACACCAAAATTGAAAATGGACAAATGGAAATAAGGTCGTGTACTTAAGGCGGCACATACCCAATTTACATAATGTTCTGCTCTTTTCTACATAAAAGCAATGGCATGAGAGACTGGGAGTGGGATAAAGCCGCGAAAAACCCCAGCGTTGCTCCAGTATTTAGCTGGAGTAGATTGGAGCAGACAGACTGGGCAGTTAGAGGACGGAGCTTGCAGCCTGCTGATTTTTCTCTGCAGGGACTAGCCCGGTACATGACAGAGAGGGAACACTTAACAAAAGTTTGTCAAATGATGGATTAAATGAAAATAGATAAATGAAAAGTAATGAGATTGATTTTTATGTGACTCATAAATTGGCTCCGAAGCCACTGGCTCCATTAGAACTCACTTGAAGAGTTCCCAAAAATGTGGCATCGCTGACCCAAGTGTGAGATCTTTCTAGAGCACATATTTAGCTGTAGAAGTGGCATCGCCATCCATCAAGTCACCGTCTTCCAGCCTCTCAGGCGAGAAACTTTAAAAGCTTGCATGAGTCACCCACCTGACTTCTGTTCTGCATCTAAGCAGTCATTAATTCCTGACAGAGTCCCCGCAGAAGTATCCTCACTGCCTTATTGCCTAATTTCTAGGCAACAGTCTCTTAACCAGGATCTGGCCACCAGTCTCTCCACCCCCCACCCCTCCTGTGCAATCCATTCTCACCAAGGTCATCTTCCCGTGACTAGTATCCTAAATAAGCAGGACTCGGGAAGATCCCAGCAGGAGCGATTTTGTCCTGTCTCACGACTGGCCCTTAAGAACTGTCCTCCCAAACCTGTCTCCCCGACCCTTGGTTTTCTGGTTACTTTCAGCGGTTAAAAAGTTCAGTCCATTCTAATATCAAAACTTCAATTTCTTACCCAAGTTCACGTTCTCTCTTCCACTAGTGTGGACCACACCTAGACGTGCAAAAACGACGAAAACGGGGTCCGTGGTCATTTCTCTTTGTTTCACTTTGTCTCTCTCTAGCCGGGCCCAGGTGGAGAATGGGGAGGTTCGGGGATAAGGGGCAAGGTCCCCTGTGGTCCTTGCCGTTGTAATCAGGGGTGTTTGTCTAGTGTGGACTTTTGAGGGTTTGTTTAGAGATCCTTCCTCCCTGGATAACCCACTACAGCACTGCTTGGACCATGCCCAAGTCAGCTAGGCTCTTAAAGTTCCCCTTCTGTCGTTTGGTTTCCAGCAGACCACCCCACACAGTGTCTCCTCTGGTGGAATGATCTAGAAGGATGTCATAGAGTTTATAAGATAACTCAAGTCCAACTCTCCTCATGTTTCCTGGCACAAACTTCTCTATTGTCTCTGCAAATGCAGCCTGTTCCTTCTGGGACCCACTGGCTTTGCTCTGCTGCCCAAGGTACTACAAGGCAGCCTTTCCAGAAGGATGTTTTTCCCGTGGGGTCAGAAGGCCGCCTCTAGGTCCCTGCTCTGAGCTTTCTCTTCCAAAGCCTGGAGGTGTGTGAAGGTCAAACCATGGCAGAGCCAGCTTTAGGCCACTCTGTCTGCAAGTCCTGCCTGGATGCTCTTGTATCTCACTTAGCATGTGTGTGAGTGGGGGAGACACAAACCTATTGTTCTCAGATTTGGAGACTTGGCCAAAACCCTGAGAAAGGAAGAGGCCTATTTCAACATGTTGCATTCCTTGAAAAACATCAGACACTGTTTTGTTTTGTTTTAATTAACTGTTCTAAGCTGACAATGCTTGAATTTGAAGTCCCAGAAAAGACATTTTAGCAAACTAAGAAGTGGATTGTTGAAACGCCATCATTTTGCAAACCAGAAACTGAAGTGCAGAAAAGCTGATTGACTTATAGAAGATCACACAGCTAGTAATGACTGACCAGGGCTTGAACCTAGATCTTTGGCCTCCAAATCATAGCCCTTTCCACCATATTATCCTTTCTAGAGTGCTTCTCCTTAAAAAGAACCAGAGACATTTGCTCCTGAGATAAAGCTACCTATATATAAGAGTCAAATGAAGGAAATACCTACTTTTTAAAAAAGATTTTATTTATTTATTTTTAGAGAGGGAAGGGAGGGAGAGAGAGAGACAGAGAGAGAGAGAGAGAGAGAGAGAGAGAGAGAGAGAAACATCAATGTGCGGTTGCTGGGGGTTATGGCCTGCAACCCAGGCATGTACCCTGACTGGGAATCCAACCTGGGACACTTTGGTTCCCAGCCCACGCTCAATCCACTGAGCTACGCCAGCCAGGGCTGGAAATACCTACTTTTAATGATTTGCAAATAGCTGATGAGCTGGATGCTGTGATTATGCGTGATTTTAATTTTTGGTCTTACCTATAGTCTCTCAATTTCCTATAATGATCATGTGTTTCTTTTACGGGAAGGAAATAAAGCACAAAATTATTCTTTTTAAGCATAGGTCTCTATTATGGGGAATAATTCCACATACATGAAGACAAAATACATTTATACCATTCTGTTAAGTCTGTTGAAGTAGCGAAATAAGAACTGAGTTCTGGTCTTGGAGCTACTTAACCCTGACTTAACCCCGAGTTAGTCGCTTGACCTTTCTGGGAACTACTTCCTCAAATGTGCATGGAGCCTGGACGATATAAAATCTAAGATATTTCCCAATTCTGAAAGTGAAACATATTTCTTAAAAGCCTTGTGAGGAGCAATTATGAAAATGGATATGGGAAGTGTCAGAATATGAAGCACTCTGTAAAGTGCGGCAATGAAGCACTGTGCCCAGTCTCCACTGCGGGCTTTCCCGTCCAGTGCGAGCAGGTAAAAGGCACTTGTGCCGCTGGACAAGTGTGACCCCAAGGCCTCTGCTTCTCCTCCAGCCCCACCTCCGCTGTGGACCCTCCCCGACTCCCCCAGCCCTCGTGGCCACCCTTTGTACTTCCCGTAGCCTCTGAGCCTGCACTGCCCGCTTAGGGACCATCTGATGCTCTTCTGTGTCACACATTGGGATTCCCATGCACTAGATTTTCTTCTCCAGTGTGCTGTCTGCAGACAGCCCCCGAGCTCATCTTCCCTGTCTCCCCCCACAACTGCCCTCCAGGGGCCAAGCACCTAGCACCCTCCCTATCTGTTTGTTCGTGAGAGGTGTCTGTTAGAAGGAGGAAGGTCCCATTGGACACTCAGGGTATGTGGGGTTCCCGGCTCTCCCGGGCAATCTGGATCTAGAAGAAGATGAAATTGATCTCTTTCCTCCAGCTCCCTTTGGGTCTCTCCCTCCCCAGCTCTGGACAAGGCTGACTCTCGGGTGTTTTGTGCTGCGGTCACTTCCTAGAATGGGACCCATGGGTTGGGTGTCTTCTGGAAAAGGGATCACGAATCTCTTCTTACACTGCTGGCTCCAGGCGACCTTCCTTGGGCCAGGCTGAGAAAGTAGAGTCAGCCAGAACACTGAACTATCTGGGATATGCTGTGGGCCTCTTGGCCGAGAAGGCCAAAACACTCACAGTCAGCTCCGCCGATTCCCGCTCTTTGCCGGGAGCTGGGGAGACAGGAGGAAGGGCCTCCTCTCTCACGGCTCCTTTTGACCTGTCTTTTCCGTTCCTCTCCTACGTTCCTCTTTCCCCCTTCATGCCCCCCGCCGCCCACGTTGTCCCTCCAGTCTCCCCTCCCTGACCACTGTCCTCCTGGGCTTCTTTCTGACTTTCAGCTTTGATTTTCTCACCTCTTTATCTCCCCTTCTTTCCCGCCCAGGCCCAGCTCTTGCCCTCTGTGTCAGCCAACCTCTCTGCTTCTGGTTATTTTCACTGTCTTCTCTGCCCACCGAGCAAACAGAGGGCGGGGAAGTGATCACCTCTCATGTACCAGGTGGGAAACGGGGTGGTTTCCACACATTTCTCTCATTGTCAGAGCTGGACTGTTGTCATTGTAAGATGCAGAGACAGGCAGTTGCACCAGGCCGCACCTCAGAGGCTGGTCCAGGGTCCCGACAGGAGTCTTCTCACATTCCGTGCCCCAGAACCGTCCTGGAGGTGGCGGTGGTGCTGGCGCCAGGGCGAGATGTTGGAGGGTTGGCCAAAGCCCTCGGAAGTAGGCCACGTGTGCTGTGCTGCACGGCTCTGAGCTCTCCGATGAGCCCTTCCGAGCACACTGCCTCCAGTCTCACATCCAAAGTGAAATGTGGGTGTTTTAATCACTGAAGAGAATCCTTAATACTGCTCCTTCAGCACATAGCTGCCTCTCCCGCGCCAGGAACCGCAGGGAGCCGATTGCTTCCCGTCCTGAACTGGTTCCAGAAGCGTTAGGTGATGCTCAGTACAATTTTCAGTTGTTATCATATGAGGCCCTTAGAGACGCTTCTCAGTTCTAGCAATTAGCCACACAGGGGTCAACCAAGTGTTCTCAGCTCTAATTAACAGCTGTGTTGAATCTGGGACACGTACAGTTCCTTTGGGCATATGCTCTTCAAACAGAAACAAAACCAGAATATCAAGCTCTCTTCTCCTGATCGGAGGCTATGAAGTCTGAACATTATTGCTGGGGGTATTCTTAATAAGAATTCCGGGAAGCTGAATGGCTTCTGGGCCGAATGTATACATTTAAAGGTAAAAATATCAGCGCTACCATGAAATTATCCAGTGGGGCTCAGGAGGCTCCAGGGAGTGCTAGGGGAATTAGGTGCGTCCCAGATGCACGCCCAGAGCCCGGCTACACCCACCAGGCTACATGATATCATCGCCACATGAATCAAAGGCTTGCTCTCTGGCTTCAGAAGGAAAAGGAAAAGGAACAGGATACTGTGTGTTGGGAGTCCTGCCCCGAGTGGGGACTGTGCTGATGCCGCTCAAAGTGCTCTGGGTGTGCTGGCGTCTTGCCCTGCCTAACAGCTGCAGGAGTTCTGTAAGGAATCAGAGGGAGAATTTTCTTTGCAGCCATGGCTGGGAACCTAGGATCAAGAGCTTTGCAGAGAGAAAAGACATTATTACCCTTCAAATATCCCAAGTCATCTATCAGGGTCAACTAGCAGCCGGCAGAAAGCAAGACAGCTGGCTGTCCAGCCCTGGCTGGAGAAAATGGATTCCCCTGGGAAGCAGGCCCTTGAATTTTTTGCTCATGAGAGCAACTGCAGAGGCATTTAAAAAAAATAAGTATATTTTAATATTGGAAATGTTTCAAATACATAGATGTGCCCAGAGTAATACCTATGGCCCAGATAAGTAAACATTAACTTTGGGTCATATTTGCATCACGTTTTTCTTAATAATTCATGTATACATTTGAACCTTCCTTTGCTTTTCCCGGCCTCACTCCTCACTCCCCACCAGCATCCCAGGCTTGGTGTCTTCCCATGCATCCACATTCAAGGGGGTGTGTTCTTACTACATACGGATGTGTCCACAAGCAATGATACCCTCCTCTCGGATTGTGCAAGGTATGTGAGTGGTCTCATTCTGTACCTCTCCTTCTGCAACATTTTAAAATCTCACCCATCCACATAAATACCCTAAACTCTAGCTCATTCATTTAATAACTGCAGAGAGATATCATATTACATAACTATATCGAAATGTATTTACTAGTTGATGTTAAGTGATTTAATTTTTTCTGACTTACAGACATTGTGGCAATGAATAGTCTTCCTGGGGAACACATGGGAGAGCTTTTCACTAGGAAAATGCTCCTCAAACTTTTGTTCTCAGGGTCCTTGTGCACTGTGGAAGTTATCACAGACCCCAGATAGCTTTTGTTTATGTGGATTATATTTATCGATATTTGTGGTAAAATTAAAATAGGAAATTAAAAAATATGTATTTACTATTCATCTAAAAATAACAATAAACTCACTGCATTTTAGCATAAATAACTTTAAAAAATAACTAAATTTACCAAGTACAAATATTAGTGAGGTCATTGTTTTGCATTTTTGCAAATCTCTTTAATGCCTGCCTTAATGGAAGTCAGCTGGATTTTTATATCTGCGTCTGCATTCAATCTGTTGCAATATATTGCCCTGGTTGAAGTAGATGAGGAAAACAGGCTTCACATACATACATAGTTGGAAAAGGGAGGAGTATTTTAATAGCCTTGTTAGCTAATTTTGGATATTCTTCATCAAAGATAATAAATCAAAAGTCAACACGTAAGAGTTTCTTAAACGTTAGTTGCCATGTGGACTCTGAGATTGTATCAATGAACTTCTCCTATTCTGTATCACTGAAACCCATTGATCGTTCTTGGTCTTTTGAGAAAGACTGGTTCACTGAATTATGCCTTTCTTACCAATGTTGACAGATTTCATTATACAATATCAGAAAAGCATGTTTACTTATACCACCACTGATGGAATCATACGAGTTTCTAAAAACTGGGAAACTGCCAAGGTCATGGCAGTTGACGCAAGTTTTCCAAAACTCTGACTTTTGCTTCGAAGCTCAAAATTTATCATTGGCAACAGATGCCGGCAGTTGCTTTCCTTGAAGTGACAGGCTCGGTTTGTTCATTTGCGAGAAAACGCCTGCCAAGTTCCCAAGTCTGAATAACCATGGTTTGTCAGTCTTTCTTCCAAGCAGCAGTGGCATTCCGTGGAGAAAAGCAGCCCGCTCGGCTCCTAGCTCAGCAAATGCACGTGTTTCTCCTTGAGAGGCCATCATACCTTGGTGCGCAGAAGTGCTTTGTGTGTAGTTTCCATTTCATTACACGGAGTATTAATATTAAGAGGACACGTACTCCAGAGTTGAAAGTGAATGCAGTTTATTAATAAATGTCGCTGTTTCATCAATAGAATTCTTCAGTAAAACTGGGTGATGATTATGATAATGATGATCACTCTATTTCAAGTGCCTGCCAGTAAAGAATACAGTGACAGCCAGGACAGTTGGATACCACAGCCTCGATTGGTGCTAAATTACTAACAGCTTTAACCACAATTGCTTTTGAACCATCCACGCAAATAACACATTGAAAAAGGCAAACAGTACAGAGTAGAGATGTGAGCTTGGAGTTGCTGGGGCCTAGAATACGTAAGTGTTCAGTTCTGCTGGCTAACACGAAAATGCCCTTCAGAGAGGGCATTTCTCTCTTAGACACCGACCAGCAGTGTATGCGAGTTCCTGTTTCCCCACAACCTGGCCCACACAGACTTGGCTTTCCACGGTGAGTTTGCTGTCCTGGTACAAACATTTTAAACTCTGTTTTGAAACACGTATGCCCAGAGCATGCTGTTCTTGAAAAGCCTGCCCTCAAGAGAAACTTACTTTACCAGAGCCCTCCTGACCTGGGTTTTACTAGAGACTAACCAACCTGAAGGAAGGGAAATACCCAGCTGACTCCAGCTCCCTCTAACCTTCCTGTCTCGCCCAAGGCAGAAAAACGAAATGCAACAACAACAACAACAACAATAAAACAAAAACAAAACTGAGGAGCACTTGTGAAGGTTACAGCCCAGTGGCCTGGGCTTACTGAAAGTTGGCTTTTATACTTATTCAAGTATTCTTGTACAAAAAATCCTTTCCCCTTCCCCCTTGACCCACATCCAAAAGGCCTCTGTATCGTAATGGGAATACAGCCGAAAGAGCTGTGTGTCTCAGAGGTTATTTAAGAAGAAGTCTCCAGAGAAGCCTAAAGACATCAGTGCAGACAGAAATAAGGACACCAGAGGGAAATCTAGCCCCCAACGTCCACAGCTGTTGCCAACAGTAAATGCAGTGTGACCCCCGACCAGATACGATGTATAAAACTGGACACTAGAGGCCTGTTTACCCCAGTTATCCACGTATTGTGTCTGGCTTTTAACAACAACAACAACAACAACAACAAAATGCAAGGCACACTAAAAGACAGAGAAACACAATCCGAAGAGACAGAGCCAGCATCAGGACCAGACTCAGAGGTGGCAGAGGTGTCGGAATGACCACACTGAGAATTCGAAACACCTAGGATTCATACGCTGTGGTAGTACGATCTGCTCTCATGGCTTTGACTCTCATTCTTACGCACTGTGTTTGTTCATCGCCCAGGACCTCCAGGGCAATGTGAATAGAAGCGGCGATAATGGTTATCCTTGTCTTTTCCTCCGAATGCAGAAATGTTTCTAACATTTCTTCACTACGGACTGGAATGTACGCTGTGGGTTTTTGGTAAATACTCCTTTTCAGGTTTGGAAGTCTCCTTCTATTTCTAGTTAGTTAAGAGTTTTGTGGTTTTTAAAAAAAATCTTAAGTGAATATTGAATTTTATTGAATGCTCTTCCTGTATCCTCTGAGATGATTGTGTGGTTTTCCTCCTTTGATTTATTAATGTATTGAAATGAAATAATCGATTTTTCTTATGGTAATTCATCATTGTGTTTAGGTGATAAACCCAACTGGTCACAGTTTTTTAGAGAACTACATCCCTGGATTTGGATTGCTGTTATTTTGTCTAGGATTTTTTACATTTATGTGCACAACTGAGGTTGACTTACATTTTCCTTTCTTGTGTAGGCATCTTCTGGTTTTGGTACGAAGGATAGACCGAACTCCTAACCTAACCTCCTTACTTTCTATTTTTGAGTTTATTTTCTGGAAATGAAGTCTACTGTAAAATAATATAAACCTCATGTTTTCTTTAGGGTAGATTTAACTATTCAATAGTTAAAAAGGTAGATTTAACTATTTAACTTTTATGATGATAGGTTTAGTAATATTTTTAAGATAAATTAAGCAATTTACATGTCATTTATTTTCAAATTTATTGGCATTAATTTTGTCACAGAATTTTTTATTGTATTATAGTTACTTTCTAACTATTGTATTATAGTTTTTTTCTAACATTTAGAAACTTAATTCAGTAGATTTATTTTTCTTTTTAAAATGTACATGCAATAACTTTTCCTTTGTGCTATTTGTACTGAGTTTGATATGCAATGTTTTCATTGCCATTTATTTTCTATGTATTTCATATTCATAATTATTTCTTCTTTGAAGACTAAATTGATGAAAGTGTGTTTTAAAATTTACAAACCTTAAAAAAGTATTTTTTATTTGTTATTTATTTTTAACCTCATCACATTGTGCTCAGAAAACATGCTCTCTATACAAATTCTTTCACATTTAAGACCTCCTTTATGGTCTAGTACATAGTTCACATTAGTAAATATTTTCCATATAATTTTATAAATAATATTGAAAAATTATGTATTTTATAATTGTTGGGTATAGGGTTCTCTATTTTTCCATTAGATCAAATTTATTAAGTCAGTCATAAAAATCATCTGTATCTTTAACTAACTTTGTTTGATCTTATTATTTCCAGTGTGAGAAATGTTAAAATCTACTGGTATTATTATTGATTGGTCAATTTTTTTCTTCCAATATTGTCAATTTCTGTTTGCTTTGTATTTTAAGTCTACACTGTTAGGTCTGTATTTCCCCCGTGACTTAATTAATTAACCATTCATATACTGAGCACCTTCTGTATGCCAGAAATTTTTTGGACAGTGAAAACACAGCCTTGAATAAAATAGAGAATTATCCCCTTTATTATTAAGTAATGATGCTCTTTTTCACTAATAATACTTTTTGCTTTAACATTTGCTCTATGTGATAAAATGATGGTATACCTGCTTTGAAGAAAATGTATATTTTTCTGGTATTTTTTGTCATTGGTTTCATCAGCATATGGCAGGACTTCGTTGTTTTTAAAATCTGATCTGAGAATTGCTGAGTTTTCATGGAGAGGTATCATTCTTTTTCTTTTATTTTAATCACTGATACATTTGGTATTAATTGTAACAGATTATTTTATTTTTTTTTTACCTTGCTCTTTCTTTGTTTCCCTTTCCTGTCATCTATTGTCTTGATTTTTTAAAGTTCTCCTTTTCACTGTCGGTTTAGAAGTCATAAATTGCATATCTTTGCTTTTAGAAGCTTTTTGGTTATTATTAATATTTAACATGGACAGTTGCCTTTAAAATGTTTACCAAGTTATCCAAGAATTCCATCCTCTTCCCAAATGACACAGAGAACTTAGATTCTTTAAATTTGGTCACCACCCCCCTTTTGACATGTTATTCTTGGCTGGAATTTTATTTAATATTTGTTTCTATCCCCCATTTAATCTTCAATATTATTAATGCTGTTTTTACAATTAATATTCACATAGATTTAAGCTATATGTTTACCAAATTATCTCTCGACTCTCTCTCTCTCTCCACCCCCCCATCTCCTTTCTTCATTTTTATTTCAGTTTCTTTCTGCTGGTGCCCCAGGAAGAAATAACTGTCACAGGTCTTCCAGTGATAGCCTGTGAGCAATAAACTTCCTTTCTGTTTGTCTGAAAATGGCTTCATTTTAATGCTATTTTAAAAACTACTTTAGTTATGTGTATAATTTTAAGTGAAATAGTTATTTTCTCTTAGCTCTTTGAGGGCATTAACCCAGTCTTCAAGACCCTATTATGATTAATAAGAAATATGCTGTCGGTCTAATAGTTTTTATTTAACTTAATTTATTTTATTTTTGTGTAATACGTCCTTTCCCTCTGGTTGCTTTTGAGACTACCTTTCTGGCGTTCTGTAGTTTTATCATCAGTTGTCTGTGAGTGGATGGTTTTCTGCCTGGTCCCTCTATGGGAGGACTTCCACCTTTCTTTAAACATGGAAGATTTTTATCTACTTTCTCTGAACATTATCCCTGGCCCCACCATTCCCCTCTTCAGGAACTCCGATGGGAGGTGTGTAGTATCTTCCTGTCGTGTCCTCTGTCTCTCTTGACTCCTCCCATGCATTTTCCATCTCTTTGCTCCCTCTATACTGCGTTCTGTGCAATTGACTCGACTCTCTTTCCCGGGTAGCAAATTCCCTGTTCGGCTGTGTCTAATACGCTGTTTAACTTGCCTTTCAAGCTTTTCATTTCAGTGACAATATTTCATTTCTAGCCACATTACTTTCTCTGAGAAACCTGATTAGGCTTTCATCATCATGGCTTCTTTCCCTTCTGTATATCTTTAATCCTTTGTTTAATTCAGAGTTCATCTGTTTTATAAGGAAGTGTGTAGTTTCGTGCTATCTTATCACACGCCTGGCTTTGTGTAACCACCACCACAAGGAAGATACAGAACTGTTCCATCAGTACAGGGCTCACGCTATTCTTTAGGGTCACACCTTTTTGTCCCTGCCCTGTTCTTAACCCCCCCACAAACCGCAAGTCTATTCTCCATTTCTGTAATTTGGCTATTTCAGGAAGGGTATATACATGGAATCAAACAGAATGTAACCTTTGACATTGGCTCGTTCTACTCAGTGTAATTCCCTTGAGGTCCATCCAAATTGTGTGTCACTTAATATTGCATTAATAGTTTGCTCCTTTTTATTGCTCAGTAATATTCTATTGTATGAACATACCACAGTAGTTTAACCATTCACCAGTTAAAGAACATGTGGGTTAGATCCAGTTTGGGCTAATATGAATAAAACTTCAGAATTTTCATGTCCAGGTTAGTGTGAACTCTAAGTTTTCAGTTCTCCGGAATA
This sequence comes from Phyllostomus hastatus, assembly GCF_019186645.2. Taxonomy (NCBI): domain Eukaryota; kingdom Metazoa; phylum Chordata; class Mammalia; order Chiroptera; family Phyllostomidae; genus Phyllostomus; species Phyllostomus hastatus. The sequence goes on along the minus strand of NW_025333873.1, from coordinate 5,245,351 downwards.
AATGCCCAAGAGTTAAATTACTGGGTCACAAGTAATTGCATGTTTAGTTTAGAAAGAAATAACCAAACTTGATTCCAGAGTGACTATATCATTTAATATTCCTGGCGTTGTGTGAGTGATGCCCTTTCTTCATATCCTCAACAGCATTCTGATGAGAGTGTAGCAATGTCTCGTTGTTCTGCTTTGCATTGTCCTAATGGCTAATGGTGTTTATCGTCTTATCATGGGCTTGTCATCTGTACATCTTCCTTGTTGAAATACCTCTTCATATCTCTGGCCCATTTTCTAGCTGAATCTTTTAATTGTTTGGTTTTGACAGTTCTTATATATTCTAGACAGAGTTTCATTTTTGGATATGTGGTTTGCAAATATTTTCTCCCAGCCTGTAGCTTATTTTTCATCCTCTTCATAGGGCCTATTTGCAGAGCAGAAGTTTTACATTTTGATGAGGTCCAATTTATCAATTTTTTATTTTAAGAATCATGTTTTCGGGTCAACTTTTTAATTTTAGTTAGTGTTCTCTTTCTGAGTTGCTGTTATATCTAGATCTTAGTACACAAACTATTCCCATTGTTATTTCTATGAGCTCCCCCTTAGGCTGGTTTATTTCTTCATCTCTTTTGTGTATTATGAGCTCATTTGGGGTGGGATATAGGATGTTCTTCTCTTTTTTTCATCTTAATGCCTTGAACTGTGGGAGTTACTCCACTTTGATGCTGTATGTTTTCTTTTGCCAGGGTTTGAGGAATTTTATGAGTCCCGGGCCAGTTTGAGGACTTCTGTACTATAGGCACTAAAAATATGGATCCTACATGTTCAGGTTTTATTCCTCCATGGGAGATTTAATCTCTCTAGTATATGGTACAGAGCTTCTTTGCAGCTTCTGTGGGCCACTGGGTTTTTGTTTGTTTGTTTGTTTGTTTGTTTGTTTGAGTTCCCTTGTCATGGGTTTGCCCATCTTGGCAAAGTCCTAGTTCCAACTCCCTGACCTTCTGAAGTCGAGAGTCACGTATTTTCTTCCCTGTATAAATGTTCGGTCAGCAGCCTCCAGCCCTAAGCCCTTCTATCCAGGTCTGGTGTCCACGTTTTTCAGGTTACTACAGGACAAATGGAGTTCACTGCTCTGATTTTGAATTCATTTTTCTTCTTGACATCTGTGGCTTCCCTTTCTTTTTTTCCTTTCTTTTGATTTTGACTATGACATTAAGTTTTTGTACATTTGTTCTAGCATTTTCATATATTTGAAGTGAGGATTGGTCCACACTAGCTTAATATCCCATGTTGTCAGAAACAAAACATTCTACATAAGAATTTTAATCTACTGAAAATCATGCATAATTTGCAGTTAACAACTCAGAAATATAAAAACTCAATTACAGAGCACATTCTCCTCTTTCTCCTAGTTACTCCAATGTTACATTTCCCATGGAGTTCATTATTATAAGGGGAAAACAACCTAGCCATCTTTCTCTGCCTTACTGTGATAATTTAAATGGTCCCTTTAAAAATAGTATGTGAATGTATTTACATAAACATCGGTATAGTTACGGATATACTAAAGATACATATGTGGTTGTGTATATATGTGAAAAAGCCTGAAAAAATATATCTCAGAAAGTTAACAGCGGCAATCACTGGGTGGTGATAGAACAGTATTTAGTTTTTCTTTACACTCTCCAGCATGAACCTTTGTTGGGCCAGGTTCCTTCCTGCTCTCACTTTAGCTACCTGTGACAATTCTCTCACAGTCTAAGTGTCTTCAGAATTCTAATTCCCATTCTTCTTCAGTATCACAACCTTAAGTTTTAGCTGACTACAGGCATGCACGGAAGAAAGACTGAATTTTCCAACCTTGTGGTTGATGGGATATAATTAGAAAGGTCACATGCAACTCGATGAAAGGACGCTTGAATGGGAGACGCACACGCTCCTTCCTTTCTCCTGCTAACCAACTAAGCAGCAAGTATGTATAATGGCTAGAAGTGGAGCAACCTTTTCGGACCCTGTAGAGAAAGGCCACACCCCAGAGACAACGAACTAGAAAGCTGGGAGAAGCCTGAATCCATGAGGACTTTGTGGGCCTTGCCATACCAGCGCAAGGCGCCTGGTCTCCGGGTGTTTTACATGACAGCGACACGTGGATTTCATCCACTGCTAACTTGGAGTTTGTGGTCCAGCCAAATCAAATCCTAACTGACATGGAATTAGTGTATAATCCATATTTGTCTTTGCCTCCGAGGTAAAGAAGTTATATGCTCTTTGCTGGACACACATAATGTAATTTCTGTAGGTGAACTAGAAAGCTTTGATTCTGCCTCAGCGTTAGTATCGTGCAATCTCGTAAAGCTCTAGTTCAGTGGAAACACGAGCGTATGTGCACCAGGACACACATGTCAGCGTTTATGGAAGAATCCCTTTGTAATAGGAAAAAATTAGGAACCACTGGTGAAAATGGTTAAACAAATGGTGGTATGTTCCTGCTGCCGAATATTCTACAACAGTGCAAGTGAAGGAACTCTAACCACATCATCACTGATAAATCTTAGGAACATAATATTGCTCCATAAGAACAAGTCCCAGAAGATAACATATAACGTGATAAATGAAGAGACAAATAAACCTGGCAAGTTGGCCTGGCCAGTGTGGCTCAGTTGGTTCGAGCTTTGTCCTATAAACCAAAAGGCTGCAGGTTTGATTCCCAGCCAGTGTGCACACCTAGGTTGCAGGTTTGGTCCCTGGTCGAGGCGCATGCGAGAGGCAACCAATTGATCTCTCTGGCATTGATATTTCTCTCCCTCCCTCCTCTCTCGAACATTAATAAGCATATCTCAGGTAAGGATAAAAAACTAGCATATTATTAAGCCTACACATTGTGTAATAAAATGTAAAGGAAAGCAAGGGTATGATAAAAGCAAGACTTAGGATGGGGTTGTTACAGAGGGGAAGGTTGCTGGATGGGGTAGGTAAGGAACACATAACTGAATGTAAGTCACGGAAGGACTTCAGCTCTTGGGGTAAGAGTGGTTTATTATATTCTTATAATACACACAGTATAAATCAACTAAATGAAGTTTATGTAAGGACCAAAGAACCAATCATAGTCTTTGATTCGTGACACACTAACATGAATCAGGATGATGAGTAATCAAGTTTTGTGCTTTGGAAGTTCATGAAACAGCCACACCCCTTGTGAAGCTGCCTATTACGCAGGCCTGGTTTTATTTCTGTAAACGAGGCAACAAGGATAGATGTGTTTCTATTTGTGAGTCCAACTGTTTCCCCATCCAGGTTTTTAAAAATAAACTTTTAATTTTAGAATAGTTTTAGATTTAGAGAAAAGTTGCAAAGATAGTACAGTTACTGTAAACACCCCAGCCACCACCAACCCTGTTTTCCCTGCACCTTACATTACTGTGGTACATTTGTTTCCGTTAATGAACCGACGATGATCGTTATGATTCATTCTGACCAGATCTGAAGCTTCCTGAGAGCAGGGCTCAGGCATCTCAGCATCCCCCAGCCTCTTGCCTCTAGCCAGTGGTCCACATGTGTTGAATTGATGAGGAAATTAAACTTACTAAATGACTAAATTGTCTGCAAAAATAAGCTCCATATTTCAGGATCATTTATAATTTGCTTTAAGCAGCTGAAACTGCTTTGAGATAGAACCCTGAGCTAAGTCGAGTTTAATGTTCTCAAAAGTCATTGTTTTTGAATTATTTACAAGCGTTCTCATTAGAATGAGCACAGGGAGCCAAGTGCTGAACTGGGTATTTTTTTTTCTTCCCTGGGTTTCTTTTCAAAATCAGGTCATGGAAAATGGATGCTACGTCTTCAAATAATGTAACCACGCTGATCCCTGGATTACAATTAGGTTACGTAACTTGCTTATGAGCTGCTTTTCATTAAGACTTGCAGTGGGCAATGGGGCTTTACATTGCCGAGCAGAGCTGGGAGAACAATCCTGCTCAAAGCCAGAACACATGCGGTGTTGGAGGCAGGGGCTGCACTAGCTTCAGCACGGGAGTGAATTCAACGTGGGCGGCTTCTTTTCCCTTTAAATCTTTAAAACATCCTTTGTCCTACCCAACTCCCTGGTTCCAAATATACATCTGAAACAAAAGTGCTGAGGGCCAGCGCAGTGCTGGGACGATCTCCATGGCCAGGGCCCCAGGAGGCTGAGCCGTGAGGCGCTCTCCAGGGAGGATATTATAAAGTTTCAGTATAACCATGGCTGAGTTTCATCTCTTGCAGAACACAAGTTACTAGGAAGCATTTTTAAAATGTAACCAAGGGAGGTATCAGAAATCCTAGCACCAGCCTATAACCATATCTTTGCAAATAAGCATTTCAGAGGTACAGTAACTAATCTAGAAGGTGCTGGAGAGAAAACAAGAAGTTTGGTGTCAGGTCACGTGGGAAGACATTCTGGATGGGGGGGAGAGTTTGTCAAAACACACAAACATCTGTTTTTAAAAGTGGAGGAAGAGCCAACTTCCCCCAGAAGGATGTTGTTTATTGCTGTTATAGAGGATCCTCGCTGCAGGATGGGACCGTTTTTGATGCTAATGTTACAACCACCACAGTCGATGAAACGTGTTGGAAGCTGAAGTTTTACAGTTAGAGTAAGCAAAGCTCTCAGAGGATGGGACAAAGCACCTTGGACAATAAATAAGCAGGGGAAAGCTCTGCTGGAGAGCGAACCAGAACAGGCTCAGGGAAAGAAAGGGTAGAGCAATGCCAACATTCTGCCAAATGCAAAATTCTTTCTCATATGGAATTACTGCCTAGTGAGTAAAACAGCAATGGGAGCAGCGAAATGAGCTGGGAGCCCTCCATGTGCTTGAAGAGACACCTGTCATTTACAATGCAGGGGCAGCCAAATTTTAATTTAATTCCTGAACAGTTAAATTAAAGTTTGTTTCTTTTCTTCTGATAAATGGGATCCCTTACAAATGCCCAAAGTCTGAAAGGATATTTTATTATAGCACTATAAAAAATAATGAATAAAGAAATATTTTTCCTCTTAATTTACAGTTAACTTTTTAAAAAAAATCATGGTTAACTTTCACCTACTCATACTTCATATTTATAGGTAGCTTCTGTAAGTTTTTCAACTTCAAAGTAAACTTTTAACTGTCAACAACGCTACCAACGTGAATGTAAGCTATATGCTTGAATGCAAAGCAGTTAATTAATTCTAATGGCATTGCACATTAATCTTGGCTTCAGCACAGTCTAAAACTTGCCTAAGCCCCGTTGGTTGCTGGGGAGTTTTTGATACTTGTGTGTGTGTCTAATTTACTAATGAACTTGGTGTCATTTGGGGCTGAACCAAACACATCGGAACGGGTCCGGCCGCTCCTGGGCAGCTGGGGCAGGGCACCCACAGTGCTCTGAGCAGAGTTGGAAGAACAGCAGAGCTGAGCTGAGTCAGAGGCTCCCGAAGTGTGTGGTGAGTCACAATCAATGCCCCCCACCCTACCCCAGCTGTAGCAAAGAAAAAAAGGGGGTGTTCTAAAAGGAAAGGTATCACAGGACACACCACAAATCTCCTCCCTTTGACCTTTTGCACCCTGAGTGTTGCGGGCCTTGCCCATTCCTAGGAAGGCACCACCCAGAAGTCATACTCTAAGTGATGACCAGAGAGAGAGAACTAGCAGAGTTAACGTAATCCTAACGCTAGCATGATGGACAGCAAGAAAGGGGCACGACCGACACCTGCTCCGTGGGTGTGATTGGTAGCAGGGAAACCTGCAAGTGGTCCCGGGAGCCAGGGAGACGCATCAGGGAAAGCGTATGAGCTCTGGGTCTCAGAGACTTGGGTTTACATTTAATTCTTCCTCTGTCACGTATGGGTGTGATATTGGGCCAAGTCACTTAAACACTCTGAGCTATACTTCTCTTATCTGAAGGTAGTAATGTCCTTCCTCATCAGGTGGTTGATTTGGTGGTGGGTGCTGAACAGGATATCACAGATTGCTTAGCTCAGTGCCGGGGCTAAAATGCAGGAGGCACTCAACAAAATACTTGCTGAACACATTTCTGACATTACCACCAAATCGCCCAGGCAGGGTTGTGCTTGGTACTGGGAGGACAGGACGTGTTTTCCAGAACACAATTTCTTTAAGCCCTCCCACATTCTCCTGAGATCTGGAGCCATCTATCTCCTAATCTGAGGATTGTCTATGTCCTATGAGTGAGGATTATGTGGAAAAGCTACAAGTTTGAGTATCTAAAGTATCACAAAGCTCTAACAGCCTACCAGCATGCACACCCTCCACGAGAATCGCTCTGCCACGGGTGGCAACACGCCATGGTTGAAAATTCACACCGCACTGATGAGCAAGTCAGAGGCTTCTGAGTCTGATTTCAGTGTTAGCGCTCGTTTTGGAGAATTGTCACTCAGCATTTTTTTGACCAAACTTGACTGCAGGCTTCTCCTCTGCAAGGTTTTGGTTGAGGTCCACCCAACAGAGAGAATTATAGATAAGGCACAGGAGCCCTATCTAGAACCTACGATCTTCGAGCAGGAAGTGACTACGCAGATGACCCCAGTGAGAAGGCAGGACTTGGTAAGAAAAGCATGAAGACAGAGGCATGATACAATCTTTCCAATGTTTGTAATTCTCACAGGGCCTTTGTTTTGTCATGCAAAAAAAGTGATGATAATAATGATAATGATAGAGATGGTGAGATACTAATAATAACATAATTGCAAACATCCTGAGTTCTTACTACATGCCAAACACTGTGTTAGGAGCTTCATGCGTCCGTACATGGCTTCGTTTAATTTTTACGCGTCTATTACATAGCTTCTCTTATTAAAGCAGATTACAGATAAGGGAATTAAAGCAAAGATTTTCCCCTGGAATGTGCTGAAGGAAATATTCATTTCCTAGTTCATCTGAATTTCAGCACCGTGTAAAAATTTAGGAAACGAAAATGGAAAAGCAATTTTTATATTGCTTCTAGCTGCTACTAGAAAGTAGCCTTTGAAGGGGAAAGAAGAAAACCACCGTGACTTGAAACTCAGTGACGTACCAAACACCTTTACATCCTGCTTTCCTTGAATCTTCGTTTTGCAGGAGAAGACATGGGAGCTTATGGAGGAAGGGAAAGTGAAGTCAGGCCCAAATACGCCTGACCCAAAAGTCTGCAGTCTTTCCAATCTACCAATGGCGTTCTGGCTCTGCCTCTTCGCCACCTATCAGAGCCACTTACGCTTTCTAAAACCTGGTGCCTTTGTAGCAAAATGGGAACAAAAGGCTCGCCCATCTACCCCTTAGGAATGTTCAGAGAAATCTTGTGAAATCATTTGGGTGGGCTACAAAAATAAAACAGGCACGGATCCCACCAGCAAATAAACTAAATTCAGATAAAGGAGCTATAAACACAACTATGATTCTTAGAAAAGTCAGGTGTCACTCTACCTGTTAGAGCACAACGCAGGAGTATAGAAAAGAGAGGTACGTTTGTGGCTTAGGTGAGCCATGGAACAGTCCGTCTGTAAGGTGACATTTGAATTAAACCTTAGAATAAGAAGGGTTCGTTAGGTTAAAAAAAACAGAAATAAAGAAGAAAGGGAAGTGGAAGGAGGACATTGAAAGGAGAAGCAATAACAGAGACAAAGGCTTGGTTGGACGTGTGAAAGAATGTAACGTGCCCAGGACACAGTGAGCCGCAGAGAGTGGCCAGAGTACCAGGTGCCCTGAGACTGGTAGACAATGAGCCCGAAATGATTAGACCGGGCCGAGGAGGCCTTGAATGCCATGCTAAAGCCTTTGGACTTAATTCCGTAAACAGTTGGGAGCCACCAAGGGTGACTACCCAAAGAATCCATAAGGACAAAGAGCCTGAACAGGGCCTTTTGCCATCCTGTTCTCGTGATGATCACAAAGTCCCATGTTCAGAACATCACAGTCTGTTGCCATGGAAATCGTAATGGGCCTCACTATGGGAATAAATTATCCTCATCATTATACCTTTCTTCCAAGGAACTCAAAGTGTTTGTTGTATGTGTTTTCTTTTCTTTCTTTCTTTCTTTTTTTAATAGAAGCACCAGATGGTGGTTAAGGGAAAGAAGAAAGCCTAAAGACTGTTGAATTAAAGGAGATTTCAAAGGAATGGAAGGAAAAACACAAGTTGAATTTTGAAAGGTTTAATCAAAACAGATGGCAGAATCTCTCAGCCTGAGGGAAGGGGAAAATTATCTCAGAAACCATCTGAAGTGGGAGCTTCTTCACCCCTGCTTCCTGGGCGCCCGGGCGCTGCCTTTCTGTGGGTTGCGGGTTCGGGCTGGCTAATGAGCATGGAGAGATGGGTGTGCGCGCGTGTGTGCATCCGAAAATGTGTGTCAGGCGCGGGGATTAACACTGCTGAGATGCCTTTCAATGAAGTTACTGTGCTGATTTATTATGCGTGTGATCTTTATTCTCAGACGAAAATTAAGGAACGAAATAACCGTCAGAAAGTTTGACTATCTTCACAAAACTGTGCACCGTTTCCACTCCATGGGGGTGGAAGGGAACTCTTATTTTTGTGCATCTGACTTGTACACCGTCTCCTCTCTCACCCTATTTTAATGACCTATTTTCACTCAGTCTTTGCATTGAATAATCCAGTGAAGGTAGGTGATATTCCCTGTGACAGAGGAAGACGAGGCCTGCGGAGATTGCAGATATCACCCAGGTCATCTCTCAGTGGCAGAGCCCTCGTCTGAACTCGGGTTAGCCCGGGCATTGTCCAAAACTCCGAAAGCATTCTGGCACAGCTGATCTAAAACTGAGAGGACCCGGGAAGTCATTCATCTGCTCCCGGCCTGTTTCTTCTATATGTACAGCAGGAAAAAAGTCCTACGTTCTTCTTTCTTGGCAGGTGAATCTGAAGAATGATCAGCACTGTGCACATTTGCTCCTTTTTAATGATATTTTATTGATTCTGTTGTTACAGTTGTCCCAATTTATGCATGTTTCCCGATATTCTGTGCTCATCGTTGGAGACCTCTGTCTTGCCAGGCTACCCGGGTTGTTTTGAGTGAACCAACTGTGTGTGTGTGTGCAAAGGATTAAATAGTTATTTAAAAAAAATTTTAAATGCAAAAGGCAGGGAGAAGTTAGGGCCTTGGGGAGCTCCAAGTGGTTAGGCTTATACAACATGCATTTAATGAGTGTCTACTGCATGCAGGCTGCGGGGCTAGTTGGTGGAGAAACTAAAACTAGTAAAACAGACGGGGTCTGGCTCTCCTACCAGGGGTGCCCTGCCTGTGGCCTGCGGGCCGCATGCGGCCCAGGATGGCTGTGAATGCGGCCCAACACAAAATCGTGTTTACTGAAAACATCATGAGATTTTTTTGTGTGTGATGACGTGTCTCAATGTATTTAAGGAGTGGCCCAAGACAGCTCTTCTTCCAGTGTGGCCCCGAGACACCCGAAGGTCGGTCATCCCTGGTGGGAGAAGGGCAGTCCTGCAAGGACTTCTACCTAGAGGCTGGCTTTAAAATGGGGTTCCAGCCGTTGTCCTCCACGAAAGCCTGCTCCTCGAAGTTGTCTCTTGCGCCTTCTTCATGGAGGGAAAGACAGTTTCATTACTCTTCACCTGTCCTAGCCAGGGGGCGTGTGTTCCTAGTCCTTGTTTGTCCTGACCACATAAGGCACTTCTCAGCTTCGTGGATGTTTCTGAGGTGGCGATACAAACCACACACTAGGTTGCTCAGGGCCACAGCATTGCACTAGAAGCCTTTATCATTCTGCCCTTCACGGACAGCCCTACTTCACGGGCGTGCGCCACTGGCTGATAACCCAACTGTCTGACTGCAGGCCGTGGTGTTGCTGTGGGCAGGAAGGGAAGCGAGAGCGGCCAGGCAGCTAGCTGCCTTGTCTGGACCAGGGAGGGACCGCCAGAAGCCCAGCCCAGGAGTGTCCCGGCTCCTTATTCTTAGGCTGATCTTGGATCTTTCCGACATGCCACAGTTCAAAGGGGGAAGTATTTTCCCATAAAAAGCTATGCATTTTGGATTGGATGTTTCTAACACATACTCTCTCGAAGTTCTTTGCTTTCTCTGCTCACTTGCTCTGATCCACTTGATGCAGTTCTCTGCGCACCTGAATTTTGCTGAGGCTTATGGGAATTTGGAAGTGTTTCTTACCCAAGGTCTTTGGGTGTGGGGCTGCTGGGAAAAGAAAGGAAACTTTTCTGAGGAAGAGGGCTCGGGTGGACCCAGAGACCAGTTCCCGAACAGGATATAAAAGCCAGGAGGGCTAGAGAGAACTGGGGAAGACCGTAACTGAACAGGGCTTGGGAGACCTACAGAGGCAGCAGTGAAGAGCAGGAGCTGGGCGCAGAGACGGGGAAAGGGGCGGGGCAGACTCAGGAGACATGGGGCCTCCAGGAGGTTCGTGCATTTTCATGGCCATGCCGGGTTTTTAAAAAATCTTTCACTCCTCCCTCCATCCCTTTTCCCTGTGGCAACCATCAGCTTGTTCTCTATACCTATCTATAGGTCCGTTTACATTTTGTGTATTCACTTATTTTATTATTATTTTTAGATTTCACATATAAGTGAAATCATACAGTATTTGCCTTTCTTTCTCTGACTTATTTCACTTACCATAATACCCTCTAGGTTCGTTCATGCTGTTGCCAATGGCAAGATTTCTTTTTTGTTGTTGTTGAGTAACATTCCACTTTGTGTGTGTGTGTGTTTCACATTGCCTTTAACCACTCGCCTATTGATAGGTTGCTTCCACATCTTGGGACTGTAAAGAATGCTGCAGTGACCATAGAAGTGCATATATCCTTTCAAATTAGTGTTTTTGTGCTCTTCAGGTAAATACCGAGAAGTGGAATAGTTGGGTCGTATGGCAGCTCTACTTTTTAAAAAAAATTTGAGGAATCTCTATACTGTGACCCATAGTGGTTGCACCAATTTATAATCCCACCAACAGTGTCCGAGGGTTCTTTTTTCTCTGCATCCTCGCCAGCATTTGTTATCTGTTGACTTTTTGAGGATAGCCATTCTGCCAGGTGCGAGGTCGTATCTCACTGTGGTTTTGGCCAGATTCACATTAAGAATTGGGTAGAAGGGCTTAAGGAGATGGGCGAGGGCCTTTGTAAGGTTTGTGGATTGATTCCAGGAGTCACTGGATTGGACGTTAAGACGGAGGCAGAAGGAGGAATCAAGGAATTAGCTAAGTGATGGTGCCACTTACGGAGGTGAAGAGTTTCAGATGAGTGCTAGGGCCCTTGACCCTGAAGGAGCATCTAAAGCGTTTCATTTTGCCTTTGTTAAGTTTTATTTGAGTCCGGATGTGGGAGTCTGAAAGTCAGAGGAGAGGTTTGGGGCTGGAGGAGTGAGTCCGGGAGGTGTCCTCACGTAGACATTAATGCCACGGGAAACGGAGGTACTCCTCTGGGCAGAGAGTGTCCAAGTGTTCTTATCTGCACGTTAAAAGAAGACAAAACTTAAGTAGAGGAGGTTAAGTTACTTGTCAAATCACACCTATTCTGTCACCAGCAAGTGGTGGAACCAAGATTCAAAACAAGACCCATTTGGGTATAAAGAGAAGTTACTGTTATTTTTGTTGTTGTGGCTATTATTCCCCACTGAAGTTAAGAGCTTGGCTCTATTAGATTTAAGTAAAACCAGCTCAGCACCCTAAACCACCTCACAAAAATTTCCCAGGGCCCTGGGAAACCCCCAGGTTCTGCTGCCCACCTGTCCTTCTAAACTGCCCGCCTCGTCTTGAGATCTCAGTCCCCGGTTCTTTCTGCCTCTTTGCACAGATCCTTCAGCCCGGCACTGCAGTGGGACTCCGTGTTTGGCAGACTTCCAGCCTCGCCCAGGACACTGCCTTCCCTTGGTCAGGCAGTGATAGCCTGTGGGCCAGTCTTGCCTCGTCTCTCTGCCTGTCCTGGGATCCCAGCTCCCCGAAGTTAGTACAGGTCCCTAGATGGTTGCTTGAACAGGAAGAAAGCTCAGGCAATACCCCATCTCTGCCCTTTAAAATGTATTCTTTCCATTAAAAGCATCATGGAGGTAATCTTCTTACTCCCTTTTCTTTTGTAGTCAAGTAAGATACAATCTTCATTCCATTATCTTGGATCTTCTGAGTGTTCTTCTTGCTTTTCTCTTCTACCCCGCCCCCCCCCCCCCCATGGACTTCTCTGCTTGTTTTTTCTTTTAAACCTACTTTGCCTCCCTGTTTCCAGATGGCCTTGTTTTCTTGAAAACCTTTCATCATTTCAATCCTATGTGTTGCTCTCTGTCATGTGATATCTGATTATTCTTCAACTTACAAAAAATAATTAAAACCTTCTTGTTATCTTTTGACATTGACCAATTCCAGCCCTTGCTCTGAGGTGTCTTCTTACAATTCACAAATGTTTGAAGGAAGGCCAGGTATTTATTCATATGTTTTCTCCATTGCTAAAGTGCAGGGTGACCTCCAGGTTGAATACACCTATTAGATGTTTATGGTCAACATTCGTTTGGATTGTGTAGTAGTCATGCTGACCAGCTATTTAATATTTTAAGGATCACCCTGGCTAAAATATTAACATTTCTAGAATAGAGGCAGATGGAGGATGAAAGCTTTTAACTTTCATCAGCCTGAGGACTTAGTGACCCTAAATGTCAATTTATGACTTGTAGCAGCCCACTGACCTACCTCTCCATCCTTTCCAGAAACCGTGTGACAAAATAAACTCAGCAAACGCAACAGACAGAAGGTATGAACGCTTTCCTTGCTGGAAATTGCTGCTGCTACTACTGCTCCAGAGACTAGACTCCCCTAGTTCCCTAGAAGACTAGCCTTCATCCAGTCGTGCTCATCCAGGGTACCCTCTACCCCGGGGGCAATATCGGAGTCTCCAGGGTAAGGGGAGGGGCTTGTTTGGAAAACAAACATATTTAATATTAAAATATACTTGTATATTTAAAAATAAATAAAAGGTCTTTGGTTTTCGTTATACAAATCACAGGAAGTCAAGATGGACAAATAAAGAAAATAAACTCAATAGGGAGGCCAGAAAGAAGGCAGTGTTTGTTAATTTCTTTTGTGTGGAACCACAACAAAGTGAGAAATATATATTATGTCTTAATTCAGTACACAGGTGTGTATGTGTGCATAATGGAAAGAAAACATGTTTTAAACAGTGCTTTTTCTTTTTTAGACTCTAGTCATGACCGACTAAGCTGATTTCATGATCCACTGATTGAAAAGCAGGCGATAGTGTCAGAATCTTGGAAGGAGGTAAGGTTTTTAAGTTTATCAAAAAAAGAAGCATTTTTAAAGTAGTTGACCAAGTGCTGGGGATTGCAGACTTCTTTCTCTTTTCTCCTCGGCAGGGTCCCTGTTACATTATTTTCTTTGATCCCCACTGACACAGACAAGCAGTGAGAGTGCAAAACCAGTTTGCTACAGAGTGTGGAAATCCTAGGTTACCTGCTGTGTGAGGCTGGTAAATTGCAGGTACATGGTTTCATTGTTTAAACTTATCTAACAGCCTAAGAGCTTGATTTAAAAATTGACTATTAACAAATAAATGCAAATTTGATTAATCCCTTAGGTAACTTTATCTTGCGATTTTTAGCTCTATCAGGTGACTTTTACCTGCATTCTAAGTGCACGCCCAGGTCTTAGCTCACCTGAATCAGGAGGAAACAAAGTGGCATTTTCCCAGCAGACTTGAGGCCTCTTGCTCCCATACAGGATGGGTCACATTCCACTCAGCCTGCTGAAATCCCAAGCAGCGATGCTCTCCTGACCCCCCGCTTCCACACCCCCCATCAACATCTGCAGCTGATCTCTCCAGCTGACCTTCTTCTTAATCTACTTTTTTTTAGGTTAACCCTTTTCTAAGAGTGACTTTCTAGTCTTTTCTCCCATTTTCTGATCCCACAGCTCCAGTATTCCTTCCATCCTTTCTTTCCCTGGAAGGCAGGTGCGCAAAGCAGGTAGATCACTTAGCTTGTCCATCAAACAACCGTTCCAGCAGAGTTTCTTGAATAACCTGATATTGTGATTTTTCCTGGTGTAAATCAGTAAGATTCATTTTGACATTTCAAACTGATGGGGGGACGCGAAGACTATTGCATGGCCTCTGAACAGGGACAACTGCTCAGTCTGTCTGTTCTGATCACCAGGGGCAGGATGAGAATGCGGATGGAGTGGGGCACGATATAGTGTTAAGAGCCTAGACTTTGGAGTCCATACTTTGTCACTCCCTAGTGGCTTATGACCTTGAGCGAGTTTCTGCCTCTTTCAGCTTTTAGAGGTGATTGGATTGCCTCTCTCACAGAGAGGTGGGGAGAATGGAAAGAAGTAAGGCAGGTAACACAGGACCCAGAGCCTAGTACGTCCCATTTAGTAAGTGGAAGCTATTATCAGCTATTATCTCTGGGAAAATGTACATTATGTTAAGAATGTGCACACACTCAAATTGAAATGGGAGGGCTGTCTCCCTTGCATGAGCTACATCTTTTTGGCTTGTGGCTTCTCTGCTTCTCTCTGCATATCAATTTCCCTCCGTCTACTGACAGCTTCCTCTGCTTTCTCATTGTTTCTTGCCTCTTCCACTTGGGTTGACAATTTGGCATCTTTTCAGTTTCAGCCACCACTGCTGTGTTTCTTAGTCCAAAAGCTGGGAGAGGAACTGGCTTGCCTAACTCACCTTTTTGTCCTAGACCATGCCAGTGAGGATGGCCCAGTGTGGGGCCCACTGCTTCGGTCAGTCACTGCATGGTTATTCTTTAAAGGAAAAGTAGTGTGGCATCTCCAGGGGACTTATTCAAGATGATGCATGCACATGGGAGAGAAGGTATGAGACGACTCATCTCTAGTTGAAGGTCCAACGTATATCCTCACTTTGATCTCAAGAGTCCTAGTCGATGACAAGCAATAGATTGTGCAGGTAACCACTTCACCCACCACTTACGAAATGGGAGTGAACCTTTGCTTGAGGAAGAGAGCTCTGCTTTACATCACAGGATCCCTTCAAACAGCAAGTTTTTTTTTTTTTTGCACATATAGTATAATGTATTTTACATGATAATCAGTCTAGTTCATTGATTTATATTCTTAGGCATGTACAATGTTTTTTTCCACTATTTTATTTATCATTATGCCCAGTGGGCGAATATCCTTTACTCAGCATCTCTTTTTCCTTTCCCATTTTATTCTTTCTTCCTTTCTTTTCTGCTTACTCTTACACCATTGGTTTTTTTTCTCATGTGAATCTTATTTGCTGTTGCTATTTTCTGTATTCCTCACACGGGTGGGCGTGCCTCCAGTCGAGGGTCTGGAGCCGGGCAGCAGCCGCACCCAGGCTTCCACGGAGCACAGACACACTAGGACGTTGTTCCCCGGTGTCCTGGGCGTGCTTCCGTAGTGTGCAAGTGATCATAAACCTCCATCCTCCAGTGGAGTCTGCGCTCCAAAATTGTATCAATACACTAGACTTGCCTCCTCATAGAAACGTGTTCTCGTTGTATGTAATGGCCTTGACTCATTAACTCCCTAACTCGTTCCCCCGCATTGGCTGTTATCTACTCTCGCCATCTGGACATCATGCCAGCATTTCAGCATATTTGAAATGCCGTTTATTGCATTCTCCCTCAAACTGTGTCCTTTTCCAACTTTCCCGCTGACAATGATAAGGATGGTGGTGGTGAAAGGTCCTGCCTCCTCTTGTCCAGAACATGGGAGCTTGGGGAGCACGTGCTTGCAAATCATCGTATTTGGGCCTCACAAAAGCGCGATCAGGTTGACAGAGGCACTTTGCAAATGAGGAGACTGAGCCCAAGTGGGGCTAAGTGACCTGTTCAAAGTGGCAGAGACAGGTCTTCTGACTCTCAGTTCTATGCTTTCCGCTCAGCCGCCTCTCACTCATAACCTCACGGTTGCCATCGTGTCCCGTATCTAACTCATCTCAAAGTTCTCCTGATTTTTCCCCTGGGTGTCTCCCACTTGCACAGTCAAAGCAGTTAAACGTCTTCCTCCTGGTCATTTCTCAGCTGGTCATGCCTTACCTGGCCACTCCTGAGTCACTGCAAAAGCCCCTGCTTTTCATGCTCCTTCTGGGCTCATTCATCCAGAAGACATTTGCTGGCATGTCATGTTCATTTTGCATATTTTCTTCCCTCTTTTCATGTGCATTTTGAGGTCTAATTCCGGCTTCCTATTAGGGCTGAAATGAGGGTCTCATATACTGCAGCTGTTAGGATAATAACACCACCATTAGGAACTCCTACACTCCATTTGAATAGTAAATATCTGTGGATAATTGGAAAAATCATATGTGTAAATATGCTGCTCTCATGATATCACTCCCTTGTGGCTACATCAGCTTCCTATCTTCTATTTTTGAAAATTCAAGCTCCCTGGGCCCAACATCCAAAACTGCTTATTAACCGTGAACTTGCCGATCTTGCCCTAGATACCGAAGGAAGGCAGCACTTGAGCCATCTGCCCCAAGGTTTAAGGGTGGGTGTAGCTGGGGGCCCGCTTCAGGAAATAGATGACGGGTCTACCAATTTCAGTGATGCCAGAGGTCTCCCAAGGAATATGAAAGGAACCAACACCTATTGTGTGCCTTCCTGATGCCACCACCGAGTCTGGTATTTTACCTACCTCAGCTCACTGAATGCTAACATCAGCCCTGTAAAGAAGATAAAGAGGGGAGCAGGGATGAAGTGGGGTGGGGAAGTCCAAGTTTGGCCGCCCAAGCTGGATTCAGAGTTCTGACAGGTCTAGGAATATCCAGAAGCCTGATAGGAAGGGACATATTTGCTTGAAGAATCAAGGAGGTCCTGAAAAACTACTCATTCCAAGGAGAGCGGAGCAAATTTGAATGCAAGTGGAAGGGCTGTCATGAGTAGTGTTAGCTTCCTGTCGCTGAAGGTATCTGCTGACTCCGCTCTCGGGAGTCCTACTCTAGTCCTGGTGAGATTGAACAGGAGGGTAGAAACCACCAGTATGAGCCTTGCCATGGGCAGCTCACAGAGAGCAGCACAGCACTCTGGAGGGACTGCGGGAGCATGGAGGCATCCAGCACCTGCAGGCTCAGCCCAGGCCTTGACCCCTGGGCAGCAGATTCACCCCAGCGTGCCACAGACAGAAAACAGAGACATGGCAGGTTTTGTGGCTGCTTGGATGACTGTCGTTCTTTAAGAATCCATATGAGAGCCCTGGCTGGCGTAGCTCAGTGGATTGAGCATGGGCTGCGAACCAAAGTGTCGCAGGTTTGATTCCCAGTCAGAGTACATACCAGAGTTGCAGGCCATGGCCCCCAGCAACCGCACATTGTTGTTTCTCTCTCTCTCTCTTTCTCCCTCTCTTCCCTCTCTAAAAATAAATAAATGAAATCTTTAAAAAATGTTGCTCAGGTAAAGATATTAAAAAAAAAAGAATCCATATGAGACAACCACTGGCTCCACATTACAGTCCCCCTTCCGTCCTCTCAGAGCTGTTTGGGAGGAAACCAAAGAGGCCTGTTTCACAAACACTATTTTTGTTGACATAGTCGTCGTCACTGTCCACTCCCACACCTGGCTGGCATAGCCTGGGAAGCAGATCACAGACATGTTTTCATCTCCATTATATGAATGAGAAACTAAGGCTTGGGAAATTTAAGTAACTTGTCTAAATTAATATAGTTAGAAAGTGACAGCTTGAATTAGAATTTAGGTTTTTGATTTTGAAACCCATGCTATTTCCACTATATTATTATTCAACAAGCATTTATTGAGTCTCTACTATGTATCAGGTGCAGGAGGTGATGGGAAACAGATAAGGTTCTGCCTAATTGAAACACACACCCAATGGCAGAGGGGGATGGCTGTTCACCGAAACGCACTCTCCTCTTCTTTCTGCACTCGTAGCTAGGCTGCATTTCCCAGCTTCCTTTGCGGTCAAGTTGCTGGCCACTGACTGTGAGTGGAAGTGACCCTCACATTCCACTCACATTCCCTGTGATGAGGGACCCTTCCAGGCCGGAGCCCATAAAAACCTCCCGCGCATGCTTGTCTCTGCTGAGATGACTAGTGTAACCTTGGAAGCCATGTGTGGAAAATGTCAAAGCTGCCTCCGCTGATGAGGAACATATGATCTGGCCTGTTACATGAACAAGAAATCAATTTCTGTTGTGCTTGAGACATTCGCATTTAGGAGTTTATTTTTTACAGCACGAGCTCTATCTAATCAAAACGTACTCCTACATGAATGCCGCCTGGAATGGTTTTCTCTTTACTACGTTCTAGAGGCAGTCTCGCAAAGCTAGTGGTGTGATAGGGAAGGCAGGCACCTGCTGGCTGGGAGGAGCGCCGGCTGGCTGAAGGGGCAGCACCAGGGCGCACGCGGGAAAGCCTGCCTTGGTCTGGCCCTGCCCCTGAGGGGCTGGCTCTCCCTGAGTCTGGTTCGGCATCATCCACCCCACTTTGCAAAACAGACTTGATGCTACACCTTCAACCCGACCTCTACCAGTTATGATAAAGACGCCTTCTCACCTTCTCTCTGCCACTCTTTTCTTTGACTTCTCAGTTCATTCAGGACTCAGGGTGGGAAGGTGATCGCTACTTACTGGGCTCCTCAGAGGCCTCAAAAGTTACAATTTTGGGATAAATCAGTAGTCAGTGATTTTATTGTGACAATTGTGTAACTATAATCCTTATAGTTGAACCAAATTATATGCCATGATTATGTTTTGCTTCGAGTACAATTTTCCTGTGGAGTCCATAAATGCCATTTTTTTTTTGTTTTAAATTGTTTCAGTTTTCTATGAACCTATCACTATATTTTCCAACTACTGCACTTTTTCTGTCCAAGGTTTTTGAACAGTTCACTGGAAGAAGTTAGTTTAGTGGTTACCTTTGTGGGGGAGAGGAAGGCTTGAGGGAGACCTTTTGGGGTGCTGGTTATATTCTATTTCACAGTCTGGGTTCTGATGACACTTTTGTTCATTTTGTGACACTCTTTAAGCTGAGCCCTTAAGATCTGTGCACTTTTTATATGTATGTTATACTGCAGTGAAAACATTTTAATTGATCAGATCATGAAGATATACGGGAAAAATATTGAAAATTCTAGGAAATGAGATTCTTCTGTATAGATAAGCTCCGTGGTCCATGAGTTCATCATTATCTGTAGGATTGGGGCTCTGGAATGACAAAAACTAATTATGATCTGTGGACTTCTCGGGGTAGAAGGGCAGATAAGCAGCATCTTGTCTGATCACTCGCCCACACAATTCTGAGGGTGGAATATGGAAGTAGAAATACCTAGCATGGGGCATCAGTTATTTTTTGCCTCCTAGAATTCCTTCTGCATGGGCTGCTCCTGCCCAGTACCGTCCAGTACGTGATTTTGATGGGGTTGTTTGTCAGTAATGACGCTGTGCCATCTACCCCCAACACGGAGTTTGATGTTTGTTCTTGGCTTGGCCAATAACGCTTTCTGTCCCAGGAACTGAACTTTGAGCTGAGACATACGGGCACAGAAGGTGGTGAAGCTATCTGATCTGAAAGCAGTGCCACGGAAGTCAGCTCCTGTGTTCCTTCTTCCGAGGTTCCTGGAGCTGCTTTGGTTCCCGAGACTGATGATACAAGAGATCCTTTTATTCTTTGACCTGCCCGGTATCGTTCCAATCAATTAATTTTTGCCCAGGTAGCCAGACTCTATTTCCAGAGTTTTCAACTAGAGAACTGATACAGCATCAGACCCTCAACTTGCAAGGTTTAGAAACTCTGTTCTATTAGCTCTTCCAGGAATTACTGTGCCACATAGAATTAACACTGCCCAAATTTGCAGGAATTTGATATACAAATCATGACATTAAGTGATTACTTTATTCTAGAAAGTATTCTTAGTCTAAAGATAAAAGCGATCATTTTGCAGAAAGCATTCATTTAACATTTATTTACTAAGGCCTGACTGGTAGGCACTATGGGGAGCAAAGAAAAATGAAACTGGATGTTTTCAAATGAGTCTCAAAACCTTCCAACCATGTCTTGATGTGCTCTCCTTCTTAAACTCCAGTTGTATAGTGCACTTAATTGATTTCACTAAAATCCCATTGTGTTGTCCCTGGTCGGCACCCTTCAGGGATCCCTCACCATCTACATGTTGTCCAGAGTGCTGCCATCTCTTCATGTCACCCTCCCCATCCCCAGACAAGGCTTTCATAAAGCTCTAACACTTCATTCTGGGCTCTCAGGTTGTGGCTCCGGGTGCCGCTCTGCCTCAGCACCTCTAGGGTCGCCTGGCTGCCTCATAAGCAGTTCTGCCTCTCTCATTCACTTATCTTCATCCTGGTCATGCCCCCATTTGCTTTCTCTTGACCTTCCTCCTCCACACACTTTACAATTCCACGTGCCAATCTTTCCTCCCTGCCCACCCCGTTTCAACTCCCACCACCAGGCGGGAATCTTAGCCAAAGTCTCCTAGTTCCAGAAGGGAGTTAGGACAAGGATCAAGCCCTACAGTCTAAGGCTGGCATCCAAGACTCTCTAAAGTGCAGTGGAGTTTCTTTTTCTTTGCAGGATATGCCACTCCAGCTGGATTAATTATTTTCTCTCTCGTTATAGGAAAAGAAGCATTTCCAACTCTCTGCTCTTGTCTCCATTGTTCTGTCTCCCCGGAATCCCACTGCTTCAGCCCTTCCTGTCTGAATCTGAGCCAGAGAGAACTCCGAAAATGCCCCTGCCCGATCCCTTAGATCTCCTCTCCCTCTCTCCTCCCCCCACATGTCCTCCTGCTTTGCTAATTCCTTTGCCAGACCTGTCTTATCTCTAATACCAGTTTTCAAGCATCCTGAAGATAGTGACTGTGTGTTCGACTTTTTTACACACTATCAGTTAAAAATTTTGGGCTGAGATCCTGCTTTGTGGAGGGAACTTTCCTGGGTATTTGGGGGAATACAAAGAAATATGACTTTGGCCCTGCCTTCAAATAATTGCAGCCCAGTTGAGGAGACTGTCGCTGGAACCCTTGTGTCTCAGGCCTGCAGTAACAACCTCTGTGTATTCATCCACTCAAACTGCCAGAACAACATACACAGACCAGGTGGCTTAACTAGCGGTTCCCCAATCTTTTTGGCACCAGGGACTGGTTTTGTGGAAGACGATTTTTCCACAGACCAGGGGGTGGCCAGTGATGGTTTCGGGATGATTCGTGCACATTACATTTATCATGCTCTTCGTTTCTATTGTTATTACATTATAATATATAGTGAAATAATTATGCAACTCACCACATGCTAGAGTTAGCATGTGGGCTTACCAAACTGTGACTGAGACAAGTGCACAGTGCAGGAAAGAGGCAGAGACGGAAGTAGTAAATAAGATAATGGGTGGGCCATGCATGGACTTAAATAAGTGTCAGATTCTGACTTAAAGCCTGTCACCAGATGCAGCTTAATTGTCACTGGCCACTTGCTGATATGGTTTTGATATGAGTCTGCAAGCAATTGATTTATGATGGTCTCTGTGCAGTCAACCCTGCTAATGCAAATCTGTATCTGCAGTTGCTCCCCAGCCCTAGCATCGCTGCCTGAGCTCCATCTCAGCTCCACCTCAGATCATCAGGCATTAGATGCTCATAAGGAGCTGCAGCCTAGGTCTCTTGCACGCATGGTTCACAGTAGAGTTCAAGATCCTATAGAATCGAATGCCGCTGCTGATCTGACAGGAGGCGGAGCTTAGGCAGTATTGCCAGCATGGGGAGCGGCTGTAAATACAGATGAAGCTTCACTTGCTGCTTGCTTGTCTGGCGCTCACATCCTGCTGTGTGGCCCAGTTCCTAACAGGCCTCGGACCTGTACAGATCTGTGGTGGGAGGAGTTGGGGACCTTTAGCTTAAACAACAGGAATGTATTTTCTCACAGTTCTGGAGCCTGGAAGTCCAAGAGCATGATATCGTCAGGTTTGGTATTTTTATAGGGCCTCTATCCTTGGCTTACAGACGGCCACCTTCTCACTGTCCTCACAGTGTTTCTTCTCTGTGCGTGAGGGCATTCCTGGCGTCTCTTTTCTTTTTTTAAAATTTTTTATATTACAGGTGACATACAATATTGTATTAGTTTTAGGTGTATAATGTAGTGATTAGACATTTATGTATACCTTACGAAGTGCTCACCCTGATAATTCCATACCCTTCTGACACCACGCCTAGTTATCACAGTGTTATTGACAATATTCCCTATGATGTAGTTTACATCCCCATGAGTATTTTTATAACTGCCAATTTGTGTTTCTTAATCCCTTCATCTGGTGTCTTTGTGTGTGGTCAAATTTCCTCTCGGATAGTCAGATTGGATTAGGGCCTGCCCTTACAGACTCATTTTAACAATCATCTCTTTAAAGGTCCGTTCTCCAAATACAGTCACATTCTGAGGTCCTGGGGGTTAGGATTTCAACACAAGGTTCTGGGGGAGAGGTGCAATTCAGCCCATATCCCTGTTGAATGATTGGTTAATTACAATCCTGTGCAATCAGTTTCACCTTCCACAGGAGGCTGAACAGTTGTGGCAATTGCTTATGGGTTGTTGACTAACACATTCCTGCATTTTCTTGAGGCATTCCATCAGATATGCTTCCTCTGGTTTTCTATTGCAAAACACGGTGTAAGACACAGGTACGTCCTTATTTCCTTAAGCAGCGACAGAATTCTATCATTTCTGTATTTGATTGTCTGTCTTTCAATATTAGAGGTGGGCGTCTACATGACCTACAAGAAAATTCAGGGGATTGTAATTGTACCTCTTGGTATTACACCCAGCCTGTTACTTCTTCAAGCTTGGTTTTCTACCATTGGCCTTTCATGCCATAAAATTTTCTTTGAGTCTCTTCTGTGATTAAATCTTGTCAAGAATCTGGTCTGTTAGGTGCATGACGAGGGTGGGTGGCAGATATTGGGGATAATTATAGGCCAGTGGAGTTAATAGGCATGCCGAGTAGGTAAGGGCAGTCCTCCTACAGGTGCGGCTGGCTCTGGAGTTAGAAGAGTGGAGGGGCAGAGAGATTGCAGCAAGTGGCAGGGTTCAGGACTTGCTGAAGTCTGGAGGACAAAGTGGAGGGAACAGTGAGTAAACTTCTGCTCTACTGGGTGGAGAAGCATGAGGCTAAGAATCCGCAGGCTCTGAAAGCATGCAACAGTGCTTTGCATACTCTCTGTTCCACTGGGCAACATGGCCTTCTCAAAACTTAGTGCTGTTGGCCTCTGAGCCGTCCCAATAGTCAGCATGCAGAGGTGTGGCCACACGGGTGGCTTAGGGGCTGGTCTGTTGGCTTCTGTGTCATACCACTTGTTAAATATTTTGTATGTCATCCCTTTGCCTATGCATAATCTATCTATCATTTTTGGTAAAATTTCTGTCAAGGGCACCAGCTACTTTGCTATTCAGTATCCTCATACAAGATTTATATGATAAATTTCACTTGGCATTCCGAAATCAGGATGATAAATACCTACCCTGACACTGTAGTGTACAGTTCCAATTAACATCGGCACTGAAGTCACCACAACTGTCAGTTTCTCTGTATGGCAGTGACTACCGACAATTTGTCTTGGTTTCCTGGACGTCATCCCGTACACTGGCCAAAGAGGCCAAAGCAGGCATCTATGTTGCGTTTCAACCTCCTCCTTGCCTCCTTTTTTTCTCCTTTAATTTGGACCTAAGCTGTTGCTACTGAGCACAAAAGTGCAGCTTGGCAAGTTCCCTTTCATACATTCATTCATTCATTCATTCCTCTAACAAATATTATAGAGTTCCTACTATGTGCCAGGTACTGGCCACAACAGTGAGCGAATCCTGACTTGGTCCTTGTCCTCGTGGAGTTTAGAGACAAATAAATATGTAAGGGCAGAATAAGCCAGTGAATCATGTTCCCACTCTGGCTTTAATCTCGTCCCTGTCCACGCCCTCTAAACCTTGCTTGGTTCATTATTTTCCTTTTTTTTACAACTTCAGTCTTTTCTAATAAATGATCTTACCCTCTGCCCACCACCATGCTCATGTCTCCCTTCAACTGAAGTGGTAGTCTTCTTGTCTTCATTTAAGTCCTTGATTATCATCTTCTCTCCCCATCAACTGACTTCGCAAGCAAGCTAGCCTTGACCTCCCACTGTCCACTTACTTCTTAACCACTTGCTATCCTGCTTCCACCCATACTTCTGTGGGTAGCTAAGTGATTTTACTGCTCTGTGTGTTACCTCTACTTGATCAGCTGAGAATTCGTCTTCTTTTCCACGCTAACAGCAAATAGCAGGTAAGCAAGTGCTTTGAAATCTCTGAAATGCGGTCCTTGAAAGCCCCCTTCCAGACTCATCCCTGCAAAAATGGCCTGTGTAGGAAGCAACTAACTAGCTACTTGACTTTCTTACCGACATAATTATACCCACCAGTTTCTGGTATCTGTGATTGTAGAGAACAAAGTTTCTTGGTGAGTAGGAAAGTAGTAGTCACTCAGAGAAGAAAGCTATTATGACACTTTACAGCTGCAGTATGTCCTTAGGGGACACTGCATCCTGTTAATTGTGCAGCTGGCTTTATCTGTGCCTATTCTTCCAGCCTGATAAATGGCTGGGCAGATTGTTACCTTCTTGGTTTGAGCTAATGGGCAAACACTATACTAAGTGCTTTGCATACATTTGTTCATTCGATATTTGCAACAATCCTTTGCTAGCATCCTTTTTACTGATGAGGACACTGAGGCTTGGAAATGTTTCAAGTGGTTGGTTCAAAGGCACACAGCTAGTAAATGGCAGAGCCATTCCAAACCCAGGTCTGCCTAACTCTAAACCTAATTTTCTTAATGTTTATACTTCAAGCAAATGTAGGAATTAAAGACTCTTCAAAGGAAAACTGACACACTTCATTTTCTGAGGAGGTGGCAGGCTAATGCCTTACAGGTAGGGCCATAGACTGGAACAATATTTCTGGAAGTCAGTTTGGCAAATATGTAGGGAAATAAAAAAGCATATACCCACTGAGCCAGCAATGAATCTTTTAGGAATTTAATGCAAGAAAATATTTTTCAAACTGTGCACAGAGGCATGCTTTAGAATTACAGAAATTTTTTTTCACAAAAATGAACACAAAAACAAAAAAACAGAAACAGTATAAACATTTTCCAGTAAGGGATTAGTTAATTAAATGATTAAAGAGCTATACAATGTAAGAGTATTCAGGCATTTTAATGATGAAGATGTACTGTACAGTAAAAAAAAATACCAGGTTATCAATGAGTACTTATAGTGTGATTCTGTCATGTAGATACTGGGTACCTTACTGTGTTTATATGTGTGGCTATGCAGTCAATGTGTGGCAAGGACATTATGCTCAGTGAAATAAGCCACAAAAACACAAGCACTATATGGTTCCACTTACGTTAGTTGAAACCACAGGCAGAAAGTAGAATGGGGCTTGCCGGAGGCTGGGGGAACAAGAGAGCAGGGAGCCATTGTTTCAGAGTTTCAGTTTTTCCAGATGAAAAGAGTTACGAAGATGGAGGACAGCGACAGCTGCACAACAACGAGAATGCATTTCATACCACTGAACCGGACACTTAGAATGGCTAAGCTGCTGAATACTATGTTACGTGTATTTGAACACACACACAAAGAAGAAAAGGGGGTTAGTAATTTTTTGGCAAGTGACTATGATTTGTAGAAAAAGAAGAAAAAGTCAGAGGGTTTTACTTGAGGGTTTTACTTAGGATTTTCACTTAAGAAGGAGCCTCACCCTGGAAAAGGAGTTCTTTCTTTAGCATCTATGGATGGTTCTGGCAATATAAGTAATACCGTAAATTTCATTCATCATTCAACAAAATCTCAGCACTGTATGTCCTAAGGATGTTTTCAAGTTAATTGGCCCGGAGCTTAGCGAGTGTTGGGGAGGGAGGGGGGATTGCTGGAAGGAGATGCAGATATTATTAAAAAGTGAAGCCTGGAAACAAACTAAAGCAATCTAAGTGAGAGGGAAGGAGGGGAAAAAATAAAACCTTGAGGACTCCAACATTTTATGACTTTGTAAAAAAGCAGAAGCCAAGGAAAGTGCCAGCAAAGGTCAGGTCAGTAAATAGGTAGAGAAAGGAGAGTGATGTAGAAGACAGGAGAGTTTCAGGAAGGAGGAGTTAGTAGCAAGCGCTGCAGGAAGACCAACACGATGGGAGGACCGAAGTGTGCACGAGATTTGGCAATCGGCAGTCACTAGTTTGTAGCCCCGGGGTGGGGCGGGGGCGGGGGAGGGCAGTCAGCAATACCTAGGCGAGTGGCTGGCGCGCTTGCAGGCGCTTTCCCACAGTCTGGGTCGGACTAGAGTGGGAGGCAGGTGCTACAGAAGGGGACTGAACCGGCTCCTACTGGGGATGGGGACTCCGCAGGTGGCTGGCTAGAGGTCTTGTTAAACCAGGTGAGGGCCAGCACTAATGAGATGCACCTACGGTCCCAGTAACAAGTTTTTGACCAGAATGACCGCATAAACGAATGAAGGTGGGGTGTGGGGTGTGGGCTGAAGGTTGTTCAATGCAAAGGGCGGAAAGAGGACGCTGATCCGGGTATGGCCGCGAAGGGTGGCAGGTGGAACTCCTGCCTCGGGGAGGACTTGCCCACTGCCTCACCGAGGGGCCAGGGAGGTTGGTGTCTGTCTTCAAGATAGTGTCAGGTTTCAGTTAGAAGGTGGACCGAAGAAGGGTTTAGAATTTACGGAGAGTGCTTTAGGGTAGAAGACGCCGCAAGAGAAAACAGCGGAAAAGCTTGGGCACCGCAGCCACAGGACAGGACGGAGGTAGGGGACGGCGGCCGACTGGGGCTGAGGGTGCGGGAAGGGACAGCTGTCTGCTTCACGGAGCGCCGCGCGGCCAGTAGTGACTCAGTCACCCTCAGGACAAGCCTTTGGAATGGGGGATGCTTTCCAGATAAAGCCATCGTGGCTCAGAAAGCCTGTTCAGCAGCTGTTTGATTCCTGTGGTGACAAGGCACACTCAACTTTTGGAAGTAGCACTTCCATTGCAGAATTAAAAAAAAAAAAAAAGAACCCGGTAGAAGAGAAGAAAGGTGTGGACCCCGTTGAAGGGTAAACTCTGTCAATGTTAGACATTTAGGGCAATTCACAGAATTGCAGAGCTAGACGTGTCACTCGGGATCTTTTCATCTGTAAAACGAAGGGGGCAGATGATCTTTCTTTCCCCTGGTCTAACAGCCTCTGAAATCTTCTAGACAACCACCTCCCAATTTTCCAGAATAAAAAACGAGGCCCGCGGGACGTGTCTCGCTCAAAGTACTGCAACAAACGAGTGGAGGGCCGGGCCCAGGACCGCCTCCTCCCCGGCCTCTGGCAGCTCCACAACCTTCTCGGAAAGATAAGAGCGGGGAGAGGCTGCAGGCCCGGCGGCCTAGCCGAACGCACCCCGGGCTTCCAGGCCGCTTCCCGGCAGCAGTCGAAGGAACGCCCCGAGGGGAGGGCAACAGCGCGGGCCTCCTTTCCCACACTTCGTTAGGACGCGGGCGGGGGCGGCAGCGCGGCAGCCCTCTGGGGCCTGCGGCCGGCAGAGGGCGCGGGGCGACTCCTCGCCCTGTCGCCCGGCCAGTTGGGAGCGCGCCGACCCACGCGCGCCGTCGGAGCTTGCGGGCACCGGGTCGCCGGGGCCCGACCCGGCGGAGAGAGGCAGGGGCGGGGGGAGCGGCGGGAGGGGCGGGGAGGGCGGCGAGGAGCGGGCGGGGCGGGGCGGGGCGGGGCGGGGCGCGGGGGGGCGGGGCCGCGAGCGGGGGGCGGCGGCGGCGGCGGCGGCGGCGGCGGAGGAGGAGGAGAACATGGCGGCCGCGGAGAGCGGCTGAAATGCCTGTTCTTCAGACCAGGCGAGCAGGAGTCTGACGCGATTAGCTCAGCCCTCCCCTCCGACGGCTGGACCGCGGCCTTGAGCGCCTCGGCCGCTCTGATCCCTGCTGCTCCCTCGAGCGGAGCCTGCGCCTGGTTGTTCTGCATCCCCCTGCGGGGGGACCCCTGCTCCGGAGGAGGGGGCCAGAGAGCCGCGGCGGCGGGCTCCCGGCCCGTGGAGCGGCGGAGGCCGCGGCGCTGCCGCCACGGTCGCGGGCGAGCGCGGCGCCCGTCTGCGCGGCCCAGAAGCAGCGAGGGCAGGTGAGTGGCGGGCGGCGGGCGCCTAGCCTCCCGGTGGGTGCAGCTGTCAAGAGCCGCGCGGCCGCCGAGGCCCTAGGGGGCGGGGAGCAGCTGGCGCCCCTCCACCCCCCTCTCTCCTTTCTCTCCGTTCCGCCCCCCCTCCCACTTTCCCCGAGTTCTCCCTCGGCCTCGCGCGGCTGGAGGGGGCGGAGGTCGCAGCTGTCACGGGCACCAGCTGGGGGCTGCGCCCGCGGAGGGAAATTGCTGCAGCAGCGAGTTCTCTGTCCCCTTTCCCAGTTGCCCTAGTTAGCGCGGACAGGGCGAGCATCCGCGGAGGGCGCGCGAGGCTCGCGGCAGCCGGCCGGGCGTGGGGAGCGGCGCCCCGAGCCCGCCGGCGCTCCCCGCCGCCGAGAGGGGGAGCCGGAAGTCGGCGCGGGCGCCCCTCGGCCCCGGCGAGCGCGGTGACCTTGGCCGGCGGGTTAACCTCTCCGAGTCTCGCTTGCCCGGACTGCGAAATGGGGATGACCACGGGGATCCTTTCTGTAAGCGCAGCCTTCGACGGCGCTTCTATTTTACCCTGGCTCAGGGGCTTTTTCATTCCCCCGAGGAGGAATTTCGGGAGCAGAAATGGGATGGATAAGTGAGATTTTCCTGTTAGGGCTAGGGTTTGGTCCCCTTCCCAGGATTCTGCTGAAAGGACTTAGGAAAGGGGAGCAAACGTGTTGATTGGACGATTGGGAGGTGCGATAGTTAATGGTCAGCGACAGAACTCTTGGAAGAGAAATGGAGAAACCGGACGCCAGGGTCCCTAGTCCTTACTCCCAACTATGGGGTTCTCCCCCCTTGTTTTCATTTATTTATTTATTTTAAAGCAGTCATTCCCGTGGGCTAGACGCTGTCTGGGCTGACGATCTTAGAGGGAGACGGAGGGCTTGACAATAAAGCCTGTGTGTGTGACAAGGATGTCCACAGTGCTGTGGCTGCAGAGTTTCGTGGGGAGGAAAACTTTAAGCAGCAGGATTTTTGAGCCTTTCATGCTTGGCTCTCCTTTATTGTACAGGCCTTGAAGAGGCAGGTGTCCTTGTGGAGGTGACATTTTTTCTTTTAAGACTGAGTTTTTTTTTAAGTCGCGTATGATAATGGTGAATGAAGGGTTCTCGAGTGAATTGCAGCCCCAGCACCCTTTGTGGATGCCCGGAGTAATCTCTGTGGCGATGATTTGTAAGCGCTGAGGCTTACACCTCAGCGATTAAGACATCAAATGTCTGTGTAAAACATTGCTGGGGGAAGCCTCGATTATACTGGACTGTTGTAAGAACGGACTTCAAGGGTTAAATTTGTTTGCGGTGTTGTCTCCTCTTCTGGAATTGGTTGGAGGTTAATCTCAAAAAAAAAAAAAAAAAAAAAGTTGGCCAAAGGGGCCTCTCAGCTTATTTCACAGAAACTGTGATGTAGTAGGAAGAGGGTCAGATTTCTTCATGTTGAGTATAATGTGAAAAGAAAGTATTTGCTTGGGTCTTTTGGCTCCTCGACTAGGAATAGTTTTGGGTTAAAGGTAGCAGTGGGGTGTGATTCAGCTTAATAAATGTGCTTCCTTGAACTGTTTGTTATAAACGAAATACAATTGGAAGTGTATCTATTTTATCCCCTGTACTTTGTGGAAGGGTCTAATTTGGTTTTATGAACTAGTCTCTGAAATTGTTTTCCTTCCATTTCTTGTTTAGACTTTATGCTTTGGGAACAGTGGATCGAAAGGGGGGCCTGAAAAGGGAATATATCATTTGGAGAGAAAATGCAGGGGTGCTGCTAATGAGAACAGGTGTTTGGTTTGATTTTTACAGACATTTTGCACTGCTATTTTATTACATTTATTTAACTCACAATGAAGTCTGATTTTTAAGGTGCAAAACTTGAATTTTGCATAGTCTATAGTTACTCTCTTCCTCATTTCTTTCTGAGAAAATCTGTAGAATCGTATCTAATAAATTACTTTTTGTGTGCTTTAAGCCAAGGGCGTATTTTAGATCTGCATTTTTGGGTAAATGGTTTTATTGAAAAAAAGTGCCTGATGGAACTAATGGTGATTGTTCCACTTAAACTGGGATTATATAGACAATGCATTTTCCTCCCTCTTTCTGCCAACATTTGTTTTTCTTTCTCCCTCAATTCCAGGGTTTCATTTCTAGAAATCTGGGCTGGAAAGAGAAGCAGCAGTTTGTATAATCCTCAGACTTTGCTTATACCAGGAAGCTGCAAGGGTAGCATGAAGTGGGTGTGATATAAAGATACTGCTACTACTTAAGACATTTAACTGTTAAGGGAGTCTAGGGTCAAACTTTAAATTTTGTTGAATTTCCTGTTTTTTTGTGTATGTGTTAATCTTTTGGTGGGCAGATGATTGGGTTGCTATGGTGCTGACTGGTGTATCTTGTGAAAGCAATGTCAAAATTTCATGCTTTTCCTCTATAGGGAGGGTGGTAAACAAGCCTAAATAATTTAAAGATGTTCCCAGGATGGAATGTTCTCTGCGTGTACTCTTGATCCTGTTAATCCAGTGACTGGTCTTCACCAGGGCTAAAGATTGAGTAAGTGATGAGGGTGGTGTAGAGGTGCTGAAAGGTGGAGTGGGGGAAAGAGGGAGGATATAGGACAGTCTTTTTTTTTTTAACATTTCATTTATTTATTTTTAGAGAGAAAGGGTGGGGGGAGAGAGAGAGAGAGAGAGAGAGAGAGAGAAACATACATCCATGTGAGAAACATGGGTTAGTTGGTTGCCTCTTGAACATGCCCTGACTGGGGATCAAACCTGCAAACCAGGCACGTGTCCTGACCTGGAATCTAACCAGCAACCCTTGGGGGTTGCTTTGGGGGACGACACCCAATCAACTGAGCCACACCGGTCAGGGCTGGGCATTCTTTGAAAATCTTAATTATATTATATATCAGAATATGATTTGTAATTGATTTTTAAAGAATATTTTAGCCCTCCCTTCTCTGTTGTCATCCATTTTACATACCTTTGCTAAAGAGATATTACCTTTGTTCCTTACTTTAGTTTGTCTTTTTTGCCTCATTCTCCAAGGGCACCACATTGTTTGAATATACAGCATATCTTCTGGAGTAGGTTGGCTTTAAGCTGTATGGCCTACCATAGCCTTCATTTTAGGGCAAGAACGGGAAGTGAGTAAAAGTGCACACCCGAGTAGAATCCCCGAAGTCACGGGGTGTGGGAGAATCTCAGGATGCTCAGTATTGTCTCGACAGTGATTTTTGCCTTCTACATATGATAATCAGGAATTCTCAGAGGGTCAGCCAGTGCTCTCACGGCAGAAGTCCAAACACGTGGTGGGCTCCTCTTTACATTCCCTGGAAGTATCAGGCACCACGGGGAGTGTCGGATTGGGTGAGATACATGTGTTTCAGGAGTTGAATGACACAGCACCCTATCCAGTCTGGTCTGGTCTGCAGAGGTATATACATTTCTCCCCACCTGTACAAGTTTCCTACTTATTTGGAAAGACTAACAGGGATGTCCCGTCTTTGGCGTCTCTGGGCCACACTGGGAAGAAGAAGAGTTGTCTTGGGCCACACTCTAAGTATACAAACACTGATAAAAACTGATGAGCAAAATAAAAGGTTTTAAGTAAATTTACGATTTTGTGTTGGGCCCCATTTATAGCCATCCTGGG
This sequence comes from Phyllostomus hastatus, assembly GCF_019186645.2. Lineage (NCBI taxonomy): Eukaryota > Metazoa > Chordata > Mammalia > Chiroptera > Phyllostomidae > Phyllostomus > Phyllostomus hastatus. The sequence continues at coordinate 5,213,552 of NW_025333873.1, read as the reverse complement.
CCACAGGTTTGACACCCCTGGTAGACTATAGGGAGGGACTTCTTTATTACTTCTCCTCCAGGTTAACCAGTAGCTTAGCCCTTTGGTCACTGAAGATGGTCCTTGTGGTTTCTGACCTTTTTTCTTATCATTGGAGATGAGATCTAGTCATTTCAAGCCTTCCCTTTTCTCTTCTTTATATTTTAGTTAGACTTGGTGCCTTTCTCTCATCATAAGGGGTCATAAAAGCCTTTAGTGGCAACTGGGTACCATTCTTGGTTGCTTCTGGACATTGTTTTGTGAGTGTACAGTATTTGATTAATGTAGAGTATAGAATGGTTACTTCTTATTTCTGCTGGATGGATACATGATTAAATAAAAGAAATTATTACAAAACACTGACACCAACATCTAAGTCCAATTCTAGAAGTACAAGTAGAGTGGGCTGTTGTATCCAAGCTTCCTCCCCCGTACCCCCATCTGCAATACAGTATTTTTGAGGCTTCTTGAAGTGACAGGCTTTTAGAAAAGCTTAGTGTAGTTTTCTGTTTCAAAGATAAATAGCTTATGTATGCCAAAACAGAAGCTGTAGACGATCAAGGAGTTGTGGACACTTGGAATTAATCAGCCTAATGACCCTCATTCTTAGATATACTATTTTTTAAATTAAAACCTTTTTAAAATCCTCACCTGAGGATATGCTTATTGATTTTAGAGAGAGAGAGAGGGAGAGAGAGCAAGGGAAAGAGGAAGAAACATTGATTGGTTGCCTCCCATATGTGCCCAACCAGGGATTGAACTTGCAGCCTAGGTATGTGCCCTGACAGGGTATAAAACTCACAACCCTTTTTGGTGCATGGGACGACACTCCAACCAACTGAGTCACCTGGCCAGGGCTAGAGGTACTGTTAATATTTTTATCTAATCACTCCCTATGGATTTATTTCATTGTAGAGGGTGGGGAGGTTGGGCTTTATTAAGAAATCTTTAACCTGACCATTGGGGACCGACCGTATTGCTAACCATAGGTGCAAGCACAGAGATGAAATGCACCTATTAACAGGACCAGAATTTTAAAAACACTGGATTATTCAGTGCTTCCAGAGTGATACTTCATTTTTGCTCTCCTAACTAGTAGTTTTGAAGCAATTTTTAAGCTTGTTTTAGAAATGGAGGTTTGACTTCAGACAGGGGATAGTGCACTAATCTTCCGGACGCTGAGTAGGTATAACCTTGGGCTAGTTATTTAACCATAATAAACCTCAGGTTTTCATGCTTAAACTTGGAATAGTGTACTGACTCTCACCCATATTGTGGTGATCTTTAACTTACATTAAATAATAAGATGTGTCTAGCATAATGATTGATACATAGTAAGACTTTAATAATGCTTTCTCACATTTCCACAACCTAAACCCATCACCAAATCCTCTGGTTCTTACATTTGCAGTTTCTTGGGTTTTCTGGTTCTGTAGTCTGGTCCTCATGTCATTTTGCACATGCAGTAATGAATGTAACATCAACTCTGTAGCCTGAGTTTATTATTAAATGAGCATGTTAGCCTGATTTTACATTTCTTCTTGTGCTAAAAGTCTATAATTTGTTGGTTTATAGCTGTTTGCCTGCATTAATTTGCCTCTAATTCATCCTACCTATAAATGCTGAAAAAAAATTCCTTTCTAAATGTCTTTTGATGTTGCTGTTTTTAGTGGAGACTCTGTGGACAAATTTATTAAATGTAAATCATTTAAGCTGTTGTTGTTTCTTATTCCAGAAAGTTTGCTGCAGGTTGCATAGGCAGAAATGCTTTGTGAACTGTAAGGTGCTGTGCAAGTGAAGACGATTATAATCACCCATAGATATCCTAATTCTTTGATTTTGCATGTTTCATTTTCTTTATTTAAATTGTATTACCTTTTCCTTTATCTCTTGACCTTTAAAAACAGAGTCAAAGCTGGTGTGTTCTCTAGAAACTTTGATTTTTATCACCTCCTTAGCATTAATTACTCAGTTTATTCTGTATATTTTTCTTTCTTCTTTTTTTAAATGTGATTCTCTTTTTAGTGTGTGTCACATTGCTTTTATTAATTAGATTAAGGCATTCTTAAGATGATAGGAACCACAACGTTTAGAGTAAGGGGGCTGCAATGGTCATTTAGGACGACCTTGAACATTGTAGGTGACCAGAAAACTGAAGCCAGGCATGTATGGTAATTTCCATGGGTCACACATGCAGTGGCATTACTTGGGCAAGAATCGAGGTATTTGGCTTCCAGTCTTCTTTACAAGAGTTACTTCTTATGTTTGAAAGGTATTGCAAAGAGATTTTAAATTTTAAGAATTCTAGTAAGCTTTTTGCGTAATGTATAAGCTAGGAGGAAAGGAGTATTTTTACTTTTTGGCCAAAAACTGACTGTCCAATATTGTAATAAGGAATTAATTATAACTGCTCTCTCAAAAACTACAAAAGCACCTGGAGAGAAATGTCTGCTTTTCTTGTATGGCCCTCATTCAGAGTCAGCAAGTACTTATTAGTGCCGTCTCGGAGACACACTACACTCAGGTTCTGAGCTTGCTCTGTGCATACATTCCATAAACAAGGAAACAAGGCTCGGGGAGGTTAAGTGACTGGTGTACGAGTGCACAGTTTGTGGGATGACATTCGAGGCCAGGTCTTCTCACCTGAAATCACAAGCATACCTTTAAGTTGGCTTCTCTCCACCATGTTGGCTACACTTGGCCACATTGTAGCTTCTTTCCTTTCGGGACTCTCTGTACCATAGATGTGCAGATGTCCTGCGGTCTCGTGGCTTTCTGACGACCCAGGCGCCATATATACTAGTTACTTAATGAAAGTGTCACTTTAAGATTTTTGTGCAGTTTCTTATCTCACTTTTGTACTTTAGTAATGTTGATTCTTTGGTGCTTCTGTCTAGGTAAGCTTATCTTTGAAGGGTTGGTTTTAGATTCTTAGCAATAAAATACTGCCTCTCAAGTTTTGTTAGTAAATAGCTAAAGCTTAGGGTTTTTTTTCCCCCCACTTGGAATAACTTGCTTGGTCATTCTCTGTGTTTCTACTTGTACTTTGAATGGTTGATCTTATTCTGATAGTTTTAATATATTACATCTTATACTTTTGGTTTGCCTGTATGGTTAAAACATTTACAGGCTTTTATTATCCAGCATAGATTTGATTAACAGAAGCTATTCTATTGTGAGTGTGTGTGTGTGTGTGTGTGTGTGTGTATAAAAATAACACACCATGTTTGACCAAATAGTTGAAGGATGAAACGTCCTTGCTTTTTGATCCTTGCTTTTTGAAGGCACCTATAAGTGTAATATTGACTTGACTTTGGTGAGTTTGGAGGAAACAAGGGAAGAGTTATTTGTTCTGCAAAGTCTTTCATACTGCCCTCTCCATTCCAGATGCTATAGGAAGTCTGTAATCGAATTTCTAAGTAGTCACTCAATCATTCATTCAAGACATAGTTATATGAGTACTTACTTTGTTCAAGGTGCTGTGTTGTTAAAAGATACGGAAGTTAAATGATAAGAGATAGATCATGTTCTTAAGGGGATTATGACCTAACACAGGATTCAGGAAAAGAAGTAATTATTTTTCTTTGAGAGAGATCAGGGCAAGTTTTGTGGAGGGCCTGCTGGTGGACAAGAACATTGAAGGCAGGGGATGATTTCTATATGAATGAGGGCGAGGAGAGCAGTCTGTTCAGGAAGATTGAATAGGAAAGATGGAAGGAGTGTGGTACCTGCTAAAGTGGGGGAGGGAAGGGACCCAGGTGGTCTAGGTGCAGTAGGCAGACATTGAAGGGCTGTCATGGAGGGAGGCGGCACAGTGCAGTGTGCAGATCCAGATGAAAATGAGAAATGTCAGTTTTCCAAATTTATGTGGCTCTTTTTAGGCTGTTTTTATACCCCCAATTTTATGTTTTCATAGTTTTTAAAATGATTCCATATGTAAGATTTATCACACTGGAAACTTATTAATTCATTTTTTGCATATTTGAGAATAAACTTTTTTTGAAAAATAAAAGTTAGTACAAAATCTTTTTCACTGGCAGTATCTATTTTTTAAAGAATATTTTAGTTATTGATTTTGAGAAACAGAGATTGAGATTTGTTGTTCCACCCATTCATGCATACATTGGTTGATTCCTGCATGTGCCCTGACTGGAAATCGAACCCACAACCTTGGTGTATCAGGATGACGTTCCAACCAACTGAGCTACCCCGCCAGAGCTGGTTTTTTTAAATGATGTATTATCATTTGGCTTTCTTAAGAGGATACGGTAGATTTGTTTTTTAAGTGTAAAAAATGTTGTGTCCTTGTATAAATATATTTCACTGTATAAGCGAGATTGGTCATGCAAGATGAAAGCCCCTGGCTGTCAGTATAGTTCATGATTTATTTTACTGATTTATTTATGCCTTGCCACATTACAAAAGGATTTAAGGTAGGATATGTCATGAGAAGTCTTGGACCTTGTTCTAGCTCTGTTATTTGACTGAATCACCAGCCAGCATTACACTGAGGGAATGGTGTTGAAGACAATTGCTGTCATGGAAGGTGCTGCAGTTGTGTCTTTTGCCAAACTGGTAGTAATTCAGAGAAGGATACAATATAACTACAGTACCTTTAAAGATAACTCCTGTAAATTGCCATAGCATGCAAGGGAAATTAGTTGGAAAGCAGTGATAGATAGAGAGCTTTGACCCTGGGGAGCCCTGGCGCATTTAGAGTGGTGGTCTCTAAAGTAGGGTTTACATAAAATGATCTGGGGAATTTGAGGTCTGTTAGGAAGTTTCTTTACTTTCAGTCAGTCTGTCGTGATGTTTTACAGTTTATAGGAACATAGGTAATTGGATTTTTGTATTTATTATTTTTTTGTAAGTAACTTTTTAACATTTATTTGTTCTTTAAAGATTTTATTTATTTATTTTTAGACAGAGAGGAAGGGAGGGAGAAAGAGAGGGAGAGAAACATCTCTAGCCTTTCTAGAGCGGTTGCCTCTAGCGCGCCCCCTACTGGGAATCAAACAATGACCCTTTGATTGGCAGGCTGGCTCTCAATCCACTGAGCCATACCAGCCAGGGCTATTATTTTAAATAACAGACTCTTAACATAGTTTGTATTGCATTAGGAAGTCACCATACAGATCTTTTGTATAATATTTTACAGAAGTTAACTGGTCATTTTGAGGCAGAGGGATTAAGAATCATCCACTTGAAGGTGACTTAACTCATTTTTCTTTCACAAAAATCCAAATGTTCCAAATTTGCTGACATTTTCTGTGACAAGTGGCTGTGGGTCGTGTGCTACCTAGCAGGTATGTTTGAAAAATAAATACACTTAATATGTCTCTTTGGGATGATGGTAAGCTTTTAACAGTAACTCAAAAAGTAACTATATTTCAAAAACAAAATAAAATTCAATATTATGGAAGAGGTTATTGAAAATGGGTATTAGAACTACATCCATTATCATTGTATTTAACTGCTTAAAATGATGTGTGGCCATTTTAAGAATATATGCATATATATATATTTATATTTGAACTTGGCAACACCACTTTCTGACCTGTATAAAAACCTTGTAAAGAAAGAATTTTAGTGGTTTTAGGTCCATCAGCTGAAAATATAAAGAGCTAATACCATCTAATTAGTTAGTAAGAACAACTGATAGTCATCAGGAAATTTGGAAATGCACTAGTTGAATTTTAGAAAAAAATCTTTGCATAAATGGTGAGTGGGATCAAAAACTGAGTATCATATTTTATTCAGTGCAGCAAGTGATGCAATTCTTCCCTTTAGTTTTTCTCATCTGTGTGAAGTCTGTTTTTTTGGCTATGATACCCATTAAAATTAAATAAAATAGTTACTTGTTATAAAAATGAACTGAATTTAGAACTTGACTTTCAAGTTGCTGTATTACAAAATGTGATGGAAAAACTAAGAAATAACAAACCCTGTTCAATCACATTACTCTTACCAAAAGTAGCGGTATAATTTCATAATATTTATTAGGAAGAGCACAAATCTGTGTTATCAGTAAGTAAAATAAATGTTTAATAACTATTTATTTTATTACAATGTCATTTAACATTTTTATTTTTGTGTATGCTTTACAAGGTACATAATTTATTGGTCTGGTGTGCCATGTATGCATATAAATTATTAATTTATATATATATGGCTTCCTATTTAAAAATCCTTTAGACTTTGAGCTATATGATAAAAATGGCTATAATTTTTATATCACGGGTTCTTGAGTAAGGACCCTTGGAGTTCATGGACTAAAAGTCTCTATTTAAGCTTTAGGGAGTCTGTGAACACTCTGAAATTGTATGTAAAATTATGTGAGTCTATGCATTTCCCTGGGGAGAGAGTCTATGGCTTTTACCAAATTCCCAAAAGGGTCCATGACCTCCCCAAAGGTTAAGAAACTCTGTTGTGAAGGACTGGGACCTCAATAACTCCATTCATCCAGCCTTACCCTCTTGCCAAGTTTAATGGATATATCTGATGTCATTACTCAAGCCTGCAGCATGACTGGATTCGCAGTCTGTTTTTCCATTTTGTAATAGATGTGATTGCAGTGCCTTTGGCCTTTACAGATGTTTGAGCTCTATTTGCTGCGTAACTACCTGGCCGTTATCACTTGGCTGCTTTATATATCACTCCCCACTTCTGTTCCCCCAAACCCTAGTAAAAGAGAGTGGACCTTTTACGAGTATGGAGATGGGAATGCATAGAAGAGCCCAGTATCAAGTCAAGTACAGGGAGACCTACTGGCAAGGCTGGAATTCACAGTTGCTGCGCTTTTCACTTCTTTCAAGCATCTGAATCTCAGCTTTCTAGATCCTTAGAGTCTGATTTGACAAACGTGAAAACACTTTTCAAAAAAGTTCTCCTAGCTCCTTAGATTTATTCCTTTTTTTTTTTTAATAATTCCTCAATGTCATTGCCCTAATGTAGGCCTACTTATTGGATAATAAACCAGAGTGGTCTCATTGGCCTCAGTGAGTTCCTTTTTAAGTCCATCCTAAATTTCATTTTGCGATGATCATTGTAATTTTTATTTTCATTGTGTTAACTTTGCATAAAAATGTTCAGTGACTCTCCATTACTGTCAAAATAAAATTGCTCCAAGATAAAATGCCAGGATAAAAGCCTGGCATTTAAAGCTTTCCAGCGTCTAGCACCGACCTGCTTTCTCATCTCATTCCCCCCGGTCTTCCCCAGTGAGCTGTTCAAAATAAAATTGTCAGTTTACTATCCCTTAAACATTCCTTGGGCTTCTCGGTTTCCACTTCTTTGTATACTCCTTTCCCTGGAGTGCTCTCCCTTATCCTAGCCTTACCTCCTAAAATTCTGCCTGCCCTTTAAAGCGCAGCTCAGATTCCACCTGGCTTTTTATGTCTTCAGACTATAACATTTGAAAGTAATCTCTTCCTTCTGTGAACTCTTTTAATTTTTATTTTCCTTATTATTCACTTGACACTTTATACTGCCTTGTAATGTGTGGAATTTTTTGTTTTCATGTGTCTGTTTCCCAAATTAGAGTATAAGAATGGCAAAAGGAGATCATGTTTTTGTTTTGTCCTTTGCAATGTCTTACACATGTAGAATTAAAATATTGGCAAGTCATATTGATTAAATCACAATGCTAATTATTAATTTAGAGAAATAGACCATTTTTTGTGTGTGTGCCTAAAATACTCATACAGAATATCTAGGGATTTTCTTTACCCACTTCAGGGTATTTGAGCAATTGAATCGGAAGTCAGATATTGCTCAGAGAGCACAATGTTGCTCAGAGAGCACGTAGTCCTACAACGTAAGGAGTTGGCTGCCCAGGTCTAGGGGAGCCTGATGACTCACTGTTCCCCAGTAGAGCTCCACCTGCCACGGATAACAGAAGAGTGTGTGTTCCTTCCTCTCTCTCCTTAGCTATGCTGGGGACACAACTGCCTAGTGTCTTGAAGATTACTACATTTCTGTTTTAATTTTTCAATGCACTCTTCTCAATAGAATAAATTTTTATTGAATATTTGTGTTTGAATGGTAATATGGGATACCATGAAGTTATTATATCTTAGGGCTTCTGCCTTTTAAAGAGATTATAATCCCTATAGGAAGTCTCATTTGCTTTAAATCATACATGAATTAAAAAAATATAAAATATGTCATGTGGGCATATATAACTAACTAGTGTAGTTAGTTGCTAACTAAGATATGTGGAAATTCCTGTAGCATTTTTTATTTTTAGTACTCACTTGAAATTTATTTATCATGTGCCCTTTCCCACCAACCACATAGTAAATTATAAAAGGTAGAGGCCGTTTATTATGCTAGGTATGTGCCAATACCACAGTGCTTTCATAGTGCTTTACTCACAGTACACATTCATAAGTGTGTGCTGATCATGCCTTCGAGCCTAGCATGCTCTGGGTAGGTGTCCTGGAGGAAGTAGAATTCGAATTCGATTTGTAGGATTTGGAGTGATACTTATAGCATAGTTCCATGAAACTTGACAAAAGGGTTCTATAGTTAAAATAATAAAGTACATTGGTGCACTGTCTGGAAACAGGGCCTCCTTGGTTACTGTGCCTTTGGCCCTGAAGTGACCCATATCACTTCCTCTCATAACCAAAAGTAGTAACAGGACACTGCTTAAGGGGCTAGGAAATGCTGGCAAGAACATGAAAATTTGGTGAGCAGTAATTGCCTTTGCCTCACCAAAGCACAGTTGCTTTCTTTAGAGAGATGACTATCAGAATCAGTAGGCCCTGCCTGAAATTACTGAAATAAAGAGGAATTGTTTTTGTGTGTCAGTCTAAATGGGATTTTTTAAAAAAGATTTTATTTATTTATTTTTAAAGGGGAAGGGAGTGAGACAGAAGGAGAGAAGCATCATTGTGTGAGAGATTGGTTGTCTCTCACATGCCCCCAGCAGGGGACCTGGCCCACAACCTAGGCGTGTGCCCTGACTGGGAATCCAACCAGCGCCCTTTCAGTTCGCAGACCAGTGCTCAATCCACAGAGCCACACCAGAGGGGGCTAAGTGGGAATTTTATAACCAAATTTGTTTGTGAAAAGAACTTGTAGTGCTGAATGGTAGTATTTGGAACAATTAAAGGAGAAATTTTACAAATGTCTTTAGGGGTAGGTATTTACATTGTTTTAGTTTAGATGGTTTTGTTACCATCTTTAGAGAAAAGATTCAAAACAGGTAGAGAATGATTGGCTTCAGGGAAACTGAGCTATACATATACCGTTTGGCTGGTAAGATTATGAGGTGAGAAAAGTCAGAGGGTATATAAAGGGCTTTCAGGTGCTATTGGAGACCTTTTGCTGTCTGAAGATTTCTTCTTAGGTCCCTGGAGGTCATTTTCTCCTTCTTATCAACATACTGATAAATAACATCTTTTTTCTCCATTTTTCCTTTGTCTTTTAATGTTGGGTTTGATAAGAACTTTTGGGTGGTGTTTAAAATATTGGCCAAGTGTGCAGGACTGGGAAGCCTAGATACTTACACATATTTATACACAGGCTCATTTTCCCTTACTTTTATTCTTGAAGTCATCAACCGTGAACTTTTTAGACACTAGGCTTTCTTTCTGACTACATTCCAACAAATTTCTCCTTTTGAAATAAAAAAGTAAACCATGTATATTATACATGGCTGTACTCTAATAACAAATTCAAATAAATGGAAGTACATACATAGAATTAAAAGGTGAAAGTCTGTAGTTAATTGTATGGTAGCTGTTAACGTAGGCTGTCTAGTATCCCCTTCCCCATTTCAGGTCACATCATCCTTCCCCTTGGCCAGGGGATGGGCATGTGACCTAGGCTTGGTCTGTCATAAGTCTCCATTCCTTTGGTCACAGCCATTGCTACAGGATGGCCTTATGACCACAAGCAGGTTCAGATCTCTTCCTTGAGATAGAAAAGTCGTTGTTGGATGAAGGACAGGCCCATTCATTTGTTGTAATTTGCAGTTCCCTGACTATTGATAAAGTTGATCATCTTGTCAGGTGTTTATTGTATATTGGATTCTTCACTTAAGACTTTGTTATTCATATTCGTTTGCTTTCCTTGTGTGGCGCTTGCCTTTTTTATTGCTTCCTAGCCATATGAAGTAGTTATATTTACATGATGTAGTTGTATTAGGATGTGGTTGTATTGACACTAACTAGGAACGGCCTTGGTAGTTAGCTGACCCTGCTGCCTGTTACTTCAGACAGAAAGGAGATACTTACTACTCCAAACTGAAGACTCACACTGTGTGTGTGTACACACTCATATACATATTGGATTGGCCAAAAAGTCCATTACTTTTTTTCATAAAATAAAAGGCACATTTTTCATTTTCACTAATAACTTTATTGATTTGGGTATTTTGAGTATGTCAGCTGTCTCCCACTATTGGTTTCTAGTGGGTAGAGGCCAGGGGTGCTACTAAAAATCTTCCAATGCGCAAGACAGCCCCACAGCAAAGAATTATTTGGCCAAAATGTCAATAATATCAAGAAACTTTGCAAACCACTTTTGACTCATTCGCTCAGTCATAGCACCTTTGCTGTACACTGCACCAATCTTTTTTTTTGCATTTCAGTTGTGTTTTTACTTTTCTTGAAGTAATAGTATGCCAGAAATGTTGCATATCATCTTCCATCTTTGAAATTAAAATGGCTGCACAAAAATTCACCAGTTTTGGTAAAATTAGTTTAAGTGCACACTGATATGACAGCTGTCACATTGCAGTGTAACAAAAGTGTTTTGAATGAAGTTAAAGATAACTAAGCACTACTAAGGCCATCAAAGGGAAAAAGCTAAGTGAACTTTTTGGCCAATCCAATGTATCAGCTATCTGTGGACGTTGCGGTAGTTGGTTTATATATAAGAACTTTATATAGCTGTCTAATTCATTTAGTTAACTCAGGTACTGCCTCAATTGAATGTGCTGTGCATGCTTAATTGAGGTAGTTTTGTGGCTGAGATAAATGTTGGGATTGAACGCGGTCTACATGTGTTGAGAATTTTCTAGGTCAAAATCATTGTAACTATACTGAATGGCATAGAACTTTGGGATTCAATTGAAAGTTTGTTCATTGGTAGAGAATCAGAACCTCTTTCAGAGGAAAATTTTGGCTCTATAACTTCCTTGGCTCACTTCTATGGAGAAGTGAATTGGTGCATACTTAGACATCGTTAGCGGTAAAGTTCCTTAATTTTCATAAGAGGATATTAACCTCATTCTGCACTTGATTGACTGTGAAAGTATGTAGTCTATCTGTCATTGTCAAAATAGAATAGCTTCATTCTAGCAAGTGCGTATTCACTTTGCTGCTCAATTTTTATTAAAAAATGTAGTAATCAGAAGTAATACTTTTTGAGAATTGCTTAAATAAACATATCTAATACATTGTTCTAGAAACAATCAGGGTTTTTACTTAGATCAAGCCAGAATACCAGAGAGCTATGTATATTGATTGCATTGTTTTAGACTGGGCTAGAATTACTTTTACAGAATTGTTATTTGGGGTAATGCAATCAGCCTTTATTGAGGGACATTAAAACAAACAGCTTTATAAAATTTAGTACTCCTCTTATTGTAGAATTCTTATGAGGATATAATCTCCTTTATCTCAGTGCCCTGCTGATGCTGTCATAACTATTGCTATTAGCAGCTGATTTGCAAGACTAAGATTGAACAAAAAATAAGCTAATAGTTCATGGACAAATATACTTTTAGCTGAAGGCAGATGGTTTTGCCTAAGGGAGACACTGTTATGGATGAAGGGTTATGTAATGGTTAGGAGCATGGGCTCTGGAGCCAAACTTCCTGGGCTTGAATCCTGGCTCTGTTCCTTTCTAGTCATATGTTATTAACCTCTTGGTGCCTCAGTTTTCTCATTTATGCAATGGGGATGATAATTGTACTTTGAGGTTCTTGGGAGAATTTTGTGAATTGTTAAAAATGATTTTATTTGTTCATTTTTAGAGAGAGGGAAAGAGAAGGAGAAAGAGAGGGAGAGAAATATCAGTGTGTGGTTGCTTCTCACACATGTCATACTGGGGACCTGGCCTACAACCCAGGCATGTGCCCTGACTGGGAATTGAACTGGCGGCCCCTATGGTTTGTAGACCGCGCTCAATCCACTGAGCTACACTAGCCAGGGCAGAATTTTGTGAATTTAAACTTATAGAATGCTTAGACCATGCTTGGCCCAGGACAACTGTTATGAAAATGAGCTGCCATTGTCACCCCGCCCTCGCCATTTTTAAAAACCGTACAAGATACACATAAAATTTACCATCTCAATCATGTTTAAGTGTACAATTCAAGCTACTTTTGTTTTTGTCATCATCACTATTAGAACCCATGTAGTAATTTTTTTTCTCCAGGTCTGGGTACCAGGAAAAGCTATGTTTCCTTTGACCAGCTGGTTCATCTGTATTACACGGTCATCATGATTCTTGTAACCTGTGGTATTTCTCTCTTTGCAAGGGAGCTAAGGGAGCTCAGAGGGGAATGTGTTGTCTTCTCTTACAACTGTGTAGGATCTTGTGGCATCCAGTTTGTGTGAATTTACCTCTGACTTCATCTTATTTTCTTCCTTTATTTTTTCTTTGCCCCAGTCTTGTTACTTGTTTGTTTTTAATTCTAATGTACTCTGTGAGCTGTCTCAAATCATTTTTGGAATAATAGGGAACTAAAAAGTAATCTTCATGACAGCATGTGCCCATGTTGAAATTCAGATTAATTTTCATTTAATTTACCTTAAATTATTGGCTGCTTTGTGATGACAGGGAGGTGCTATAATTTTCATTAAGATACCTCAGTTCTCATCATAGGAGGGGTTACTTCTGGGAAGGTTACTATTGACAGCTAATCCTGTCCATGGTGTGGGTTTTCTCTTAAGCTTTAATCACAAAAGTGCTTCTTCTTGACTTTTTGCTCCGTTTTTTCCCTTGACCTTTGCTTCAGTCATCTTGTAGATTTTTTTTTAGGGGGTGTCATTTTAAGAACCTGTAAACCCTTAGTTTTAAAAGTTATTCTTCAAATAAGACTTTTGTCATAGGTGTAGCATAGGTAGAGTAAAAGCTTTATGTGTTGTTTCTGCCTGTCTTGTAAAAATCAGGATGCTAACTTACTGATTTTCAAGGGAAAAGGAAATGTCCCAAAGGCTGAAATATCCCCGAATACTCCGGTTATTCATTAGCATGCTTTCTCTGCTGAGCAGATGTACTGGGGCTTATGCTGTTGCCTTTTTTGGGAGGGCAGGGAATTAAAAAAATTGTTTTTTGACATCAAGATTGATTGAAATGTCTTTTAAGTCTTTTTAAAATTTGTACATTCCTTCTTCTTTCTATTTTTTCACCCCTTGTAAGTGAATCTGTTGAATAACCTGGTTTGCCCTGTAGAATTTCTTACAGTCTGAATTTTGGTTTAGTATAACATGTTTCTCTCTACCCTCTGTATACCCCGTACATTGGAAGTTTGATATAGAAGCTTGATTAAAGTTTAACTTGGCAGAGGTGGGGGATACAATGTGACTATAGATGGTATTATGAGACATATATAATGTCTTGTCTTTTTGTGATGTTAGCAGCTGTTGGCATTGCTATTGGCTTTTTTAAAAATTTTATTTTAATAGTTGTTCAAGTACAGTTTTCTGTCCTTTACTCCCGTCCCAGCCCACCCACCTATTCCTCCCCACCTCCCTCCCATTTCCACCCCCTCCCCCTAGGCTTTGTTCATGTGTCCTTTGTATTTGTTCCTGTAAACCCTTCCCATTCTCCCCTGAAGTTCCCTCCTCTCTCCCCTCTGGTCACTGTCAGCCTGTTCTCTATTTCAGTGTCTTTGGCTGTATTTTGCTTGTTTGTTTGTTTTGTTGTTTAGGTTCCTGTTAAAGGTGAGATCATATGGTATTTGTCTTTCACTGCCTGGCTTGTTTCGCTTAGCATAATGCTTTCCAGGTCCATCCAAGCTGTTGCAAAGGGTAGGAGCTCCTTCTTTCTTTCTGCTGCATAGAATTTCATTGTGACAATGCTATTGGCTTTTGATTCTTAAAATCCTGAAGTGTCTAGCTGAGAAAGGGGAAGCACTACCTGGAAGTGGTAGCATCTACTCTGCACACATGGGACTCCTGGTGATCATTTGAGAATGAAGCCGTGTTTTATGGAATCAGAGAAGACCTAGGTTTCAGTCTTGGCTCCCTTGTTTAGGGGCTCTCTGATCTTACTTACATAATTAACAGCAACAACAGTAGCAGCAGGTACCATTCATTTAGTGCTTATTTTACACCAGACTCTGTGCTAAGTGCTTTATATACGTCGTGTAACCTAATCCTCATAACTACCCTGTAAACCCAGGCATCTTTATTTTGCAGTTCACTTGGCTGAAAAGTAGTGAAGCAGGGATTCAAGCCTTGCTTGATTCCAATCTTGTGCTCTTAATCCTTTTGTCTGCCCTGCCTGTGAAAAGGAGTATAAATGCAGCTAGCTGCCTTATCCATCTTGTAGGGTAAATGAGAAATTGTGAAATTGACTTGAAAAATATTACAGATCTTAAAATGAGAAGTGCGTTGGTTTGACAAAATACAAGGAAAGGTGGATAGTAGAGGACTTTTGGCCTTTGGCTGAGTGATAGTGAAAAGTTTGGATGGAAAGAACTCTCTGGTCACTTTTTGACTTCTGTTTCCGTCACTGTTGCTGTTGACATGTGGGAGAGTTTCCTTCTCTTGTTAAAACTGACAGTGACAGAAATTTTTCTGTGGTAAATGTCACGTCAGTGGTCGCTTAAAAGTCTCTGGGTGAACAGTGATGTCTTAGTTTTACTTCATAGGCCATGTATGTAGGCACAGGAGAGCTGTTTGAGAGAGGGCAAGAGTGTAGGCACAGTCCTTTCTCTGACAGGATAAACATTAAATGTAGGGGGAGTGTTAACTGACTTTGTAATGTTATATTTCTTTAGTTGGATAGTGGGTATTGTTATATATGTTAAAGTTATTTCAATGCCTTTTTTGTATGTCTGAAATATTTTATAATTAATAAAACCATTCAAGTGCTGACCACTAATATTTGTATGTGTAACACTCTGAAAGAAATGGGTGTGAAGTTAGTCCCTTTAGGGGTAACCTTCAGTAGTTTGTTACGATGCTGGGTAGTGAGCACAGAGAGCTGTGTTGAGAAGAGATCTGTGACTGTTTCCAGCTCAGTGACCGAGGGTGTTGTGACGGAGGACTGATGGCTACCTAGCACCGACGTGCAGAGTTTAGGGCCATGTGCATTGTTTTTGCTAAACCTTGCTAATGTGTTTATCAGAAAGCCCCAGGGCTTGACCTGGCCACATTTTCTTGGTGCTTCTTATAATTCCATTACTCTGATTCATATTGTTATATTTCCCATGTGAAATATCTAGGTTTCATTGTGATATCCCCCCGAAATATTTCCCATTTATTTTTATTCATTATTATGTTTATTGAGCTATAATTAACATACCATAAAGTCACCCATTTAAAGTATACAATTCAGTGACTTTTAGTATATTCACTAAATTATACAACTATAATCAATAATACCAGACCCCAAATTTCATTACCCCAAAAAGAAATCCCTTAGAATCATGCAATATGTGGCCTTTTGTGTCTGGCTTCTTTCACTTTGCAGTGTTTTCAAGGTTCATTCCTATTGTAGCATGTATCAGTACTTCATTCCTTTATATGGCTGAATAATATTTTGTTGTATGGATATACCACATTTCGTTTATTTGTTCAACTGTTGATAGACAAATAATTGGGTTATTTCCACTTTCTGGCTATCGTGAACATATTTGCCAACAATACATCAGACAAGGGTTTCATCTCTGAAATGTGTAAAGAACTCATATGACTCAACACCAGGAAGACAAACAATCCAATTAAAAAATGGGCAAAGGACCTGAACAGATACTTCTCCAAAGAGGACATACAGGTGGCCCATAGACATATGAAAAGATGTTCAACATCAGTAGCCATCAGAGATGCAAATTAAAACCACAATGAGATATTATCTCACACCTGTCAGAGTGGCCATCATTAACAAACCAACTATCAACAAGAGCTGGCAAGGATGTGGAGAAAAAGAAACTCTAGTGCACTATTGGTGGGCATGCAAACGGGTGCAGCCACTGTGGAAAATAGTATGGAGTTTCCACAAAAAATAAAAAATGGAACAGCCTTTTGACCCGATTCCACTGCTGGGAATGTACCCTAAGAATCCTGAAACACCAATTCAAAAGAATTTATGCACTTCCATGTTCATAGTAGCACTATTTACAATAGCCAAGACTTGAAAACAGTCTAAGTGCCCATCAGTAAATGAGTGGATAAAAAAAGTGTGGTACAGTTACACAGTGGAGGAATTCCTGCCTTTTGTGACAACATGGGTGGAAGTGGAAACTGTTATGCTAAGTGAAATAAGTCAGTCAGTAGAAGGCAAATATCATATGATCTCACTTATAAGAGGAATCTAATAAACAAAAATAAAGAGCAAAATAGAACCAGAGGCGTGAAATCATCGAATAGAATGACAGATGTAAGAGGAATGGGGGGTGGGGACTGATTGAAAGAAGATGAAGGGATTAGTCAAAGAATATGCATGAAGGTCCCGTGGACTTGGACACTGGTTTGGAAATTGACTATGAAAGTGGGAGGTGCACTGGGAGGGGAAAAATGGGATAACTGTAATGGTGTAAACAATAAAACATTAAAAAAAATAATCTTGCTGCCCTGGTTGGTGTGGCTCAGTGGATTGAGTGCCCACCTATGAACCAAAAGCTTGCCGCTTGATTCCCATTTAGGGCACACGCCTGGGGCGACCTATTGATGTTTCTCTTCCTATATCATGTTTCTTTCTTTCTCTTTCTCCCTCCCTTCCCTTCTCTTTGAAAATACAGAGAGAATTTTTCCCTTCTCTCTGAAAATACAGAAAATAATATTTTTAAAAATATTATTTTAAAAAATAATAATGCTGCTGTCAACTTTCATGTACAAATTTTTTCATGGACATATGTTTTCCTCTCTTTTATACCTAGGATGGGAATTGCTGGGTCATATGGTAACTCTGATTTTGTTGAACTACAAAGTTTTCCAAAGTGGCTGCACATTTTACATTCCTTCCAGCAGTGTATGAGCTTTCTGAGCTCTCCATATTCTTGCAAATACTTGTTTTTATATGACTTTTTGATTTTATCTATCCTAGTAAGTGTGAAATAATATCTCATTGTAATTTTGATTTTCATTTTCCTCATGACTAACATGTTGATCATCTTTTTATATGCTTATTGGTCATTTGCATATCTTTCTTAGAGAAATGTCTTCTCAAATTGTTTGCCTGTTTTAAAGTTTGGTTGTCTTTTTATTATTAAATTGTGAGAGTTCTTGATATAAGTCCCACATCAGATATGTGACTTGCAAATATATTCCCCCATCATGTGAATTGTATTTTTACTTTCTTGATGCACAGTTGTGTGTCCTTTTAGTCACAGAAGTTTTAAATCTTGATGAAGTCCAATTTTCTACTTTTTTTTCCTTCTTTGTGTTTTGGTGTTATAGCTAAGAATTCCTTGCCCAACCCAAGGTCATGAAAATTAATGCCTATGTTTCTTTTCTCAGAGTTTTACATTTTATCACTTACATTTGTTTTTTTTAATCTATTTTGAGTTAATTTTTCTGTATGGTATGAGGTAGTACCTAATTCTTTTTGCAGTAGGAATAGCTCATTATCTTCTAAATATACACATCAGCAAGCCTTTCAGGTTTACCTCATTTAATGTTAATCAATATATGATTTTCTGCCACTTCATTAGTTTCACCTCTGACTCCTGGCTAATGAATATTTTGTTGGTCTTAAATGGAATTTCTTTACCAAAGCCATATTAACCTTTGCACTTATCATAAAATATGAGAATTAGGAGGGAGGTTTTTGATCATATATAGTCCAACCTCTTATCAGAGTAGAGCCCTCAGCATCTGTGACAGAAGGGCTTTCAGCTTTTTCCTGGGCTCTCTCAGAGATGGTTGGTTCTAGATGGTGAGCAGGTGTTAGGCCCAGCCATTTCTCTGGCCAACTCTGGAAGCACTTGGCTTGTGTAAGGAAGCATTTATATGTGCTACCATGAACAGGCTCCTGGAACTGTGTGGCTCAGGATCTGTGACCAACTTACTCTGGTATAAAGGCACCCATAACTCATTTGACCAGTTTTGTTGAAAAATAGCAAATTCTAATTTCTTAGCAGTAACATAGTCAAGTCACATAAGCATTGGTAATAGTCTTCATTACCTGTATTTTATTTGATCGAACTCCATGTGGAGCAAGTAAAGTAAGCAAGATTCTAGTCTCTGGCAATAATGACTTAAAATGGATTATTTAATAAATTAATAACATTAGTATAGTATGCTGGGTACTAAAATATAAACATAAATGGAAAATTTAATTTGTTATGGCTTAGATTTTGACATTGAAAAACACCTACGGTCATTTAGTAAAAATGTAAACACTGTTAAGTGTAGTATAATGAATGTCAGGTGATCTGCAAAACTTACCGGGATATTAACTATTCCCAGTTTAGAGACAGAGACGGTACCCGTTCATTGGATTAAGAAGCAAGTGTGTGAGCCAGAAGGGAGCCCATTGTGTCCTGACCCTTACTCAAATTTGAGGCATCAGAGTGAGTTATGGCTGTCACATCTAGTTTAGCTTTGAGAAAGAACTTCTTTTTTAGTAAAAAGATTTATTATTGAAAGCATATTTCCTGTGAAGTTTCTAAATTATTTAAGATGCATTTAGGAATAACTTATTTTGGGGTCGTTTATTTTGGCACCCTTT
Organism: Phyllostomus hastatus; assembly: GCF_019186645.2. Classification (NCBI taxonomy): domain Eukaryota; kingdom Metazoa; phylum Chordata; class Mammalia; order Chiroptera; family Phyllostomidae; genus Phyllostomus; species Phyllostomus hastatus. The sequence goes on along the minus strand of NW_025333873.1, from coordinate 5,194,676 downwards.
GTTAAATTTATTTTTCCTTTGGTATTTTGAGAGGTTAAAGGTGATTCATTTTATGTTACCAGGAGGAAGACTGTCTTGATTTCTTGCCTGCTTGTTTTTGTTCCCCTCTGTTATGGAAGGAAAATAGAATATTGTGGAAAATAAGAGAAAAATATTTAAAAGCAGAAGAAAAAAAGCACAGAGCAAGTAAAATAAGCAAGTAATTAATCATATCTAGTCTTGTCCCTAGGCAAAAGCTATTAATATTTTCGTGGACTTCTGAAAGTTATAGCGTGGATTTATAATTTAGTCAGACTTTTTTTTGGTGATTTTCCCCCCAGCTAGTAATTATACTTTAATTCATTGGGTGAGGAGTTAAAAACAAACAAACAAAATTCCCAGTGAATCTCCTTCAAGAAAGAAATTATTCTTCTTAGTTCTGTCACTGAGGAATAGCTGTATTAGCTCAGCCAGCTGGTACCGTCACTCTGTGAGTTGTTCATGACCTCCTGTGTGCTGCTGCTTGGCGGTGAACAGACTGAGCCTTGCTGTGCATCTTATAAAGGCCAAGTGGACCTGGGTCTATGAAATACATTTTTTTCTCTTTATGAGTATGAATAGGTTTTTCCTTTATTTAATTGAGGGGGCGCAAAGGCAAAATGTTTATTAAGCTGTTAACTAAACCAAATAAGGGGCATGCTTTGAAATGTTAGTAATATTTATATTAGTAGAGATACAGGCCCCCCTTATTCCTATTGGCTTAAACTTCCTATGTACTCAATTTTGTTACTTAGACTCTTGTTTGAGTTTGTATTTTTTATACTATCTGTGAGAATCCAGGAATAGATCTATACACTTACATTAAATTGATTTTTAACAAAGGTACCATTTTCAACAAATGAGACTGAAACAGTTGGATTTCCACATGCAAAATACTGGACTTTGAGCCATGCTTTGTATGACATTAAAAAATTAACTCCAAATTTTAGAACTAAATATAAAACTTTAACACTTCATACTCTCTGGGTTGGCTAGAATAAAAAAGTCAGATAACAACAAGTGTTGACAAGAATGTGAAGAAATCAGAAGCTTCACACACTGCTGAGGGGAATGTAAAATGTTGTAGCCGCTTTGGAAAATATTCTGGCAGTTTCTTGGATATTTCTCTCAACTCCTGCAACTCTGCTTGAACCTCATCTCGAGTAAAGGGGGTCTACTTATATCATCCTGTTTAAAAGTGTCACAAGTTTTCCCTTCCCTTTCCCTTTACTTCAGGTCCCCTTCCCTCCTGCTTTTCCTCCCTGAGTACATATCACCTTCTAACTTACTGTACACTTTTCTTATTTTATTGTTTATTGTTTAGCTCTCCACACTGAAATGTAAATTCCATGAGGACAGAATAGAATAGTACCTAGCTTAAAGTAGCCTCATTATTATTTGTTGAATGAATGAAGGAAATCTGGGACTGGCTCCAAATCTCTTGCTCTTTATCACAGCAGATATATAGCCCCTTGAACATTCATTATTGAGTTTTCATGATGACTTCGTTTTTATAGTGATGATTCAATCACTGTATACTAATTCATCTAGTTGTACTATATTTAAATTATTTTTTGCCATGTAGTTTATTTCTGAAGGATAGAGTTATTCATTCAGCAAATATTTAGAAGCATTTAGTATCGGACTTTGTGTGACAGCCTCCTAAAGATGAAGAAAATATGTACCTTGTCCTCAGGGAACTCTCAGACTATAGTGGCAGTAGGTAGATCAAGAGTTATTATCATGGTATTTGATACGGGCACATAGCAGAGGCATTTGGAAGGTGCAGAGAAAGTATACCAGTTGTAGTGCCCAACTCTGGGAGTTTGAAGTTGCATCCTGATGGGGGGGGTGTAGAAATGGGAGGAGGAAGGGCATCTGATGAAGAAGATGCAGTCATCAAGATGTATGTTGAGGGATGGTTTTGGCCAGATATTAAAACAGATTAGAAGAAGGCTGTGATTGTAAAGGATAAAAAAGGTGAAGTAAAACTTTAATCAATAACAATATAATAATGTTCTCTAGTAATTTATAGACTAACGCATCATTGTAACTGGAGGACAAGTCTTGCTTTTAAACAAATCTGAAAGAGGTAATACATTTAGATTGTATTTATCTTAACATATGTATTACATTCTTAGGAGGGGGTAGGATTGAGTATTTGGAATTTCTTTAAGTTACAAAAAGTGGGTGTTACAAAGCAATAGTTGTAGAAGTGAACACTTTTTTGAGTGCTTATATACCAAGGACTGCTGTTCACATTTTGCATGAGTTAATTCAGAGTAATATATTTTACTTTCAGTTATATGTATGGTCAATTAATGATCATTTGCACTTGTGTTATCCATTCATTTCAAAAGCATCTTCATCAACTGCCCTTCCATCTTCTCCTCAATATCCTTGTTTGAATCATCTTTACTGCACCTGACCAGCTTTTTGTTTTTTAAATCATTTATTTTTTATTAGTATTACATTTATTATTACTTATAATTGTTTTTAAATTTTATTTTTCAATTACAGTTTACATTCAACATTATTTTGTATCAGTTTTAGGTGTAGTTTATCATCTATTTTTAAAGCTGTTAAATAGATTGTTTTTGTCTTTCTACATTTGTTGATATTTGATGGGTCTTTTTTAATAATTTTATTTTATTGATTTGGCTGTTATAGTTGTCCTGATTTTTTCCCCTTTGCCTCCCATCCACCCAGCACCCCCCACTCCCTCAGTCAGTCCCCACACCTTTGATCATGTCCATGGGTCATGCATAGGTTTTTCGACTACTCCATTTCCTATAGTGTGCTATACATCCCCATGGCTATTCTGTAACTACCTTTGTACTTCTGTACTTCTTAATCCCCTTATCTTTCTGCCCATTCCCCCACACCTCCACTCCCATCTGGCAACTATCAAAATGCTATCCATATCCGTGATTCTGTCTCTGTTCTTGTTTGCCTAGTTTGTTTTTTAGACTCAATTGTTAATAAATTTGAATTTTTCACCATTTTATTATTCATAGTTTTGATCATCTTCTTTTTTAAAATAAGTCCCTTTAACATTTCATATAATAATGGTTTGGTGATGATGAACTCCTTTAGTTTTTTCTTGGGAAGCTCTTTATTTGCCCTTTAATTCTAAATGATAGTTTTGCTGGGTAGCGCAATCTTGGGTGTAGGTCTCTGCTTTTCATGCCTTTGAATATTTCTTGCCAATTCCTTCTAGAGTGCAAAGTTTCTTTAGAGAAATCAGCTGACAGTCTTATTGGAACTCCCTTGTAGGTAACTAACTTCTTTTCTTTTGCTGCTTTTAAGATTCTTTATCTTTAATCTTTGGTATTTTAATTATGATGTATCTTGGAGTGGGCCTCTTTGCATCCATCTTGTTTAGGACTCTGTGATTCCTGAACTTGCATGTCTATTTCCTTCACCAAATTAGGGAAATTTTCTTTCATTATTTTTTCAAATAGATTTCTAATTTCTTGCTCTTTCTCTTCTCCTTCTGGCACCCCTATGAAGCGAATGTTGGATTGCTTAAAGTTGTCCCACAGGCTGCTTATACTATCCTCATTTTTTTGGATTCTTTTTTCTTCTTCTTGTTCTGATTGGTTGTTTTTTTCTTCTTTATGCTCCAAATCATTGCTTTGATTCTCGGCTTCATCCACTCTACTGTTGTTTCCCTGTAAATTGTTCTTTATTTCAATCAGTGAGTCCTTTGTTTCTGACAGGATCTTTTTATGCTGTTGAGGTCCTCACTAAGTTCCTTGAGCATCCTTATAACCAGTGTTTTGAATTCTGCATCTGAGAGATTGCTTATCTCCATTTCATTTAGCTCTTTTTCTGGAGTTTTGATCTGTTCATTCATTTGGGCCATGTTTCTTTGTCTCATTTTGGCAGGCTGCCTGTGTTTGTTTCTATGTGTTAGGGAGAGTTGCTGTGACTCCGTGTCTTGGTAGCATGACCTAATGTAGTAGGTGTCCTGTAGGGTCCAGGGGAGGGCACAGCCTCCCCTATCACCCAAGCTTGGTACTTGAGGTGCACCCTTTGTGTGGGCTGAGCACACCCTCCTCTTGTAGTTGAGTCTTGGTTGCTGTTGGCAGATCAATGGGGAGAATTTACTCAGGCCATTCAGCTGCAAGGATGGCTGCAATGACTGACCAGCAAACTCTGCCCTCCATGGAGGATCAGCTAGCAGGGGCAGGGTGGTGGTGCTCCGATGTGGTCCATAGCTGCCCACTGGGTGTGCGCAGGCCCTGGGGTTTCCCAGGTGGTGTGGGCCAAGGTCAGCCCCCACCTGTGTTTTGCCGCGGGGTCACCCTGCCTGAGCTATAAAGCAATCTGAGATGGCTGCTACTTGTGTTGGGCTTGGAGATTGCCAGGTGAAGGCAAGCTGTGAATCTAGGCTGCTTGCTGCTGTTGCCCCTCCAGGGGCCACTTAGCAACAAGTGTGGGGACTGGGGACACACTGAGGCTGGCTATTGCTTGTTTGAGAGGTTTTAGGAATTTGTAAAGCATGGACCAAGACCAGCCATTCATATTGAAAAGCAGCTTGGGTGGGCCTGTAAGTTGGGTGGGGCTGAATCTCTGGGGATCTCTAGGTTGGAGCAAACAGTGTTAGCCAGGTGATGGAGTCTCAGATACATCACCAGCCTGGCTCCGTGGCTCTGTGGCAGGGAGGGTTTAGAAAAGGGACATTGGCCTTTGCTCCCTTTTCTGTCTGTGAGACATCTGTCCTACAGCTCTGGCCTTGATACCAGACACTTCAGTTTCTCCCTGTATGCTACTGGTGCTTTTTAAGCTGCTACCTGGTGCTAGAGCTCAGAAGGAGTGAGTCTGAGCACATCTATGTTTGCGTTCTTTAAGAATAGCTGCTTGGGACTCCAGAATTTTCTTCCACAACCCACTGAGCCACACCAGCCAGGACTCTGTCTGGAATTTTTTTATTGACCACATGTGGATGTGGGACCAGCCCGTTCTGTCTCTCTGCCCCTCCTACCAGTCTGGATAGATATGGTTTCTTTAATTTAATAGTTGTTGGACTCCCATTCAACTCTATTTCTGATGGTTCTGGGTGATGGTTGTCCTGTATTTTAGTTGTAATTTTGATGTGGTTGTATGAGGAGGTGAGCCATATTTGTTTATATCATGAACTTGACTGGAAGTCTTGATGGGTTCTAATGAGAGAGCAGGTATTATGTAAGACTGAGAAATGTATACAACCTTATTTTATTAATGTTATAATGTTCCTAACTTCCTGCTTATTAATATTCACTTATTTCTTCAAAGTTTTTCTCCAGTTATGATTTAATTGTATACAAATATATGATTGGAAGTAATTTTTCCCAGTCCTACTTATTGTCATAAGCTCCCTCCCCTGTACTTACCCCCATAAATCAGGGGTACAGTTTTTAGAAACTATAGGCTTATACAGAATTTGAAGGCTCAGGTAGAGGAAAGAGGAAAGTTATGAGACAGAATTCACTCATGGGAGCTAATTTCAGAGAATGCTAATAATGGACTTTACACAAAAATATCTTCACCCACTCTGGTGATTTTTTAAATTTTACTTTCTTATCTTGCATGAAATTGTATTAAGCATTAATTTGGATAGACAACTGCATTTTAGATGGAGTTGTCTCCACCTCTGGTTAGATGAAGACTTTATAATCACTTTTATAGATTGTTTTGGTCAGATTTTCTCTGCCCCTGCAGTTGTGATTAGAAGGGAGTGTATTTTGGAGGTCGGAGTATTAAGGTGAATTGGGACAGTCAGGGTGGTAGGGCTACAGTAGGAGACTAGGGTGTGCTGGAGTTCGAGGGTCCCGAACTTAGGGAGAGGGGCACGGGCAATTCTGTGCAAAAAGGTGAAATGTATAAAAGGCAGATTGCTTTATTAAAAATTACTAGGAGTGCACTTTTGGAAGTGACTTATGGGAAAAAGGACTTTTTCTTTTAAGTCTACCTTGTTCTGATGGCCTCCTGCTTACTTGCTCATAACTCAGATTGATTCTGAGGTAGTCTCATTTTCCATACTTGGGAGACAGGTATGGGGGTGAAGATGGGATTGAATTTGAGAAAGATAAAATCAAGCAAAATGTGACTCCACTATAATTAATGTAGCACAGCTTCGTAAAATAAGCTTTTGTGGACTAGCCTGCCAGTTGGACCATAATTTTTGACATTCCTTCTATGGGAGTATGCATATAAAATATTAACTAACATACAATTAAAATTAAGGATACAATTTGTTCTAGAGAACAAAGACCTCATATTAAGGATAGGGACTAGGGGAACAGAATCTGAGATTCGCAAGGGACCTTCGGTGTTTTAGTCTCTGTCTCTTCTGCTTGGTTGTCTTTAGTAATAGTGATCTGAGGTCTACTTACTGACCCTAGTTCTATTCTCTGAAGTCGTATAGAACACACATCTCTGCCCATTTTGATACATCAAGGGTTCAAGTAATTGATAACTGGTGTGATGTCTCTGATGGTAGCTATTCTGTCTTCTCACATGCTTCTCTTTTCCAGGCTACTTTCCATAGCCTGCCTGTTTCTTGTGTACCATTGCATTTAGGCTCTCTGAAATCCTTTTAGATGTCCTCTTACTCTAAATCCTTTAAAGCATGGTATTGTTTTTTTAAAAATGGTAGTTTTTTACCATGGTAATTTTTTAAAAAGATATGTAGAGAGAAACATCAATTGGCTGCCTCCCATCTGCACCCTCACCAGGGCTCATGTAATGTTTTAAATGTGATTCTGGTCAGCTCAGATTAGAATAGGTCTATTTTATTAGTGTGGCTAAGGTAGTCGAACTTTTCAGTTAGTATTTTTTTCTTTTTTAAAATGCTGTATCTTACATTTTGTCCCCATTAACTACTTTGGTCATGTAAGCCTATAGGTAGATTTATTTATTTGCCTATTTATGTTTATTTTTGTAATTGGCTATTAAGCCAGGCCTTCCTGTCTTCATTTTAACCTAAGAGTAGAGGAGAGCCCTGGCTGGGTGTCTCACTTGGTTGGAGTGTCCTCCTGTACACCAAAAGGTGTCAGGGCACATGCCTAACCTAGGTTGCGGGCTCAGTCCCTGGAACACGTACTGAGGCAACTGATTGATGTTTCTCTCTCATATCAATGTTTCTGTCTCTCTTTCTCTGTCTCTGTCCCTCCCTCCCTCCTTCCCTCTCTCTCTCTCTAAAAAAAAATATCAATAAACGTATCCTTAGGTAAGGATAAAAGAAAAAAGTGACTGAAAAAAAAAAGAATAAGAATGTAGCAAATTGAGTTATGGGATTTAGGGCCAAAAAATTTAGGTTTTCCCATTTATAACTTTATTTATTTAATAGACTTTATTCTAGTCTTTTACTTACTCTTAATTTTTAAAAAATGTTTTATATAAACATTTAAAGATACAAAAGAGTATATTAAAAATATGTAACCAGTAAAGAATTTTATACAGCCAACACTCATGTATTTATCCCCCTTAATTTATCTAGTTTATTTTTAACCCAGTGTTTCACCTTTACTGTATCAAATAATTTTAGGACTGTGTAAATGTAAGTACTCCTTAACTGTTAAGGAGTTGAAATTACATTCGGCCCTTTGAAGGCAACCACGAGGTTGATGTGGCCCCCGGTGATAATGAGTTTGACATCCCTGCTTTACATCATTTACCATTTTTAACTTTCATTTATTGCATTATCAGCTTTGTGTTATCAACAGAGATGACGAACAAGTTTTTGAATTATTGGAACAAGTCATTGAGAAAAATATTTCAAGGTCATCCTGAGGCTGAGCACTGAGGTAGGCTGCCACCGTCCTGTTCATTGGCGAATCCTGAGCGGTTGGTTGATCAGCACTTCCTGCGCAGTTTCTTCTCTGCCTGGCAGAGCCTTTAACCACTTACTTTCTACCACTTTTTTTCTCTGCAAGAATGTTTGGGAGATCAGTGTCAAATATATAATATATTCTTCATAGTATTTATTTTTCTAATTTACAAACCTGACTTTTGATGGTTATTCTGTGAAAGCTAATGCTTGCTAAATTTATGAAAAAAATGAACCATATTTAGCATAATGATATAACTTAAACTCTTGGATATTTATAGCTAGTGGTAAAATATACACATTCAGTTTTAGCATACTGCAGACTTTTCAAAACTACTTTTAAATTTCCAAGATTGTTTTAGTTTACAGTGTGACCCATACATAGTGATCTCAGAAATTTTCTCCTACTTAGAAATAACGTTTTGTTAAATAGTTTCTCACTAAAGATTGCAAAGTACATTAGAGTTGCAACCAAAGATTTCTAGTTATAGAATTAACAATAACTTTTTCTAACCCCACATTTGTGAGTCTTTTAACAGGCAGCAGAATACTGAAGAAGTGTTGAACAAAAGATTCAGTTTTAATTTAAACAAAAATGACCAATTTGTTTATGATTAAGAGCTGGAAAAGGATCATTGTTTTAATGCTATTTATGTTATGACATTTTAGTGAATGAATCTGTATTGTGACTTACACTATGGAAGTTCCAGCTAATCAGGGGTATTTATTTTGGGACATACAGACACATCTGGTGAGCAGAAAAACCTGTTTCTTACATTTTACTTTTGTAATAACATGGCCTTGGGTGTATGTTTCAGATTTTTGGCTTTTGTCCATTTTGTCTCAGGTGGACCATTCTTTTCTCCTCCTGAGGTCTATTGTTCTTAATCTGGTTTTTGTTTTCGGATAGCTACCTACCACTACTTTATCATCTATATGCAAATTAAATATCATAACATGCATTCCAGTCACTCTGTCTCAAGCTAAGTTAGTTTGTACTTTCTTTTACTTTGTTCAGTTCTCCTTTAAAATGGTCAAGCCCAGAGTTCACATGCATTTAGACTTGGATGTATAAGATCTTTCAAATCTCTTCAGTGCTGGTAGGGAAAGGACAGACTGAGATACGACTCGAGGTGGAAAATAAGAAAAAGAAAGTGTATTTATGAATATTTTCAATAGAGGATATCTTTTAAAAGGGGTTGATTGATTGCTATGTAACCAAAGTCTTGGGATTTTTTAAATCTATCAAACAAAAAAATTTTAAATCCTCATCTGAGAATATGTTTTTACTGATTTTAGAGAGAGAAGAAGGGAGGCAAGGGAAGAGAGAGACATCAATGTGAGAGAGAAACGTGATCGTTGCTCCTGTACGCTCCCCCACCTGCAACCTTTGGGCGGGCGAATGGGACTATGCACCAGCCAATGGAGGCAACCGGCCAGGACTGTATCAAATTTCTTGATAGCCTCATCTCAGCGGTGCCAAAGGCTTATAATAAAAAAAAATTAATCTTGCAGTGTTTTGAGTGTTACAATGCCAGATTACATAGTGTGGCCATGATGGACTGCTCAGTTGAACACTGTCTTTGCTAACTTTGTGTTTGTAGGATGGGAGAAGGAAAATAAGGCTTTTACCCACAAACAAACAACAGACAAATAAACTGACAAGAACCCCTTTCCCTTCCCCGAAAGCCCACAAATATGCAGGTTTGGGAAATTTACCTTGCTTTCAATGTTAAGAGATGACTTTTTGTTTATTTGATTATAGGGTGTCTGATGAAATTACAGAGTATATCCACAAAAAGAGCAAGTCTTGTATCTCTTGTATCTGTGTGTGTTATTTGGTCACCTATTAAAATCAAATCTATGGCCCTAATGAATGCTTTTCACCTTTTATTCCCTAGTTTGAGCACTAGTAGCTGCCTCCAAGAGAAGCCTTATTCTAACCCTGGCCGAATGTTGGTAGACTAAAGTTTAGATGATAGTGCCTGTTGGGAGAACTTTCATTTTCAAGCAGTATTGAGCTGTTGAGATGGTATTACCCTTATCAAAACCTCACCTGATTTGAACAGTTTCTGGAGAATCAGTCAAGTTGAATAACTTTGTAATGGGAATTAGAAGACTTGGATTCTAGTCCATGTTCCGTTAAAATTTCTGAGTTTGAGCTGACCCCTTATCTTTCTGGGATATAATTCTTTAATTTGTAAACATGAGGACTTGGATATATCGTGATGGATGGAGACTTGACCTGGGGTGGTGAACGTACAATGCAATATACAGATGATGTGCTTTGGGATCGTACGCCTGAAACCTGTATAATTTTATTAACCAATGTCACCCCAATAAATTTAATAAAAAATAATAAAGTGCTTAAAAACATGAGGGCTTGGATATGATACTCTCTTAAAATCTTTTTTTGATTTAAAATGATCACATAATTATTATACCTTCCTCACCCCCTCTAAATGTCTGTGTATACTGTTTCCCTTTCTTTGTCTTCGAGGAAAAGTTAAATGACTTTTCAAGACCAGTTCATATCATCATGAAACTGTCCATTCCTAATTCCTCCAGTTTTGTTTTTGTTCATTTATTCATCCATGCACATTTATTTGACATGTATAAGATTTTAGGCTTTTATAGGTTTGGGGAAGAGAAATACCAAGAAGACATAGACTCTGTCCGCATGGAGATTACAGCCTAGTGTGGGAAGAGAAACACTGAATAGAGCATAATAAAAAAGTGATGTGACATGACAATGTGATGGCACAAAGAGGAAGTGAGTCTCTATCCTCTAGTCAGATAAGGGTTTACAGAGGATGGGGGCCCTGACCAGATTTTAAAATTAAAAACAAAAAACAACCAACAACCCTTACCCCCACCTCAATAAAAGTACTAGATTCTTTTTTTAAAAGATTTTATTTATTGGAAAAATAAATAAAATAAAATAAAGGAAGTATTAAAAAAGAAAAGATTTTATTAATTTACTTTTACAGATGGGAAGGGAAGGAGAAAGAGAGGGAGAGAGAGAGGGGGAGAAACATCAATTTGTGGCTGCCTGTCACGTGCCCCCTACTGGCCCACAACCCAGGCATGTGCCCTAACTGGGAATCCAGCCAGTGACCCCTTGTTTCTCAGGCCGGCACTCAATCCACTGAGCCACACTAGCCAGGGCTGTATGTTCTTCTCCTTAGCTACTTGATACCACAAGTCTTTCAGGGTCTTTTTTGTGTTTTTAACTTGACCACAGTGTCACAATAAAGTTGCTGAATTAAGAGTCCTTGAGAAAACAAATTGTACAAATATGGGATGGGGAAATCCTGTTTTGGAATAGTTCTAGCAAAAAAAAAAGTATGCATTTTAGATTATTAGAAGTTTGATATGATTTCTAGGTAAATTTGGGCAACCTTAAAGTACATTAATTGAAGTCTTATGTTCAGATTATAGGAAGAATGAATTATTCTACCCCAGTGAAAACATATGTGTTATTTGTTATTTGACTTTGATTCTGAATATCATATAATTAAGAGGGTCATTGGCAAATAGAAACTCGTTCAGGAGAGGGAGAAAAATGGTGCGGTAGAGTGCTGGGTGCTAACCCAGTATCTGTTCTCCCTTTTCTTCTATAATGGGGACACTTCTATAAACCCAGCTGAACAACTCATTTCTCAGCAGCTGTTTACAGAAGTCTTTAGGTAGGGCTTCTAGGAAAGCTCTTCAAAGAGATTGACTCATCTGGGAAGCCTCACAAGCAACTCTTCTTCCTTCCCCCTCTCTTCCGCCTTGCACATACATGCGATTTCTGGAGTTTCAGCGATTATCTGTTGACCATCAGATGACTGAGCAGAAATGCCATGGGGTAAGATTGGCAGAGTGAAAAGGCAGAACCAGTAGGGGTCCTTGGTGACTGTAGAGCTGCCAATCTGTCCAGACCAACCTACCTCCAGACCTTTTAAGTGAGGGGAAAATAAACCTCTCTTTTCTAGAAACCACCCGTATTTGTTCATGTGCAGCTGAACCTAATCTTAACTGCCACAGAGGGCCAGCGCACTGACCGGGTTAGGGCTGTTACTGAGGCTAGCCTCAGCAGGCAGAAAGGAGGTCGTAGCCCTGCTTTGTGGTTTCCGAAGTTGACACAAAGAAGAGATTTTCTGAGACATTTTTAACACTGATCTAAATAATTTTTGAGAGAGCCTTTCTCTGTTTCTGGAAGAATATGGCCATCCTTCTTATAGGTATGAGCAAACAGAATAATTGTAGACGATAAGATTCAGCAGTGCAGAAGCAGTAATTTGAATTTTCATAGCAGATGGCTCTCTACCAAATAGTTATGACACTGCATCAGATGTAAAAATTCAGATTCTTAGACTTGGTGAGATTTAAGATTTTGAGAACAAGAAAAAGTTTTTGGAAAACAAAATCATTAATATTGAATGAAAATATAATAAATTCTTTTTTAAATTTTATTTATTTTTTAGAGAGAGGGGAAGGGAGGGAAAGAGGGGGAGAAACATCTATGTGTGAGAGACACATAGACTGGCTGCCTCTCACATGCCCCCGACCATGGACCTGGCCTTCAGGCCAGGCATGTGCCCCAACCAGGAATTGAACTAGTGACCTCTCGGTTTGCAGGCTGGCACTCAATCCACTGAAAATATAAAATAACAGTGAAAGTAGATTGGATACTCCAGAAAATCATATTAATAACTTAGAAGACTAGTTCAAATGATGTTTCAGAATTATGAATACAGTTGGAGATTATGACAAAAAAGATAATCAGACACAGTAGATAGACCCAAGAGATCAAGTATACATAAATTAGGTGTTTTAGAAAGAAAGAAAGAACAGAGATGATGTGTAAGTAATCAATGAATACTCAAGAAAGTATTGAAAATGTTGCTAAACTGGAGGCTTGTACTTCTTTTAATAAAACTCACCAAATAACAAACAAGATGAGTAATTATACTACTTATATTTCTTATGTTTAAGAATGAGAGGAAATTTTATGAGTATTCAGAGAGGAAAAGCAAATGATTTTCAAAGGAAAGATAATCAGGTTGGAATCTGTTCTTTTATTTAACGAAAAAATGCTAGATTAGAGAATTTTATACCTTTGGATTTATGAACCAGTAAAATGCTAGTGGAAAATTTGAGTAATTAACATAAATTACCAAACTTTTTTTGGCTAAGTAAAGATATAAAATGTAAAACACAGACAAATGAGTAATTTTTGTTTTAGGTTGAACAAGACTATCACCTTTTTTATTGTACTGAGGACTAGTGAGAACTTCACCAAATAGCACTGGTTCCTTCCTGTTCAGACCTAGTGATTACTGCACTGTGCACAGTGGTGCGAGGGACTTCAGAGTTTAATACCTTAACACACTGCCATTTACATGGAAAGCAGAAGAGAGATTTCCAGATAGATGTGGTTTCAGAAATTATGCTAGCTTTGTACTTTTTCTGGAAAAAGTGTACAGGGAAATGCTCCGCAGAGTTATATAATTAGTATACTTGTTTTTTTGTTTTGTTTTGCTTTTTAACAAAAAGTTTTATATTGGGTTGGCCAAAAAGTCCATTATGATTTTTCTTTTCTTTTTTTTCCTTTTTTAAAAAATTTATTATTTTAAAAATTATTTTATTGTTGTTCAGGTACAGTTGTCTGCATTTACCCCCCTCCAGCCCAGCCACCCCACCTCCCTCCCCTGATTCCACCCACCCTTGGTTTCGCCCATGTGTCCTTTATGGTTGTTCCTGAAAACCCTTTCCCCCTTCCCCCCCATTCTCCCCTCCCACCTGCCCTCTGGTTACCGTCACATTGTTCTTATTTCAATGTCTCTGGTTATATTTTGCTTGCTTGTTTGTTTTGTTGATTAGTTTTCACTTAAAGGTGAGTTTTAAGAAATTAATATTAAACTTGTATTTACAAAAGATATTTCATTTTATCTATAAAATAGTCATTAAATCTAAGCCACAGAAATAAGAATAATAGAAACTCAAAAGTATTTATTTTAAGCATTTATTGCATCTCTACTATGTACTAAGCAGAGAGCTGGGCCCTGAGGATGCAGTTAAAAAAAAGGTAAAGTGATTTTTTGCCCTAATGGAGCTTATAGTCTAGCAACTGATCTAAAAAATAACCAGGTAGTTACAATGCAGTGTGACAGGTGAAGATAGACTAGATGGTGAAATGTGAACATAGAGTAGAAACACTTAACCCAGATTTGGGGGAGAAAGAAGCAGAGACAGTTTTCTGAAGAGGGAACGGCTGAGTTGAGACAAGACGTCAGGAGAGAGAAATTGAGAAGATTTCAGATTAGTTGATTGCAGAGAATACAAAGTAAGAGAAAGGAACCAATGACACTGGAGAGGTAACTAGGGACGGTGTCACGTAGAACCTTGAAAACAATATCAAGGCACTGGACCTTATCCTGTGAGGAACAGGGAGCTGTAAAAGGATTTCAATGATGAAAAGGCGATATGATCTGGTTGGCTTTTTAGGAAGATCACTCACGCTATAGTGTGGAGAATACCAAATTAGAGCGAGTAAAATTGGAGGTAGTGTGATCAACTAGACAGTTCTCTTATTTTTATGTTTGTTGTAACAAGGAATATTTTTAGGTCAGAGGTGATGTGGGGCTGGGTATAGTAGCATCACAGGATGGAGAAAAGTAGATGGATTTGAGAAAGATCTAGGCTTTGGTGGTTAGATATTAGGGAGATATATAGGGAAGAGGACAGACCTGATCCTAGTAGGTGGATGATGATGCCATTCAGGAAAGGAACCCTGGAAGAGAAGATTAAGGAGGGATGGGGGGGTTCAACTGGAGGTACCTATGGGACAGCTAAGTCGACACCCAGTAGATAGTTAGATAAGTGGGTTTGAAGTTTAGGAGAGATCTGGGCTAGAGATACTAATTTGAAAGTATCAGCATTGGAAGGTAATTAAAGTCAAGGATAGGAAAGATCACCCAGGTACAACGTGTGGAAAGGGCAGAGATGATTTTGGTGGGAGATGTTAGGAGCACATACATATAAAATGAGGATTGTCCTAAAAGACTTTCAGAAGAAATGACTAAAAAACATAAGACAAAAATTTAGGAGAGTGTGAACTAACAATTCTGAAACACTTGTGCATATGTACTGGTATTAAACAAAGAGGTAGATGGTTAGTGAATTGTGGGATCCAGGTTTCTCGCTTTTGGAGAGGGAGGTTACAGATAACCATGGGCAAGGGAAGGGCTAGATCAAACCGTGTAATACTGGCTTAGAGTTAGAGACATCAGTATGAACTTGTGTGTAGCTTAATATACAAGTAGATACAGATACGGACACATTGTAGGTAATGTATGTATATATGGCTTAGTATACAGACATATATTTTCTAGCTCTGTCTACTGATAGGGCCTAGAAATAATGATACCTCTGTAGCACTGAAGACGCCCAAGCACCCAAATTCTGGTTTCTAATACCATCTTCAACAAAAAGTACTAAAGCTCCTGGGAAAAATGTCTGATTCTAGGACTGGGCCAGGGAAGATGCACATGAACTGGGACCATTTTGTAGTGCTGGAAAGTAACAAAATGCTCAAAATCCAAAAGGATGGGGGCTGGGCAAAAAGATAAAGGAGCCAGCCTGAATGAGCACCCAATGACCAAAGCTGGAAAAATCTGAGCAATAATAAGTAATAGAGTATTGGCTTATAACCCGGAGTATAAAGTAAATATCCCTAAGTCCATACTGATTCAGTGATTGAATAAATAGGTGTCCTTACTTCATTTACCTTGTACAGAAGAATTCCAAGTAATTTGTTCAGACACTTTCTCCTTCAAGGAGGTGGAGTTTAACTCTCGAGTCCTTGACTGTGGGCTGCACTTAGTGACTAAAAGGGAATGGTTATTTGTGTAGATGCTGTTTAAGATTAAATAAGTCAAGGACAAAGGTATTTTCATGGGATATAACACTGAAGAACCTTGGTTGATCTCAGTAGAAGCAGTTCTAGGAAAAAGGTAGATTTGGGGGCTATTAATATATATGACTCCATCTTTAACAAACCTTATAGAGTATTAAATCTGTGTGTTATTAGAAGATTTAATCACAAACTGACAGCTATTTAGTGACTATCAAAAGCTCACTTAAAATATCAGATATGAGAAGATAGTTTAATGAATATCTTAACTATGCATTCATGTAGTTTCTTGTATTATGTCTCAGAGAACAAAAGTCTCAAGATCATGTCATCTCAGTCTCCCTGACATGAGAACGCCTGTACTGAGTTCTGACTTAACGACATGCCATCTGTCTGTATGGAATCTGTCTGTAAGGGATACCATTTGAATGGTGTGTATTTTCTAAAGTTATATTTGAAATGATAGTCCAGTAGGTTCATTGTTCTTTGTATAAGTACATACAGTTCAGATAAAAAATTACATTTGCTTCTTCAAAAAATGAAAACTTTTAACCCTGAAAATAGACTCAAATTTAGTGCTCAGTGTTTATAATATGTTGATATCATGAACTTGATATTGTTTGTTTCAGGTGCCTATTGCCATTTAACAATCACCCCAAAACTTAGTGCCTTAAAACCACATTGATTTATTATCATCATTATTATTGTTATTATTTTTCACCTGAGGACATTTTTAAATTGCTTTTAGAGAGAGAGAAAGGTAGAGAGAGAAACATCTATGCAAGAGAGAAGCACTGATTGGTTGCCTCCTGTACACCCCCAGTCCAGGGATCTAACCCTCAACCTAGGCATGTGCCCTGACTGGAATTGAACCTGCAGCTCTTTGGTTAAGGGACAGCACTCCAACAAACTGAGCCACACTAGCCATGGCTGAATTATTATTTTTATACTGTGAGTCAGAAATTTGGGCAGGGCTTGGCTGGGGATTCTTCTGCTCTATGTAGTGCTAGCTGGGATCACTCACCCTGTTGGTAACTGGGCGGGGTTGAACAGGACAGTCTTAGAAGGCTTCACTTGCATATCTGGCCCTTTGGCATGCCTCCATATGGTGTCTCCACAGCAGGGTAGTTTCAGAGTAGTCGAATTCGTTCCATGACTTCTGGAGTCCAATAGGGAGAAAGGGGAAGCTGCTAGTCCTCCTGGTCTCTGTGGTTTCAAAATATCACTCTCATCACATCCTATTGGTCAAGGCAAGTCACAAGGCCAGCAAAGATTCAGGGAGCTAGGAAGTAAGCCTTGATGGATGGAGTGACATGTGCACACAGAGAAGGAAGGAATTGATGGTAGCCATCTTTGAGAGTAGTGTGTGGCTGTACCAACTACCACAGTATGTATTTTTAAATTTTATATATATAGTTTTATTGTGATGAATCTTCTTTACCTTGTTTTTATTTATTTATTTACTTACTTACTGATTTGAGAGGGAGGGAGGGAGAGAGAGAAACATTGATTTGTTGTTCCACTCACTTACACATTCATTGGTTGATTCTTGTATGTGCCCTTGGGGATCAAATGTGCAGCCTTGGTGCATCAGGATGACACTCGAGCCAACTGAGCTACCCAGCTAGGGCCTTTGCCTTATATTGTAACTTGCAACCAATTCAGGTCCTTTTAGAAATGAGGCAGGTTATACATATTAAATAAATTACCTTAATTTAATGGATAAAATTTGGAATAATGGGGCTAAACTAACTCCCACTCTTCTTATTGTCACTTGACTATATATTTATCTTAGATTAAGAAGCATCTTGGATTACTTACAGCTGGTGATCTAAAACATTTTTGCTTAGTTTTTGGAGCTGTCTTACGATAATTTGCTGCTTTAGTTTAGTTTCCCTGATTTGGGTGGTTTACTGATACATAACCTATTTATTTATTTTTTTGCCCTTACAAACTCTGTGGAGCACTGCCCAGCAAATGCTATCATAATTTAAACTCCAGGTGCTCTTTGACTCAGCGGTTCCACCTCATGAGTGCACGTACATGCTTTACAGCATTGTCAGTGATGGCGGAATATTGGAAACAACGTAAGAGTCCGTTCATGAGAGACTGGTTAAATTGCAATGTATTCATAAATATAAAGTTATGGAATTGTTAAAAGAAAGCATGAGGGATTTTCATACAGAATGATATGAAGTAAGCTGTAAGGAACATGAAAGAAAATCACGATGAGAAACAGTATCCTACCACTTTCCTTTAAGAATATATGGAAATGCTTTTATATATGTAGGAAAAGTATAAACACACAGTAAATGAAGGAAGGGAGCTGGGTTATTGTAGAAAATTTCTATTCACTGTAACTCTTGTACAGTTTAGTTTGGTTCCAGGAGCATGTATTAACTACTGTAAAAGTTAACATTAAAAATATGCCCTGATAGTTTTGTTTTATTTGTTCATTACCTTCTTGTGTAAGGCAGAGCGTCAGAATCTTTGTTCACAGGGAATTGTCTAGCTTTAGGGAGCCCGAAGAAAAGATTAACTGCATGTATTGTACCATATAGCCAGCCTCCTTGATAGGAGTTTTCATTTTCGCCTTGCCCAGATACTTTGCTCGTTATTTTTATTGGATTGTGTGTTCTCTTATTCTTGTGTTAAAGTGTTCTTTATATGCCAGAAACAAGTTCTTTGTTAGATAATTGTTTTGTAAGTGTTTTATTCAAGTCTGTGGCTTTTCTTTGCATTTCCATAACACCACCTTATCAAGAGCAGAAGTTTACATTTCCAGTGTAAAATACCAATTTATTTTTCTTTTTTTAGTTGGTGCTTTTGGTGTCACATCTAAAACTCTTTGCCCAACTCAGGGATTAGCAAACTTCATCCAATTCAGCCCACCGCCTCTTTTTATAAATAAAGTTTTATTGGAATATGGTCATGCCCTATTGTTTACTCATTGTCTATGGCTGCTTTCATGCTATAATGACAGAATTGCATATTTGCAACAAGATTGTATTCCCCACAAAGCCTAAAATATTTAACAATCTCACTCTTTGTAAAAAAAGTTTGCCAACCCCTAAGTTAACCTAGGGTTCTCCAGGTTTTCTCTTTTGTTTTCCTTCAGAAAATTTGAATTTTAAATATTTAGGTCTGTTAATTTTTGGATAAGATAAGACATGTACATTGACCTTCCTTCCTTCCTTCCTTCCTTCCTTCCTTCCTTCCTTCCTTCCTTCTTTCCTTCCCTCCCTCCCTCCCTTCTTTCCTTCCCTCTTTCTTTCTTTTCTTTCCCATATGGATTGTCAGTTTTTCCAGAACCAGTTGTTACGGAGACAATTTGTTGTCCCTTGGCTTACCCTGGTACCGTTGTTGAAAATCAGTTGACCATAAGTACATAGCTCTATTTCTGGACAGTATCTTCTGTTCCATTGATTTATATGCTTATCGTTATGCCAGAATTACGATGTCTTGATTCGATAGCTTTATAGAAAGCCTTTAGACTTGGTAGTGTAAATTTTCCAACTTTGTTCTTTTTCAAATTGTTTTGAGTATTCTATTATAGTTTCTGTGTATCTACATATGAATTTTAGAATTAGCTTGTCAGTTTTTATGAAAAGCCTTGTGGGATTTTAATTAGGATTTATGTTAAATCTATAAATTAATTTAGGAAGAATTGATATCTTAACAATATTGATTGATCTTTTAAAATAGTGTA
Source organism: Phyllostomus hastatus (assembly GCF_019186645.2). Classification (NCBI taxonomy): domain Eukaryota; kingdom Metazoa; phylum Chordata; class Mammalia; order Chiroptera; family Phyllostomidae; genus Phyllostomus; species Phyllostomus hastatus. The sequence goes on along the minus strand of NW_025333873.1, from coordinate 5,175,230 downwards.
TCTCCATGTATTGAGACCTTTGATTTCTCACTTGGTGTTTGTATTTTATGTTTTTAATCCTCACCCGAGGACATGCTTATTAATTTTAGAGAGATAGGAAGGGAAGGAGAGAGGGAGAGAAACAGTGATGCGAGAGAAGCAGTGACGTGAGAGAGAAACATTGATTGTTGCCTCTTGTTCGTGCCCCCACTAGGGCCTGAATCCTCGGCCTAGGCATGTGCCCTGACTGGGAGTCAAACCTTTCGGTTCATGGGATGATGCTCTAACCAACAGAACCACACTGGCTAGGGTCGTGTTTTGTATTTTTGAGCACATAAATCTTCCATTTATTTTGTTATATTTAGCTTAGGAATGTCTTTTTCGATGGCTAATACATTGCTCCTGTTTTTTATGTTTTTACCATGTAGAAATATAGTTATATCTTGTATGTTGACCGTGTGTCCTGCAATATGCTAAGCTCACTTACTAATTTTAGTTGTAGATTCTTCAGGGTGTTTTGTATAGATAATCCTGTCACTTTTGAAAGAAGTTTTTTTTTCATCTCTAGGCTTTTCTTTCTTTCTCTTGCATTATTATACTGGCCATACAGTACAGTGTTGAACAGGAGTTGTGAGAACAGATGTTCTTGCCCTGTTCCCAGTCTTAGAGGGAAAGCATTTAGTCCTTCATGGTTATGTATGACATTAGCTATAGATTTCTTGTAGATTCATGTGCTACATTGAGTATGTTCCCTTCTGTTCCTGATATTCTGAGATTTTAAATCAGGAATTGCTGTTTTTTCCTAATTTTTAAAATTTTGCTTCTATTAAGGTGATCATGTGTGCTTTAGTCTGTGGATACTGTGAATTATATTGATGGATTTTTTTTTTCATATTGACCTAATGCTGACTTCCTGGGATAAGTATTATTTGGTCATGATATCTATTCCTTTTTAAAAGTATTGTTGGATTCATTTTTCCTATATTTGGTTAAGATATTTTATGTCTACATTCATGAAAAGATACTAGTCTATGGTTTATTTTTCTTAAAAGTTTTTTGTGGGTTGTTATTTTTATATTCAAATAAATGCTATAATCAGAAAATGAATTGGGAAGTGTTTTTTCCTCATTTATTTCTGGAAGAGTTTATGTGATATTGGTGTGAATTCTTCTGTAGGTGCTTGGTAGAATTTACTAAGGAAGCTATTTTAAATTACTATTATTAAATTTTCTTACTATATTAAGCACTATCCTTATTATCTGATTTCTTTAGGGGACTTGGTAGTTTGACATCAAACTTTCAAGGAATTGGTACATTTTATCGAAGTTGTAGAATTTATTGCCATACAGTTTTTTGTAATATTATGTTATTACCCATTTAATACCTGTTAGATTTCTAGTGATGTCCCCTTCCCCATTTATTTGTAGCTTCTGTCTTTTCTTTTTGATCACTCTGGCTGGAGTTTATTTAATCTTTTTCTTTCTTTTTTTTTTTAAATGTTTAATGAACAGTTGAATCAATCTGAGAATTGGTAGATGTACTTGAGACACATTTTTTAAAGATTTTATTTACTTATTTTTAGAGAGGGAAGGGAAGGAGAAAGAGAGAGAGAGAGAGAAACATCGATGTGCAGTTGCTGGGGGCCATGGCCTGCAATGCAGGCATGTGCCCTGACTGGGAATTGAACCTGCGACACTTTCATTTGCAGCCTGTGCTCAATCCACTGAGCTACGCCAGCCAGGGCAGAGTTTATTTAATCTTATTGAACTTTTCAAAGAACTAGATTTTGGTTTAATAGATTTTTCTCTGTTTTTCATTCTCAGTTTTATTTCTTCCTTCTGATTGCTTTGGGTTTAATTTGCTCTTTTTCTACTACTTTAGATTATTAATTCAAGACTTTTCTTGTTTTCTAGGGTAAGCATTTAATACTATAAGTTATAAGAACTGCTTTAGTGGTAGCCCACAGATTTTGATATGTATTGTTTTGCTTTTCATTCTATTAAAAAATATTTTCCAATTTCTTTTTTTTTATTGTTGTTCAAATACAGTTGTCTCCATTTTCACCCTACCCATCCCTGCCTCCTACCCTTAAACCTACCCCCTTTGGCTTTATCCATGTGTCCTTCATACATGTTCCTTGATGGACCTTCCCCTATTTTCTCCCACTATCCCTCTCCCTCTTCCCCTCTGGTTACTGTCAGTTTGCTCTTTATTTCAATATCTCTGGTTGTATTTTATTTGTTTGTTTGTTTCATTGATTAGGTTTCACTTACAGGTGAGATCATATGATATTTGTTTTTCGCCACTTGGCTTATTACACTTAGCATAATGCTCTTCATTTCATCCATGCTGTTGCAAAGGGTAGGAGCTCCTTCTTTTTTTCTGCTGTGTAGTATTCCACTGTGTAAATGTACCATAGTTTTTTGATCCAATCATTTACTGATGGGCACTTAGGTTGTGTCCCAGCACTTGGCTATTGTAAATTATGCTGCTGTGAACATTGGGGTGCATAGGTTCTTTTGAATTGGTGTTTCAGGGTTCTTAGGGTATAATCCCGGGAGTGGAATTGCTGGGTCAAAAGGCAGTTCTATTTTTAGTTTTCTGAGAAAATTCCATTCTGTTTTCCACAGTGGCTACACCAGTCTGCATTCCCACCAACAGTGCATTTTTAGTTTTTGATCTTAGCCATTTAATTTCTTACTTTTGGTAAGCCTTTCTTTCTTTCTTTCTTTCTTTCTTTCTTTCTTTCTTTCTTTCTTTCTTTCTTTCTTTCTAAATTTTATTTTAATTCTTGTTCAAGTACAATTTTCTATCTTTTACTCCCATCCCAGCCTACCCACCCAGCCCTCCCCACCTCTCTCCCAGTTCCACCTGCCCCTGATTCTTTTTTTATAATTCTATAATACCTCATCTGTATATTGTATTGTGTGTTCACCATTTAAACCCCCTTTTACCCTCTTCTACAATACCTCCCTCTACCCCTTTCCCTCTGGTCGTCACCATACTGTTGTCTGTGAGGTTTGTTTGTTTGTTTGTTTGTTTGTTTAATCCCTTTACCTTTTTCACCCAGTCCCCTAGTCCCTTCCCCTCAGTTACTGATTCTAATTTATTTCTGTTCTGGTGGAAGAAAACAATTGCTTGATTTTAATTCTCTTAAATACCTTGAGGTTTGTTTTATGGCCCAGAATATGGTCTTTCTTGGTGAATTCCCATGTGCCCTTGAAAAGAATGTATATTCTGCTGTCATTGTATGAAATGTTCTGTGCATGTCCAATTAAGTCAAGGGAGTTGATAGTGCTTTTAAGTCTTTTGCTGTGTTCTTGTGCTGTTGATTAATAACAGGAGTATTTGTATTAGCAACTACATTTGTGGATTTGTCTATTTTCCTTACAATTTTATTAGTTTTTTTTCCATTTATTTTGAAGCTGTATTGTTAGGTGGGACACATTTAGGGTTACTGTGTCTTCTTGGTGAATTTATACTTTATTGTTATATGGTAACCCTCTTCGTCACTGGTAATATTTCTTGTTCTGAGGTCTGCTTTATGGGATGCCAATATAGCCATGCTATCTTTTTTTCCTCTCCATCAATTTACTTTAAACCTTTCTATATTTTTGTATTCAAAGTGCCTTGTGGATAGTGTATAGATGGTTCTTATTGTTTCAGTTGCTATCTGATAACCTCTACCTTTTAATTGGATGGTTGGGTAATTGAATATAATCATTATTTAGTTTGGATTTAAATCTTCTGTTTTGCTAGTTGTTTACTATTTTGAATCTTTTTTGTTTACTTTTCCTTTTTTTCTACCTTTAATTGAAAAAATCATTTTCATAATTCCATTTTATCTGTCACTCTTGGCTTATTTTATCTATATGTGTGTACACACACACACACACACACACACACACACACACCCCTGAGTGGTTGTCCTGGATCGTGGTTTCTCAAACTTGGCATCGTTGGTATCTTTGGTTGGATAATTCTTTGTCGTTGGGTTGGAGACAATAGCCTGTGTTCGTTGCAGGATTTTAAGCAGCATTCCTGGCCTCTGTCTACTAGGTGACAGTAGTGACTACCCCCAGTTGTAACACCCAAAACTGTTTTCAGACTTTGCTTTATGTGTCATGTAGTAATCTTATTACAGCATACTTTCATCTTCTAGCTTCCATTTTATACTATGTTGTTATAAACTTTACTTCTCTATATGTTATTAACCCCACAGGACATTATTATTTTTACTTTAGTTGGTCTGTAACCTTTTACAGTGACTAAAAATTAAGAGAAAATAATCTTTTATAGTTTCTTTCTGTTTCTAATGCTTTTCATTTCTTTTTTTGTAGATTCAAATAATTTTTATTCCTGTCTAAAGAGCTTTTTAAAATTCCTGATGTCTGAAGGCAATATAGTCTCTCAGGTTTTGTAAAAAAAAAACTCTTTCTACCTTCATTTTTGAAAAAATATTTTTGCTGGTTATAGAAATCTTTGTACAGTAAAAATATTTTTACTTTTTGATTCGTGTGAATTTGGTATGTAGTACAAAAATTAACATGCATAACTATGTGGATCTTAAAAGATAACAGGAAGATCTGAAAAATATTTCAGAACTGATTAAAAATGTTGGCTTAAATCCCTTGCCCGTTAACTCAGTTGGTTAGAGCATTGTCCCAATATGTTAAGGTTGTGGGTTCAGTCTTGGTCAGGGCACACATGAGAATCAACTAATGAATGCATAAATAGGCGGAACAATAAATCAGTGTTTCTCTTTGTCTCTCTCTCTCAAATCAGTAAATTAAAAAAAATGTTGGTGTATGAAATAAGAATTGTTGGTGTAATACCTTTATTTTGTGTAAATTATATTTTACAAATGAAGAGCATAGAAAATTGAAAAGAACAAGGTTTTATGAATCTGCCACCAGATGAATAAACATATAAAAGGGGCAGCTCTTTAGTATAATTAGAAAGGTTTAGTTCTAGGCCCAAAGGGCAATATGGGCGATCTGTCCGAGCAGCAAGGGGCGTGGTGTTCAGGCGGCAGCTCTGACAGAAATCCATACTCAGAGAGGGCCGGGCACCTGTTTCTGATTTGTAAGTCACTATGTCTGTCCTTGGAAACTGATGAAATGTGTCTAACTATTCTTAGGATGAATAAGGAGATAAGAATACCAAGAATATTCTTATCACAAATTAAAACATTAAAGAAACAATAATTACATTACTTAAACAGATTATAGCCCAGAAATCAACTTCATTTTTGACAAACAAATGAAATACATAAGAATAAACTTTATAAACCAAGTGGCAGTGAGAATTACATAATGTTGTTAGGAAACCTGGTGAGTTATCTGGAATACAATTTATTAGATTCAGATCTGATTCCTACACCATTTGGAATGAAATATTTAAATAGTCCACAGAAAAGTGAAAATGAGACTATTTATCTGCTATCCTGGAAGGGGACAAATTTCTGAGCAGAGACATAATAAAAGAAATGAAAAAGGTAATGATGGACAAATATGACCACCTAAAAATAAAAACTTCTGTCTTAAAAGCCAGTGATAGACTGAGAAAATGTTAAAAATCAGTGAAAGAAGTAGTATCTTCATGTATAAACAACCTACACAAATGGTTAAGGAAAACAAGAAGAAACCACTCTCCCGTCTCATTCCCATAGGTTTGGAAGAGTGAGAGTGGCAAACATTTGGAAACAAAGACAGTGTCAATTATGGGAGAAAGACCAGATTAACAACATGTAAAAGGGTACTGGATAGCCTTCAGTGTCTACCTGAATTTGAAGACCATTAATATTGTAGTAGGATCAGTCCACATGGTTATGAGTCAGTTTTTCTCTAGCAGGTGATTGCCTTGACCCAGGATTAGGAATATGAAGGTGGCGAAATGGAAGAAAGAGAGGAACATGCTATAGGTAGACTGATAGCTTGGGTGACAACCAAGATTTTGAGACCGGTGATAACACAGCAGCTGGAGGGATGAGAGTAAGTGAAGTGCTGGGCGTGAGTCTGAGGGAAGGAATGGGGTTGTTGTGAGTCGGGGTCTGGAAGTGGCATTGTGGGGGAGGTCGATCTACTGCCTTAGCTTTCACTCTAGAAAGTTCTTTTCAAGAACCGGATTTAGCCCAGTGGTTGAAAGGAGTGTTCAGTTACATGATTGAGGATGTAGAGGTGATTTGTTTTGCTGTGTAAAAAGGGTTTCCAGAGGTTCCTGGAGGAAAGGTTGGAAGAAGGGCCATGGGGGGGTGGCACATGAGTGGCTGAAAAAGCATAGAGCACATGGCCATGAAAATAGGAGAGAAAGAGAGTAGTTGGCCCGAGTGGTTTGTGTTTTGAATAAAGGCCAAAGGTGACAAAGGTGAGAGCCATGGATAGAATTAACTAGCAAGATTGCTGATTGGTAGAGTGATACAATGTACCCCAATTACATCATTGGTACATTGATTGTTTCTGTAGCCTGATCCACTGTGTCTTTGTGATCTAAAGGGAATAATAGTGACCCTGGGTGGTAAAGCCAAAAGCAATTGAGCTTTGAATAGTGAAAGCAGGTAGGGCTCACATTTCTTCAGAATTCTCTTATGTCTGCAAAGTTCCCACTGTTTGCAGTTAACTTTGAGGTAGGGTGGGAAGATACAGCACTGCCATTAGTTTGGTAAAATCCAATTTGTCTTATCCCACTGCCAATGACCCAGGAAAGGATAGTAGCCACCATAATGGGTGCTTCTTTATCACAGAGGTTATCTTCTGCTGGAAATCCTGTTTCCTCCTACCGTTCCATTTTACTTGAAATGGAGCACTGAGGCTACTGCTCCTGTGGGGACTTCAGGGACTCTGAGAAGTGAGCTAAGTTACTAGCCCCTCGTCTTCTGGGAATACCAGTGCAAAGCAAATACCAATTTGCTGCATACCTCCTTTGGGGATCTGGCCTTTTAAAAGCTGGAAACTGATTACCTCTTAAATCAAGTTTCTTCCTCTTTCTTTTTTTTCACCTTTACTCTCTAATTTCAATTTTATAATGTGTAGTAGGGACAAGAATGGGAATTGGCATTTCTTTAACAACTAAATCATCTGCATGAGAATCTTTGCTTACAGGGAAACAATGATGTATCACACTATCTAAAATATGTAGTGTTTTCAGTAGACTAACTATGTTGTCTTTCTCCTACTTTAGATCTATCCATACTAGTGGAAATGTAACTGGAACCGACTCTGATGATACAATCAAGGACCATCAGGCAAGATCATGCGGTAGAAATTTTTGCTTCCAAATGAAGACATCGACATTTAGAGTTTCTACTTTCTAAGGTATTCAAGGCACATTTATTTTTGATTTGATTCCTTGGTAGTCATTTTATAATGTTGGTTTCTACATATAGATTTCATAAGTTGAAATTTTCATGTCAGAATGGTTAGCTTTTGGAGAAGAGTTCATCCCCTCCCCAGCACACTTCCCACCCCAAACTGAGGAAAGACCCAGAGTTTAAAAGGAGGTAATCTTAATTAAGAAAGTGTGTCCATTATAAGAAATTAAAGTATATGAGGTCTGTCTGGAAAAAGTCCAGCCTTCACTTACATAACGAGAACAGTTTGCGTGCCATTGAAGTAACCTGGCAGCCAAGCAGAGTGGACTGGAGTGCACGTGTGTGAACAATGAGCACGTCACTGTACTGGTCAGTGGGGGTGGTAGATGCTGTTGAGTGATGGGTGTACTGTGTCGCTGTCAACATTCAAAATAACTGAGCGAGTAGAACAATGAATCTGAATCAAATTTTGTGTTAAGCTTGAACATTCCTCTGCAGAAACTATCCTGATGATTCTGAAGGCTTTTGGGGACAATGCAAAGAGTGCAGCACAAATGAAAGTGTGGCACAAATGCTTCAAAGATGGTTGAGAATCTGTTGAAAGTGATCTATGTTCTGGAGGGCCTGCAACAAGCAGAACACCTGAGTATACAGGCTGCAATCAACAAAGATCGGTGACTGACAGTGTGAGAACTAGAAGCTGTTCTGGGGATTCCCAAAACTACTGTGTCTGAGATTTTGACACAAGATGTTGGCATGAAACCTGTTGTGGCAAAATTTGTTCCATGGCTTCTGCTACCAGGGTAGAAGGAATATCGTGCTGCAGTTGGGAGAACTGTGTGAGGTCTCAAGGTACTTACCGTATTTTTTGAACTATAAGACACACTCCCCCCCAATTTGGGAGGAAAAGGGGGGTGTGTCTTATAGTCCGAATGTAGATTACCTGGCTTGCTATTGTGGGGCGAGGGGAACAGTGGCCTATGTTATTAGATATTTTACCACATTTTTTGCTTCAAATTTTTTTTCACATTTTCCTCTTCTAAAACCTAGGCACATCTTATGGTCCAGTGCATCTTATAGTCCTAAAAATACTGTACTTTGAAGGGGACTGAGGCATCATTGTTCTATGTATAATCTTTCTTGTATCTTCTTCAATTAATGACTCTTTTTCATATTACATGGCTTGGTACTTTCTGGACCGACCTCGTTACTGAGTGCAGATTAAGATCCAATAAACTATGTTAGAAGAACTGAAATAAATAAATGCCAATTTAATAATTATTTTACTTATGTCATGACCCTCTGAGATGAGCAACTGAATTTGGCACACTAACAGAGTTTGCTCACATGGTACAAGAGATCTTCATGACTGTCCTTGAGTTTGATTTGGAAACCTCTCTCTCCTAGTCTTCTAAACTTATTTTAAGGGTTCTCTTAACAGTGTTCACCAAACAGTGTCACACTTTTACTCTCCATAGACTGCGCCTGTAGGACCTTACTGGGGTGTCCAACCTGTGGCCTGCGGGCCGCATGCAGCCCAACACAAAATCATAAATTTACTTAAAACATTATGAGATGCTTTTGTGATTGTGTGTCACAATGTAGTTAATGTGTGGCCCAAGACAACTCTTCTTCTTTCAGTGTGGCCCAGAGTTGCCAAAGGGTTGGACACCCCGCTTTAGGACTTGATGGATTAGTTTCAGTTGGACCAGAAAAGTGAGATATATAATTAAAGAAACAAGTGACACTTTTAAATTATGGGGTGGATCCCCACTCTAAAGACTACATAAGACAACTGAAAACAATCAAAGAAAGCATCATATTAATGGAAAACAAACACAGTACTTCCAATTTTTCTGAAATACATATAAACACATATCACATAAAATACATATAAATATATATTTATGTAAAATACATATAAATACATGCAAATAGAGTACAGTTAGGTGTTCATGTAAAAAACAAATTTTAAAAAATTGTATCTTTCCAAATATGTGGAAAGTATGGAAAGATAGTTATTTTAGGGGATAGGTCCAAGTTGGTTGGTTCTCTGTGTACTTTATAGAGGTTTATAAATTAATCTTGCTTGAATATAGAGAAGATGCAAATACGAGAAAAATGTATCACTTATTACTGGGATTATTTCATTTTGTTCTGTTTTGGAAGAAGGATATATAAAGTGGTAAGTTATAAAATAATAAAAATATGATATTAAAAATTTAGAAGACTGCTTCACTTAAAAAAAAAGATTATCTGCTAGAAGGGAATGGTGTAATTGAGTAATTTTTGTCAAAGAAAGGTTACCTCGAATCAAATAGCAAATGAAAAGAGTTAGTTTGCCTTGATGAGAAGTTTTAAAACTTCCTTGACAGCTAGTATATGTATGTGTACTTTTCTAAAATTTCTTGGTGTCATTTTGAATCAAATGGTAAAGATTAAATATATAATGTGTCTTATTATCAGAATAATGTGCTTCTTACTTTCATAATTTGTCTTACCAGAACCATTTTCTTTAATTTAAAAAAATATCTTTCCTTCTCACTTTTATTTAACATCATTAGTAGGATGTCTAAGCTTTGCAAAGAATGTGGGAAAATATAAATTATTCTATAACTTATTACGAATGAAGCTGAACACATCTTTCATTCAGAATGTTTACTCTGGGGCTAGGACGGTTAAATACACTCATCTGAAAACTATTTAAAAACAATCAGAAAATGAGCACATCAAATCATAATTTAGAATCCCTTTCTAAGTAATATAGTTAAATTTTATATTCAGATATAAAAAAAATTAAGATTAGGGAGTACCAAGTTCTGATCAGTTGAATTTGCTAATTGGTTTTGGTTGTTAACATTTATGATTCTATTTGTAAAACAGCCACATAGCCAAATTAGGGTACTTAAATCTTTAATTTTGGATTTCGAATTCATCAATTTCTTCTATCTCCCTCCTTATTTGCATGTTTTCACAGAGTGACATCCTTATTTTTTAAAAAATATGTTTTATTGATTATGCTATTATAGTTGTCCTATTTTTTCTCCCCTTTTTTCCCTCTGTCTGTACCCACTCTCACTAGCATTCTGTACATTAGTTCATGTCCATGGGTCATACATATAAGTTCTTTGGCTTCTCCATTTCCCATACTATTCTTACCCCTGTCTATTATGTACCTACCATTTATCCTTCTTAATCCCGGTACCTCTTCCCCATTCTCCCCTTCCCTCTGCCTGCTGATACCCTCCATGTGATCTCCATTTCTGTGATTCTGTTTTTGTTTTTGTTTTAGATTCAGTTGTTGATAGTTGTGAGTTTGTTGTCATTTTACTGTTCATATTTTTTATCTTTTTCTTTTTCTTAGATAAGTCCCTTTAACATTTCATATAATTAAGGCTTGGTGACGATGAACTCCTTTAACTTGATCTTCTCTGGGAAGCACTTTTTCTGCCCTTCCATTATAAATGATAGCTTTGCTGAATAGATCAATCTTGAATGTAGATCCTTGCCTTTCATGACCTGGAATAGTTCTTTCCAGCCCCTTCTTGCCTGCAAAGTTTCATTTGAGAAATCAGCTGACAGTCTTATGGGCACTGCTCTGTAGGTAACTCTCTCCTTTACTCCTGCTGCTTTTAAGATTCTCTGCTTATTTTAAATCTTGGCTAGTGTAATTATGATGTCCCTTGGTGTATGCTTCCTTGGTCCAACTTCTCTGGGATTCTCTGAGCTTCCTGGGTTTCCTGGAAGTCTATTTCCTTTGCCAGATTGGGGAAGTATTCCTTCATTAATTTTTCAAGTAAGTTTTCCATTCCTTGCTCTTCCTCTTCTCCTTCTGGCACCCCTATGATTTGGATGTTGGAATGTTTCAAGATGTCCTGGAGGTTCCTAAGCCTCTCCTCATTTTTTTTCTTGAATTTTTGTTTCTTCATTCTGTTCTGGTTGACTGTTTATTTCTTCCTTCTGGTCCAAATCATTGGTTTGAGTCCCAATTTCCTTCCTTTCACTGTTAATTCCCTGTACATTTTCCTTTATTTCATTTTGCATAGTCTGCACTTTTTTCTCTATTTTGCAGCCATACACAACCAGTTCTGTGAGCATCCCGATTACCCATGTTTTGAACTGTGCACCTGTTAGGTTGGCTATGTCTTCACCGCTTAGTTGTATTTTTTCTGGAGCTTTGATCTGTTCTTTGATTTGGTCCATATTTTTTTGTCTCAGCATGCCTGTTACATAATAAGGGGTGGAGCCTTAGGTGTTCACCAGGACAGGGCAACCCACTGGGCTGCATTATGGCGCTGTATGTGGGGAAGGGGTTCAAGAGGAAACAATGGCGCTTGCTCAGCACTCTGCCAGTTTTCAGTCACTTCCCACTACCCACAAGCAAATTGGGTCCCTCTGATGCTGATTCCTGGGTGGGTGGGTTTGTGTATGTTCTAGGACCCTGTGGGTTTCTCTAGTGGACTCTCCTGTGAGGCTGGGAGTTTCTCCTACAGCCACAACCACCATAGGTTTTTACAGTCAGAGGTTTTGAGGTTTTATTTTCCCGCACTGGAACCCTGGGTTGTGCCATCCGTCTTGCTCCTCAGTTGTTCCTCCCAGTTTGTCTACAGGCACATGTAGGTCCGCCAGGTCTTCCATCCACTGCTTTGCTCGAGTCCTCTCCACTCTGGCTGCCCATCTCCACTCCTTCCACCAGTCTGTGTGAATTTTTCTTAACTCCTTGGTTGTAGGGCTGCTATACAGTTTAATTTTCTGGCATTTCTGGTTATTTTTGTTTTTAAATTTGTTGTTGTCCTTCTCTTGGTTGTATGAGCAGACAAAGTGTATCTACTTCCACCTCCACCTTGGCCGGAAGTTACGTCTGTGAGATTCCTATTAATATTTGCATTTTTCCTTTTGAAAATGAAGAAAAGTGAAAATTTCATAAACTCATGCTCAGGAATTTTATGTAATACATTTTGAAAATATTTTCCTGTAATTTTTTGAGAGATCTTTAGATTTTGAGATTGTGAGATTTTTCTTGTGGTGATGTAAGGGAGGTTAAAACAAAACATCAGTATATAACTTAAGGCCTGAAAACATTTGTAAGATTATGTCTTAGAATACAGTTTATGTTTAGTTAAAGTGGTACCTTTTAGAAATATTTTATTTAGACTCAAGAAGACGTTTGAAAACACATTTCAACAAGGTATAAAAAGGAAATAGGTATATTCCCTTGCTATAGTTGTCTCTCTGGTATGATGGAAAGAGCACAAGTTTTGGTTCTTCTACTTTTATGCTACCCTTGGGAATTGAGTTAGTATATGGGGTCCCTCCACCCAAAGAATCTTCTGGAAATAGCTTCTGGAAGGTGGGCCCCTTGTAGTACAGTCTTCTCCCACTAGGTGAGTGTTCTAGGAACTCATGTGTGTTGGTGTACCACCAGATGTTGTGAGATGCTGTGCTCCACTTCAGTGAATTTTTTTGAAGACTCTTTTCATCGCATTTGCCCATTTTATGATGCGTGATTTACGAGCGCACCTGCCCATGCCATGTGGAGTCTTCAGCAGATTTTGACCAAAAACAGCATGACACCCATGCCCCCCCTTTGTTTATTTTCCCAATGAAAAAAGTCTTCAAAGGGAAACATTTTGTGAATGTGGAAGAGGTGAAACAAAAAACAGAAGAAACACTAAAAGGCATCAAAGTCCACTAGTTCAGAAAACTGTTTTGAGCAGTGGGAAAAATGTCTTGATAGGTGTATTGCATCAGATGGAAGTACTTGGAGGGTGACTGAAGTTCGAACATGTAAGAATAAATATACAATTTTTAATAAATAAATTCAGAGTTTTTTTAATCTCCCTTTGTTTTTCTTAGTTTCCTTGTCTATAATAATTGCCTTTTAGATTTGTGATGAAAAATGAAATGAGGACATAAAATTATAGAAAATAATGCTTTTCAGTGTGACATTAAAGAATGTTGCTGAAGACAGAGAAGACCACACTACTGAAGTATTAGTCATAGTTATTCTTCTCGTAGCAAAAAAACAGGTCAACTCACACCACTACTCAGAAGCTTGTAAAACCAGTTTCAAAGTTAATGACAAATATTATGCTTGGAGAGAAAGTAAAATGAGCTTTTGGCAAAAATCCCTTATCAAAGGTTTACCATCTGGAAAAGCAATTACTGTCATGTGTGCATGCTAGCAGAGTTTTTGTCTTTCAGTCGGACGAAAGCTCTGATGTGCAGAGGACACACCAGCACTTCGTACTGCTATGCTACTGTTACACTGACAGGGACACTCTGCCTCGGGAGAATGTTTTGTCATTGCTTTGTTTGTGCTGTTGGTCGGGTTTTTTCAAGCCACTTTTGCCTGGAAAAGTTGCATTGGTTTGTCTGATCAAAGCTTAGCTACTTTAGCTGCAGGAAAGGTGCACTTGTTTTTTTGTAAAAGAAATTGCACCAAGATATCAATTCATATCCCTTTTTTATTAGGGAGAAGAACTGGCATTCAGTAATGTAATTTCTAATTGTGGTTTGACATTGAAGAAAATAGTAAAAATTGTGGAAGTAAGCAATTTTTGGCCATTAAAGCTGTGGTTTTCTTTTTCAGAATATTGTGAAGAAATAGTCACCAAGTATAGAGTCCTGCCACAGGCACGTGTGCTGCCTGCGTAGTGCGACAGGGCTTGATGTGTTCATTAATCAGTTTCTTAGTAAAAGGAATATTTATTTATTATTGATAATGCCATTTATCTGATTTGAGGGGGTTTAACTTGGCAAATACATTTAGTATTTCAAATAGTCAGAATTTATAAATTCATATTCACAGTATCATGAGTTTTAATGTTAAGGATGAGGCCTGAGGATTTTATAAAAAGCCTCAATTATGGTACAAAATAAAGTCTCTAATAGTTTGATTATTTCCTCACCCTTGATGACTTTATTAATTTATCAAAAAACAGTGAGTTTTTATTGTACATATTTAAAATGCATATCCAATTTTGAAAGAGAACACGAGGACATACTTTCCATAGCTCAAATGCCAGCAGAGAATAGATTAGGAATCTTTTTGATCTACTCTCTCAAATTGCAGCATTTAACATTGAGTTTTGAGTGAGATATTTTTTCTGGGGGCAGTCAGTGAAATGCTGAACATAGACTTCAGTGAGAAATATTGCTGTAATATCTGGGTGCATGTTTAATTATAAAATCCAGAATGGAGAACACAGCTAAAGTATAATTAAGAATCAGGAATTTTTAATTTAGTGGAAGTAAAGAATTAAGAAAGAAACTAGAAGGTAGGAAAAATGACTTACGGCTACAGTTTATTCTATCTCTGGGACTTCAAACATCTTGCAAGGAAGTTATCAGATACTAATAGGGCATGACAAAACAACTAAGGTGCTTAATTGAATGGACTCTGGCTGGCCAGAGATGAGTATCAGCAAGTATAAATACAATGCAATCCATCACATCATGTATGTTTAAGTCTGTGAGTTCATTCTGAAAAAAAATACTCATTAGTTTTCTTTGGAGTATTGCTAAGGAACCAGCTATACCTGAAGGTAACCAAATAGTTGAGGAGAGGAAGTTGCTTTTTCTCAGGAGTATTCTAGTAGACAAATGAAGAAAGAGTGATAAATTGAACATCACTGTTTTGTAATGAATTCCTGGACCTAAACAAAGATCATCAGTGGTTGCTAACAACACAGAAAGACAACCAGGCATTAGATTTCCCTTAATGAAAATTCACCCTAGCTGGTGTGTCTCAGTGGATTGAGGGTCCTCCTGTGAACCAAAGGGTCACTGGTTTGATTCCCAGTCCAGGGCACATGCCTGGGTTGTGGGCCAGGTCCTCAGTAGGGGGTGCACGAGAGGCAACCACATATTGATGTTTTTCTCCCTCTTTCTCCCACCCTTCCCCTCTGTCTAAAAATAAATGGATAAAATCTTTAAAAGAAAAAAAAAGAAAATTTACAGCACTACTTATGAAGTGTTCTTAACAAAAATTGAACTTGAACCTGAATCAGATCAAACTTCTAGCTCTTCTACCCATTTACAGGAAACATAGAAGGCAGGGAAACAAATGAACTGATATCATGGGGGATGGAGTCAGCAAGATCTAGGTTTGGGGAAGTCCTTAGGACACACAACACAACTAATTTTTTTTCAACAAATAAATGGAAGGTAACAAAAAGGAAGATGCGAAGGAAGAAATTTGAGATTAATAGCAATGTTTGGACATTACTTGGGTCTAGATTTTAATAAATCAATATTTATGAAATAACTAGGGAAATTTGAACACTGACTAGATATTTGATGTTAAGAGATTACTGTTAATTTTTAGGTGTAATGGCAGTATGTAGTTAATTTAAAAAGACATCTTTTAGAAATATATATTGAAGTCCTGATGGCTGCAAGGGTATGTCTGGGACCTGCTTCATGGTTTTATGTAGAGTAGAGGGAAGGCAGTGGGTGGGGACGAAACAAGACTGACCATGAGTTGATAATTGTTTGAGTTAGGCACTTGTGGTGTTGGGGGTGAGGTGGTGCTGTCATTCTTGTTATCATTCTCTAAGCTGTTTTGAAAGTTTCCATAAGAAAGAGGTCCAGAAATTTACATTTCTCTTTGTTGACTTGTAAGAGTACAACTGAATTATATTTATTTAGCAACCTACTGAGTTGGTTCTAATAATTTCTTGAGTCTATTGGGTTCTGTGTATAGAAAGACATATTGCCTACAGAGGACAGATTTACTATATAGTGCTTCCTATTCACAAAGCTCTATTCTAAGCATGTGCACATATTAACCCATTAGATCCTCTAGAGAGCTCCAGAGACACTTGCCCAAGGTTATGGAGCTGGTGCGTGGTAGACCTAGGATTTGAGTTCAGGTCTTCTAGCCCTAGAGTCTGTGTTCTCTAGGATTTGAATCTTCCTTAAAGCTTTATTTTTAGTCCTTCCACTTTAATCCTTCCAACTTTTATTTCTTCTGCTTTTCTTAATGTACTGTCTGGAAGTTAAACTTTTAAATACCAGTTTTTATTTGTAATTTTGATTTTGCAAGTTGTCTTAATACTTAGGTAATCCAGAATGTGTTTGAGTTTGCTCTTTTACAAATACAAGGAACTCATTAAGAAACTGAGAATTAACTTAGCGTGCAGCCAGAAACAAAAGAATAACGTGCATTGTAACAGCTTCTAGTGTTTTTTAAAAATTCTATGTATCTTCTGATCTGCAAGCAGCCTATTCAGGGCTCATTTTACTGTGAATTACTTGTTGATTTTATTGGTCCTATTTGCTGAATTTCTTTATGACTCTTAGATAAAATTACTCCTTTCTTATTTTAGATAAAATTACTCCTTCCTTTCCCCAACCCCCACACCTGTTATATAATTACTTCCCACCATGTACATAGGTTACATGAACTAAAATTAGGCAAGGCATGTAGTCCACTGTTTAGCACATAATATGTATCTAGTAAGTATGTCTCTTGGTTTAAGAGATACCTGTTTCATAGTTTTTTTTTAATTGTTCTTTTTTACAATTAATTTGTAAAATGGGGAGGGACAGATATGGCTTAGTTAGTTTAAGTCCTAGGCCTGGGTCAGGTGGAAAAATCTGTTGATAATGTCTTGTGGTGGTTTAATGAGTAATCTCTGTAAGGAACTTTTTTTTATAATAGTCTCTGAGTTTGAGAAAGATTATTGACGGAGTCGGTTGCCAAAACAATACTTGCCTATTAAGAGGTGGGGTGGGCACAAATTAGGGAAAATGTGACTTGTCCCAGCTCTGTGGGGTTTTTTTCTTTCTCTTTGACCAGCTACAAAGAACATTGTGACGTATAGTCAGTTAGCTAAGCTTCATGAAAGGAGGCACATAGGCCCTAATAAGAAGGAAAATTTTTGGTTTCACCCTCAAGAGGAAGAGATGGGTTACAGTTACAGACCTCGCTTTCCAGAAGGTTGTGGGAGGCGGCCAGCTGAAGGTCCGGTGCAGCGAGGCCAAAGTTCTGCTATTTGTCTGCACTTCACCAGTCTCTCCCCCCAACCCAGATTCACCTGTTATTTGTATAGCAGTGAACTGAAGCAGCTTTTTAAAAGACATATCTTTAAGGGCATGTTTGAAAATGATAGTAAACTAGTTGGAAAATGAAAATTGTAGAAGTCCAAGAGTTTATTCATTTCCCAAATGACAGTTATAATTATTGAGTGGCATAGCTATTGAAATTGAATAACCAATTATTTGTGTTAAAGAAAGGGTTTGTTTTTACAGACTCTAGTTTATTGGTAAGAGGTAAAAGATATTTTTGAATAATGAAATGTACATGTATGACAGAGGCTCACTCTTATATTTTATCATGAAAGCTTTGAGTTGAAAGATGAAATACACTAGTCCCCTCTTATCCACGGTTTGGCTTTCTGTGGTTTCAGTTACTTTGGTCAAGTGTGGTCCAGAAATATTAAATGGAAGATTCCAGACATAAACAGCTCTTAAGTTTCAAATTGCGTCCTTTTCTGAGTAGGGAGATGAACTTTAACTGTGCTGTTTTACCCCACCTGGGACGTGAATCATCCCTTTGTCCAGCATGTGTGCCTCACTTCATGCGATCACAGAGGCATTGTGTCATCTCACATCATCACAAGGATGAGGGTGAGTATTGTACAGTAAGATTTTTGAGAGAGAGAGACCACATTCACATAACTTTTATTACAGCGTATCGTGTTAGTTGTTCTATTTTATTATTGGTTATTGTTGTTAATCTCTTACTGTGCCTAATTTATAAATTAAACTTTATCATAGAGATGTATATATAGGAAAAAACATTATATAGAGGCATATTTTATTTTATTATGCTTCATGGATATTGCAGGGGGTTTGTTTTTTTTTATTTTATTTTTTACATATTGAAGGTTTGTGGCAACTGTGTATCAAGCAAGTCCATCAGTGGTATTTTCTAACAGCATTTGTTCACTTTGTGTCTTTGTGCTGTATATTGGTCATTTTCACAATATTTCAAACTTTTTCATTATTATTACATTTGTTATAGTGATCTGTGATCAGCGATCTTTGATATTACCACTATAATTGTTTGGGGCACTGTGAACCACACCCATATTAGACAGCAAACAGGTAAATGTTTGTGTTCTGACTGCTCCACAACCAGTCATTTCCTTGCCTCTCTTCCTCCCCTACAGCCTCCCTATTCCCTGAGACAGAAAGACATTGAAATTGGGCCTCTTAATAACCCTGCAGTGGCCTCTAAGTGTTCAAGTGAAAGGAAGAGTCACACATCTCTCACTTTAAGTCAGAAGCTAGAAATGATTGTTCTTGGTGAGGAAAGCATGTCAAAAGCTGAGTTAGGGAAAAAGTTAGCCACGTTGTAAACACAAAGGAGAAGTTATTGAAAGAAATCGAAAGCACTAACTACTCTGTGAACACATGAATGATAAGAAAGCAAAACAGCCTTATTGCTGATATGGAGAAAGCTTTAGTGGCCTGGATAGAAGATTATACCAACCACAACATTCCCTTAAATCAAAGCCTAATACAGAGCAATTCTGTGAAGGCTGGGAGAAGTGAGGAAACTGCAGACGAAATGTTTAAGGCTAGCAGAGGTTTGCTCGTGAGGTGTAAGGAAAGAAGCAGTCTCCATAACATAAAAGGGCGAGGTGAAGCAGCAGTGCTGATGTAGATGTTGCAGCAAGTTATGCAGAAGATCTAGCTACACTGAACAACAGCTTTTTAAAAAAAAGATTTTATTTTTTTATTTCTAGAGAGAGGGGAAAGGAAAGAGAGAGGAAGAAATATCAATGTGTGGTTGCCTCACCTCTCATGCACCCCCTACTGGGGGACCTAGCCTGAAACCCATGCATGCGCCCTAGACTGGGATTGAACCAGAGACCTTTGGGTTTGCAGGTGCACACTCAATCCACTGAGCTACAAGAGCCAGGGCCAGATTTTTAAATATAGACTAAATAACTTTATGTTGGAAGAAGTTGCCATCTAGGACTTTCATAGCTAGAGACATCAATGCTTAGTATCAAAGCTTCAAAGGATAGGCTGACTCTCTTGTTAGGGGCTTATGCAGCTAGTGACTTTAAGTTGGAGCCAATGTTCATTTTCCATTCTGAAAATCCTAGGGTCCTTAAGAATTATACTAAATCTACTCTGCTTGTGTTCTATAAATGGAACGACAGAGCCTGTATGACACTGCCTCTGTTTACAACCTGGTTCATTGAATATTTTAAATCCATTGTTTAGACCTATTGCTTAGGAAAAAAAAAGATTTCTTTCAAAATATTACTGCTCACTGACAATGTACCTGGCCACCCAAGAGCCCTAATAAAGGCATACGACAACATTAATATTGTTTTCATGCTTGCTAATACATCCATTTTGCAGCCTGTGGATCAAGGCATAGTTTTTACTTTTGAGTCTTATTATTTAAGAAATACATTTGATAAGGCAGTATCTGCTGTAGATGGTGATTCCTGTGATGGAGCTGATCAAAATAACTTGAAAACTTTCTGAAAAGGAATCACCATTCTATTTTTTTTAAAGGTTTTATTTACTTATTTTAGACAGAGAGAAAGGGAGGGAGAAAGAAAGGGAGAGAAACATCAGCGTGTGGTTGCCTCTCTCATGCCCCCTACTGGAGACTTGATCTGGCCTGCAACCCAGGCATGTGCTATGACAGAATTAAACCGGCAACCCTTGGTTCACAGGCTGGTGCTCAGTCCACTGAGCCACACTAGCCAGGGCAGATTCACCATTCTAGATGCCATGAGGAACATTTGTGATTCATAGGAAGAGGTCAGAATATCAACACTGACAGGAGTTTGAAAGAAGTTGACTCCAGCCCTCAGGGATGACTTTTGAGGGGTTCAAACTCCACTGCAGGAAGTAACTGCAGGTGCAGTGGAAAGTGCAAGAGAACTAGAAGCGTGGCCTGAAGACTTAACTGAACTGCTGCCATCTCATGATACAGATTTTATCAGATAAGGAGTTGCTTCTTGTGGATGGGCAAAGAAAGTGGTTTCTTGAATTGGAATCTACTCCTGGTGGAGATGCTGTGAAGATTATTGAAACAAATGATAACAAAACATTTAGAATATGACCTAAACTTAGTTGATAAAGCAGCACCAGGTTTTAACAAGATTGATTCCAGTTTTGAAAGAAGTTCTGCTGTGGGTAAAATGCTGTCAAACAGCACTGCATGTTACAGAGAAATCACTCATGAAAGGAAGAAACAATGGATGCAGCAGCTTTCATTGTTGTTTTGTTTCAAGATATGGCCGCAGGCACCCCAGCCTTTAGTAAATCCCATTCTGAGCAGTCAGCAACCATCAACATTGAGGCAAGACCCTTCACCAGCAAAAAGATTTCAGTTCCTTAAAGGATCAGATAATGAATAGTGTTTTTTAGCAATAAAGGTTTTTAAATTAATAATGGGTATTATTTTTAGACCTAATGCTATTGTCCATTTAATAGACTACATTATAGTGTACACATAACTTTTATATGCACTGGGAAGCCAAAAAATTCATATGACTTGCTTTATTGCCATATTTGCTTTCTTGCAGCGCTCTGGAACTGAACCTGCTATATGTCTCAGTTATGCTTTGTAGGGCTCAGCACCGTTCAGGCATCTGCTGGGAGTCTTGGAATGTATCACCAGTGGATAAGGGGGCACTACTGTACTTTCCAAGATATACTTGGATGCTATAGAAACTGTGATATGTAAAGTTAAACAGAAAAACCTTTTTAATTAATGAGTTAAACAGGAGATCAAATATATAATGGCTGATTATTTAGAAAACTGAAATGAGACTCAGTCTAAGACTAATACTGTAGTCAGAAGTCAGATGATTAAAAAAAGAAAAACAGAAATGTACTTAAGTTCAGAATTTAATAAAATAAACAAGCAAATAAAACTAACAAAATAAATGCCTAGGAGAAAGGAAGGATATAAATAAGAAAAAAGAAACAAATGAATTGAAAAAGAGAAACTGTAAAATTGAAAAAATTTAACAGCTATTTCTTATGGCTAAGAAACAAATAAGGTAAACAGATCTCTGACTGATCTTATCAAGGAAAAGATAGAAAACCAAAGTAAGAAAGGGTAAAGGAGATATAAAAACAGATTTTTTTAAAAGTTGTGAGAAAGTTCTATTTAACTCTAAGCCAATATTGGAAATCTCTCTGTAATGAATTTTGAAACACCCATACTACTTTTAGAAGAAGGAAATCTGGGTAAACCAAAAACTGTGGAAGCAAGTTCAAGGAGTTTCCTCCACAAATTAGTTCTGGGGCCAGGTCATTTTGTTCGTGAGTTTCTTCCAGCTTTCAGGGAACATGGGGTTCCTTGGTGAGAAGGTGTTCTAGAGATTGTAAAAAGATGGAAGTAGGCCCTGTTAAAGTTAGCAAATCAGTATAAATGTCTTAACAATGGTTATTTCATAAAAGTAAGATTCTTTTGGGGGTTTACTTTTTAATTTCTATTGGTAAGCACATCAGATTTTTCTTGAAATTAAGACAGTTGAGGAAAACATAGCCCAGAAATTAAAGACTTAGACAAAGATGTCTTTTATATCTGTTCACATATTTACTGTTACTGCTGCTCTTCATGCCTTTGTACAGCTCTAAATTTTGATCTGATATTTTTCTTATGCCTAAAGAATATTTCTTTAAATGCATGTCTTCCTGTAATGAATTTTTGTCTGCCTTTGTCTAAAAACATTTCCATGTTCATCTTGAAATATATTTTAAGTGGATATAGAATTTTGGGTTGACAGTTTTTTCCTGCTAGTACTTAAAAATGTAACTCCATTGACTTTTTTCTCTGTTTAAATATATTTTATTGGTTATGCTATTATAGTTGTCCCATTTCCCCCCTTTATTCCCTTCCACCCTGCACACCCCCTCCTACCAGCATTCCCCCCCTTTAGTTCATGTCCATGGGTCTTACATATAAGTTCTTATATTTCCAATACTATTCCTATAGTATAGGAATACTACATTTTCTATACTGTTCTTAACCTCCCCGTCTGTTTTCTGCCTACCATTTGTGCTACTTATTCTCTGTACCTTTTTCCCCCTCTCTCCTGCTCTCACTTCCCCGCTGATAACCCTCCATGTGATCTCTTTTTCTGTGATTTTGTTCCTCTTCTAGTTGTTTGCTTAGTTCATTTTTGTTTTTGTTTTTTTAGTTCAGTTGTTGATAGTTGTGATTTTGTTGTCATTTTACTGTTCATATTTTCTATCTTCTTTTTCTTAGGTAAGTCCCTTTAACATTTCATGTAATAAGGGTTTGGTGATGTTGAACTCCTTTAACTTGACCTCATCTGGGAGTACTTTATCTGCCTTTTCATTCTAAATGATAGCTTTGCTGGATAGAGTGATCTTGAATGTAGATCCTAGCCTTTCATGACTTGGAATACTTCTTTCCAGCCCCTTCTTGCCTACAAAGTTTCATTTGAGAAATCAGCTGACAGTCTTATGGGAACTCCTCTGCAGGTAACTCTCCCCTTTTCTCCTGCTGCTTTTAAGATTCTCTCCTTATCTTTAATCTTAGCTAATGTAATTATGTGCCTTAGTGTGTTCCCCCTTGAATCCAACTTCTTTGGAACTCTCTGAGCTTCCTGGGTTTCCTGGAAGTCTATTTCCTTTGCCAGATCGGGGAAGTTATCCTTCATTATGTTTTCAAGTAAGTTTTCCATTTCTTGCTCTTCCTCTTCTCCTTCTGGCACCTCTATGATCCGGATGTTGGAATGTTTCAAGATGTCCTGGAGGTTCCTAAGCCTCTCTTCATTTTTTTTTTAATTCTTGTTTCTTCGTTCTGTTCTGGTTGACTGTTTATTTCTTCCTTCTGGTCCAAATCATTGGTTTGAGTCCCAATTTCCTTCCCATCACTGTTAATTCCCTGTACATTTTCCTTTATTTCATTTTGCATAGTCTTCATTTTTTCCTCTAATTTGTGACCATATTCAACCAGTTCTGTGAGCATCCTGATTACCCATGTTTTGAACTGTGTACCTGTTAGGTTGGCTATGTCTTCACCACTTAGTTGTATTTTTTCTGGAGCTTTGATCTGTTCTTTCATTTGGTTCATATGTTTTTGTCTCAGCATGCCTGTTATGTAATAAGGGGTGGAGCCTTAGGTGTTCACCAGGGCAGGGCAACCCATGGGGCTGCATTATGGGGCTGTATGTGGGGAAGGGGTTCAAGAGGAAACAATGGCGCAACCCATGTGGCTGTGTTGTGATGCTGTACATGGGGGTGGGAGAGGGGTTCAAGAGGGAACAGTACTGCTTGCTTGGCTCTCTGTTGGTTTTCAGTCCCTTCCTCTGCCACCCACAAGCAAATTGGGTACCTCTGATGCTGATTCCTGGGTGAGTGGGTTTGTGTATGTTCTGGGGCCCTGTGGGTTTCTCCAGTGAACTCTTCTGTGAGGCTGGGGGTTTCTCCTGCTGCCGCCTCAACCCCCACAGGTGTTTTCAGTCAGAGGCTTTGAGGCTTTATTTCCTGGTACTGGGACGCTGGGTTGTGCGGTCTGTCTTGCTCTCCAGTTTTTCCTCCCAGTTTATCTGCATGTGAATGTGGTACCACCCAGTCTGCAAGCCACTGCCTTGCCATGAGCCCCTTCCATCCACCTGCCTGCCTCTGCCCCTCCTACCCGTCTGGATGAATGTTTCTTCTTTAACTCCTTGGTTGTCGGACTTCCATACAGTTGGATTTTCTGATAGTTCCAGTTGTTTTTTGTTTTTAAATTGGTTTTTGTTCTTCTTTTGGTTGTATGAGGAGGCACAGTGTGTCTCCCTATGCCTCCATCTTGGCCGGAAATCGGCCTGTGGTTTTAAAGTGATGTGCAGAAACCAGCAGAATCAGCACCACCTAGAAACTACTCAAACTCCCTCTGGCTCTGGCAATGGGGTGGCAGCTTGAGGGGCACCAGTGGCGTGCAGGGCAAGGCTGAGGTGTCTGGCATCACGGTGAGCAGAAGCTGTTGTCCCTTCTCTAGGCCCTCCCTGCACAGAGCCGGCAGACTGCTGCCACATCTAAGATTCCGTCAGCCTCCTCCACTGACCTTTCATTAACATAGTTTATGATGAGAAGTCTGTTTTTCTGTACATTATGGGTCTTTTCCCAACTCTGATAGCTTCTAACATTTTTTAATCCCTAGTTTTCAACAATTTGATTATGATATTTATATTTGTAGATGTGGTTTTCTTTGTTTATCCTTCTTGGATTTTGTGGAGCCTCTTGGATCTGTGAGTTATGGTTTGAAAAAAATTTGCCCCTTTTTCCTCCAAATAATTTTTTCTATCTCTTTCTTCTAGTTTTTGGATCCCAGTTACATGTATATTAGATTGTTTGATGTATTACTGCAAATTATTGCTGTTATCTATTTTTATGTGTATTTTTCATTCTTTTTTTATACTTTTCATTTCTGCTTCATTTTGGTATTTTCTGTTGCTATGTTTTCATATTAATTATTCAACTTGTTGTTAATCCCACTCAGTGTATTTTTCATTAGACATGTATTTTTCATTTCTAGAAATTCCTTTTGGGCCTTACAGAAATCTTACACTTCACACCTCAACATGTCCATGTCCTTTTCTACCTTCTTGAGCATATTGAATATATTTATAGGAGTTTTTAACATATTTGTCTGCCGTGTTCTGTGTGTCCGTCAGTTTTGCATCTATTTCTATTGATCTGTTATTCTTCTGGTGATAGGTTATACTGGTATTTTCTTTTTAATATATTTGCATAGTAAATTTTCATTGGGTGTCAGACAGTGTGAATTTTATTTTGGGGGGTGCTGGATTTTGTTGTGTATCTTTAAATCATGTTGGTTCAAGTTGTGGCATGCAGTTAAAATTTTTGAAATCACTTTGATGTTTTTTTTAGACTTGCTTTGTTTTGAGGAATCTTTATTAGGGTTGGTCCAGAGCAGCCTTTTTCCCTAGAGCTGATTTAGAATTGAAGCCTCCTGAGGAGTTTATTTAATGTCTCATGTGTTACTAGGTGTTCAGGCTACCTGACAGGAATACAAACTACTCCTAACCTTGTTTGAGTTCCAGGACTCCTTGGGCCTGTTCGTTTTTCCGTGGTCCTTTCCCCAGCCTCCGTAGTTTCATCTCAATGTGTGACTGGTCAGTACTTGCCAGTGGCCGGAGGGAACAGCTCTGCAGAGCTCCAGAGCCCTCTCATATGTAGCTCCCTCTTCCTGGTTTGCTTTTCTACGGACTCTGGTCTGCTGGGGCTCCCTGAACGTGAGTCTGTTTGCTCAGTGCTCTGAGATGCCAGACTCTGTTAAGCCCTGCCCGTTTACACTGCGTGCTGGAAACCCCTTCCAGGGTGTGACGTGGGGCAGTTGTCAGCCTCACCGCGTTTTTTCCCTTTTCTCAGGGATCTCCTGCTTTGACTGCTGTCCAGTATCTGAAAATTTTATTTATTTTATCCAGTTTTCTCATTGTATAAGCAGGGAGGATTAATTGGATCCCTATTACTTTATCGTGGCTCTTTGTGGAAATACTGAATGCTTGATTATCTTTTCCGTGGGTTAAGATGTGCGCATAAGTAAAAGAGGCCAAGAAACCAGTTTGCTTGTCCCCCGTGCTTCTTCACACGTTGTAATTGAGGCAGAGGAGTCTCTACTTGCCTGTGGTCAAAGTCCTTTGATGATGATAAACAGGTAGTTTTGCCGGGTGCATCCCTCCTCACTTCTGCCCCCTGGGACTCATCACAGTGTGGGCGGGTGGTCACGAATTACCGTGTTCTGAACCTCGGTCAGATACCACAGAGTTTTAATAAGTTCTTAATCTTTCTTTTAACTGAATTAACACCCATTTTTATTTACTTTCCTCAGCTATTTCTGTTTGCTATTACCTTTAATTTTACCAGGTTTTGGGGTTATGTTGTTTGCTAGTTAGTTATCTGACTGTTTATTTTTCACCTGGGTTGTACTTAATTTAGTCACTGTGTATTTTTCTGTATCACAGTAACCTTTAGGATCTTGGAAGAGTTTGATCTTTATGCATTATGTCTTTAGTTTTGTTCCCGCTTCTCTGCTCTTGCTTTCCTGCACTCAGAAATGGAGGAGTGAATAAATAATTGAATAGATGTAGGCAAATATATCCACACATACATGCATGCAGTACAGTTTCTCAACTCTAAGACAATTAATTGTGATATATATTGTTAACATATTTTCAAGAAAAAAGAAACATTACATTTATTTTTTAAATCCTTAGAAATTAACTGACAGAAGCAATAATTTACCCATTTACTTTCAATACTATTCATCTTCTTTGAAATCATAATGTAAGATTGAGTCCAGTCCTTTTTCACATTCTGACATGCTGATTTTTCTCACCTGTGCTTAGTTTTTTGGTCTCTTTATACATTATGATGTTGGTATAGTTTTGAGTCATGTGGGAAATGTTTGAAATTGAATGTGCCTTTCTTTTTTGGCTAAACTCATATTTTCAGTTTTTCTGTAGACAAGCTATGTGTTAAATAACTTTCTTTTTGAGTCAGCTGGAAACTTTTGACAGATTGCTACCCAGCACATGGGTGACTATATTTTGTGCAATAGTAATTGGTCACACCAGTGTCTTCCAGCTCTGAAAATTCTATGATACATTTTGAGGGTCGGGCATTTTCTACTGCCTTGAATTTCCCTCATCTTGTAACAGGCAACTTTTGCATTACAATCTTTTTACTTCAGTGCTTTATCATGGTTCAGTCTTTCTGAAAACATTTTCAAGCAATAGTCAGGCTTTGCAGTTTTATTTAAAATTAATCTGCAAGTGAGTTTGACTATGAACTTAACTCCGCTGTGGTCATAATTAGATAAACTGATACCTTCTGTGGGAAGGTATTTCTTCCAGGTTTAAACATGGGCAAGCAGTAACATGCATCACAACTTACTCTTTGGCTTGGCTGCTGGTGGTTTTTTGGATATTAATTCTGATACTTTTAGTTTCAGAAACCTAAAAATGTTATTTTAAGAAAGACAATTATCTTTAGAATTGAGAAAATATGGCTTAGGAATTTAACATATAAAAAGCAAGCACAAAGTTTGTTAAGTGCTAGAATTATTTAATAAGCTTTGGGATGACCAAAGAACAGTTATTAAAATTAGTGTTGAACTTGTCTGTATACAGATGTATGGTTAACTTTTCAAAATTAAAAAACTAGTGAAACTCTGAAAAAAATAGTCATCTAAAGTAAGTAAACTAAAAAATTGACTATAAAAAATTAAATACATCTATATAAAGAAAACCAACACAAAATTAAAAAGAAAAATTATAAAATGGAAAACATTAACAAATATGACTTTAAATACTATCTAAAATTACCATGAATGTTTTAAAAATATTTACAGCAGGTTCCAGTAAGTACATTGATAAAGTCATGCCCATTAGGTCATAAGGGGATATAGGATAAACAAATGTCAAAAATGAGTTAAATTTTCTGGGTAATTAAAATAGTAGTGAATCACCTTTTCATACTTACTGTAATAAAATAGTCTATAGGGAATCAGGTACTTATGCATTGCTTTTGGCATTGGTGCAGCTCATTTGGAAGGAAGTATGGTAAATACTACCATACTAAATAAAAAATACTACCATAATAAATTAAAAGCCATAAACATTTATGGCCATTGATTTCATAATCCTACTGTTAGGAATTAACCCAAAGGAAATAATGCAAAGAACAAAAAAAGCTGTGTTAGAGCAATGTTCACAATAATATTACTTACAATAGTAAAAAGTAAAGACAACATAATTGGCCAACAATTGGGAGTTTGATGTTTTATGATAAATGAATACCCAAATATTTCATATTCGTAACATAAAAGCACTGTGACTGCAGGGATGGTGTCTTTTTTTGTTCTCTGCTGTAGTACCACTGCCTAAGACAGCTTGGCCTATAGTGGGTATTATAATTATTATTGAAATGAACAAATCAATGGAATGTTAACTTAAATTGAAATATACACATGCAGAACCTATTCTTAAGTACCTCAGTGGATAAGGGAGTTGTGGAACAAGTTGGTTGATGAAGAGTTTTTTGGAGAAATTTGAACTAGCATTTGAAATTCAGTAGGATTCGGGTTCTCTTGGGATCCAGGAGTTGGGAAAGACCTTCTAGGAACAGGGGCAGTATGTGGAAAGGCCTGGCTGTGGGAACTGATTGGAGGATAAGGTAGGGGCTGAGGCACAGGTAAAGACAGTGTCCTGAGTTGACTTGCATATCAAGCTGATAAGGTTGGACTTTATTCTTTAGTATGGGAAGTCATTAATGGTTTTCTATAGAATTTGATATTGAGTTATTTGGCCTTGGTATATAGGACAGCTTCAGGCAGGGATATCAGTTTAAACTATATTGGAAGTACTAGAATGGAACTTCATGTGAGAAGTCCAATTATAGTAATTATAAAGCTATTTTGTTTTTCATCTTGAACTAGGGATAGGAATCAGACAATGTGTTCTTTTGCGCTAATACTATATTTTAAGAGTTAAACCGGTTATGTGAAAGGACTGTGCTGTTAGACTAGTAAACAAAGCTAAGGGGAGGGAGGTGGGGAGGGCTGGGGTGGGGGAGGCAGAAAACTGAACTTGAACAACAATAAAAAACAAACAAATAAATAAAATTGAAAAAATACCCCCAAAACAAAACCATAACACAGGAAAAATTTTACTGAAATTTTGTGTTTAAAGTCATTCCCAAAAATGTTTAGGGTCAAACTGGAACACAGATAAGTAACTCTTTCAGCTTCATGTTTGTTTTGGAAATCTTCATTCAAGACCGAATACAACTATGTAAGCTCTCATTCTGTCAAAATATTGCTAGAATATCTTTTAAAAATTATGATCTTCTAGAGGGATCCATACCATTAAAAATTATGAACCAACAGCCTAGTTTTCTCTCTAGGGCTCTTTTTATGGAAAAAAAAAGTTTTTTTGTTTGTTTTCACCTAGCATTTAACATGTTAGTGGCTCTTGGGCAGTGAAAGTTGACATTTATGAAACAGACCATTGTGGTGAATTAGGGTTGTGAAATTTATTTGGAATAAACTAAGAAGTTAAAAAAACACAATTTGTCACCAGTAGTTGTGTAAAACTAATTCTGCATTGTTATAAAATGGAGAAATATCATAAATTAAATTATCTCTAGATGAACATGTACAGATTCTTTTAAAAGAAATAGCAGACATTTTATGACATTGACCAGTATTTTGGAGCATTTAATGTTTAACATTTAGAATTAAAATTTTAAATACAAGCCTGAGATGACAAAATGATGAATTTTTAATTGAATTGACATGTCAGTTCAATTTAATTGTTTTAGTAGTGTATTAGAAGAATATACCCAAGTGCCTAACTAAATTATTTTATATTTTCAGGTTGAGTTGGAAAGGGCTTTGCCAAGTAGGTAATGTTTTACCTTAATCTTAAGATGTAGTTTTTGAGAATATACTATTTACTCTGTGTGCCAGAGGCTGCGTTTGTAACATATGCATAAGACATGTTCCTTTCCTTAGTGGGCTAACAATTGTTTATAAATGGTGTAACAAATATTGAGATAAGGAAACATAGATTAGTTTGAGGAAGGGACAGGAAGAGAGGAAGCATTAGAGCTTTGCAGAGAAGGTGGCATAAATGAGACTTGAATGGTGAAGAGACCCACACCTCCTGGGGAGGGGGCAAAGGGGTGTCCTTAGGGGAAGGATGTGCAGCATGAGGAGACGTCTGAGGGCTTTCTTTCTTTCTTCTCATTAAACATAGATAAACATGATATTTTAATTGGTGGGGAGAGAAAAAAAGCTCATATCTCAAACCATTTTTCACAGAATTCATTTCTCAGAGAATTAGGATACCTTGAAATGCTAAATATTGTCTGAACCACAAAGAGTTAAGAAACATTTTGGGACAATGGAAATGGTCTATATCTTAATTGTGGTGGTGGTGGTTATAGAGGTATTTTCATTGTAAAAACTCTGTTGTATATTTAAATTGGGTATGTTTTATTGTGTATAAATTTTATCTCAGTAATGTTGATTTTAAAATTGGCTGTGAAATCACGCTACTTCCAAATTCGTACCTAGATTTAAAATGCTGAGTTCTTAAGCGAGAGATTTTCAAATTAAATATCCAACACAAGACTAAGTAAATGAATCATAGCAGTGAGCAGAATGAAAATCCATGCTTTCGTAGAAGTTACATTTTAGTGGAGGAAGGAGACAGATTATACAGAGGGACACAATAATTAATTCCAGGTAATTGTTATGATAAAAGTAAAACATAGTAGTTGGACAGACAGCCATTTTTGGTAGGGAAAAATTGTCATTTTAGATTTGGGAGGGTCAAACAGAATAAAGCCCAAATGAGGAGCCGGCCATAATTCCAGCTCATTGATTGCGTTCTTCAAATCTGAAAAACACTGAACTCAAGATTACAACTGAGACTGAATACCTGTTGGAACTGCATATATGCTCATACATATACAATTGATTATATGATTATACTTATGCTCATAAGTATAGATTATAATATATATTACATAATTATGTATACTAGATTATAATATAGAATGTAAATGTTGGAAACTTGGACAAAATGAAATAAATTGAGATATGGGAGATTGGAGTACACTTTTCTCACTTTTTGTGCCTGAGATTTAATAAATACAATTGAAAATTAAAATGTGAGTTCAAAAGCACACATAGTATTTGGCTCTCAATAATCTTTTTCTTAATATGAAGGAATCCTCTGGCCTCCATAGTTTCGGAAGAGAAATGCACTGTCATTCTAACTCATGTTCCTCTATAGGTAATGCACTTGCAAGATTTCTTTCTGCGTGTTTAGTTTCAGAAACTTTTGTGATAATATGTCTACATTTGGATTTCTCTGGTTTGACCTGTTTGCAGTTTGCTCAGCTTCCTGAATTTGTTAGTTAATTTGTCTGCCCACGTTTTCTCCTCTCTTTCTGGGGCTTTGATGTCATGCTGATTATGAGATCGTATGCAACTATTCATCATGCCCCTGAGGTTCCGTGTGTTTTTTTCACTATTATCTTTCTGTTTTTCAGGCTGGATAATTTCTATTGATACCTGTTTAAGTTCACTGATTCTTTCTTCTGATACTGACATTTTAATATCGAGTTCATCCAGTGAGTTCGATTTTGGCTATTTTTGAGTTCTAAAACTTCCACTTGGTTCTTCTTTATATCTTTAATTTCTTTGCTGAGACTTTCAGTTTCTCTATCTGTTTCCATAGTGTTTGTAATTACTTATTGGATCATTTTACTGATACTTGCTGTAAAGTCATTGATAGATAATTGAGACATCTTTGTTATGTCAGTACTGGTGTCTGTTGACTGTTGAAGTTGAGATTTTCCATGTATTGTTTAATTTTTTCATAATTATAATAATTATTTTAAAAAATCAAAAGAATAAGAATAAAAAGGAAACAGAACCAATCAAGCTGTATAAGCTCAATTTCTTCCTCTACAAAGTAGAAATAATAATACCTACTTCACAGATGTTTTATAAAGACTACATGAGAACACATATGTAAAGTATCCAACCCAGTTCCTGGCATATAGCAAATCCTCAGAAAATGAATTAACTTTGCTTTTCTTTTTCATGTTTATAGTATTTTGAAATCTTTGTTGTCAACTACATAGCATTTTAAGGGAAGAGACCTTTAAAAGAAGTCTTAACTCCTCTCCACCCCCAACTAGTTCTCTAAATTGTGATTACTTAATACAAAGATCAGCCCTGTTCCTCAATACGGCCTTAGTTTTTGTTGGGTATGGACTATTTTCGTGTTAAACCCAGATAAGTTTCCTTCTTGCTCTAGGCCCTAGGAAATTCATCCACTTTCTTTTGTTCCTTAGAGAATCTGTCTGTAACACCTATCCAGGGCAGAGGGGGAATGATGTGTTGGTGGCAGCTCCCCCTTACTTGCCACCAGGATGACAAGTACTTTCCCTTCTTGCTTTTAGGGTTTTACACCCAAGCATTAGGGGAAGGTAGAAGCAGGAAGAGGTAGAGAAGGGGTGGTGATCATGACTGAAAAAAACAATGGTGTTACAAAGCCCAGGAAATCCTAATAGCTTCTTAATGTTTCCTATAGTCCCGGACTCCTCCTGGGTTGGTAATTGGAAGCCCTATTGAATTAATGTATCTTGATTTTTTTTTTCATTTTCTCATGAAATTTCTTTGACTTCCACTGTGGAAAGTGTTTTCTAAGAAAGTGACATTTAAGTTGAAATCTGAAAGGTGTGCGAGGAAGAATATACAGGCAGATAGAACAGCACATCTAAAGTTTCTGAAGTAAAGAAGGAGCATATAGCATATCAAAGCTACTAAAAAATGTCAGTATGGAAATAAAGATGGTGTATTGAAAAACAGTACACACATAGATCATTGGAGCAGAGTGGACAGTCCAAAACTAGCACCCATACAAGTATGGCCAATTGATTTTTGGCAAAGGTGCAAAAGCAGTTCAGGAGAGAAAGACTAGTAAATGGTGTTGGCTTTACATTCAAATGCAAAATAATAAACCTTGATTTATACTTTATACTATATATAACACTTAACGACAAATGCACAGTAGACCTAAATGTAAAATGCTTTTGAAGAAGGCATAAGGGAACATCTTTGTGAATTGAGGTTAGGCAAAGAGTTTTCACACAAGACACCAAAAGTATGATTTATTAAAGAAAAAATTGGTAAATTATATGTCATAAAAATTAAAAGCTTTTACTTGATGACACAGTTAAGAGAATAAAAATACAAGCTATAGACCAAGATTAAATATTTTTATATCACATATCCAATAAAGATTTATATCAAGAATATATAAAAAACTGTCAAAACTCAACAGTCAGGAAACATATAATTTAAAAATGGGCAAAAACTTGCAGACATTCCATTAAAGAGGGTATAACATTGATAAATGAACACATGAAAAGATGCTCAAGATTATTCCTGGTCAAGATGACAGAATAGGTAAGCACAACTCACCTCCTTGCACAACCACATCAGAATTACAACTCAAGTGTAGAACAACCATCACTCAGAACCATCAGAAGTAGAGTTGAATGGAAGTCTGACAACTATGGAATTAGAGAAACCACATCCATCCAGACTGGTAGGAGGGGCAAAGACATGGAACAGGCCGGTCCCACATCCATGTGTGGTGGATGACAATTTGGGAGGGATATCTTGGGAGTGAGGAGTACCAGCCCCACACCAGGCCCCCAGTCCAGGGAGT
Source organism: Phyllostomus hastatus (assembly GCF_019186645.2). NCBI lineage: Eukaryota > Metazoa > Chordata > Mammalia > Chiroptera > Phyllostomidae > Phyllostomus > Phyllostomus hastatus. Next base: position 5,141,660 of record NW_025333873.1, on the reverse strand, counting down.
GCCAGGAAGATAACTCCTCACAATTTCTGGCTGAAGAAACCAGTGGGGATTGAGTAGGTAAAAGAAACTTCTGGAGTCCCAAGCAGTTCCTCTTGAATCCACACACAGACCTACTCAGACTCACTCCCTCTGAGCTCCAGCACTGGGGTAGCAGCTTGAAAGGCACCAGTAGCATACAGGGAGAGATTGAAGTGTCTGGCATCAAGGCAGGAGCTGGGGGACAGCTTTCTCCGAGACAGAAAGTCAAGCAGAAGCCATTGTCCCTTTTCTGAACCCTCCCTCCCATAGAATCACAGAGCCAACAGGCTGGTGGGATATCTGAGACTTCGACAACCTGGGTAACACTGTTTGCCTCACCCTGGAGGTCCCCTGAGGCTTCATCCCTCCCAACTTACAGCTGTTAACATTAGCTTTTCCATATGAATGGCTGGTCTTGGCTCATGCTTCACAACTTCTTAAATCCTTTAAAAATAGCAACAGCTAGTTTCAGTGAGCCCCCAGACCCCATACCTCTTGCTAAGTGGCCCCAGGCCCAGCACTACCCTAAATTCACAGCTTGGCTTCACCTGGGAATCTCTAAGCCCAACACAAGTAGCAGCCATCTCAGATTGCTTTATAACTCAGGCAGGGTGACCCCGGGGCAAAACACAGGTGGGGGCTGACCTTGGCCCACACCACCTGGGAAACCCCAGGGCCTGCGTACCCAGTGGACAGCTACAGACCACATGGGAGCACCACCACCCTGCCCCTGCTAGCTGATCCTCCATGGAGGGCAGAGTTTGCTGGTCAGTCATTGCAGCCATCCTTGCAGCTGAATGGCCTGGGTAAATTCTCCCCATTGATCTGCCAACAGCAACCAAGGCTCAACTACAAGAGGAGGGTGTGCTCAGCCCACACAAAGGATGCACCTCAAGTACCAAGCTTGGGTGATAGGGGAGGCTGTGCCCTCCCTTGGACTCTACAGAACACCTACTACATTAGGCCATGCTATCATGACAGAGTCATAGCAGCACCTAATACATAGAAACAAACACAGGCAGGCTGCCAAAATGAGGAGACAAAGAATATGGCCCAAATGAAAGAACAGATCAAAACTCCAGAAAGAGAACTAAACAAAATGGAGACAAGCAATCTGTCAGATGTGGAGTTCAAACCACTAGTTATAAGGAAGCTCAAGCAACTTAGTGAGGACGTCAACAGCATAAAAAAGATCCAGTCAGAAAGGAAGGATACACTAATTGAAATGAACAATTGCAGAGAAACAACAGTAGAGTGGATGAAGCCGAGAATCAAAGCAATGATTTGGAGCATAAAGAAGAAAAAATCAGCCAATCAGAACAAGAAGAAGAAAAAAGAACCCCCACAAAATGAGGATAGTGTAAGCAGCTTCTCTGGGACAACTTTAAGCATTCCAACATTTGTGTCATAGAGGTGCCAGAAGGAGAAGAGAAAGAGCAAGAAATTGGAAATCTATTTGAAAAAAATAATGAAACTTCCCTAATTTGGTCAAAGAAAGACATGCAAGTCGAGGAAGAACAGAGAGTCCCACACAAGATGGATGCAAAGAGGCCCACTCCAAGACCCATCATAATTAAAATGCTAAAGGCTAAAGACAGAGAATCTTAAAAGCAGCAAGAGGAAAGAAGTTACCTACCAGGGAGTTCCCATAAAACTGTCAGCTGATTTCTGAAAAGAAACTCTGCAGGCTAGAAGGGATTGGCAAGAAACATACAGAGTCACGAAAAGCAGGGACCTACACCCAAGATTGCTCTACCCAGCAAAGCTATCATTAAGAATGGAAGGGCAGATAAAGAGTTTCCCAGACAAGAAAAAACTAAAGGAGTTCATCACCACCCAACCATTATTATATGAAATGTTAAAGGGACTTATTTAATAAAAGAAGATCAAAACTATGAACAATAAAATGGCAATAAATACATAACTACCAACAATTGAATCTAAAAAACAAAGTAAGCAAACAAGAAGGACAGAAACAGAATCGTGGATACAGGAAGCATTTTCATGGTATGGGGGAATGGGTAGAAGGGTGAGGGGATTAAGAACTATGAGTAAGTAGTTACAGAATAGCCATGAGTGTGTAATCTACAGTATAGGAAATGGAGTAGCCAAAGAACTTACACGCATAACCCATGGACCGATGTGGCAGGTACTGGTTGGAGGGAGGCAAGGGGGGAAAAATTGGGACAACTGTAATAGTATAATCAATTAAATAGAATTTAGAAAAAGAAAAGATGCTGAAAATCATTAGTCATTGGGGAAATGCAAATTAAAACCATGCTAAGATCCACTGTATACCTATGAGAATGACTAAAATAAGAAACATTGAGAACACCAGGTGCTGGCAAGGGTGCAGAAAAACTGGAACTCCCACCCATTTCTGGGGACAACAAAAATGGCATATATATTTCTTTTAAAAGATATATTTTGGAATAAATTTAGATTTACAGAAAAATGGCAAATATAATACTGGTGCCCATATGCCTCAGTTTCCTGTAATGTTAACATCTTACAAAACCATGGTATATATTTCAGAATTAAGAAACCATAGAAGGTAAAACTTAATTTCACACAAAAACCTATACACAAGTGTTTATGGCAGCTGTATTCACCTCAAATAGGAAACAACCTGAGTGTTTTTCTGATGGATGAATAGATAAAAAAAACTGTGGTACACCCTTGTGGTAGTGGATTGCTACTCAGCAATTTAAAAAAAAACAAATTATTGATACATGTAACAATGTGGGTAACTCTCGGAGGCATTGTGCTGGACAAAAAAAGCCCGTCTCAAAAGATTACATACTATATGGTTCCATTTATATGACATTTTAATATATGACAAAAAGACAAAGCTATTCTGATGATAACAGTGAGGGGTTGGGTGGAGTGGGAGGATATAACTATGAAGTTTTGGCGGGGAGGAGGCTGGAACTGTTTGGATTCAGCTTGGGATGGTAGTTACACGACTATGTGTGGGTTAAAACTCAGACAACTGTTTGCACAAAAATGTCCGTTCTATTCTCTGACAGTTTACAAACTGTAAATTTTTGGAAAGTGTAGCTAAAGTCAGAACGACCGCACAACAGGAACACAGAGAACAATGGCAAAAACCGTGCGAGGTACAGCCGGAGAAGACGCGCCACATCGTTTGGTCCTCGTAGGACTTAATGGGCTTGAAGGAGGCAAAGAACCTGATCGGTTCCTTTAAAAAGAGATACTTTAAAAAATATTCTTAATCTTCAGCGTGGAGAATGAATTGGTGGAGGATATAGACTGGAGAAATAAAAGGAAAAAGAGAAAATAAGTAATTTCTTACAACTTTCCCACAAATTTTTGGTGAATCCCAATCCCTGAAGTCTGTGTTTTGGCCTTAGGATCACTGTGGTGATAAAAATAATTATAATTATGAGCAGTTATCTGTTTCTACACTTGTGACATTTTGAAAACCTTTTATTTATTGATTTTAGAGAGAGAGAAACATCAATTTATTGTTCCACTTACATTTATCGGTTGATTCTTGTACGTGTCCTGACTGGATGTCGAACCTACAACTTTAGCATATTGGGACAGCGCTCTAACCCTGGTCCGGCGGCTCACCTGGGGCTTGTGCTGGGCCCTCCCCCTAACCAATCTGGTCTTTTCCCCAGATTAGATACCTCCCCTTTACCATCACCATCTTGGCTCCTACCACACCCACCTCAGCAGAAGGACCTCCCTGTGCCATCTTGACTTTACTTGGCATGGGCTTACCAGAGGGGTTCCCCTTTATTGTTTATTCCTTCCCCTCATATTCCCTCCTTACTGTGGGTGGGGGTGGGGTGGTGGAGGGTGTTAATTTCCTTGGCCAGGCATTGTGGCTATCTCCAGGAGTAGGTGAAGCTCTAGCTTCCGACCTAATTACGATTAGCCAGTTTTGCTCCCTTCTCTCTTGTTAAATGTCTAGTTACCTATACCAACAAAACTTCATGAAATGACTATACTTTTGAAGGCAAAAATGGTATAATATTAGCAATATCATGTGGTTAAACCCAATATTTTTTCCCAGATTGATTGCATTCTTGTCTATAAGTTCTTGAGATTTAATATAGAGTAGGGCATATCGTACAGTTAATTTTCTAGGCAATATTTCTTGGTTCTCTTTCTCTACAAAAGTCAACAAAGATTTTTTAATTTGCATAGAGACAGCAAAATGTGTGAATTAATGTTGTCTTTTAGAAATAAATTTTACCTACAGGAGTAATTCTCCTTTTTGAAATACTAACCAGATAGATAAATCTGAAGTCCATCTTGAGGATTCCCGTAGTCCTGGTTCTTTTCTATTTTTTCCATAGGTAAACCTAGGTAAACATTTGGTGTCTACCTTTTCAGATATTTTCAATCCATTTTTATTTATGGTGTGTACATACATTTATACACACATATACACTGATTTATATGGACACATCTACATATATACACACATACTTATAGGAAATATATAGAATTGTGTGTTATTTTTATAAATGGTATATTTATAAAGATTGACAATATGATTTTTTCATTCTGCAACATGTGATCTGTGCTTTGTTGTTTTTCGGTTTCTGCATTGCGTTTTGTACTAGGACCATGCCATAGTTTCATTGCGACACTCAAGGTTTTTACTGTAGACTACTTATAATTTTTTAAAACCACAAACAATTAAGATAGGAGTATGCTTCCTCATAAACTTGCATGAGAGTTCCTTTAAGCAAAGAGAGGTCGAATTGCCGAGTCATACAGCATATGCATTTTTAAAATGTTTTATTCTAGAAAATTTCAAACGTATGCCAAAGTAGACAGAATAATGAATTCCTGTATACCTTCAGCAGTTACCAGTCCACGACTGACCTGTTTCACCTGTGCCCTCATCCACTTTCTCCCCTCTCATTTTGAACAAATCTAGATTTCGTGTCATTTGATCTGTAAATATTTCGTGTTTCCAGAAAAGATAGGTTCTGCTCTTTTCCAAAAAACTTAAATACCATTATCGCCTGCAAAATTAACAGTAATTCTTGAACATAATTAAGTATTCAGTGAGTGATCACATTTTAAATTGTTTTAAAGTCAAGCATTTTGTTCCATGTTTTTGCAATATTATTTGAATTAGGATCAAATAAAGTTCACAATGTGATTAACTGGTATGACTTGTCTTTTAAAATGTCTCTTTTCATCCATTTTTCTTTATTTCTACCTCTTTCTTTCCCTCCTTCCCTCTTTCTTTTTGTTCTCCCTGAGCATTCCCTCCACCCCTACATCTCCATTTTTCTCTGTGTTTTAAATTCTTACAAGGATATTGATTGAAGAGACTGGCTTGTGCGTCATGAAGATTTTTCTGTGGAAAAATCTGGCTCTTGCTTATTGCATCCCTTGGCATTGTTTAACTTGTTTTTGTGTTCTCTGTATTCCCTATAGATTTTTAGTTGGATGTGGGAGCTTGATGAGGTCAGGTTTTGATTTCTTTTTGTCAAGATTATTTTATAGAAAGTGTTGTCATCTTCTGTAAGTAGACACTCAGTGACAATACATGTATTTTTAATTTGGAATATATCGCCAGATTATCTTCCAGAACTGTTGTTTCAGTCTATACCTTTGTCGTCGGTATTTGAGAGTATCCCTTCACATACTTATGAACTGTTATCATCAAACTTTCAAAAATGTTTGAATTGACTAGAGGAAAATGTCATTAATACTTATTTCCCTAATTACTAGTAAGGTTGCTTATTTTTTCCATTTTTTATTTTTAGGATCATTTTTTTTCTTTAATGCAGCAGTTTTCAACCTTTTTTCATCTCATGGCATACATAAACTAATTACTAAAATTCTGTAGCACACCAAAAAAATATTTTTTGCCAATCTGACAAAAAATAATAGATGTAATTTTGATGGCTGTTGTGTTGGCTCTTGTTATTTTTTTGACAATTTAAAGGGAAAGAGGTCCATGCCCCTGACTAAATAGTCAGGTATTGCATGTTTTTTTTTTAAAGATTTTATTTATTTATTTTTTAGAGAGGGAAGGGAGAGGGGGGAGAGAGAGAGAGAGAGAGAGAGAGAGAGAGAGAGAGAGAGAGAGAGAGAAACATCAATGTGTGGTTGCTGGGGGTCATGGCCTGCAACCCAGGCATGTACTCTGACTGGGAATCGAACCTGTGACACTTAGGTTTGCAGCCCGCGCTCAATCCACTGAGCTACACAAGCCAGGCCTAGGTATTGCATGTTTTAAAAATTCTTGTGGCACACTTGTTAAAAATTGCTGCTCTAATGGGAATTGCTAGTTTACAGTATGTTTTGCCTCTTTTCCTGTTGAATGTTGAACATATTTCTCTTCGATTTTTATGTCTTTAGATATTTTGATTACTGTTTTATGATGCCGAATATTTTCTCTAAGGTCATTGCTAGTCTTTCATTTGATTATATTGGCCTTTGTTATATTGAAATTGTAGTGGGCTGGGATGGGAGTCAAGGACAGAAAACTGTACTTGAACAACCATTAAAATAAAATTTAAAAAGAAATTGTATGCCCCAAAAGTTGTCATATTGATAAGTTTTAAATGAATTATGTGTACTTTTTAGTTGTTTTTAAAGAAACATTTCTTTGCCCAGAGGCATAAAAGTATTCACTTAAAAAATTTGTGTTTTTTTTGTAAAAAATACGTAATGTAAAATTTGCCATCTTAATCATTTCTAAGTATAGAGACATAGAAATATTCACTTAAAATTCTGTTTTTTTGTAAAAACTGTAATATAAATATAAAGTTTGCAGTCGTAACCATTTTTAAGCACACCGTTCAGTACTGGTAAGTGTATTTACTTCGGTGTGCAGCTAATCTTCAGAACCATTTCATCCTACTAAACTTTTTACCCATTAGGAAGCTATTCCCCATGTCAGCCCTTCTCACACTTGTTTGTCTTGGGGTTTAATTTTCACTTTTAGGTATTTTATCCCTCTGACTTAAAAAATTTTTTTTAACTTTTGCTCATTTACTTTTATTCAGTTATTTGCCAGTTGTCCTGGCACCATGTATCAAATAAGCCTATCTTCTTGTTAGTGTCACATTTGTGTATACTAATTTTTATTCTGGCCCACTGATACATTTTGTACTCACATGCTGTGACTACCAACTTCCAATTACTGTATTGTTAAAATAGTTTTTGATATCTGGTAGAACAAATAACCCTGCTTTGCTATTTTTCATACTGGTCTTTTTTATTTATATGTATATGCATATATTAATAATGTCTTTTCTCTATGTTTCTAATTTACTTTATAAGAGGCATGCATGAATGTTTGGATTTATATATTTGGGGAGAATTAATATTCTTATTATGCATATTGACTGTTTCTCTAGTCATACTTAAAAGCTTTGTTCTTTTGGAAACTTAGTTTTCTACTTGAAGACCTTAAATATATTTCACAAAGTTTTTTATTCCTAGGTGATTTTTATTTTTATTTCTTCTGAGATGGAGTGATTCTGATTTTTAAAAAATTGTCTCCCCACTTCTAATTCTCATTCCCCTTACCCTACTTTATTTTATTTTACATTTTCATAGAATTTATTATCTGCTAGCAGACTTGATAATTTACCTATTTATTATATTTGTTGTTATTACCTACGATAGGGAAACATCTTTTATTTCTTGACATTATACTGAGCAGTCAAGTGAGTTCTAATAGTGTTTCACCCACTTTTTGAGTTTTATAAGGATAGGCATTCATATTATATGCAAATAATTAAGTTTTGAGGAGTTTTTCCTTTTCAGAAAAAAGTTTGCTTTTTATTGATTTATTGCATTAGCCAAGCTTTTGACTACAGTATTAATAATAAATGAGATTTTGCTCATTATTGTTTTGTTCTTAACATCTGTTATTTTAAAGTATAATGTTTATAATTGGTTTCTTACAGGTTTTTAAAAAGTAGAAAAGTTCTTTTTTTTGTTGTTCCTAACTTGCTCAGAGATTTTGTTTTTGGATTTTGAATTTTATCAATGGGACAGAGCACATAAATGATCTCTAAGGGAGATTTCATTATTTACAAGAGGCCAGAAAGTTGAAGATGTAGTGGTTGCTAAGAAACAGACAAACTGAGGGGACCTTTTGTCAGTCTTACAAGGGTGGAGATACTGTTGGAGTTTATGATCACCAAGGCATCTGAAGCTTGAGTTAGCAAGATCCTGAAGAGAATGTAAGCATAGAGAAGTGAGCCTAAAAGCCTGAACCATGTTTCCACTAGAAGTTGTTGCAAGTTAGTAAGTAATACAAGCCAATAGGCAGAAAAGTTGAGCAGAAAGTGTTTGCTAAGAGGCTGAGAAGCTAAAAGAATTTTCCGCAGTCTCATGGTGCTATAGAGATAGAGGAGCCATGGTAAACATTCTGTGCTTTCAATTGCAATCTCTGTATAACTGTACGCTAGCAATAAAGGTGAACCAGAGAGGCAGACCAGGTCTCAATGAGATTGAAAACTGCCTTCAAGTTAGCTTAATCTCTGATTAGATTAACTCCCCTTGCCAACCAGAAATTATGAAAACCTTCTGTTGATAAAGATGTCATTCACAGCCTCTACAATTTTTTTACACAGTATCTGGCATTCATTTCCCCAAATTCCAGGAATGCCAAGAGTCATGAACAAGAGAAAAGCAGATAAAAACAGAAATGATCAGGTGTGGACTTCCGTAAACAATATCCTACTTCCTTCATTGCTCCTTCGTTTCAGTTGAGAAATCTGTCATTTTAATTGCTTTTTTCCTATGGTAAATCATCATGTCTCTGTAGCTGTTTTCATCGCATTTCCTTTGTCTTTAATTTTAAGGAATTTATGATGTGTGTTGGTGTGGATTGCTTTGGGTTTATCTTGTTTAGGATTCACTTTGTCTCTTAAATCTGTAAGTTTATGTGTCAAACTTAAGAAGTTATCAGCTTTTATTTCTTACAGTATTTTTCCAGCCCTGCCATCTTTCCTTTCTCTTTTTGGGGCTCTGATAACATGGAAGATAAATCTGTTGTTATAGTCCCACAGTTCCCTAAAACTGTTCATTTGTTTTCAGAATTTTCTCTCTGTTGTTCAGACTGGGTAATTTTTGTTGTTCTGTCTTCTGGTTCAGTGATTCTTCCCTCTGTCCATTCTACTGTTGAGCTCATCCATTGTCTTCTATTTCAGTGCACTGTATTTTTCAGTATTGAAATTTCCATTCGGTTCTTTATACTTTTCCTTCTTTGCCAAGACTGTATTTTCTATTTGTTTGGGTTAAGCATGTGTGTAATTGCTTCTTGAGACATTTTTCTTTTCTTTTTAATTATTATTATTTATTTATTTATTTTAGAGAAGGGAGAGAGAGAGAGAGAGAGAGAGAGAGAGACAGAGACATCAATGTGCGGTTGCTGGGAGTTCTGGCCTGCAACCCAGGAATGTGCCCTAGCTGGGAATTGAACCTGGGACATTTTGGTTCCCAGCCCGCGCTCAATCCACTGAGCTACGCCAGCCAGGGTTGAGACATTTTTCAAAGTCCTTTTCAGATTTATGTTGCCACCTGAGTGGAATCAGGAGATTTTCTCAATCTCTGTACTCTTGGGACTTGCCTTTTACTCTCTGGCTCCCAGGAGTCTTTCCCTGGCCTTCTCACTAGAAAGCTGAGGTTTATTTCAGAGTCTTAGTGAGCTGCAGCCCCCACTGTTGCACAATGACACTGCTTTGGGGCCCTCCTGGGTTGAAGCAGAAGTGGGGAAATGTTGCGCGTGGGTCACCGGCCAGCAGTGACCACGGAACGCTGTGGATGGCTCGACGATAAACACGCGAGAAAAAACATGCACAGAGACAAACTAGTTTCTGTGGAGAAGTAGGGACGAAATGGCCACCCCTTCTAGTGAGGAGCGCGCCGATTTACAGTCCATACCTGCTTTTATTGGGCTCATGCTACATAATAACTCAGGTAACGTACAATACTCATTAGGGGAAGTAAGGAATATAGAAAACAAAGAGCTCTGCCGGTCTATTGAGTTGGGGGGTCAAAGAGCTGTAAGGCTGAGGAACAAACTAGCTTCCTCCTAAGACCCTCCTCATTCAACTGAGAGCATTCTTGAACAAAGAAGGTTTCACAGTAATTTACATGTTCTTTCTTAGGCCTGATCACCCCGGGAAATCCGCACTTCCCAGTACCGAGCTGTACTTCCCCGTCATTGTTTCAGGCTTAGGTGGAGCGCGGGAACTAAGGCCACCGAGAGATAAGGAGATTTTCTTCCGGATGCTGAGAACTCAGACTTTGTCAAAGCCGAGGAGTGAGGGTCCATCACCCCCTTTTTGCTGCAGCCCCCCCCAAGTCCTTCTTTTGGGGGGCCTCCCAAAGTGATTGTGCCTGGCTTGGGTTGTTCCCCCCGTGGGGAATCTTACCCGTCTTTGGCTAACCGACCAAGCTTTTTGGGGTTCAACAGCAGAAACAGCATTCCTGCCAGGAAGATAAGCTTTTGTCTCCTTGCCGGCTCACGGTTCCAAGGGCGTTCCCTTAGCCTTAGCCTAGGCGGGGGTCTCAGTTTCTGATACCAGTCAGGGCGGTTCCCAACAGGGAAAAAGAGACAACTACATAGAGAAATATGTATTCTTCATACTACCCTGGCTTCCTAGGAAGAGGGACAGGTTTTCTCTTAAGCTTTTACTGCGCCCTGCCTCAGTAATACAGCTTTGTGACTTGGACTGGCTACAGGGTAGTGTCAGCAATAAAAAAGAAAAGAAGAAAGGGGAGGGGGAGGGAGGGGAAGAGAGAGAGAGAGAAGACAAGACAAGACAAGACCTGGGAACTTCCCTTCCCACCGCCTCAACACATATACTTTCCTACTCACAGGTGTTCCTTTTACTCCAGCTAGAAAACAGAGGGTTTCCCTTGTTTTGTTTTGTTTCTTTGCTGTGTGTGTCTGCTGCCTAGTTCTAGGATTCTGCCCACTCTTGGGTCAGGAAAGAGTAAACTCACTGCCATGTTGGTTGTTCTTTAAGTTTTGATTTCCCTCCCGGATGAGTCTGCCATTGTTTACTTTTTGAAGTCCTCAGGTAGATACTTTTAGTGTTCTCTCCAGGGATTTTGTTGTAGTCATTGGGAAAGATGGATTGTAGTGTGGGCTTACTACACCTTGGCCTTCACTGAAAGTCAAGTTGTTTCATTTTGAAAAACTTTTTGTTTTCATTTTCTAAAAGTTCTTTGTTTTTTGATTACTGTATTTTACAAACAGATTTTTTTCTTTATTTATTTTTAGAGAGAGGGGAAAGGAGGGAGAAAGAGAGGAAGAGAAACATGACATGTGAGAGATATATCTATTGGTTGCCTCTCACAGCCCCCCAACTGGGGACCTGGCCCACAACTCAGGTATGTGCTCTGATTGGGAATTGAACCGGCAACCTGTCAGTCCACAGGCTGGTGCTCAATCCATGGAGCCACACCAGCCAGGGCCAAACAGATTTTTCTTATTTCATTGATATGATACCAATTAAAGTTGAGAACATTTTATTTTTGTTGCCTTACTTTCTTTTCTTTGGGTTATTGTGCCCCTGCTTTTTCACTTCAGTGCCTCTTAATTTTTAATGAGCTGGTGATTCTTGGCTGTTATTTTTAATAGTATTTTCAAATAAAGGTCTAAATCATTGGCTATCCAACTTGAATATATATAAAATCCCTTGGGGACCCAGTTTAAATACAGATTTTTGACTTCACAAAAATCTGATTCAGTAAATCTGAGATGGGGCACCTAAACACTTTAGATATTTGGATGCTTGTACCATCTTAGTGAAAATCTGTGAAGAAACTCAATATTCTTTACAAAGTATTGTCTTCCTCACTGAATTTATCCTAACCACAGGCCTGTGCAGTTGGCTTCTGACTTACTGCGGTGAATAGGAGATGGAGTCCCTTTTTTCTTTATTGTGCTCATGCAAAGACAAGGCTGATAAGCTGGGACCCATCCCTCCCCTCAGTTTCTACTGAGGGAAGGAATTTATCTGCTGTGGCTGGCATTTACTATTTCTATAAGAGTTGCACTAGTTGTCTTTGGTGGTTTTTCAGTTATTCTGTGGGCTATCTATGTTCCCAGGCCCACCAATTGTGAGATGTTTAAGAAGGAGGACAGGTAGCCCTGGTTGGTGTGGCTCAGTGGATTGAGCACCGGCCTGTGGACCAAAAGGTTGCTGGTTTGTTTCCCAGTCAGGGCACATGCCTGGGTTGCAAAACAGATCCCCGGTTGGGGGTGTGAGAGAGGCAACCAATCAGTGTTCCTCTCACACTGATGTTTTTCTCCCTCTCTTCCTCCTTTCCCCTCTCTCTAAAAATAAATAAATATAAAATCTATTTAAAAAAAGGAGAAAAGGAAGATGAATGGGCTCAGTCAGCCATCTTGAACTGGAAGTCCAATTGTTACTTTCAAAGTGATGCTGGTTTATAATGTACCAAGAAGTATTTCTTTTGAATGGTCATATAAAATAAACATCAGGGAAAATGTAGCAGGATTATAGTTTACTCATACTCATTCAGTTGTTCAAATCATCTTTATTTTTTTATAACTCATCTCTTCCTTTTGATGAACCCTGGTCACTGGGCAACTGGAAGAAGAGTACCAATCTTACTCCAATCTGGTAAGCTAAGTCTTATTCAGTAATTTAAATGTATCTCTTTTGATATTTTACTGTCTGATTGGGTATTCATCTTTTGGTATCATCTCTTCCCATACCTTTCCATAGTGTAATCCAGGCTTATGGGTTGGATGTATGTGGCTTATGTGACCTTGTAGTGGTGGAAGGATACCAGGACCCTCAGTCCATGTGCTGTGTTCTCTTACTTGTCCCTGATCTCTTCCTTAAAGTCACTGGTCAGGCAACTTTTTGGATTTGTGACTACTAGGGTGCCACCAGAACTGTCCTTGGGTGTTCTTCAGATATCAGCAGCTAAAGTTTAACTGATGTTACTTGAAATCTGTTCTGTTGGTTCCCAGGATGTGTTGGCCATCTTCCAAGGTGTCACAGATTACCTGAGGTCTGCATAGGGTTTTCCATTCACCCCCTAGCCAGGTGGTCTCTTTTCCAGGCCTTCACTGTGGAGTTACTTTGCCCTATCACGGTGGCCTCTTCTGGCAAATTCAACAGCCAGCATCTTCAATGACCTTTCTTGCACTACTTTGGACCACACAGGATTTTCCCCGTGCCTTCTATGGCAGTTAGGAAAATGGGAGACTCCAGAACCAATCTCACACCTTTTCTCACACTGATTGAGCTTCTGTGCATTTTTGATGTGGTTATCTCCAGCTTTTGCAAGGGTATGAGCGGAGGCAAGAGGTTGGTGTGTGTCTGGGGTTGGGGGTGGTTAGGAGGGTGCTGCTGTTGCACAGTCTCAACAGGAAGAACAGAAACCATTCCAACTCCCAGATTTCCTCACCCCATCAAACGTTTCTTTCCTTCCGCAGCCTCTATCTGGTTACAATAGTGGGAGTGCCAGTCTGATCACTTCCTTCTCCTGTCTCACTTCTGTATCCCACTATTCTTTAGCCAGAGTCGGGAATTTGAGACTTTAATTCATACTTTTTCTAGGTTTAATCCTCCTATCCTAGATTGCAGACTTTATATTCTGGCTGTCATGAACAGAAGGGGTCCTGCTCTATAATGTGGAAGACACTGTAATCTGAGTCTTTCAGGCCTAGTCAGAAAATATTAGCACTGGAAAAATCCCTTGTATATTAAGAAAACCAGGGTTTTAAGAATTTTATCTTACTGTAAAATCTTTTCTTTAATTAAAAAGGTGAATCTTAATATTTCTGGTAGGTGAATAAAAAATTAACATTTCTTTCTCTTTTCATTCCTAAACTTTTCCAAGAAAATGGATGCTACTTATACAATAGTAAGGAAGTCAGTAGAAGGAAATGCAACTGGAGAAAAGCATATTAATAAGTGTTTTCATAATCATTAGGGTATATATAACCTTATTCCTCTTCTTTTTAAAAATCTCCTTGGTTTTTCTTGCACATTTACCCTTTGAATTGTAGTATAGATTTTTATCATTATGTTTGTAAAACATAGTTTTTATTTGCTTTGTATTAAGCCTATAATTTTGGAATCAGTTTGTATCTTGATGATAGTTTTCCGAAACAAGAAAATAGTCTGTGTCTCTTTTTTCGTATTTTCTTTAAATATTTATCAATAAGGTTTTGTAAAAGTTTGAAATGTGGCTTTAAAATTTAGGTCTCATATTCTTTTTGTATGAATCTTTTTCTTTTTTTTTTTAAGGGGGAAGCTTTTTTTTTAAAGATTTTATTTATTTATTTTTAGAGAGGGAAGGGAGGGAGAGAGAGAGAGAGAGAGAGACATCAATGTGAAGTTGCTGGGGGCCGTGGCCTGCAACCCAGGTATGTGGCCTGACTGGGAATCGAACCTGCGACACTTTGGTTCACAGCCCGCGCTCAATCCACTGAGCTACGCCAGCCAGGACTGAATCTTTTTCTTTTTGATTTGTGTGTTTAAGAGAGTAAAATACAGCTTGCAACTCAGTTCCTTCTGCCTTGTAGCTCTTTCCTGTGTGTTCCCATAGTACTTTGTTCACTCGTCTTCTCTAGAATTCCTCATATCTGTGTTTACTGGAGCGTGATCCGCTCCAGGGCAGGTACTCAGGGATTGCTTGTCTTTATTTGCCTTAGTGCTGAACAAATTCCTGCTCATGGTGACGGCACGGGGAAATCAGCAATTCTTGTACTCCTTCCCTGGTTTATTTTTCTCCATAGTACTTACTGTATTCTGATACAATATATTGTTTACTTATTTGTTTCATTTACTGTCTACCTCTTCCCGCTAAATTTTAAGTGCTGTGAAGGCAGGAGGTTCTACCTATTTTGCTTACTACTGCATTTCTAACACCTAGAGGAGTACCTGGCACAAAGGTGACCAGTGATTATTTGTAGAATGATTAATTAATGAATTGTTCAAATTTAGATAGTCTGATTATACTTTATGATCTGTAAAATGTGATAGGTATAGCTTCTGGTATGGGAAAAATAGTAATGTAATTATTAAAGCATAAAGCTTAAAAGCTAGGAAGACCTTACTCTCATCCCTGTTCCATTTTGTGAAATGACCAAGAGGTGAAATGAGTTGATTTAAGCACAGAGTCAGTTAATTGTAGCAATGAAATAAAAACTTAGAACTCTTGAGTAAAACTTAATTATTAATAGTGGCTTTTGGGCCTGTGGTAGCAGGGTATATGATTGTGGGTAAGAAAAAGTACAGGTTCTGGAATCAGACAGATATAGGCAAGTTACCTGGTCTGTGCATCAGTTTTCCCCTCTGCAGCCTTGGGATGATTATACCTTTCTTATAGATTGTTCTAAGACATATGTGAGACAAAGCATATAGTGAGGGTTCAATACAGGTAGCTTTCATAATTACTATTCGGAATATTTTTCATGTAGCTTGTGGATGTGAAAGATCTTTAGTTTTTGCCAGGTCTTTAATCTCTGAAGTATACCCCAGAGATTAAGCTCCCAGGTTCTCTGGATCGATGTGTCTCCTTTTCCTTTGGCCTACAGAACACCCTTCCCTGGCAGCCTTTGCCTGTTTAACACCTATTCATCTTTCATATCTCTTTATTTTTCATTGTAACTTGTATTTTGACAGTTTCTAAACATATACCAAAATAGGGAGTATTTATTACCCAGCATCAAAGCTGTCAGTACTAGGGTCCCTTTTTGTATCAAGAAGCTTTTCTTGAGATCCCGGTAATACATACTTGTAACGTTTTTTCCTTCATGGCACATTAACACAGTTTGCAATTGTGTATTTAGTGTCTCTCATCTCCATTAGATTGTAAGCTTTATAAAGGCTGAGTTTTGTCTGTTTTTTTTATTTGAAATACTCAGCATCGCATACAGTGCCTGAAACATGATAGGCACTGTATATGATTTATTATTTGATACTGAGAATGCTGCTAAGAGATTTGAAAAGAGGAACATTTGATGAAAATCTTTCTTTGACTAACAAAGGTTGAGAAGAATTACTTAGGTAGCTTTATTTTAAAACCATACATACCTTCTTAGGCCTGGATTCATCTAGTTCTGAACAACCTTGTGCTCTTATTTTGTTTTTTTCCAAGTAATATGCTCTGCTAGAAAGTAAATTCACTGACTTCCTGGCAAGAATATTAATTGCATTTGTAAATATATTGTTCATTGTAAGTTACTAAATTTGATTTCAGGGATCACTTCTGGATAAGGTAAAATGATCCATTGAGGTACTAGACCTGTGCGGCTGGAGATCAAGCACACCAGTGTCTCTGGAGAGAAGTAATAATCGAGAGGTCCTTGCCCAGCCACTCGTTATTATAGCTTCATTTGATGAAAATAAAAAAAAAACTGTTTTTCTCCTCAAATTGCTTTCTCCTCCTACTTTTTTTGTACTGTTTTGAAGCAGTAACCATGGTTACTAGTAAAGGCTCCTTGGAGCTTTAAAAACATCAGTCAGTTTCACAGCTGGAGGCAGAGTGATCTAGATAAAAGTGTAAGAGTAAAGCTTACTGTGGTTTTTCTTTCTTTCTTTCTTTTTTTCTTTTTCTCCTATTAGAATTGAGTTCTTTCATTAGGGAGCACTTTGCATGAAGTGAATTGTCATTTGTTCCCACTGGCCGCAGACATTTTCATTTAAATTAACAGTAAGTTAGCACCTAGCTCTTTTTTAGTCAGGAACAGGGAGGTAATGCTACCACTCAACTGTCCTCCATCTGAACCTACCCTTTATCCTCTTCTTTCTCTTCTGTTTCCATACCAGCTTCCCTGGGCCCATACTGAGTGGTAGTAATACTGACATTTGAGGCGCAGATGGGTAAGGCTGTGAAGTTGCAGCTTTGGATTAGTGGGGAAAAGGAATGCAGGAGGACTAAAGCCTTGACATAGTGCTACCAGGAGCATATTTGCCAGGATCAAGAAGAAACAAGGGCCAGCTCTTGTCCGAGGGCCAAAATAAGTGATCTCTTAAGGCTTGGAGGTAAATCCTGTCTTAAGAGATGCCACTGTTGAAATGGAAAAGGAAATCTATATTTATTAACCATCTAGTATATTTTGAATACCTGCATTGGTACTTTGTTTTGTATCATGCTCTCTCTTACACTGAAGTGACTTTGAGAAATTGAAAATGACTTATGATTGTTTTCTTTGTAAGGATTTCCTACTCTAAAACTCTGCCACCTTACCTTATGGGTGGTTTAGACCGTCTTGTTTCTTGGTGTGATCTAGACTTGCCTGCAGCCTATTTTTTTTTGTCAATAAAGTTTTCTTAGAATGTGGTTACCATGCTCATTAGTTTATGTATAGTCTATGGCTTCTTTTACACCCAGAAGTCGGAGTTGACTAGTTGCTGCAGAAACCAGATAGCCTATAAAACGTAATGACTGTCTGGATCTTTACAGAAAAGTTTCCCAGCAGGGAAACTCAATGGACCAGATCAGGTCATCTTAGACCAGAGAGCAGAATGGTTATGTTGGGAGGGAAGCAAGCATGCCCTTAGGTTACAGTCCTTGTGGACATTAGAAAAGTGGCAGTGTGAAAAGAGGGTGCTGGGAATTTGGGTGAAAGTACTGGGCTTACTGAACCCTTTTAAATCTTAATTCCAAACCTAAACTGTGAAAGGAAACCTCAAATGTAAACATAGTATTTTTTTGCATGTTTCTTTGCCATTTTCTATTTCTACACACATACCTGTGGCCATACTCTCACATGGACTTGCTCCAATCCTGTTACTCATTCATATGCTCACAGAACTGTAGACTTACAGAAGCATGTCGATTGGAAGCAAGCCCCAACATCTGTATTTACAGACGGTAAAAACCGAGTCCCTAAGAAGTCGTCATATGCCTGATGTTACAAAGGCAGGTTAGTGGCAAATCCTGGGGGTAAAATCCTGTTTTTTCTTTTGTCTAATTTCCTGCCGTCATGCACAGAGGCATTCACGTCTGAGGTCTACCCTGTAAGCCTTCGCCCAGTCGTGTACCTTTAGCTCTAAGATGGACTTCTTAGAAAATTAAAGAAGCAGCTGAAGAGAAGCATTAAATCTAGATTTTAATTTAACTCAGCTACTGATATCTTTGCCGTTTTCAGTAAGTGCACCATTCTATGATAAACAGAAGTAAGAATCTAGAAGATAATTTAGACTTGTAAGGATAGCTGTAGACTAAGATCCAGATACTTGCTTTATTTCCTGATAAATGTGTAGTTATTCAGTAAACATATAGTATATTCATAGACCCTATGTAATGTGTAAGGGGAACACTGAAGAATCCAGAGTCCACATTGCTATAGTGGGTTATATAAAAGTCTTAAAATGTCTGTCTTTTGTGAACTGAATAAACTGTAATTTGTAATTTATAATAAAAAGGCTTAATTTATGATTTCATAACTTAGTAAAAAAACTTCCTTAAGAAAATTAGATGTTGCTTAAGTAAAAAGATGAAAGAAATACACCAGAAATTATTGCCATTTTGCTTTAATATTCATGATAGGAATATATATGGCCATCACAATTGGGCCAGAGTCATTAATTTTATTAAATTTAATATTACAGTCAGGGCACATGCCTGGGTTGCAGGCCACAGTCCCTAGCAACCGCACATTGATGTTTCTCTCTCTCTTTCTCCCTCACTTCCCTCTCTAAAAAAATAAATAAATAAAATCTAAAAAAATAAAAAATAAAAATAGCACAATACTTAAAAAAAATTTAATATTAGAAAGACCTCTCCCACTATTGCATCAGAATATAATCTTAGAATTTCTTCTTGCTGGTTCCCTGGGGACTCATTTTAGACAAGAGAAATCCTAAGAGAAGCTTGCACAAAAGATCTACACTGGAAATTATACATACAATCTTATTCTGAAGATGATTTATAAAACCTTAATACTAATATTTTGACCTATATTTAAAGTTTTTTCTTAGTAATGTAAATAATAATCAAATGCATGTTATAGCTCAACAGATTTAACTAATCTTAATTTTAAATTAGGATGTGATTACTTATAAAATATATGATTGCTATTTAATCTTTCAGAAATGTAAGCCATATTTAGTAATCCAGCATGTCATATTTAGTTTCATATTTTTATTGAAGGCCTACTTCGAGACTGATTGTCCATATGAAGGGAATGAAATGGATCACATTATTTAAATTTGGAATTCTAAATAAATATTTTTATTACAGTTGGTTCATCAGAATTGAAATTAACATATAACAATAATTGAGTATCATTTATCTGGAAACTGACCTACCACAATAGTTAATTATCTAAACTAATAGTTTTCAGTTCTTCAAAACCATGTTTCTCTTTGATAGTCATAAAAATAATTTATTTCTATTTACTATTGTTTGAAATTTAAAATAAATTTAATTTGTTTAAAAAAATCAAAAGATTTGGGTACAAAGTACTGGTTTATTTTCAAACTTAATAATGTCTCCAATTTATTGAGGTATATTTACAGTTATAGAACAGAAGTTTCTAACATGAGTTCCATGGACCCTTCAGAAAGTTATTAAACTCTCCTGATATTATGTAGAAAGTTTTGTCCCTGTGGAAATTCGTTTGAGATGAAGTGTCTGTAGCTTATATTGGAGCCTCAAGGTTGTCACTCACCCAAGCAAGGTTAAAACCCATTTTCATAGGGCCTCTGAAGCGTTGTACCTTCCAAAGGAAGGTAAATTTGCTTTGCTTTCTGTAATCACTAAATCATAGAATCTAGGAGTGACCAACCTCCACTTTTTACAAGTGAGGAAATTGAGCTCTCCTAGAAGTTAAGTGACTTACCCAAGGATATCATAGTTCAATTTTTGTTAAATTAGCAGAGGACTCAGTGGGGTCCCTATGGTATCCTGATTGATTTCCTAGGGCCTTTTTAGCCTTCCAGCCTCTGCACAGAGGTTATTGAGCTTTCAGTTTGTCAGCAAGGTATTTGTATTTGAATACAAAACTTTTGTAGACACAACAGAGATCTCTAATAACTTGTTCCAATTATTTCATGAAGTATTAGTAATTAGTGATGTGTTGCCAGTTATGTGGTTTCTTAGAGGGAGTATGTGCAGAAACCTGTTTAATACAAAAGGAAAACATCTCTCAGTCTTCAAGAAAAAATTATGCCTTTGATGTGTCCATGTTGAAGTAGAATTTAGGAGCAAGGTCATGAAACTTCAGATATAGGACTCTCAGGCCTGTGACATTTCATTCACTTGACAAATATTTATTGTGTGGACCTAGGTTTTACTAAATAATAAAGAATGCTTGTGGAAAATTATTAGATTGTTCATTTAATAATATTAGCAGTTTAATTAACGTTGGAAAATGTTTTTCTTTCTAATCACTGACCAAAAGAATAAAATGTCAAAAGTAATACTGACAGCAAATTTGCATAATAATCCTTAGAACATTGGCCTGACAGTTATGAAATATTATCAATTTTTAGACTTCTGGGAATTAAGGAAATTTCCTAATTTAAATACAGGGCCAAAGCAAAAAAGATTTTTGTTTTATTTATCATTGTTTACTATCAGATTGAGACTTATTATTCTTAATGATTTCTTTAATGTTTAAATTTAGTGATTATATTTTACATCGTGAGCATAGATCCTGAATTTTTATATTACTTGGTAATATAAAATAACAGAGTTGCAAATATGAAAGCTATAGCAAATTAATTGAAAATATACTCAAATTTTAATCAGATTTTTATATACTTAGGGTACCTTCAAAATAAGGATTTTATAATTTAATGTGCTATTACATTTCAAAGAACTAAAGACTAATCCCATTTGTCAATATTCATCTTCAGATGGTATGCTTGAAATTTATGAATTATGAAATTTTGTGTGCATCTTTCTAATCTCAGTTAATCAGTTTGGTTTTTCAAGCTGGAATATGGTTCTTCAACATTCCTATCTTAAGATTCCTTCACCAGTTTGGCTTATATGAAGAAATCACTCCAAAGGAATATTAACATTCATTTTAAAATGAATGTTTTTACATTCTTTTTTAAAAAATAATTATAAAAATATTTATTTATTTTTTAGAGAGAGGGGGAAGGGAAGGAAAAAGAGAGGGAGAGAAACATCAATTGTGTGAAAGAAACATCAATCATTTGCTTCTCGGACACGCCCCAGCTGGGACTGGGCCCACAACTCAGACTTGTGTCGTGACAGGGAGTCGAACCAGCAACCCTGTACTTTGTGGAATGACACTCAACTAACTGAGCCACGCTGGTCAGGGCTGTTTTTACATTCTATGCTTATAAAATGTTTTCTACTTTATTTCCATATGTTTAAGGTATACAATTGGTTTCCCAGGGTGAACATGTGATAAACAATATTTTAGTTATAGGCAGTGTGAGTCCATTGAGGCGGAACCTCAGTTATGTGTCTTTTCCTGTGATCCCATGCATGGTGTCCTGAGCTTATGGTATTTATCACGTTGCTTTAACTGTTTCTTTATTCAGCTAAACCTCCCCCATCCCCAAGTTTTTCAGGACAGGGATCTAGCTCAACTTTGAATCTTTAAAATAGAGCACACAGGAGACACTTATATATATATATATATTTTTAAATGAATGAATTGATTGAGGGACAATAGGAGACCCATCTTTGGGTCCCCTATAGTTACCAAACAAGACTTGAAACTCTAAGGTACTGTATTATTCAGGGTTTTCCAGAGAAACAGAATGAATAGGATGGATATAGATATAGATATAGATATAGATATAGATGAATACATATATATTTCATATATATATATATATATATATGAGAAAAAGATTGAGTGTTTTAAAGAAATTGCTCATGCAGTTGTGGAGTCTGGCAAGTCTGAGACCTGCAGAGCAGGTCAGCAGGCTGGAGACTCAGTTGGTGTTGCAGCTCAAATCCAAAGTCTCAGGGGTCCTCAGTCTTTTTTCCCTTAGAGAGAAAAGGCCCACTACCATTATGGAGGTTAATCTGGTTTACTCACAGTCTACTGACTTAAATGATAATTTCCTCTGAAAAATACCTTCACAGCAAAATCTGAACTGGTGTTTGACCATATACCTGAGTACTGTGGCTTAGCCAAAGTGACATATAAAATTCACCGTCACAGGTATCAAAAAAGATTCCTCAGCGTTTTTATTAAATGAATCATCTATGAAAAATTCAGTTAGTATAATAAATAATAACAAGTTAAAATAAAGCAACATGCATGGCTGTGATCAGGAATGAATTCATATATTAGAATCTAATAAGTGTAGCATGGGGGAAAAAAGTACGGCATATGAACAAGTATTACATTACATATAAGTCAGGAAATTTTCTGGGGATAGTGACCAGAATGGGGAGAACTTAGGAAAATAGTCTTAAAGAACACGGATTTTGTCCAAACTTTGAAGAAAGTGTGCATGCTGTGCCTCCATGGGGAGCTGGGGGAGCTCTGGCGAGCAGAGCGCCAAGGCCTGTGGGAGGGCGGGCAAGGAGAGGCAGGGGAAGCTGAGGGAGGGCCTCGAATACACGTTCTGTATTTGCTTAGCTTGGCAATTAAAAAAAACTTGTGAGAGTTAATTGGGAGGCAAGTGATTAAATAAAAACATTTCTGAAAGCTCTTGTTCTGCAGGTGTACTGGACTAGTGTCTTCTAAGCCCAAGCAGAGGAGATAAGAACCTGGACAAGATTTATTAACAGAAAGAGAGTTCAAATGTTTTAGAGTTTGTTGAGAGAATTGACAGAACTTTTTGATTTAATGTTGGACAGAAGTTGGAGAGAGGATATACTGAGAGAGAGGAGATTTTGCCTAAGTTGGCAATTTGATACTGTGAGAATGGTGGTAATTTTTGACAGTTAGGTGGAAATACAGAAGGTGGGCAGGTAGAATATGATGAATGGTGCATTCATATGACTCCATAGATATTCCATAGGGTAAAACCTATTATAGCGCTGTATTCTAGTATTCTAACAGTCCACTTTGAGGCATAAAATATAGTACCTTCTTATTAAGGAATTTTATTCTGCTTGTTGTAACCAGCATACTTTTATTACCAACTTCATCATAGTGCAAAATTAGTACTTGAAGATACCAGACATATCAAATTTCTGGTAAATCATCAAATGTGTAGTTGGTATCTGCTGTGACAAAGACAGTGAAAACTGTAGAGGTTCAGAACAGGGTGTATTTACGGCTATTTCCTGGGAAGGATTTATGGAGGGTGTCAGATTTCAACTCGTGTAGATAGGACTTGAAATGTTGCACAAAGTGGAGTCGGTGGGGCAAGTGGAAAGCCCCACAAGTTGTAGGTTTAGCTATTGCTAACATACACTGTTTTAACAGAAGACTTTGCTAAAACAAACAAACAAACAAATAAATTTTTGTTGATTTGAATTATTTTATACCTTATACACAACCCTTTTTACCTGCTTGTTATGTATGATTAATCATTTTATATGCCTCAGCCTTGGTCCTGCGATTTAAATTGGAGCCCTGGTGACCTGAAACTGTAGCTTCAGTTAATTATATAATTTACCTTTCTTCTCTCACTCCCCAGTCTCTTCTTCAGCCTTTCAGTCTTAAAAACCTGTGAAAGCATTGGGCATTTCTTGAGGGTAGCACTGAGATGATCTGTTTCCCATTTGATGTACTTGATCTTGTCAGTACACTGTGTATGCCTTTCTTTTCGTGACTTTGTTTTGCCCAGGGCCCTAACATGACAGTGATTGGGATGTTCCTTGGTCCAGAGCCACGTATTTCTACCGTTGTCATTGTGCTTTAGCCTACCTCCTCTTGCTTCTTTCAGTGATAGTATTTCTTGCAAATGCCTTGCTTCTCAAGCCCCATTCTTATCTGTGTTCTCGAAACTGCGGTGCCTCTTACTGTTACTGCTCCCCATGGTAAATCTCTTTTTTGGATTGCAGTTGCAGCAGTAGGTATGATATGCATAGAACTGGAATCAATGAAAGAACGTTGCATTTATATTCAGTTTTCGTCAAGTCAAACTGATTTCCTTTCCAAGTAGTCTTGTGTTCAAGGTTTCAGTACATGTTATCATCTTTCTTAAAAAAATTAGTTATTTATTTTTAGAGAGAGGGGAAGGGAGGGAGAGAGAGAGGGAGAGAAACATCGATGTGTTAGAGATAACATCAGCCGTCTCTCGCATGCCCCCAGTAGCGTGCCTGGCCTGCATCCCAGGCATTTGCCCTGACTGGGAATCGAACCTGGAAACCTTTCTGGTTTACAGGCCAGCACTCAATCCACTAAGCCATGCCAGCCAGGGAAGTACGTGTTATCATCTTACAATACAAAAATAATATTTGGTATTGTTAAGTTTTGTTGCTTACAAAGTTAATAGAGAATGGAATGTTTAAAATACTCATGCAATTTATATGGAAAACATCCCACAATTGTGTAGCTTCAGTTTAAAAAAAAGTTTATTTATAATGATCAAGGAAACTACATTTTTAACAATGCTGGGAGAAAAGGATTTAATAACTCCCAAACATCTTAATCCCACTTCTTTCCCTGATAGTTTTATTAATTGGGATTCCTCTGGAGATCCCTCTTTGGAAAACAAATCCTCCTAATTCCACCTTTACCCAAGAGATCACAATGCAAGTGTTCCTTCTTTTGCATGTGCTTAATCATGATAAGAAGCATTATGTCTTTCCCCCTTAATTATTCCTTGTTACTACATATGTAGTTGCAAAAAATACCCACTCTAATTAAAATTCAGGGAGAGCACTGAGACTTCAATGTAGCTGTCAGTATATTAATTATAATTTACTGAATGGTTAACCAATAAAGGTTTGTGTTTTTTAAGCATTTTCTTTTTTTTTTAAGATTTTATTTATTTATTTTTGGAGAGGGGAAGGGAGGGAGAAAGAGAGAGAGAATCAATGTGTAGTTGCCTCTCACATGGCCCCCACTGGGTACCTGGCCTGCAGCCCAGGCATGTGCCCTGACTGGGAATCGAACCTGCGATGCTTTGGTCGCAGCCCGAGCTCAATCCACTGAGCTACGCCAGCCAGGGCCCAATAAAGGTTTTAAATAAACTCTAAATTCCTTTCTACATTTATGTAATAACTAGTAGTTTCTTCACTAATAGTTCTCTAGGTGATCAACACAATATATTTTACTTAATAAATAAGAAAATAGAGTATTTTGAGATATTGGAGTTATTCACCATAAAACACTATGCCGTAATCTTCTTAATCCATTTATTAAAAATTTATTGTCCTTCACTAAAAAGTAAATTTTAATATAAGCCCTGGCTTGTTTGGCTCAGTGGGTTGGGTTGCAGGCCAGGTCCCCAGTAGGGACCATGTAAGAGGCAACCACACATTGATGTTTCTTTCCCTCTCTTTCTCTCTCCCTTCCCTTCTCTCTAAAAATAAATAAATTAAATCTTTAAAAAATTAAAAGTACATTTTAAAATATTGTTTAGTATGTTAAGCAGTATTATGTTTACCCAACCTTAGACGTGAAATATTACCAATACAATGGAAATGCCCTGTGTAAGCCATTTGCAACTCTTTCTGTTTCTCCCCAAGTGTAAACACTATACTGAATTTGTGAGTTATTAAATAAAAACTCACTAAAAATAAGTTTTTACTGCATATATATCTGGACAAATAATATAGTTTATTGATTGTTTATTTTTGAACTTTATTAAAAATGGTATATTTGTATATGACTTAAGATCTACTTGTAAATTTCTAAAATTCATTGACATTGCTCTGTGGGACATTGATTTTCATGGCTAGTTCTGAATATGACAATGATTTGCTCTACTATTCATCCCTCAGGGATAAGCAGAGGGTAGAAAGAATAAGGGAAAATCGAAATCAAGTTTGTGAAAATTTTGGAAAAGATACTTAAGAAAGTTTGTAAAATAGGATTGAAATTGTGAACATGTCTATGGTGATAATAAATCTTAGCATACTAGGACTAGCCAAAACCTTGAAGGGAGAAAACTAGTTTTAGGCAACCCCTGCACTCCCCCCAAAATATAATGCTACCCCACAAACTTATGCAGAATTCTTTGTTGTTTTGATCTTTATAGCATGAAGCTGGGGGAGAGTGGTAGGTGCAGGAGCACAGAAGCATGTGGACTCAGGATGGTTGTGTGTTGGGACGTGCTGTATTCCTGGTGTCTTTGTGGGGAACTATTTGTGCTTCATTGGGGTTTCCTTTACAGGGACTCTGGACTGCCTTCGGGCACTTTTCTAAGAGTTTGTTTTGTTGTTAAAGGGATTGTGGTTGTTCAGGCAGGTTCAAGAATAAATCTCAAAAGTGGACATTATGATATTCTACCCTCAACTTTTGCTGATTTTTTCCTCTTACCTTCACTCATTTTATTTCTCTCTTCCTCTCTCTCTCTTTTGCTTGATCTTCCAGCTTTAATATGCCTCTCCCTTAAATGTTGGATTGTTTTTGTAGTAATTTATTCTTTTCTCACTTTTCGTTTGTCATCTAATCCACTCTACTACCAAGGATTCCAAAAACCTTTATGTCCCACTTCTTCGGAAGTCAGCAGGGTTTATCTGCTTGGATGTCATATTTGTAATTAATGTGTACATAAGCACATAACTGAATTCATTAGCCTCTCCCTCGGACATCTGTTATCTCCTGTAAACTCAGTCTCAGCTAAATGGCATTAATGTCCATCCTGTCTCCCATGCCAGGAAATGTGATCTTTTGTAGGAGTTTATTCAGAGAACATAATCCTGAATGTAATCAAAGTTTCAGCAAGAAGGATGCCTCATCGTAGCATTGTTTTTAACAGCAAAAAATCAGAACCAATGTAAAATCCTGCACCATCGTCTTGCTTAAAAACTGTGGCACACCATGTATACACACAAATATTTTACAGACAATGCAAACTATGCAGAAGAATGTTTAATAACATGAGAAAAATATATAAATTTAGTAAAAAAGATGCTCTTAAACAATATGCACACTATGATACTATAATTGTTAAAACAAAACTATATATGTACCTTTATTTGTAGAAGAATATATATAGAAATCTTTGCATTAATTGATTCTAGATGGGATAGTTATGGGTGGTTTTTGTTTACCTGCCGTTTCTAGACTTGTACAATAAATGTGACACACAGACAATTTGGCCTCTTGTTTTTACCCCCACTTATTACTGATTTGTACCCCAACTGTTACTGCAAAACCCCAGCTGCTCACTGTGGTGGAATTAGACTATCACAGCAACTCTCTGGCCTCCATTGCTCAGCTGCCAGAGTTATCTTCCTAAAGACCTTAGCTGGCTGGGTCCTTCCCTTGCTTAGCCTTTCCAATTAAGTAGCTAAATGTTCAATTCCCCCAAACCATCAAGAATAAATTTTACTGTTTTTCTTATTAAGATTTGATCTGAAGACCTTCAGCCCACTGTAATTTAGCCAGCTCAAGATGTAATATAACATTTTCTCCTAACCCTAAAAAGTCACTTTTGACAAAAATACAGATAGTTATGCCAAATTTTGGGGTTGGGGGTGGGAGAAGGGAGGAAGAAAGGGAGAAAGCAAGAGAGGAAAAATATGAATTGAATTCGGGCATTTGCAAATGTTTGCTCTTCGCTTGCCACTTCTGTTCTACCTCTGCAACCTGTCACACTCTGCCCTTGTTCATTTCTATCCAAGGGACAGTTTTTTGGTTTTCTTGAGTATTTAGCCAGTTAGAACAAGTAACCAAATAATGAAAATCCATTGGTTTTAGTGCCAATTATTATATCAGCCGATCCTATTAGGAGTATTTATTGAAGCATGTCATGCTAATAGTCCCAGAGTGTAATTATACTTGCAGATTTTTCATGCTTTCAGGGAGTTTGCAACATGTTCCAGATGGTTAAATAGAAAGGAGGAGACATTTTGTACTGTCTTTTCAATTATGATTATGAATTTGATGTTACTAGTTATGTTACCATCATTGCTTTTGTTAGATTAAAATGAGAGGAGTTTAAACAAATATGTAGGTTTTGGTTTTTTGAAACATCTCTTCTACTGTGGTCAACAATTAACAGGACCTTTTAGATTCTTTTCCTCTGGTAAATTTTTGAATTGCTTTAATTTAAGCTTCATTAAAAGGAGATAATTACGTCTTAAGTAGTAATTCTTTTATGATTGTAGTTCTTAATTTATTCTTGGAAAGTATTCACTCAGGTTTGTTTTAGACTTAGAATTACATGATTAACCTTCTTGAAAAAACTTACAGGAGCCTGAAAGAACATAATTTTACAAACCACTGAAGGTTGTTTGACATTTTCCACAAACTGGTATGACGTTAGATTCCAAATCAGTGGGACATATACTTGAACATTTTGCCAATAGTAATAGTGATGACTTTTCATTCATCTACTCATAGTCTCATATACCCTTTACTGACCATCCAGCTGCTCTCATTTGAAAACCAAAGATTAGACACTGAGGGTGAAAAAGTAATGAAAGGAAAGCCAGTGACTTATCAGACCAAGGTGGTCGTGCCTAGCTGTTAAGTTTATTCCTTCAGTGTTACCTATTTGTGGTAAAGGAAAAAATGGGTTATTAAAAGGGCTATTAAATATTCTAAATTTTTTCAGTTTTAAGTTATAATACAATAGATATTGATAACTTATATAAATTAAACCTCTGTGGAGTCCTCAGTGATTTTTAAAAGTGTAAAAGGATCCTTAAACCAAAGAAAAAATTGAGAACTATTGATTCACAAAGGTGTCCAACCCACAGCCCGTGGGCCGCACATGACCCAGGATAGCTATGAGTGCGGCCCAACACAAAATCATAAATTTACTTAAAACATTATGAGATATTTTTGTAATTATGTGTCGCAATCTATTTCTTGTGTGGCCCAAGGCAACTCTTCTTCCAGTGTGGCCCAGAGATGCCAAAAGATTGGACCCCTGAAGGGGGAAGGAGCCATAATGTGTTATTAATTTTAGGAAAAATTGTTACTAAGTACATTTTCATTTCCTACTCTTGGTTCATAAAGTAAGTGGGTTTTTTTAAATCAGGGAAATATACCTTTAAGAAAATAAATGTCTGTTTCTGCTTATTAAAAAACTGAAAGTTACAAATGTATGCATACCCAGTTCCCAGTTGATCCATGCCCCTCTCCTACTCCTGCCCCTTTGGTCCTCACTTCAGAGGAAAGGAGCAGGGCAGTTTCCTCAGCCCGGGCCCACCTGCTGGGAGTGTTGTTGATGGACAGTAGGTACCAACTGCTGCTAAATGAGGAGGCCAATATATGCACCGAGTACTTGACAAAACAATATAGAGGATTTTGTACAGAGTATTTTTCAAGGGAGTACAAGCGACATTCCTCAAAAGTGGATTTTGATCTGATCTTGGGGCAGATGCGCGCATGGACTCCCAGGGCGGGAGGGAGAGGGAGGGGAGTACGTGGAGAGCGGGGCTGGCAAACTCAGCTCAGCCGGTGCAGTGCAGCAGCAGCTGTGGATGATAAACAAAGAGCATGACGGTATTCCAAAGTTTTGTTTATGAACAGTGAACTTCATTTCATATAGAATTCCTGTGGCATGAAATATTCTTCTTCTTTTTATTTTTTTCAACCGCTTAAAAATGTAAAAACCATTGTTAGCTCATGGGCCCTACAGCAGTAAGTGGTGGACCCTGTATGAACCATGATGGTAACCAGAGGCCTATTCTTATAACTTTAAAAATAGGTAATAAACATTAGTGAGGTATTTTAGAACCAAGTGATCAGACATTTTCTTTTTATTCTTTTCATCCAGTCCACATCATTTATTTTTGTAACAAGCAGAGTCATTCAATCCTCAGATATTTAAGAGCTCAGTAAGTGGTAAACACTGCACCAGGTGCTCAGGGAGCGCGGTGAACGAGAGATGAAGTTCCTAGTCTTTGGCACTCACACTCACATAGGAAGAAAAGATCACTAAGTAGAACTGGATAATTTGAGGTAGAAAGTTACGAGGGGAGCTACTTTTGATTGTGTGATTAAGGAGAGTTTATATGTGAGACCTTGTGTAATAAAAACTTAATTCCCTATTTACTTTAGAGATGAATGATTTTGTGGTATTGTGTAATGAAAACTCAGCAGAAAGAACCTCTTCTTTTACTAATCTTGAGCTTTCATTATTACCTATATGATGTCTATATTTGTATATCCAGGCAACGCCCAAATTAAAAATGCTCATCATTATCATTCAAAGTCACAAAGTACACTATCACTAGCAACCGTACAACCATTTCCCCAGCTCTCTTGATTCTTACAACTGTTACTCAGCTATTTTTGCAATTCTTGCATACCATTCATTAAAACTGTTCATTCTTTCTCTTCCATGGGTATTAAACTAGCATCTTGTTCAGCTTTTCAAGATCATCAGTACCCTCCAAGTCTGCAGCGGGCCTGACCCCCCTCCCTGGCCTGCTGCACACAGTGTTCTGCTAGACAACCGCCCGCATCCCGTGTTCCCAGTGTCGCTCTGTGGAAAGTGACAGTTAAATATAACCACAGGATTATGACTTCGGTTCCAAAAAAATGGAATTACTTATTAAAATCTCTAAGCACATAGGCTGGTCACTTCTCTATTTTAAAAGATAATATGCAATTTAGAAATATCAAGAAAATGAGATATCTAGATACAACTAGTTTTATCAGTTAACTTTAGTATCTATTTTTTCTACCCAAAGAGCTGAGAAGGTTTTTGTCAGGTGACAGTGTGTGGCGTAGAGCCTACACATAGAAAAATGTGTGATGTGTAATGTAAACACTCATCTGATAAAGTCTATGCTGGTTTTAACTTACCTGAAGGGATCTAACCTTTGCTTTGTTTTAGGCCTTAAGAAAATGCCACCTTTGAACACACATAAAAACCTGCATTGGGAATTCAAGTTCTATCTGAGTATCCTGTGTTAGTGCTTTGTAGATCTAGTGCAGCTTAGCGTTGATAGTCCTCAACAGCTGCCTTCCTTATTTAGTAGAGTTGCTCTTTAGGAAAGAATTAAATACTTGTAGTTTAGGTGTTACGTTTCATTTTTAAGTTTGGATATGGACTCTCCCCAGCACCCTGGTGTTCTCTTCTTTTGCCTTGTGGCAAAAACAGAGGGATAAATTATATGGCAGAATGATGCCACGGAAAAGGGTTTTCCCCAGTTAGTGGAGACTAGCACTTTATGCCTTTCAGCGTCCTTCCCTCCCTGTGTTCTCCCCTCCAAACCCATGCCTAATTCCTTACATAGTAATCTAGTGTATCCCTCATGCTGTTGATACTGCTCTTGAATTGTTCAGGAAGATTCGCCATGTTCTTTGACCAGTTT
Source organism: Phyllostomus hastatus (assembly GCF_019186645.2). NCBI lineage: Eukaryota > Metazoa > Chordata > Mammalia > Chiroptera > Phyllostomidae > Phyllostomus > Phyllostomus hastatus. The sequence continues at coordinate 5,110,340 of NW_025333873.1, read as the reverse complement.
AATGATCTTCATCCTCATTGAGCTTTTAACTGCATTTTATTGTTGACTTAGAACAGGTTCATTAATTCCACATATTAAACTATTAAAATGTTGTGTACCTACTCTGTTCCAGTTAAAAAACATTCACCTGGGAGCATACAGTCTATCGAGGAAGATAAGTAATAAGCACACAATCACACAAACAAATATGTAAATAAAAAATTGCAGAAAATGCCTATGAATAAAAAGAAAGTGCTATGGAAGTTTAATGGAAAGTTGACTTATATTACTGGGGTAAGAGAAGTAGAGTTTTAGCTGAAGCTTGAACTATCAGTAGGGATTGGGCAGATGCAGAAAATGGGAGGGATTATTCACAGCGGAGAGTATATTGTAATGGGTGGGGTGGGGAAAGACTAGGGAATAGGGAGGAACCGAGGAAAGGATAGTGTCCTGTGGGGAGAGTGGCTATACTGCGGGTTTTGGATGTTACTATAAGTGAGATAAAACTATGTGGAAGGGTATAAGCAGGATTAGGCTGTTGCATTTTTATAATGTGGATTGGTTATTTTTAAAATAGACTAGGTGGGGCTTGGTGATTGAATAGGGTGTGAAGTGGAAAAGATTTCAAAAGGCAGGTGCTTGCTGGTGTGTGGAGCTTAGACTAGAGTGTAAAAGTAGTAGGGGCAATTGTTTTTTAGAATAATTTGTCTCCAAAATAGATGTGTTTATACTGTATCCAGAAGTAGTAGTATTGTGTTTATTACTTTAAATGTAATAATGGGTATAGTCATTAATATTTTAGGTTTAGTAGTTGAAATGCAGGCAGTTAAACCCAATTTTGGTTTCAAGGTTATAATCTGCCTATTTCCAAAAGAGGCAAGAAATAGAAATTGATATAACCAAGTACTCTGGATTGACTTCTTACTGTACTTTTAAAAATTTTATTTTATCTTTAAAACTTAGCACTTAAGCATCAGTGTCCTCTTAAAAGCAGGAAATACATTAAAAACAAAAGCCATGTGCCCTGACCAGTGAGGCTCAGTTGGTTGGGCAGCATCCCTCAGAGGGAAGGAAGGGTAGACCGCTCTGTTCCCTGTCAGGACACATGCCTGGGTTGCGAGTGCAGTCCCCAGTCAGGGCACGTACGAGAGGCAGCCAGTGGATGTTTTTCTGTCAAATCAATGTTTCTCTTCTTCTCTTTCTCCCTCTCTTCCCCTTGCTCTAAAAATAATAAATAAAAAATCTTAAAACCCAAAAAGCCATATGAAGGTATATAAAATTTCCTTAGTATATATATTACTGAAATTAATGGTTGCAGAAGTGCATTGGGCCCAAGTCTGGCAAAAACTAAAGGAAAACATGGCAGCTGCCATCATCTAGTAGGCAGGTGGCTGACCAGTAGAAGAGAGATTAAACTAGTTGGCTGTGGCCTGTTGATTAATCAAACGCTTTATAGTAGTTACTGTGTGCCAGGCACTGTTTTAAATAACTTTAAAATATTAAATGTTCACTCTCTTAACAACTCTTTAGTAGGTACAAGTATTATCCTGCCTTTTGTAGATGAGGAAACCAAGGCATGGAGAGGTGATCAGAAAATTAGTAATGGCGAAGTTGGGCTCCAGAATCCATACTTTTAAAGATGTTTATTTATTTATTTATTTTTAGAGAGGGAAGGGAGGGAGAAATGGAGAGAGAAAGAGACATCAATGTGAAGTTGCTGGGGGCCGTGGCCTGCAACCCAGGCATGTGCCCTGACTGGAAATGGAACCTGCGACACTTTGGTTCGCAGCCTGCGCTCAATCCACTGAGCTACGCCAGCCAGGGCCAGAATCCATACTTTTAATCAAGATCCTCTACTATACCAGTTGTAAAAAGGGAATGTTGTTGCCTAAGGGCAGATGTAGATGGCTAAAGCTCAGGTGTGTAGATGGCTAAAGCTTCGCTTCACTGGTGTGAAGCTTTATTGTGTCAATGTAGTAGAGTTTACTCATTCATTCTGTCATTGATGGGCATTTGGCTTGTTCCCATATTTTGCTCTTATTAACATTGCTAGCACAAACATTTTTTTTCATCCCTTGTTGCACATGTGCACGAAACATTTCTTTGGGTTTGTGGTTCTCTTTAGTGTTGGTCCACTGGTACAGTTCTTTCTATTTACCAAAATTTATTTCCCAGCTAGAGTCCTCTTGCAGTTCCTGCTTTTAGCACGGAGCAACAGTTTTCCTATTTTTTTCAACATGATAGAATTTTGTCTTCTAACAATATCCATGAATTTGCCCAGCTATTTTAAGACACCCAAAACTTGGTGTAAAATGTTTTTTCTGTAGAGAGAGTGCAAAGTTTTCATAAAAGCAATTCATAATCATAAGCACAGTGAAATCAGCCTTCTAAAAATTAAAGATTAACAAAGAAAATAAATATTGCCATTCTATTAAAAAACTAAACAATTTTATTTTTTAAGTCTTCATTTTTTCTAGGCCTTCTCTTCACAAACTATTATTAAGAAAAAGCAACTACACACTATGAAGAATTCAAATAAATAAAATTTATATGTATTTAAAAATTTTTAATGTTAATATTGGATGGCTTGATTTCAAATTTTATTTAAATCATTTTTGTGATTTAAGAGCTTGCACTAGTGGGAAAGTTGGTAACATCATTCTTTCTTTGTTCTCTCATGGAAATCTTATGGTCTGTCCCAAGAAAAATACCTATTTTTTTCCACACAATTTTTAAAAAAGATTTTATTTATCCATCTATAGAGAGAGGGGAAAGGAAGAAGAAAGAGGGAGAGAAACATCTTTGTGTGGTTGCCTATTGCATGCCCCCTACTGGGGACCTGGCCCTTAACCCAGGCATGTGCCCTGGCTGGGAATCGAACCTAGGACACTTTGGTTCACAGCCTGCGCTCAATCCACTGAGCTACACCAGCCAGGTAATTCTTTGTTTTTGAGTAATTTTAATTAGTAATTGGTTCTTGAGAATGTCAAAATGGTGGATTTAAAATTCTCAAAAAGACAAAGTGTTAACATGCACGAAGCAAAACTTTTAAAAGATTAAAAAATGAAGTGAAAATTGAAAAGAAATAAAATATTACAAAGAACATTATAGTGTTTGATTCCAGGTAAAGGCAGCAAATTGTGCATGCATTTAATGTTGTTCTCTTTCCAAACCTCCATTTAGTTAAACAACAACAAAAATAAAGTTAACAAGGGTTGGGCTTTTGTTTTCTTTGTTTTTATTTTTTAAATCACAAATCCAGAGATGTGGGAGAAAATAAGGCAAAATTTTTGAGGCTGGAAAACAACTAGAATAGTGTAACACTGACTAGACCTAAGAAAGCCAGGTTTTAAGTAGAGAAAGCGAAGGACCAGTTGGATTTGTACTCGTGAATCTTCAAGGGCTCCGACACTGGTGGTACTGCATGACCGTGGAAGCGGAGGGAAAGAGGGGCCAGGGACTAACATGAGGAAGATCGTTTAAAAGCTACTGAAGAAACAGACACCCCAGTTTCCTTTGCTCTTTACCCCTATGCTAATGGAATGTGAGACTCGAAGTATGTTTTCTGGTTAAAACATAGGGCCTCTGGGCTAATGGACACCAGGCACACTGAAGGTGGAAGGCGATTATATGAGCCTTGGATTTTGAATGTCCTTGCTGTGTTCTCCATTTTGGGCTTCCCAAACTGAAGCCTCTATCCTCCATGCAAGAAACTGGAAGAATATTTTATGAAGAATCCGACCACCCCAAGAAGAAAAATCTAAAGACAAAGGAACTGTACATAAGTACCTGTACTCACCCTGGTCAGATAGCTCAGTTGGTTGGAGCATCATCCCATACACCAAAGGTTATAGGGCTCCGAGGTTGCAGGTTTGATCCCTGGTTGGGGCATGCACAGGAGGCAACTGATGGATGTTTCTCCCTCATGTCAGTGTTTCTCCCCTACCCCCTTTCAAGTCAATAAACATTTCCTTGGATGAGGATTTAAAATAAAAATAAGTAAATAAAATTTTTTAAAAAGCACCTGTATTTTACTTGGTAGATTGTTTCCTATGGGGGTTCAGGTTAACAGCTCTGAAACTGCTTTGTACGTGTGTGGGTGTTGAGCACATGAGTAAACAGGTGGTAGACAGTGGGGGCCAGGCTCCTCACACTGATGTCCAGCCTCAGCCGACTAACAGGTCAGTCTCCATGATACTCAGGGGAATGCATATTGAAATGAGGTCCCATTGCCATTCATTAGCCTGGTTAAAAAAATGTCTGACGATACCGAGTATTGGAAAGAATACGGAGAAAATGGTTCTCTCACACACTGCTAGTAGTAGTGTGGAACAATCATGTCGGCGGCAGTTACACAAATGGAAGTATGCAAATACTACAGCTCAGAAATTCCACTTCTGCATATTACTGTTCGTATTTCTTGCACTTGTGCATATGAAAATAGGAACAAGAAGCCTGATTAGGAATAAGAACACTGATTAAGGCATTATTTGTAATAATGAAAATTTACAGACAACTTAAATACAAGAATGGTTAAGATGTGGTATATTTACATGTACATATGAACAACAGCAACCACACACACTCACACTTACACATGCTCTCACACTTCAGCAAGGATGGAACTCCGAAACATAGTGCATGAAATCTGCAGATGTAGACTATGTGTAATGTGCAGTTTCAACGTGTATATTTTTAAACATAAGAGCATTGGTATATTTTGTTTGATATCTATCTATCTATCTATCTATCTATCTATCTATCTATCTATCTATATGATATTAAAAATTGACCGGAAGGATGTATATTAAATTCATGATGATAGTTATTTCCATTAAAGGGAGGGGAATGAACAGAGTGGGCTCTGTGAGTATGGGGGCCTTTGACTTATTGGTAATGCTTAAAAAAGAAAATAAATATGTCAGAAATGCTTACTATTATTAATTCTGGGTGGTAGACCCATAGATATTTATTTTTTCCATTTCTCAATATACATTTAAGTTCTGGCTCTGTGTGTCTGCCTAACTTCAAAATAACAAAGGAAGAATGTTGTACAGATGTCCTTTTTACCCCATGTTAACTGCATTATAGGTGCTCTTCTGTCATCGTGCTTCCTCATCTGATTCTTAAATGAGATTGAATTTAGGAAGTTAAATGGAATAATTTAATAAATTAAATTAAAGGAATAGAGGTGCTGCACTAGCCAGCTCTTGTGCCAGAATCCAGCATTGGAAGCAGCTAATGAAGACAGAAGGGCCTTACCCGTGAGGGAAAGATTGGAACTATTAATGGGAAACCTCCAGGCATGCCCAGTAGTTATGGGGATCCAGGAGGAGTTTGTATCATATCAGACCAGATCAGATCATTCATGCCGGATCTCCTGCTTTGGAATCCTAGAGGAGAGGTGGTGAGGAAAGACTTTTAATAGTGAACTCTGAGTAGCATAAATAATTGCATAATGATTACTCAGGAGATACATTTTAAGAATACTAGGCTTACTGGCGTCATAATAATGAATATCAGACCAGCACTCCTCTTTTCCCCCTGCTCCTTTAGCTCTTCCTGGTGTCTTTGGTTCTGTGTGCCCCCTGTGTCTGGTTTCGGCACTTCCCCCCGTAACCAGACCACCCTTCCTACCATGAACTCCCCCTCCTGTTCTCTGGGCTTCTTTCAACTCTGAAAACTGCATTCTCCAATGCCTCGAACCAGTGGGGCTGTGGTCTTCTCCTTTAGGTCTCTACCGCTCCTTAAGGGGTGTACTGGGAAGAAGAGTTCTCTTAGGGAAAAGTCTTGCAAGGCAGATCTCTTCCAGTTTGGTTCCTTTCTTTCAGTGATCCAATCCCCTACGTTTCTGCCTGTCATTGGTCACTTGTCAATGTCTTCAAACAGTTTTTCTTTCCTGTTTTGTCCAGAGTTAATTGTTATTTCTGGGCAAGTTAGTTCAATACAAGCTAGTCCATCATTCCTGGAGCCAGAACTCAATGAATTGCATTTTTAAATATTAGGAATATGGAATGTTTACAAAGTTTTTCAGTAAAAAATTTGAAGTAACGTAGTAACTTTAATACATAGTGAGGAGTATTACAGAAATCAAGGAAATAAATGCCAACTGAAAATACAAAAAAATCAGTATTTATAAGTAGAAAGAAGGATAAACATATAAATACAGCCAGAAAAAAATGTATCTTTAAAAGACATATAAATGGGTCTTGTAGAAGCTTAAGGGCAGAATGTAATTAGGTATTACATAAGTAGAAGTCTTAAATAGGAGTGTGTATTTAATGACCAAAAAGGACTTTAGCTGTAAAACCAGATTTTTATCCATTGTCTTTGGAAATATTTTTCCATTTGGCCTTAAAAGTTGTATTTTCTTTACCTAGCATCCTGACCTTTATCATTTCTCAGACAGTAAAATGACAGTCTAATCTCCCTTCTGCTTTTTTTTTCTTTTCTTTGTTTTAGTTGTTTGCAAAACTGCCCTTAAATGAGGTGGGAGTGAAGAGACTGAAGCCGTCTCTGGAGAGCATCCGTGCCCCACTCCCCTGGAAGCGGCCCTCCCGAGCACTGACCGACCCTGTCTGTTTCGAGGACTCATTATGAACAAGGAAGTCTCCCAGGTACAGGCTGGCTGCGGCTCTGGTTTTAAAGAGCTGCGTCTCTACAGAGGTGTGGAGGGAAAATGACTACCTGTTGACTCTGACTGTGATCTGAGATGCTACAAACATGTGCTGACATTTCTAATTGAAAACGTTCAAAAAGTTTTAGATTACACTTTATAAACTGCTTTAAAGCACATTGAAATTAACATAGGCTTCAGTAAGGGGATGTTAGTACCTTGACTTTATGAAAGAGAAAGGGAGGAAAAATGGAATGATCTAGTGATCGAACTCTGGCTTAGGTGTTTTATTCTTTAACTCATTGTTCAGTGAGTGACTCTGAGAAAGTCTTACTTTCTTCCTGTCACAGTGAAAATTTTCACCATTTTTTTTAAGATTTTATTTATTTATTTTTAGACAGGGAAGGGAGGGAGAAAGAGAGAGAGAGAAACATCAGTGTGCAGTTGCTGGGGGCCGTGGCCTGCAACCCAGGCATGTGCCCTGACTGGGAATCGAACCTGTGACACTTTGGTTCACAGCCCGCACTCAATCCACTGAACTACGCCAGCCAGGGCAATTTTTACCTTTTTAATATCCCCTCAGCATTTATTAAAAACAGTTTTAAACTGCCAAGCAAGTGCAAGATTGGTAGACTGAACAACACCTCTGTGCCCACTGCCCAGTCTCACCAATTGTAAGCATTCTGTTACCTTTGCTTTCTCTCTGTATGTATTTATTACTACTTCTGTTCTTCCACAACCATTATGGTGTTAATGATGAAAAATCATCTGAGTGGTTGTAGACATTTATGATCTTTCTCTCCTAAATAGTCATTATGTATCTCCTACTTAAACACAGTATAATAACCACATTCAGAAAACTTTGATTTTTTTATTATATCAAATATACATACAGTCCGCATTAAAATTTTGTCAGTTGTCTGATCTAGAATCACACACTGCATCATTGTCAAATCTCTTTGGTTCCTTTAACCTGGAATAGTTTATCAGCTCATCCTTGCCTTCCGTGACACTCTGGAGGAGTGCAAAGACAGGTCATTTTGCACAGTGGCAAGTCAGCTCGAGCCTGTCTGTTTCCATGTATTTTCCTTTCTAAAGAGACTTTGATATGGGACTTTGGAGATTCGTGGACTTGTTACTGAGAACCTCACCTGGAGAACGGACTATAAAGATTTTTCAGGAGAAAATTTGTTAAAATAGTAGGAACTCAAAATTCCAGAAGGTGGATTCCTAGAGGTGAGTTGGTGTTATTGAAAGAAATTTTCTGTGTGTGTGTAAGTTTACATATCCTTTTAGAATCTAAGGTTTATATATTTTTGGACAAAAATTAAGGTTTGTAAAGGCAGAACTTTTGATTTTGAAGGAATAGCACATTTACACTTTAAGGTGATTCACATCTTACAGGAATAATTCATTTTATATTATGACATAGAAGATAAGTCAGGATCAGAAACAGGATCAGTTTCATTCATTTCTGTGTGATGTTTGGACCAAGAATTGAAAAGATTCTCTCTGTTCATGTGTTTGAGAACCTTGTAAATACCACCTAGGATTTTAATTATTATTTGCTTTTTAATCAATTTTTTAAATTGATTTGAGAGAGAGGAAGGCAACGGGGATGGGGGTGGGGGGGGGAGAGAGAGAGAGAGAGAGAGAGACACTGATTTCTGTTCCACTTATTTATGCATTCCTTGGTTGCTTCATGTATGTGCTTCTTGTATGTGCCCAACTCAAGACTATCTCTAAACATGTAAAACTCAAATTTCACTTTCCAGTGTTTTCAACAGAATAATAAGTGTGAAAACATTGCTTATAAATTAAACCAAAGTCTAAGATTTATAAAATTTCAGAATAAGGTACCTCAGCAATGATCACCTAGCACAGCATTTCTCTAACCTTCTGTGAAAACCACTTAGAATACACAAAAAGTGGGGAGTGGTGGGGGGGAGTGGAGACAACTGTACTTGAACAACAATTTAAAAAATGTAAGAAAAAATATGTACAAAATGGCTGTCTTGCCTGCTCCCACTTCTGCAGTATAAAGTCAGTAGTAGCAAACAATTTGAGAGGAACAAAATAATAAAAAGTTTCACAGAAAATGTAAGGCCATGAATAAACCTTACTAATTCATCTACACATGAAATATGAGGTAGGTAGCATTATAACCCATTTCAGAGATAGGAAGCTGAGGCACATACAGGGCACATTGCCCTGGAAGAGGGCAGTTACATTCATATGATCATTGAGCAGATATTGATGCTGTTTAACCAGATATTCACCTGAAATGCTTGGAGACTTCTTTTTCATTTTTTAATAGGTAACAATAATGCTTTTGACAGATACATTCGAATCAAGCAATATGACAAGTTTCAAGCTGGGCTTTTAAAAATGCATATTCTTCCTATAAATTTGGGCAATGAAAATTATACCATGTAGATTTGTATATTAATTTTATTCATGCCCTTTCCTCTTTGGTTGGAGGAAATGACCCTGAAATTAACTGAAGGTTTACCTGACTTGATAATTTTCTAGTGCCCTCAAAATATAATTGCATTATTTTTGCAAATTATTTTGACCCATGCAGCTCTATTACTTTGGTACTTTTGCTACCTTATAACATGAAGATCAAATTTCAGTATACTGCCCTGGCTGGGTCACTCAGTTGGTGGGAGCATCTTTTGTATACCCAAACGTTGTGGGTTAGATCCCTGGTCAGGAGCATGCACGGGAGGCAACTGATGTTTCTCTCTCACATCTATGTCTCTCTCTCGCTCTCTCTCTACCCCCCTTCCTTCCTCCCTCTCTAAAATCAGTAAACATATCCTCAGGTTAGGATTAAAAATTTTGTTTAGTATACTTATTTTCTTTATCGGTTTATGTGTGTATATTTAACCATACTGTATTCTGAAACGAGTTTCTGAAATATTTTAGAGAAATTGAACAACTTCTGATCAGGGGCTTAATTATTTTAGATATTGGACTAATTTTATGTAATGAATGTGATTATTTGGTTTTGGATAATCATCTGTGGATTATCTGGGTCACATGCTGATTTTTATTCTTGCCAGCTTCTAGCTTTTTTTCTGCTCATTAGTATCAGAATCTGTGAAAGAAGGTGGAATTGGTGGAAAGAGACATTGAAATTTTTATCACTTGATTTTGTCTCTGTAGTCATCATTTTCTTTTTTTTAAGGTTGTTACCCTTTTGCTAGACTGTATTCTATGTATGTACAAGTAAATATCAAATATTCATTTTATTGTTTACATAAAGACAGCTATAGTCAGGAAGACTGGTTTTAATTTTTTTAAAGAAATCCCAACATCTATTTCACAAATTAGAACAATGTAGAACTGATTTTTGGAAGACATGTACAATGTATTTATAATTAACCAATGTCATTTCAAGATAACTGGAATCATCTAATGAGTTTTATAGATTTTCAAGGAAATGTTGAAGGTATTTTTGCCAAATTCTTTTAATAAGATAGCTACACAAATGTTATTTCATATTCTGTTTTTTCACAGTAACAAATTAATACCTACAGGGGTATTTTAGCAAGGCAAATGTATATGTTTCTTTTTTATCTTTAAAAAGTTATATTTTAAATAAAGTTAATATGAGGACTTTAAAATATTAAGTTGAAAAAACTAATTTGATTTTCCTCTTTTTTCTATATATTTGCTAATTAAAAAAACAAAAAATAAACTTTTACAATTTTTCCATTTAGAAAAAAATACAGAGAAAGAAAGCATTATCTCTTAATCTGTAGAATAAGCTTTTAGTAGTAAACATAAATATATTAAGTAAATTGTTTTAAACATTACATACTTTTAGAAATCATTACCCAATCCTTTGTAATGTCTTTGTTAGCTGAATAAATTTACAAGACTTTGCACAGGATTTTCTTTTATAGAAAACACTTTAAGAAAAACTTGATATTTTATAGAATCGATGAAATAAATAAAATGATGTCCTCATTTTTAAGAATTCATTACTTAAGTCCATTTCTTTGCCTTTGCTTTCTATATCTGACCATAATGGTTAAGATATTGGCAGACACTTATGGGGGCAGGAGCTAGGTGTGCCTACCATCTGAATTTTGGTCCCTTGCTTTATGGATTCAGAGAGGATTTCTGTTTCCAGATGTTTATGGACATCCTTACTCAGCCATTAGCTTGAAAATACCTGTTTTTTTGACAAAAAAATTAGGAGGCTTTTGAAGAAACCAAAAACATGGCAAAAACATGGAAAAGCAGCAATCAGTAGAAACTGTCTTCATGGAAGCCCAGTTGTGGTACTGATTAAACCAAGGAGGAACAGTTGGAAACAGACCAGCTGGAGTTCGAAATTTAAAGCTCTCATTTATTGAAAGGGACTATACAGAAAATAAAACGATAACCCACAGAATGGGAGTAAATATTTCAAATCATGTATCTAATAGGGGTTTAGTACCCAAACATAAGGTACTTTTAAGACTCAACAATAAAAAGACTAGTAAACCAACTGAAAAAAAATTGTCAAAGAACCTGAATAGACATTTCTCCGAAGAAGATACACAAATGGCCAATGTCATCAGTGATTAGAGATGTGTGAAGATACCATTTCACATCCACAAAGTTAGCTCTAATGAAAATAAAATTGCAAAACAGAAAATAGCAATTTTTGGTGAGGATGTAGAGTGATTGGGATGCTTGTACGTTGCTGGTAAGAGATGGTGCAGCCACTATGGAAGACAGCTTGGCGGTTCCTCAAAAAGTTCAGGAGAGTTATAGTTTGACCTAGTAGTTCCACCCCGGGTATATACTTAAGAGCACTGAAAATATGTTCACAGAAAAATTTACATTTAAATGTTCACAGCAACATTATTGATAAATAGTCCCCAAATGAAAAAACTTAAATGACCATCAGTGGATGAGCAAAATGTGGTATATCCAAACAATGGAAATTTAGCCACAAAAAGGGCAATAAAAATCCTGAAGTCCCCATTTTTTTCTCAACACACCAGAAGGGTTTCTTTCAATTGCCATTGAAATGAAAAGACAAAATTGAAAACTTCTTTCAGAGAACCGTAGGTGTGGAAGACTCCAGTTTGAGAAACATTTCTGGTCTGCAGTCAGGCGTTATCCACGGCATCACCGGGCCCTGGGGACGCATTTCTGTCGCTGATACCCAGTGCAGGAGCTCTTCGTCATTCCTCCTGTGAGACACTCCTCAGTCGCCCGCAGACTGTCCCTTGCATCTGTGCTTCTCTGTGCTAATTGCCTGCTGAGCATTTTAAAGTATATTATTACAGTTATTTGTTAACTGTTACTTATTTTTCAAATCATGCTGTTTTCAGCTACATCTGGGAGATGAGTAACAAATTTCTGATGTAGAAATGTGTAACTCAACTGAAATACAAAGCACTGACCTATTTCTTCAGCCCCACCTCTTTGGTTCAGTCTGGTCCATTTGAACAGAGGTAGATGTGGTTTCCAGTTCCTAAAACTGCTCTCTAGAGATTGCATGAGATTGTTTGGGTATAATTTAGCAAGTCTTTTTAAATAAACAGGGTACTTTTACTTAGAAACCTTATCCCTTTTTAAAAGGTGATATGCAAATTGGTTTCCTTAAACCAGCATTTCTTAATGAACCTTATTTAAGTACTCATACTGCGAAATATAAAGCCACTGCACAAAAAGAACAACTATAATAGTTTTCACTCATGAGAAGTTTTGCATTCCACTATCTGTTTATTGTTTTGTAAACAGAAAGCAGTTCATACCAGAATCATCAGCAAATTGTTGGTGACTCTCACCTTAGCTTTTTACTACTGGCTCTTATTTTGGTAGGCCAGCTGGTTTGGTCACTCTCGAATTGTTGTCTGATGTCTCCTCAGTTTCAGAATCTCAGATAAATTTAGCAGATGTCAATATCCAGCCAGTAGTCTGAGAGGAGCTTAGTATGGGGAATCTCGTTTTAAATCCAGATTTATTTGTTGCTCGAAATTAGAGTTTGTGAGATTGTGTTGTTTATGTTTACAGTTGTATACCTGTAACATGTCTTTGTGTCTCTGCAGTGCTATCAAGTATTGTAGGTGGTTTCTCCAAAATAGTAGACCTTTTACCTTTTCAAAATTAGTAGAGATGTTCTCTCATTTCTAGACCAGGAAGGTCAGTTTTTTGTTTTTGTGTTTTTTCCCCATTGAAAACAGGAGAATGAATTTCAAGAAAGTTCTACTTCTCAGCTATAGAAAAAGATTTAACCATTAAAAAAATCTTAAATATCCTTTAAAAATTTTAAATGTATTAGTGACATAATTTAACCACTTCGCTTCTATATCTTTTAGGCATAATGTTAGGAATGGGATATACAGTCAAAAGATCTAGTAACTGGCTTTGAGTTCACAATCTAGAAGAGAAGAGAAACAAGCAAATTATGATTTATATACAAATTATATCACACTTGATTAAGAAATACATGCCTAGAAGTATTTTGAGAGCCAGTAGAATTCCAGATGGGTATAACCTGGTGTCTTTGGAGATGGAGAAGATAGACAGCTAAGGAAACAAGAAGTGGCTCCTGGGAGTGAAGCAGGAGTCAGCTAACTTTTCTTTTGGGTTTTAGCAAACTCTAAAGTCTTATCTTTCATTTTCTTTCCTGTTTATCAATTTCTTCTCTCTTTTATTTGTACTTTTGTTGAAAAGTTTAGGGTTGATGCTTTTTTGTTATAAATTTATTACATAATTTCATTTTTGTCTTAATAAATTTTAAGATATTTACATTTTATTTTTGTGTGAAAACAAAATTACATGCCTTCTTTGCATTGTGATATTTGGTTAACCTCATTTATATTTTTATGGCTCTTAATCAGAAAAGAAAGTAGCAGTCTAGACTATCAGCTGATTTATCAAAAGAAACCTTACAGTCAAGAAGGAGATGGAAAGAAGTATTCAAAGTGATGAAAAGCAAGGACCTACATCCAAGATTACTTTATGCAGCAAAGCTATCATTTAGAATGGAAGGGCAGATAAAGTGCTTCCCAGATAAGGTCAAGTTAAAGGAGTTTGTCATCACTAAGCCCTTATAGTATGAAATATTACAGGGACTTCATCTAAGAAAAAGAAGATCAAAACTATGAACAATAAAGTGACAAAAAACTCACAACTGTAAACAAACCTAAAAAAAACAAAAACAAAAACAAACTAAGCAAACAGCTAGAACAGGAACACAATCAGAGAAATGGAGGGTTATCAGTGGGGAAGGGGAAGGGGAGAGAATGGGGGAAAAGGTACAGGAATTAAGTATAATTGGTAGGTACAAAGTAGACAGGGAGAAGTTAAGAATAGCATAGGAAATGGAGAGGCCAAAGAACTTGTGTGTACAACCCATGGACATGAACTAAGTAGCGATGGGGGGGCAGTGCTGGAGGGAGTAGGGGTACTGGATGGAGAAGGATAAAGGGGGGAAAATGGGACAACTGTAATAGCATAATCAGTAAAATATATTTAAAAAAAAGAAGTAGCAGTCTTATTAATTACAGTGATATATTACTTAGCTGATTATTGTTTAGTATTTGGGTGTCAGAATGGATGCTAAAAAACCATGTTGGGTCTTTCGACACCTTTTTTGTGGCGGTGGCTGTTGTCAAGTCAGGTGTATTTGCCTTTGCATTGAGGTTGTCCACCTTAAATTGTCATTGTTTTCCTAATACAGGCTTTTCCTCTCTCCCTTGACAGGAGGTTTAACAGGTTTTTTAAAATGATGACATTAATCCATAATGCAGCTCATCTCATTTATTTATCGTTACTAGAAATCTGGAACTTAAAAGTCCATCATGTATTTATACATGTTGAAATTTGAGCTTACAGTGGGATAGCCAAATGGAAATACCCATGTAACAGTTGGAAACTTAGATACCAAATTATTGAGATAAGAAAGATTGTATTTATCCTTCATAGAGGAAATCTTAGAATGAAAATCAGATCTTGTCATTCCTCGGTTCTTAGCCCTCCAAAGATTGCCTAATTCACTCAGAGTAAAGCTACAGCCCTTAACGTGGTTTTCAAGGCCTGCATGGTGCAGCCTGTCATTCTCTCTCGGATCTCATCTCCTACTCCCTCGCTCCTCTGTTCCAGCCACACTGGTCCTTCTCACATTCTCGAAAAGCACAGTCATGCTCCCTCCTGAGGCCCTGCGGCTGTGCCCCCGCTGCCAGGAACCCTCTGCCTGCAGATGTCATTGCCTCTTCCTCACCTCCTTCAAGTCTGCTCACATCGCACCTTCCCAGTGAGGCCTTTCCGGAACTACCTACTTGAAATCGCTGCCCTTCCCCTTTCGTACCCCTGAGCCTCTGTTGTTGCCTTATTTTTCTCCATAGCGCCAGTCACTTTCTAATATACCCTTTATTTTATTTATTTTCTCTCTCCCTCACACTAGAATGTAGCTCTGTGAGGACAGTGATTTTTATAAACTTGATTCACACCTGTATCCCCCGTACCTAGAATAGAGACTGGCATGTAGTAGGAGCTCAATAAATATTTGTTGCTAAATTGAGCTACCTACATGGAGACAAATTTTAAGTTTTCTGACTAATTTTTACCTTTACTGGGAACATGAGATATTGCCAAGGATTATGTTTTTAAAGTCCTTTGGGTTGAAACTAAAATTAATATGTATAATCTATATGTGTGTATATAGGCATATGTAGTATATAATATAATCTTTTTATATATAAATCATACTTATAATATATAGTTTATATGTTTATGTTTATAACATATATAAACACTTGATTGGACGGGTGTTTAGTGACTCACTCACCAAAATCTATAACAGACACCACGATAGGTAGGAGCTGATGTAAACTTTGTATATTGTGTTAAGGAAGTTGATCGTTGTCCTGTGGCCAGAGGGAATTTAGTGAAGGGTTTTAAGCAAGAGAGTGACATGACCAGACTTCATTTCTGATGGCCTGTGCTGGTGGCTCGGGGAGACCCTCTGGGAGGCTGTGTTAGTGGTATAGCCAGAGACAGTGAGAGGAGAATGAGGAAGGAATGGATTTAGAAATATGTAGAAAACAAAAATTGACAGATCTTGGTGTTTGCAACCAAAAAGGCACATTTCTGATGTCTCCATATTAGAAGTGCAGTTCAGGAAAATTTCCAACTCATAGGATTACAATCATGTAGGGTTGTTGTTTTTTTTAATCTTGTACTCCTAGTTTCTGATTGGTATCCATGTCCTGTCAGTTCTTCCTTAACGGGAGATCTCTGGTTGTCCCCTCCTTCAGTCTCACGTCCTGTTAGGACTCTAGTGTGCAACCAAGTGCCTCATTCTAGATGAACAGAGAACCTCTCATCTTGTTTCTCAATCCCAGTTGCTCATCCTTCTGATCTATCCTATAAACTGCAGCAAAGCCATTTGTACTCAAATGTCACTTCCCTGCAGAGGAAGCTACTGGACCCCCCTACTGGACAGCATGGGCTTGGAGGTCAGGAAGGCATTGTTTAAGTCCTGGCTTAACCACAACTTGTCTGTTTGGGCCAGTTTTAGCATTAGAGCAAAAGGATTTACTCAGACATACTTATTAAAGCCATGCGAGAGATTCTTACGGATCTCAGAATTCTTTATAATAAACTTTGTAAGTATAGCTTTCAACATGCAATGCTGTAGTTGTTTAATAAGTTTAGAATCTAAGGAGAAGTTCAGGTTTTTTTTCCATTTAACAGGAGTTTTCTCTTCTTTCACAAGGATAGATGGAGTGAAAGAGAGTGGATAAAATGTTGTTTGGCATTAATAAAATCCAAGGAGTAGTAATGAATACAAGGCTGGGGAGAGGATTCTGGGGTAGGGTTTCACTGGAGAGTCCACAGAGAATAACGGTTGATAGGGACAGATGGGGGGGTCTCTAAATGCAGTCACTGACCAACACCACATGTGAGAGAGAGACCTGGCTGGCAAACAGGAGAAATGGCTTTGTGTCCTCTGGCATCTCTACCAAGATCTTAACATAACTAAACATTTGATCTTTGTCACCTAAGTATGTAAACACGAGGTTAGGAGTTTAGAATTCCAAGTTGGTAAGTACCAAATCTAGTTCATTGCTTTAATTTTGATCATATATGTATTGTTTATATTTCTGTCAATATAAAATCTCAAACCTTAAGAGTAAAAGTTGTTTGAAATCCTTTTTCAAGTGGAGTCTAAAATAAATAAATATAAAAAATAATTTCTCTAACTCCCACTTATACATTTAGTTTTTACATTTACATAAGAAAGCATGGGGAAAAAAATCTCAGTATCTCTTTTATTATCCTAACAATATTTTCACCCTGTTGATTTGTATGATTTCACAAAGAATTGTTCATTTTATTTTACAGATACAGAAAAGAAAGTGTAGAAGCACTAAATAGCTGATGCTCCTGTGCTTTTATCTAGACGAAGACACCTCTGTTGGCTGTAGTGATCTGGTTGTTGAGAGATTACAGTGTTTAGTGTTTTCTAACATAAGGGAGCTTCGTCCTGCCCTATGCATTTCAAGTTCATTAGGATAGATTTCTTATTGTCGTCATTTCTTTTTAGGTGTGAAGTTTTTCAACATGAGTGGCCTTGGGGACAGTTCATCTGACCCTGCGAACCCAGACTCACATAAGAGAAAAGGATCGCCATGTGACACACTGGCATCGAGGTAGGAACACGCTTTTCTTAGTCTGTTCCTGGCAGAGCTGCTTTATCATTTTCGTTGCCACTTCAGAGCTTTTGTTTCTTCTGCTCCCAGTTTCCTGGCTGCCTTCGAGTCCTGCACACTCACCGTGCTCTCTTGCTTCCCCAGCTCCCTGACAGCGCTGCTGTCAGTGCAGCTTGCTCCCCTAGATTCCCTGCAGTCCCCACGGAGACCTTCTGCGGACGCCCCTTAGTCGTCACTTCCTTGAAGGGAACCCTCTCTTCCATAACTGTCATGTCAAATACCTACCATTCATGTATCTGCCTCACACGCGTTTTTATAGCTCTGATCCATAATTTCAGCTTTTACTAGTTTGTGGGATTATTTCATGAATCCCTGGCTTCTCCACTGTAAAGCAAGCTGCCATTTGGTAAGGACCTTGTCTCTACTTGCTCACCACTTTATCCCTAGTACCTAACACAGTGTGTGGCTTGTATATAGTAAGGACACAGTCAGTATTTGTCATTAGTAAGTAAATCCATTTTACGTCTTTGCTGCCTTAGAGCATTGTGGTATTAGTGGAACTAAGAAATATATCAAGATTTTAAAGGATGTAGAATTAAATGTTTGTATGTTTTAAGGAATATGATCACCTTAAATTGGCTAAAAGAGAATTATTGCTAAGGAGACTCTAACAAATGCCAGATAGAGAAGGAACCTTAATCAGATCAAAAGAGTAAGCTTGTCGCCTGAGAGAAGAGTGGGGATTTTATTCTATTTATCTTCTGGGATCTAAAGGAAGGTTTCTTAACCTGCACACTGCTTTACATGGTCAGTCAGGTAAGTCTTTGTTGTGGGGTCCAGTCTGTATGTGTAGGGTGTTCATCAGAATCCATGGCTTCCTCGTAATGTCAGTAGCATATTTATATCAGTTATGATAACCAAAGTGTCCTGTCAGTTGTGATTGCCAAAAATGTCTCCAAACCTTGTTGAATGTCCCCTGGGGTCGGGGAGAGCAATATGGCCCCAGTTGACAGTCACTGATCTAGACAATAAAGCAGCAGAAGACCCTTGTCGTGGGACTACATGTTTGTTTCTCATGGGGGGAGAGAAAACGGTGTTAACAGGAGAGAGAGTGCCAGGGTTCCAGGCTGCAGAGAGAAGAGTGACCGTTTCCCTTAAGTCCAGACTGTCAGAGGATGGCAGCCTGAGTACTCACGGTCTTAGGTGAGTGTCCAGACGCCAGGAGGAATGTGGGTGTCCATGTGCAGTCCAGATTTGGGGAATGAAAGTTAGTGTTTTTATCTGTGTCTGTATTCAAAGTCAGTCCTTCTTAAAGGAAAACTTAAGAATAAATACAATTAATGTCTTTTACATTTAATTTTTTGGGGAAGGATGTTTTAAAAGTTTATAGAAGGATAGAGACCAGGAAACTGTATATACCCACCTCATAGGGGTGATAATATTTCGCTGTATTGTTAGCATTTTGTTAGTGTTTTATCATATTTGCATAGTCTTATTTAAATAAAAGTAATAAAGCTATTAATGAATAAATTGATTGATCTACAATTAATTCCTCCAATCTGTTTTTAATAATTATGTATATATAGTTATCTGTAAGTAATATAGAACATTTATTAAATTTACATACTGTATAACACTATATATATTTTTCTGCAATATAGTTTTCTCAGCATGGATCTTGAAATGTAAATGTACATAGATTTATTTAGTCCTATTACCTTTTTATTTCTCTCTGCCCTGCACACCCCCTCCCACCCACATTCCTCCCCTTTAATTCATGTTCATGGGTCATACATATAACTTCTTTGGCTTCTGCATTTCCTATACTATTCTTAACTCCCCCTGTCTATTTTCTACCTACCATTTATGCTACTTATTCTCTGTGCCTTTTCCCCCTCTCTCCCCTTCCCACTCCCCTGCTGATAATCCTCCATGTGATCTCCATTTTTGTGATTCTGTTCCTGTTCTAGTTGTTTGCTTAGTTCATTTTTTTTAGGTTCAGTTGTTGATAGTTATGAGTTTGTTGTCATTTTACTGTTCACAGTTTTGATCTTCTTTTTCTTAGGTAAGTCCCTTTAACATTTCAGATAATAAGGTGATGATGAACTCCTTTAACTTGACCTTATCTGAGAAGCACTTTATCTGCCCTTCCATTCTAAATGATAGCTTTGCTGGATAAAGTAATCTTGGATGTAGGTCCTTGCCTTTCATGACTTTGAAGACTTCTTTTCAGCCCCTTCTTGCCTGCAAGGTTTGTTTTGAGAAATCAGCTGACAGTCTTATGGGCACTCCTTTGTAGGTAACTGTCTCCTTTTCTGTTGTTGCTTTTAAGATTCTCTCCTTATCTTTCATCTTGGCTAATGTAATTATGATGTGCCTTGGTGTGTTCCTCCTTGGGTCCAACTTCTTTGGAACTCTTTGAGCTTCCTGGAAGTCTATTTCCTTTGCCAGATTGGAGAAGTTCTCCTTCATTATTTGTTCAAGTAAGTTTTCAATTTCTTGCTCTTCCTCTTTTCCTTCTGGTACCCCTATGATTCAGATGTTGGAACATTTAAAGGTGTCCTGGAGGTTCCTAAGCCTCTCCTCATTTTTTTGAATTCTTGTTTCTTCATTCTTTTCTGGTTGGATATTTCTTTCTTCCTTCTAGTTCACACCATGGATTTGAGTCTCAATTTCCTTCCTGTCACTGTTAATTCCCTTACATCTTCCTTTATTTCACTTTGCATAACCTTCATTTTTTCATCTAATTTGTGACCGTACTCAACCAGTTCTATGAGCATCCTGATTTACCTGTGTTTTGAACTATGCATCTGGTAGGCTGGCTATCTCTTCGTCACTTAGTTGTATTTTTTTTCTTGGGCTTTGATCTGTTCTTTCATTTGAGCCATTTTTTTTTCTTGTCTGGGCACACCTGTTATGTATAAGGGGCAGAGCCTTAGGTGTTCTCCAGGATGGGCAACCCACGTGGCTGTGTTGTGACACTGTATGTGGGGGAGGGGTCTGAGAGGGAACAGTGCCACTTGCTCAGCTCTCTGCCAGTTTTCAGTCCTTTTCCCCACTACCCACAATCAAATTGGGCCCTTCTGGTGTTGCTGCCTGAGTGGTGGGCTTGTGTACGTTCTAGGACCCTGTGGGTCTCTCCAACAAAGTCTCCTATGAGGCTGGGAGTTTCTCCCACTGTTGCCTCAACCCCCACGAGTGTTTTCAGTCAGAGATTTTGACTCTATTTCCCCTCGCTGGGACCCTGGGTTGTGCTGTCTGTCTTGCTCCCCATTTGTTCCTCCCGGTTTATCTGCGCACTAATGTGGAACCACCCAGTCTGCACCCCCCACCTCACTGGGTCTGCCAGCCGCCACCTTGCCCGCCCTGGTCCTCCAGCCACCACCAGACCGCGAGTCCTGTTCGCCCGGCTGCCCATGTCTGCCCCTCCTGCCGGTCTGGATGTTTCTTCTTTAACTCCTTGGTTGTTGGACTTCCGTGCAATTCAATTTTCTGTCAGTTCTGGTTGTTTTTTGTTTTTAAATTTGTTGTCCTTCTTTTGGTTGTGCCTGAGGAGTCACAGTGTGTCCGCCTATGCCTCTATCTTGGCCAGAAGTCCCTCATTTAATTACCTTTTTATTAATATTGTATTATACAAATGTACCACATTTGAAAAATACATATCCTTATGGATAGACATTTTCTATCGATAAACAACCTTTTTGTTGCAAACTTTTGCTTTTACAGCCAACACTGCTGCGAACATCCTCATACACACATCGTGTCTTATACATAAGAGTTTCTTTAGGACCTGTAATTAACTGAAGTAATTAATTACCACATGTTCTTCAAGTGCCAACATTGTGAGTTCCTTTTTTCTCACATCCTTACCTATACTGTTCGCTCCTCACTTGAGTTTTTTGCTAGTCTGATGACATGGGTTATAATTTTAAATACATTTCCTGATGATTAGATAAGTTGATTGTAATTTTTATTTTTATTGCTCATTATGTTTTCCTCTTCTGTGAATTTCCTGGTGGTGTCTTTTGCCCATATTCTTTCTTGGTTCTTTGTCCTTTTCCTTTTTATTTGTAAGAGTTATTTTTGATTTTCTAGTTCTGTTTTTTGCTTATATTTGATGAAAATAACTTCTCTCGGCCTGCTTAACTCTGTGGTGTCTGTTGCCTTAGAACCTTCAATTTTCACGTGTCAAGCTTTTTGGTGTCTTTTTTAAGAAATGTGTCATCTGCTTAAGACCTTAAATGTATATTTGTGTATTTTCTTCTAACACACATTTAGAGTTTGGATTAATCTGGAATTTATTTTTGTGCGTGATATAATGCAGGCACCTCACTCTATTTCCTTTCCCATAAGAACATTGGTGGTTGCGACCCCCGCTTTCCTTGCTTTTTGTGCTGCTGTCCTTGTCGTAGACCAGGTTCCTGCAGAGACAGGGGTCTGCTTCTGAACTGTCTGAAGACCGCCGCCTGCATACGGAGCAACAAGTCACTCTTGATAGTTTTCAGGACTGTTTTCCCTGTTCCAGTTGCCCCTAAAAAATCCTGCCAGGATTTTGGATTAGAATGTCATTTACTTTTATAGATGAAGTTAAGGGTAATTGACATTTGTATTTTCTAGACTCTAGATTATAGCGTATTCTTATTTATGAATAATATAAAGGCTTTTCATTTACTCAGATCTTCACTGTTCTTCAGTAATGGTTTATAATTTTCCCCATGAATGTCTAGACCATCTTTTGTTAGCTGTAGTCCAGGGTACCACAGAGTTTTTACTGCTTTTAGGGATTTAGTCTATTGCATTTTCTAAGTGGCAGTTACTGATGTATGGGAGTGCTAATGATTTGGGAGCATTGCTCTCCCATCCAGCTGTTGTTTTAAACTTTCTTATTTGTTTTAATAAGAGAGTGTAGCTCCTCTTTGATTTTTGGGTTTATAATTGCATCACAGATATCAAATTTTATATACTTTTTCTCTTCTTAAATGTCTACAGATATCATTACATGTCTGCTTTCAAAATATTTGAAAACACTACCTTTTTCAGGTTTGTAAATATGGGCTTCAGTTTTCAAAAAGTGATCTTTTTGATATGGTCAACTAAAAATTTGAGATTTTGAAATTGGGTAAGTTTGTGCATGAAACACCTTGAAGCGGTGGTTTGTGGGTTTTTTTTTTTAATTCTCTCTCCCTAAACAGATTGTGAGCTTATTACTTGTAAAGAGCATATGGTAAA
Source organism: Phyllostomus hastatus (assembly GCF_019186645.2). Lineage (NCBI taxonomy): Eukaryota > Metazoa > Chordata > Mammalia > Chiroptera > Phyllostomidae > Phyllostomus > Phyllostomus hastatus. The sequence continues at coordinate 5,087,846 of NW_025333873.1, read as the reverse complement.
CCTCAGGGCATTGTCAGGCCTGTGTACAGGAGCTCTGGACAAGAGAGTTTCTCAGTAATTGTTTGCTGTCTTCTCCATTCCTGAACTGTTCCCAGAGAATGAGAATTAAAATGCTAATCCTAAAATGGTGTGTAGCTGTGCCTTATGCTTGTTTAACATTTCCAATTCAACTCAACAGTGCTTATTAAAAATGCCTACTTTTCATCCAGCACCATGTGCTTGGTATTATACGGATGTAAGTGAAGTGTGAGACATGTTTTCTGTCTTCAAGAAGTTTACCAATCTGGCTGTGCCACTCATTCTTAAACTCTTCTGGGCTCCCCCTTGCCCTGAAAATAAATAATCATAAAGTGATGCTAATAGATAATATTGACTGAGCTATAGTGTATGCCAGGAACTCTACCAAGCATTTTATTTATACACACACACATACACATTTCATTTATATATACAATTTTCTTAATCCTCACAAAACCCTAGGAGGTAATTCATGTCATTATCCCTGTTTTACAAATAAGGAAACTGAAATTTAGAGAAGTTGTTAAGTGTCTTGTCCAGGGTTATATAGCTAGTAAATGACAGAGGAAGTTTGAACTTGGACCTTTAAGTCATATATCCGGCTCTTTATCATGGTTTAAAAGAGTCCTCCTGAGGTGGCCAGGACCTCTTGCCCTTCTTGTTTCTTGTATTTGGAGTTCAGCCATATTAAACTACTTGTAGGTTCTTTAACTTGATATTTTCACTCTCACTTTATACCTTTGAAAGAGCTGGGGTTTTTTTCTTTCAGGAGACCAACCTCTCCCTACCCCTAGGTTTAGACATCTCATTTCTAGGTCTAGAAGCCATCTCGGTGCCTTTCTCTGCTGTTACAATCTTGTCACCATAGTGTGACAATGGTCCATTTCCTTTTCTGTTTTCCAGCTAATCGGAGGCTAGGTCTACCTTACTCCTGGATCCTCAGGGCATGTTATAGTACGCAGTTATCTAGCGTGTAGTAAGCATGGGAGCCTTTATTGAAAAAACTGGTGGATGAAGAAAAATACACACGAGACGTTAACTCTTAGCAGCACTCACTAGCATGTGCGCGGCACCAGTGGAAACACAGTGGGTTAGCGAGAGGAGAGGCGTGGGTGGGCCCGAGGACTCACGAGAGCCTTCTTTTCCACTGGGGTGGAATTTTTTTGTCATCTCCACCCTTTCTTCAGTTCCGACTTTATTTCAATGTATCTATTCTCATTTTCTGTCCTTGCTTATTCGTTACTTCATTTCGTGGTGATTTTCCTAGTCTCGTTTTTAAGTCATTTTGTAGATACTTCACCATTTCATTACTTTTAGCTTCTTGCTTCCTCTGTCTCCTCTCTGTCTGCCTATTCTGCCTATTCTGTCAATTTTCTTTTTCTTTTACTCTACGGTGGTGTTGAGCACTTCAACTTTACACAAGAGTTAAAGTCAAAAACAGACTGGGGCCCCACCAAGAGAATCCAATTTACTTATGTTGAAGTTTAGGCCCATAGATTTAAACAATCAGAGAATAGGCTGAATATACTAAATAAGTCTAGTATCAATTAGTTTCTCTACCATAAAAAGCAAATGTTCTCCAAAACATTATCAGGTTGCACAGCTGGAGTTCTCTAAAACCTGTGCATATCAAAATATATGTTACTCATTTTCTTCATGCCTAATTTTCAGTGCCTTGGTGTCAAATTTGTCAAATCTTGCTACATGCATTGGCTGTGAAAGTTGTAAGAGTTTTACTAAGTTTAATGGGACTAATTCCTTAATAATGTAAGATAAAAACGATAAAGACAATGTGTTATTGTTACAGTTTTAAAATTTGGTTTTGTTTTGAGATATGTACCATTTAGTAGTATTTTGTTTCATGTAGGTAAATACATTTGATTATTTGACTTGGTTGTTTTCAGCTTACTGTGTCGTTATGTAAATGCTGTCACTTTTGTAGTCTTTTTTTAATTAAGAAAAGTAAATGGTGTTTTAATTATTGCCAGTTATGAGCTTCTTAGCAACTGATTTTCCCTCTTTTTACCTCTTTTTTCTACTATTTTTAAATGCAGACAAATGATTTTGACTGATGCTTAAAAATACTTCCTTGTAACCAACAAGCCTTTCTTATTATGTTAATTTGATCATAGAAAATTTCATTTCAAAGTAATACTTCACTGTCATTGTATGTCTTACATAAAGTAAGTTGCCTGATGACTTGGCTAAGTAAGCCAGGGGCAAAGACTAGGAAAACAAAAATGAAACACTATTCATTCAATACATTAGAGAGAACATAAAGTGCTGGCTATTTACACTGTTATCCTTTGTTCTCATTATTTTGTTTTAAGATAGAATTTGATTTTATTATATTTATGAGAACTTATAAATAGATGATATTTTGTATTTTTTCAAACAAAGTTGTATGCTAACAACATTGCTCTCTATACTTTGGTTTCTAATTATTGATTTATTACTCTTTTTATTTTACTTTTTGGATGGGTACTTTTTTCTTTTTGATGAAGACCAACTGTAGTCTGTTCATTCTAAGACTCAAGAGTTTATCGGATTTCTAATTATAACTTATTTGAACTCTAGTATAGTCTACCCTGCTTAACTTGTAACAAAGTTATTTGAAAATTCAGATTTCCTATTTCAGGGAGTTCTTATGTAGAAGGTGAAATAATTCCAAATGCAAATAGCATGCATACCGTTAGCTTTCTTTTAATATCCGTATTCATTGGTGGTTAAAGTAGTCGGTGTATGTTCACCCCCGAGGAGACACGTCCATGACGGCAGTCATTGTCTCACGTATTTCAGCCGCAGCTGTTTTCTGCACCTCGGTGTTTTATCATATCCGTGTTTGAGATGTGAATTTAAATTTTCTAAGTCAGGCTCTGTATCTTGGATAAAAACAGGGATCTCTCTAAACGTGTAAACATGAAACGCGTGATCGGAGAAGGAAAGTAGTGGTGGAAATGTACACTGACTGCATTTTCTTGGTGAAACAGCACTGAAAAGAGGCGCAGGGAACAAGAAAACAAGTACTTAGAAGAGCTGGCTGAGTTGTTGTCTGCAAACATCAGTGACATTGACAGCCTGAGTGTAAAACCAGACAAATGCAAGATTTTGAAGAAGACGGTGGATCAGATACAGCTAATGAAGAGAATGGAACAAGGTAAGGGGAAGCCGTGGCTCAGTGCTCTGTCATTAAAGACACTGACAGTGGGTGATTTTATTTTTTTATTAAGAAATTACATTGAACTTCATAATTTTATTAAATAAATGTTTTTGTTTAGATGCTCTGTATTTTAGAAAGTAAATCTGAGAGCTTTCTTGTTGTAAGAAAGCGGCTTACTAAGGTAACTGGAAAACTGGTTGCCTTGGGAGGCTTGGGACCCAGGGTCGTAGGGCGCAGCGCTAGGAAGCACAGGCTGTGGGGTCGGGCCTGCGGCGCTGCCGTGGCGCTGAAAGAGCAGCTCCATGGTGGAATGTCCTTCGGTCTGAATAGTAAGCTTGTCTCTGGCCTCTGGGAAAACGCTGATGTGTTTTTATGATCTGTATTTATACTATCCATATCCATATACTGGGGAACCCCACACCACAAAACCTCTCGGCTGCCCACCAGCGCAGAAGCAAAGCACTTCACAGAAACACTCCCGCACCTGGCCCCACGGGATTCCCCAAGGAAAGTGCCTCTGAGGGTGATCACATGCTAAAACTTTATGCAACATTCAAGGAAATTATACATGGTGAGAGTGTGAATAACAAACAGAAGGACTAGACCCGAAAGAACTTCAGATTAATAGAAGCAGTGTGAAAAGAATATAAACAAATGCACAAAATGATTAAAGTGATAGAATTTTCAGATTTTAGAAGCTGGAAAATGTCTAGTTAGTGCTGGTGTGAGCCAGTGACAGGGAGAGTCAGAGAGAGGTGTGCAGCCCCTTCCCTGCCTGGTCACTCTCCAAACCCTGACAGCCCTGCCGCAGTCCCTCAGTCCAGGCGGGAGGGTGTGTTTGGGGAAACGGAGCGCTCCAGAGGAACAGACGCATAAACACTGAGGGTTGGGGTCTATCCCCCATGAAAAATCAGCTCCTCACCTTGCCCCAGCTCTTCACACGGCTGCTGGTTAGCACTTTAGCTCCTCACTCTTTAATGTGAATAAAAATACAAATATTTGAGGAACGCCGGGAATAAAAAAGAGAACAAATTAAAGCAAGCAGGCAGAAAAAAAGGTGTCTCTGAGGAAGCAGAGATGACACAGGGAGCAGAAGAAAACTAAAAACAGCTAAACAGCCCCTTTGAGACAAAAGGGAGATATTTCATCCATGAAACTAGAACAAGGTGCTGTAAAATGAAACATTGAAAACAACATATAAATAACCCAATTAAAAGTGGACAAATACATCGTTCCAAAAAGACATGTAGACGACCAATAATAACATGAAAAGCAGGCTCAACATCGTTAGCCATCGGAGAAATGCAAATCAAAACCACAACGAGAGACTACTTTACACCCACAAGACAATCATATCTATGCAGGTTAAGTATAAAAACATGCTTAGAGACGGTCATGACCTCAGACTACTGGTTACTTCTGACAGAGCACAGACAGAGGGGGGGTGGCGGCGGAGCTTTCACTCTTTCTGCAGCATTGTGTTCATTTAAAGAGCAAAGACCTGAAGCAAATAACAGTGATGCCTGTGAAAACTGGATGGTGGTTCCATGTCATTTTCTGTATTTTTGGAATATTTAAAATATTTCATTTTTTAAAGTAAAAAAAAATGAATCTCTATACTTAAAATACCATATTTGGCTTTCGGTGAAGTAACTCATCTGACAGACTGGAAACTTTTATTGAAGTATGATGCTGCCTGAAGATGATGGATGGATTTTTCAACATCATCACACAAAAGAATTTCAAATCACTTTAATGGTTACAGTTTTACCAACCCGATCCTCATGACAAGAATGTGAAAGGTTAGCTGTTCACGAAGGTTCACAGAATGAAAAATCCTGTCTTCACTTTTTCTTTAGCAGCAACCGATCGAATCATAAAAGAAAAAAAGAAAAATGACAAAGAATTATTCTTTTACAATGTATCCATTTCTTATAAATTTTTGTTATAGACTTTAAAAAGGCTACATAGTTGTATCATTTTTCTCACTATTGGAACACGGGACTTGGGAGGTCAGAATTCAAATCCTCCTACTGCCATTACTTACATTACATATGGACCACATTGCTTAACCTTTGTGACCCTCAATTTTATCTTCTGTACACTGAGTATAATTAAAGCTAAATGTAAAATTCCCTTGATAATAAATACATGTTGCTTGAATCTGAAATTAGGTGAGTTTACGTGTTCTTAAACTTGCCTTCATGGGAACGAGCCCCTTCTGGAGGTGTGACCTGTGGTTCTTGGTTACAGAGAAACCGGCGACCGACGATGAAGTGCAGAAGTCAGACATCTCGTCGAGCAGCCAAGGTGTGATAGAGAAGGAGTCCCTGGGGCCGCTGCTCCTGGAGGTAACTGTCCTCGTTGGCGCAGACAGGCACCGGAGTCTTCGTTCCGGCCACTTTGTTTTTTTTTCTTTTGTGTCTTACATCCAACTAGTAAGTTATAAAACAAAATAAAGTTTTAAAGGACTTTAATACTTTTTATTTTGGAAACTATGTGGACAGTTGTTACTATTTCAGAATTAAATGTGAGTGATGATCATGAGAGACTTTCACGAAGGCATTCTGAACAGCCAGAGGGAGAGCGGAAGCCTGCTGCACGGCTTTGCCGTGTATCTTTGCGGTGGTCAGGACCAGGGAGACCCAAACAGCTGTTTAGCTGGCTGGTGCGATCTACGTGTCACTGTAGAGTTTTCTCTTCGAACAAGGGACGCCTCACGTACTACAGGAGGTGTTTTCTGGAAAAGTTTTCTGACTAAAAATTTCTTGATTGTTTACGGAAACATGGCGAGACAATGTACTGTTTTGCCAACCTTCTATCAAACTTTTTAGAGAACTTTTAAATAGGAATTACTTTGTAATTGCTATGTGATTTTCACCCCTGCCTTTTCTATTTAATTTTCACTCCCTCTGTTCTCCACACAGATGATTTGTTTCCAAGCAGGACGATCTCCTGAAATGTTTGGTCTCATACATGAATGTTTTTTTTTAAGATTTTATTTATTTATTTTTAGAGGGGGGGGGAGAGAGAGAGAGAGAGAAACATCAATGTGCGGTTGCTGGGGGTTATGGCCTGCAACCCAGGCATGTACCCTGGCTAGGAATCAAACCTGCGACACTTTGGTTCACAGCCCGCACTCAATCCACTGAGCTACGCCAGCCAGGGCCTCATACGTGAATGTTTAAAAACATACGTGTGTGTGTACACATGCATTCCCCACAGTATATGCTCTTCTTTCTCTAGGCCTGATTTTATTATATATGTTTACTATATACATGTATGTGTTCATATACACGTATTTCTATTTCACATATAAAGTAGACGTATAGATAAGATACAGATATAAAATAGATTTTTCTTTGCTGCCTCAAGGCCTTTCTTTCTGGTGAAGTCTTTCTAACAAACTTGTATAGGTTTCTTTATTTCCTAACTTCTTTATATATTATTTCCTATTACCCTAACTATTTCTGTGTCTTTGTTTTAACCTTAATTCCTTCTACCAACACTGCTGATATGAGAACGTTCTCAAAATTCAGTTCTTGCTTTTCTGGTTCCAGAAACCCCGTGTAGTGTCCTTGCTTCACCTGTCACCTCTGCAGAGATGGCAGTCGGATGTGCAGCTCTTGCTCTGCCCTCTGCCTGTGCTCCGTTTCTGTCCCCTTAACAGGCTGCTCAACGTGCATGTGACCTCCTATGAGCACCTTCTCCCTCAAAATCTGATTCTTTATGCCCGCCCCGACATTATACAAGTGCTTTGTTACTTTAGACTATTGGTTTTAATGATTTTTATTAGGGGTATGAGCACATATTTTTTAGAATTGTAACACATGAAAGACAGTGGCTGTTGAAACTGGATCGGAACTTCCCTCTGAGCCAGTGTGTGAGTACACAGATAGCTGGGAGAGGGGGAAGCTGCCGCATGTGAGGGACTGTGATTTCTTACTGTGTTCTTTTCTCGAGCCATTAAATTGATTGCATGCATATGGCTGCTTTTGGAAACAGAGTTGTGGCGAGTGTAGTAAAAATGTTAATGGTACAGTCGGAGTAGTGGATAGATAGATGTTCACTACAAAATCCTTTCAATTTTGCTGTATTTTGAAAAATTTTAATATAAGCTGGTAGAGGAAAATAAGTTAAGAAAAGTACTTTTGGCTCATTTCCCACTTCTAACCCCCTCCTTTCCCCCTGCTTGTCCCCTGTCACCATCCCACTGTTTGGTTACACTTGAGACTTTCCTGGAGACCTGATCTGTGCTAGTGGTAACTGCTCATCTCTGTTGCTCTGAAGGGTGTTAGTACACTAGTCTTTTCATACCTTCTTGTGTTTCCACAGGAGTTCTGCTTGCCTTCTTAGTGCGCTGCGTTTAAAACTGGCCTCAGAACCTTTTATCTCCTTTCAATTCATTAAATATTTATTAAATTTATTTTCTGCATAAAATGTTATTTGAGATCATGAATAAACATAAGGTGTAGAGGGCCTAGAGGTTTCTGGAGTTCCTGTAGGAAAATGGTAATCATTTCAATTCTGGTTCTACACGTTTTTCAGAAGCCACAGAAACCAACAAGGAGAGCAAGTAGATTGTGCACAAACTGCACACAGCACAAGCAAAGACAGAGCACACTGCGACCTGCTACTTTAATTTATGTAAATGTTATTGCTGCATGAGAAAAGTCCATTAACACTTCAAAATGAGCAGAAATGACAGCAAAACATCCACTCAAAACTAAGAAAACAAAGTTAGAATTATTCCTTTTAGTTGATGAAACTATTACCCTGAAAACCACTATGAATCAAAGGAAAACTAGAACACAACATCATGCGTGGATGAAACGTCACTGGGCAAGCATTTTCACATGTGGAAAAATACATCAAATTAGAAACTTCAAAGACTCAGAATAGAAATGTAGGTTCTTTTTTTAAAAAGATTTTTATTTATTCATTTTTAGAGAGGGAAGGGAGGGAGAAGGAAAGAGAGAAACACAAATGTGCGGTTGCTGGGGGCCGTGGCCTGCAACCCAGGCGTGTGCCCCGGCTGGGAATTGAACCTGCGACGCTTTGGTTCGCAGCCCACACTCAATCCACTGGGCCACGCCAGCCAGGGCGAAATGTAGGTTCTTGAATCCAAGGAGTAAATAACATTTTTTATTTATGAGCCATAGATACATGAAACAGAGACTTTGGAATTAGTAACTTTTGCTGACTTCAAAGTTAAAATAACTAACTAACCAAATAGAAACAGAGGCTTGGACACGTGGAATAGACTGACAGCTGTCCGAGGGGCAGAGCTGGATGAAGTAAGGTGACTGGGTTAGCCAGAAAACACATGCGTAAGCCGTAGACACAGACAACAGTGTGGTGGCGGCCGGAGGGAAAGGGGGTGAGACTAGGGGGAGGTGGGCAAAGGAGTGGGGGGAGTGGGGACGGAAAGAGACTTTGTTGGGCAGTGAGCACACGATGCAGTGTACAAATCCACTGTTCCATTGAGTTGTACGCTTGAATCCTTTATGGTTTTTCGAACCAGTGTCACCCCAATAAATTCAACTTTTTAAAAAGGTTGTCTTCATAGACAGCCTTTTGTATCCCTCTTCTGTATCCTACAACCCCATCTTGCCTTGTACTTTATAGAGTCTAATCCAGGGCAGCCAAGAAGAGGTGGGAGAAAAGCTGCCATGAGATTGTCCCCTGGATCGTCCAGGCTGCAGGCCAGTGCTGCACTGTTCAGTGAGATAGGCATTAGCCGCATGTGGCTATTCAGGCTAAATAACATGAAAAATTCAATGCTTCACTCTCACCAGCCACATTAAGTGTTCAGTATCTACATGTGGTTAGTGGCAACTGCGTTGGACAACGCAGATACAGAACATTCCCAGCGCTGCAGAAAGTTCTGCTTTACAGTATTGATCTAGAGGGGCTTGCTCAGAAAGGAGCTCTGCACGCCTAAAACATGACCAAATGTCCCCTATGGTATGAGAGATCCTCACCACCTTGTCTCCCCCCACCGTCTTTTTAAGACATAAAATAGAGGTAGCATGAGTTAAGAGTGGAGGCATTGGAGGTAATTTCCCCACATTTAAAGAAACAGTGATACTAGAATTTATTATTCAACAAATATTTGTTACTTGGTCCATAGTAAGTACTCACTAGTACAGGCTTTTTTTTAAGCTTTTCATTTTCCACTGGTCTTTGCTTCTAAATCTTGTTTCCTCCTCGTGAGAGAGAGAGCCCTACGTTATCTGGCTGTAGTGCTTATTTCCACTGCTCCCCGAGAAAAAGTCCGTTTTTGTCATGTGTATCGAGCCTCCTTCCCTTGCTTTGAACCGTTCTCTGCCTGGCTGTGTAGCTCTGACACTGTTGACCTCCGCTCCCGATTCCTTAAATTCTTCCCATGGCATCTTTGATAGAACTGTCACCTCTCTTCTCTTTCTCACATGTCTGTCTTTACCTTCCCCTCATGTCAGCATCCTCCAGGGTTCTGGCCTTACCTGTTCTTTTTGTGTTTTTTTATGTTTTAAATCTGTGCACATTGCCTGAGCAGTTTTATCTACATATCTGTCTATGACCATATGATGTATGCATAGGTATGTGTGTATATAAAGTATTAATTAGGATTCTCTGGATTTCAAGCAACAGACACCAATTCTGATTAAAGTAAATAATTTTGAATCTATTGGGATGCCATTTGGATATCACAGAACCATACGTGGAAATGGGATGAAAACAAAGTGTCTTAAGGAGGTTAGAAAGCAGAAACTATGCTATTGGTCTCTTAGAAACACCCATTTGGGCAGTACTCTTCTGCCAGAATGGATTTACCGGCCATGCAGGCTTTCTGTAATTCACTTCAAGGTTCACAGTTAAGGAGAAAGTCTCCCAATGGCCTAATTAATAACCCCATGAGATTTTATTTAATAGGGAAGAAGTAACTCCCAAAAGGAAATCGGATATTCTGTGGAAGGGGAAAGGATGGTGGTAGTTAAAAACAAATAAAACACCACATGGTACTTACTGCATGTACCTTTAAATCGCAGCGATCTCTCTTCAGAGCTTCCCTCTCTTTATATCCTGCTGCCTTCGAACTTCTTCATCTGAATGTCCTCAGTCATTTCAAATATATTTCTTTTTTAAGTATATTTTATTCATTATGCTATTACACTTGTCCCACTTTTCCCCCTTTATTCCCCTCCTCCCTGCACCCCACCTCCCATCAGCATTCCTCTACCTTAGTTCATGTCCATGGGTTATACATATAAGTTCTTTGGCTTCTCCATTTCCCATACTGTTCTTAACCTCCTCATGTCTATTTTGTACCTACCATTCATGCTTCTTAGTCTCTGTACCTTTTCCCCTCTATTCCTCTCTCCTCCCCCTTCCCACAGATAACCCTCCATGTGATCTCCATTTCTGTGATCCTGTTCCTGTTCTAGTTGTTTGCTTAGTTTGTTTTGTTTTTTTAGGTTTGGTTGGTGATAGTTGTGAGTTTGTTTTCATTTTGTTGTTCATATTTTTTATCTTCTTTTTCTTAGATAAGTCCCTTTAACATTTCATATAATAAGGGCTTGGTGATGTTGAACTCCTTTAACTTGACCTTATCTGGGAAGCACTTTATCTGCCCTCAGATTCTAAATGATAGCTTTGCTGGATAGAGTCATATTGGATGTAAATCCTTGCCTTTCATGACTTGGAATCCTTATTTCCAGCCCTTTCTTGCTTGCAAGGTTTCTTTTGAGAAATCCGCTGACAGTCTTATGGGAACTCCTTTGTAGATAACTCTCTCTTTTTTTCTTGCTGCTTTTAAGATTCTATCCTTATTTTTTAATCTTGGGTAATATAATTATGATGTACTTTGGTGTATGCTTCCTTGGTCCAACTTCTTTGGGACTCTCTGAGCTTCCTGGACTTCCTGGAAGTCTACTTCCTTTGCCAGACTGGGGAATTTCTCCTTCATTATGTTTTCAAATAAGTTTTCTATTTCTTGCTCTTCCTCTTCTCCTTCTGGCACCCCTATGATTTGGATGTTGGAATATTTAAAGTTATACTGGAGGGTCCTAAGCCTTTCCCCCTTTTTTGAATTCTTCTTTCTTTATTCTGTTCTGATTGAATGTTTATTTCTTCCTTCTGCTCCAAATCATTGACTTGAGTCCTGATTTCCTTCCTGTCGCTGTTAATTCCCTGTACATTTTCCTTATTTCATTTAGCATAGCCTTCATTTTTTCATCTAATTTGTGACCGTATTCAACCAATTCTGGGAGCATCCTGATTACCCGTGCTTTGAACTGTGCATCTGATAGGTTGGTTATCTCTTCATCACTTAGTTGTATTTTTTTCTTGAACTTTGATCTGTTCTTTCATTTGGACTCTATTTCTTTGTCTCAGCAGGCCTATTTCAATGTAAGGGGTGGAGCCCCTTGTCTCCAGGATGAGGCAACCCGGGTGGCTGTGTTGTGACGCTGTATGTGGGGGAGGAGTCCAAGAGGGAACAATGCTGCTTGCTTGGCTCTTGGCTGGCTTTCAGTCACTTCCTCTGCTGGCCACAAGCAAATTGGGCCGTGCTGGTGCTGATTCCCTGGTGGGCGGGTTTGTGTACATTCTAGGATCCTGTGGGTCTCTCCAATGGAGTCTCCTGTGAGGCTGGGAGTTTCTCCTGCCACAGCAACCCCCACAGATTTTTATAGCCAGAGGTTTCGGAGCTTTATTTTCTCACACTGGAACCCTGAGTTTCATGGTCTGTCTCACTCCCCATTTGTTCCTCCTGGTTTATTCACATGCAAATGTGGGACCACCTGCTTAGCCAGCCGCTGCCTCACCCCCCAGGTCCTCCAGCCCCCACCTTGCTGCATGTCCACTTCAGTCCACCACACATCTCCGCCCCTCTGGTCTGAATGAATGTTTCTTCTTTAACTTCTTGGTTGTCAGACTTCCATACAGTTTGATTTTCTGGTACTTCTGGTTGGTTTTTGCTTTTAAATTTGTTGTTGTCCTTCTTTGGTTGTGAAAGGGGCAATGTGTTATCTACCTACACCTCCATTTTGGCCAAAAGTCTCCCAAATACAACATTTCTAATATAATCCTTCCCATTCATTACCTTCTGTTTAAAAAAAGAAAAAGTCAAATATTAAAAGACTAGTCCTCCCTCCCCCACCCCAAATTTCCTTTCTCAGGAAAGGCACTTATCTACCATGACCCTAAAGTCATTAATGAAGAATTACCCCAAATGTTTGTTCCCACAGGTACTGTAAGTGACCAAGTGCTGTTTGTTCTACGTCTGTCAAATTCTTGTCTATCACTTCCACTGCCATTGCCTTAATTCAGGCTTTCATTGGAACTGGGGGATCACAATAGCATCACAACAAGTTTCCTTACTTCCAGTCTCCACACCATACCCACTGCCAGAAAGATCTTTGTAAAAGTAGATGTGTTACTCTCCTGCTTAAAAACAGTGCCTTTAAGCCCTGACTAGTGTGGCTTGGTGGACTAAGTGCCAGCCTGCAAACCAAAGGTTCACTGGTTCAATTACCAGTCAGGGCACATGCGTGGCTTGTGGGCCAGATCCCCAGGAGGGGGTGCATGAGAGGCAACCACACATTGATGTTTCTCTCCCTCATTTTCCCTCATTTCCCTGCTAAAAATAAATAAATAAAATCTTTAAAAAAAACAAAAACAAAACCAAAAAACAAACCAGTGCCTTCAAGGTAATTCCCATTGCCTTTAGGATAAATTCCATATTTTTTTCTTTTGCTTTTCCTTAAAGCTTTTTTGAAAAAAAAAGTTTAACTGTTAAATATAACACAAATATCACAAGCATGTACAAAGTGCTTTCTTTCTTTTAACCTCCAAACTGTTTGCTCTGTTTTGAACGTCCTTTCACCTGTCATTCGCCTGAGTTGCTGCTCTGTGTCCTCCAAGCTTTGGCTCAGGTTTGGTGTGGCCCCTCTCAGGAAACACCACCAATGAGAGCTTCCCTTCACCCATTCTGGATACTTGGCTCTAGTGCAGTGGTCCCCAACCTCTGTCACCAGGGACTGGGTTTGTCCAAGACAATTATGGACGTAGCGGGAGGGGATAAGGTGGGGGAGCTCTGCTCACCTCCTCCTGTGTGGCCCAGCTCCTAGCAGTCCTAACAGGCCATGACCAGTGCCAGCCTGCCCGGGGCAGGGGTGGGGGGATGGGGTGGTTTGGGGACCCCCACTCCAGTGTTCAACCTGGATGAATTTCTCTATTGCACTGTATTATAACTATGCATACTCGCCTTTTCCCTTTCAGAGACTAAAAAGATTATTGAGAATGACATGTTTTATTCTCAGAACTCTGTCTAGTAACTGACACTGAGGTGATGGTCAGAGAAGCTTCTTCAGCCATGGAAAGCCAGGGCTCTGTGGGAAGTGTTGGCCCATGGGAACCCTGCTCCGAGGCCCAAAGCGGTCCCCCTCGCAGGGCAGAGTCCTGGCTGGGGAGCAGAGCCGCTCAGGCCGTTCCCTGGTACTGATGGTCAGCTGTGTGCTGTCCTCCCCGGCACGCAGCCACGTGTCAGACCAGCTGTCAGGACTTAGAGACACAGGAGGATTGCTTCCCGGGAGACACTTGGAAGTTGGTGTAGGTACAACGTATGAGGGAAACTCGTAGAATAAGAACAGGTATTAGCAGATTATGTTAATCAGTCATAATTTTAGCAGTTGGAGGTTTGTATATTCATAGAAGTAGTCTCAAAGAATATTTATTCCCTGAAATGCTACCAATCTCTTGGGGGTGGGATTTTGGCAGATCTTGTACTATCTACTTCATTTACATATTTAAAAATTGTTTACAAGTATGTATTTCATTTATAATTAAAACAAAAAGTGGGCATTTTCAGCAAGAGACAGCCTGTCTGCACCTCAGAATAGGGTCAGGACAATTCTTTGACCGTGGTAAAGCCTTTGTCGGCTTGTTTCCAAGCCAGCCTTTTCTGGGGAAGCTCAAAAGAAATATGATGCCCCACACCTCACGGAGGAAATGACAAGTTCATGGAAGCGAGGCCAAGCAGAGACCTGGGGAAAGTTCCGTGCTCCCCATAAGGCTGACCAGCTGCACATTCCAGAGGCCAGTTACTAGAATAACTTCCTAGCCTGGCAGCGAGGTGGGTTGCAGTCAATGGGAGCAGACCTTGGAGGTGCCCCAGTAAGTCTATGTGAACAGGAAGCTGCAGGGACTCCAGGCCTGCAATGAAGGAGAAATGTAAAGTTCTTTGTATTTCATAAATGTCTGAAAAATAATTGCACCGGGTAGGCCAGGCGAATCCCTGGGCCTTGTTGGTGCTGGGGTTCCTCACACCAGCCCTAAGCCCACCACAGGCAGTCTTCGAACTGGGGAGAGTTGATTCCAGGAGTGGGTCTGAGCCTCTCCTCACCCCTCTGCAGGCAATGGGTCACTTCCAGAGACCTCCAGAGATACACGTGGGAAGTGAAGGAAGCAAAGGAGAGACTGGCTGTGGCTTTGAGGGTAGAGAAGGTCTCCAGGGAGCAGAGAGTGAGGAGCAAGAAGGACGCTCTGAAAACTAGACTTAAAAAGAGGAGAAGGTGATGCTGGAGAAGCAGGTGGTGGTGCGGTGCTTGGAAGTGGTTCACTGTGAAACAGCCCGGTTTTACTTGCCTCTCTTCCAATGTCAGTCCTGTTCCTTGCTCTGAAGTGTATGAGACTTCGTTGCACTCGAGCTATTCTTCATTAAATTCTTTTGAGAGACCAAAAATAAAAATTAAGTTGAATTTACACTGATTCAATTAATAGCTAAGAACATTATAAAGCACTTTTAGATCTATTTTTTTATTGATACATTTGTATGTCAGTTTTCCCTATTTTCACATAAACTGCAAGGCAAATAAATGTATATATCACCTGCTATAAAATTTATAGCTAATGTGCTTTAAAAATAGTTTAACAAAGGATTTATCTAGTATTGAGGTTTTGGGAATCCCTCTTTCCTTTTATGAACTAAGTGAGATATAGTCACAATAGTCAGGTAGAATAAAAATAGTTTTATTTATTCTTTGTTCTTATTAAAGACAATATTAGCAATACTTTAATAAGAGCAGTGTGGTTATACCTTGTTATTTTTTAAAATCGTGGTTGAATATTTGTGAATGTAGTAGTTTGAAGATGTAGTTCTAAGTTTAGTTTATTTTAATATTTTGTTTAAATAATCATCTTAGTTAAAAAGGACACCTAACAAAAATGAGATAGTTGGAAATGAAAAAAATATGTCATTGGATGACCTTACTAAGTCACATTACTCATTTAAAAATCCTGTCCCCCAATTATGCAGAGGTTTTTATTGAAATTTCATCTCCCTTGATCTCAAACTAATCAAAAGATGTTGAATTTTCACATTAAAAAATGGGTTTAAAGCCCACTCAAATTCTGATTAGAAGATTTTTAAGCAGATAAAAAGTTCTGTTTCTAAATGTTGTTTTAAACGGGGAAGATAATTTTTACAAGTGATTTGCATCATTTCCAGCAACAAAATCATAACTGCGGTAGTATTTCAAAACATCTATTTTTACATGCTGTCTCTATAAGCGTGTCTTTTTAAAAGGCAGTTTACTTCTTGTACATTATTAAATTTTCATCTTTACCCTGAAGGGACAAAAGTAAGTTTTCATTTGGAAAATATCTGTTAGGTAGCATATTACCACTTGTCGTCATAGGAAAGGTCGGCAAATTGGGACACTTGCCTCTTTTAAAAAGAAAAATGAGTAGCCCACTGACATTGTTAGACTGCTCCTTTAAGTATTTTGCCACAGATAACAGCAAACCCCCTTTATGATACAAAGGGTTTTTTTTCTTATTATAAAGATCCATAAATATTCTGCTTTTTAAAGGTGTTGTTTTTATTGCTCGTACACGTTCAATAGTAAGCAAGGCACAGTATATTGCAGTGAATGGACAGATCGTAAATAAGTAAGGTGCCTCCGTCCACCTCTGTATTCTGCATCTTCTTTTGGGATTCCGTGGTATGTGGCATGTGACTGTCAGGACTGAACGATGTACCAGGGTGGCATTATGTTTATTGAGCTTCGTTTATTCCTTATGTTTTGGATTGCAATATAAATGAAGGTTCTTTTCCCAGCGCCCCGTGGACTTTCTGCTCCCCTCGGGGCACACGCATCTCCCTTTGGAGACCCTGGGCTCTGTCTCTGCACAGGAGACCCAATCACTGCCACGCTCCCTCCTCTGCCTAGAATGTTCTTTTGTCTTCCTCTCCCCCTCCTCGACTGTTCCTTTTTATACCTAAGGTAGGGGGTCTGTAAGGAGCCTTTCTTTGCCCCCTCACCCCAAATTAGGTATCCTTCTTTGTGCTCATAGAATAGTCTGTATGTCTCCGATACTGCATTTGCCACAGGTATTTTATTACATTTATGTCTCTCTCCCGCTCTACCACAGGTTCCTTGAGGGTAGAAAGCAGGTCTTAACCTACAGTCTAGAGATGTTTATGACTGAATGCATGGACCAGTCACTTTATATCTGCTACCATAAGATTTCTCTCCAGAGCAGAAGGTTGACATAGTCATTATGCCTACTTGGAACACTAGCGTACAGTCTGCTTAAAAATCTCGTCCGGTCGAAAGACAGCATACAATATAAAATCTTTTCTTCAGCCCCCCTCCCTTTTTCTAACTTCACATATATTTCTGATCTCTTTTTCAGTACAGAAATGTACATGTTTATTTATTTATTTACTTTGGTGTTGCAGGCTTTGGATGGATTTTTCTTTGTTGTGAACTGCGAAGGGAGAATTGTATTTGTGTCCGAGAACGTGACCAGCTACCTGGGCTACAATCAGGAGGAATTAATGAACACCAGTGTCTACAGCATACTGCATGTGGGGGACCATGCGGAGTTTGTGAAGAACCTGCTACCCAAATCCCTAGGTACAAAGAAATGTGGTTTTTAAAAGAATACGAACTTTCTGTAGCTTCTCCTTACATAATACATATTATTACATGTATAATACATTGTATTATTCTGATGTACATTATAATATATTGAAATATTCTAAAATGTAGTTTTAGCCTGAGATGGAATACGAAGAGGGAATGTCATCAAATAGCCGATAGAGAGCATTCCCTGTGTCCTCTGCCCTGAGATGACGCCACAGTCATGTGACAGCAGGGGGCAGAGCAATTAGTTGTCTTGCCATAAGATGCTTCTGCGTGAAATTTCCTTTGTTTTCCATTTTTTATTACGTCCATGAGAGGGAGGAATGCATATCCTTTCAGCCACCCTTCTCAAAGAGAGAAAAGAGAGGTCAAAGGGAAGAAGAAAAGAAAGTAGGACGGGGAGGCAGGCAGAGAGAGATACACTGTCGTATCATGTACTTACTGAAGTTAACGTTTTTTGGGTGTGAGTTGTTTCGACCCAGGAGTTCCAGGTGTGGCTGCACGGGCAGTTTACTGACAGAGGAGCCGGCCTTAGAGCGTGGGCGGGGGCGGGTTTCCAGCCTCTCTGTTCCATTCACTAGGCCATGCGCCTACTTTTTAGCCAATGCGTGCTCCTCCAGTGGGAGAAGGATCTTGGCTAGAAATTTTATATGAAAAACCCACACCTGCAAATAAAATGTTATCCATAGCTCCTTATTTTCTACATTGTTTACTTAATGGAGTGGGAGCCTTATTTCTTCTTTGAAATGAGTAGTATGTGTTTATAGTAACTAGGGGCATGAAATAATGGTTTCTGTTAAAAATCACTTAGTTGATATTTGAACTATCAAGGGGTCTTATGTGTCTTATAGAATTTTAGAGTATAAATGAATTTAGAAATAATATAGTGGATTTCTTTATTTTAAAGATGAGGCAAAGATCAAGTAATTAACCCAAACCTCACAACTAGCTTATTGCAGACCAGAGACCCCTTACTCCAGAATAGGGTTACTTGTATGACTTCCCCTGACAGTTAGAGTGAAAAGACCATGAAAAAGAAGGAAAGTCAGTGGAGACTGTCAGGTGAGAAACTGTTGGGAATGGCAAGAGAACAGCCTTAAAAACCCTTTGATTGCCACCACGATTTGAGTACAGCATTCCCTGGAACTGGGAAATGGTGACCTGCCAAGCAGAGATTCTCTTCTGAAACGCACAGACATCTCTTCTATAATTCTAAAACTCAGTTTTGTGCTGAATGAGGTGACACCTCTGTTTCAATGGTCGTTTTCACGTGATGACTTGCTGATGACACACCGTGCTCCAGTGTGCAAACGACGGGCGGGAAGCGGCTGTAGGGGTCTAAGACGGGTCTCTGTCAGCCCTGAGTATGTTTTGAATCCCAGACTCTTTTGAGGAACTGTGAATCCTGTCCCCAAAAAGGTGCACGTGCACACAAGCCCGTCTTTCGTCGGCCATGCCTGCCACATTAAAGCTCCTGCCTAACAATGGACCTGCGGTTTTCAACCATTTTTTATTACCAGAGCATAACTGGAAATAAACGGAAAAGCTTATTAATTAACTGCTATAAAATTCTGAGTAAAAGAGCTAGTAAGCTATTAATTTTTAATTTTTGTCTTTAACTGTTTTATAAAGACTGTTAACAAATTAAAGTACTTGTAAGGCCTTATCTTTGAGGGGGAAATCCTATTCGGTCTCTTAGAAACTTTATAATTTACAAGTTGGGAGACATTTAGATTTGCTAAGGAAGGTAAGTGCACTGTTGCCTCAGGGTAGTGTTAGACCTGAAGAGTTCTGTGTGTCTTTTGATCCGAATATCTAAGCATATGGCCAAAGGCGTGTCTTATATCTTCAGAGTGTGTGTTTTCCACTTTATTCACAGTCACATAACCAATTTTTCTCCCACAGTAAATGGAGTTCCTTGGCCTCAAGAGGCAACACGACGAAATAGCCATACCTTCAACTGCAGGATGCTAATTCACCCTCCAGACGAGCCAGGCACCGAGAACCAAGAAGCTTGCCAGCGGTATGAAGTAATGCAGTGTTTCACTGTGTCACAGCCAAAATCAATTCAAGAGGATGGAGAAGGTAAAACAAAGGGTGAATTTAAGGTTTTTGATTGCTTTTTCCATGGCTTTCAGGAATAGGGAGGTAATTGAATATAAAAACTGCTTCTTCAGATAGCATTTTTGATTACTGTATGGAATATCATAATGACTTATGTATTTCTTGATGCTTAAGAAAAAATTGCTAACATCTAGAATCACCCCTTTAAAATGCACCCAAATTCTCAATTTTAAGCTGGCATTCGCACTAAAATGTCAAATTCAAACCAACTTGCTGCCTAGAAATAAGAGGTGTCACTAGCCGCTGCCAGTTGGACATGTACCAGGTACAGCAGGCTGTTGAACAGCTCTGGGTTTTTTTAAAGTTTCAAGTTTAGAGTGTAGGGAACATTGGAGAATAGAGTTAGCATTTTTTGAGGCTAATTTATAAGGAGGAAACTTAAGAGCAGATGAAAACACAGCTGAAGCTCTAATATGAACATGGTATCAACATGGCATTAGTTAAATATGTGACCGTGGATGAGGTTTCCATGTGAACTTACACTGAGCTAAGTTAACATCACAGATTGGAAACTGGAAACTGGAGTAAGGGCCGGGGAAGGTGGGAGACGAGGAGTCAGTCAGATGCAAAAAAAAAAAAAAAGAGACCGTGTATGTGGCTGGTCTCGCCAGGGAATGAGTGCTGTGACCTACTGTGGCCTTTTCACAAAATGCACATGCAGGGCTTTCTTCCCTCAAAGTTCTTACCTAGCTGTGGGATATTGTGTGTAGCACATTCAAAAACATTTGGAACTGGAACTTTGTAAAGATTATAGATACTGTCGAATACAACATAAAATCCTCTGTCAAGGGCAAATTATGCTTCTTCAGAGGGAGTTAAATGTTGTTTTTTCTCATATGATAGTTATTACCTGCCCAGTGGGTATAAGAATAATTTTTGTAGTCATTAAGTATGGTTGAGTATAGGGAATTGATTATAGAACTGCGTTTAAAAATTCACTGTGTTACTTAAATCTAGCCAAAACTACTTCTTCAAGTTGTTATCATCCAAGCACATGAGATGCAGTCTCCTCCAGTTTATGTAAGAACATGCAACGGGAAGGGAAATTTATGCTAACCAGATCTCTTCCTGGAGCTACCTGTTTCTGGTTGCCAGCAGGTTTATTTCTAGCATTGTACTGTTAGATCGGAGTGACTCCAACATCGTGTCAGCTCCTGTAACATGTATTATTTCTATAAAAGCCAATAATGTCAAGCAGTAGATGTGAACCATTTTCCGCCTGCTTCCCTTCAATCTCCCTTTCTTGTGTTGGGCAGACTTCCAGTCCTGTCTGATTTGTATTGCACGGCGGTTACCTCGGCCTCCAGCTATTACGGGTGTAGAATCCTTTATGACCAAGCAAGATACTACAGGTACCAACTGCAAAGCTCAGAATGTTCCATCAGTATTGATGATGTGGCTATGCTTTTAAAACTCATTACATCCAGAGTTTTTGTCCTTCTGTCCTCAGCTCTTCAGCTTCTGTTCACTAGTCTTACACAGAAAACCTTTTAAATGGTGGTTTTGATATTGTGCATTTTAGATATCATTTTCATGAGCAGGGCTGGAGAGAACATTCTTTTATAACTATCCACATACCTATATTTGTTTTGATTATAAGTTATTTTTCATAATATTGGAATACAGTTTTTAAAGAAATTTGGCAATGTAGCTTTAAATATATTAATAAATGGATACAATTATGGTGGTTTTAATATTATGCTTAAATGTATCTGGCTATTTTTTTCTTATTCTTTAAATTTATTTAGCACATAGCTTTTGAATGCCTAGAAATCCTTGTCATTGTGTGTGATTGCTCAGGGTGTACATGATTGAGCAAAAAGCAATGACGTAATTACAAATCATGGTATGCTTTATGATGGAAAAAGTGTGAAATAGTAAGGTAAACTAATAGGGAAGACCCAGTTTTAAATTAGCTAGTTAATGAAGACCTGTCTTAGGAGCTAATATTGAACCCCAAGCCCTTCTGAAGGATGAGGTGGTGCCAGTTATGACCATTGGGAGGGGGCCACTGAGGAGGAGGGGCCGCGGCGGAGTGCGTGCTGCTGACTGAGGAGTCAGGGCCGCAGAAGCCCTGAGGAGGACAGCGAGGGGAGGGGCAGGGGCACTGAGATGGAGGCACCGGAGCCACAGAGTGGGCAGAGGTGCGAGTGCCTGCAGGTCAGGCTTCCTCTTGCAGGCCTGCTTCGCATCTCATTTTCGGCAAAAACAAATTTTTATTTATTGTTCTTTATAATTTGTAAAATGTTTTCATATAGTATTTAATCTTCACTCTAACACATCAGGTTTTTATACTTTTTACATCAGAGTTACGTATGTATCACTCACCTCTCTAATTTGAATACAGAGACATAATTTCTACTGAATTTTGTTCTTTGTGAATGTTTAGTTTTAATGTACTTTTTCATCTCTACCATTGTTTATTAGATCCTGTTACAATATTTACTAATTTTTTAGTCCCAGAAATCTAATATTGCTGTGTTGTATGCTTTATTATTATGTTTTTAAAGGTAAGCTCCCAGCTGCTCCTACTAAAGAGTAGGAGGGGATACATTACCCAAATAATGTATTCATCTTTGTCTCTCCTTCCCCGAAGAGTGGCTCACTCTCTAGTACATACACAGAGAAGAGGGCACAGAGAGCGAGTCCCGGGGGTTTGGCCAGCGACAGTTCAGCATTTTCAGGTCTCTGTGGTGGGACTCTAGCACTGGAGTAGAACAGGATTTTAGAGTGGGGCATACTAGTACATACACACTCCAAGTCCAAACAACTTCTTATTATCATGCCACGGACACACTTTGTTACCGCCGGTAACAAAAAAATTAATAGTGCTTTCTAATGCTTTTTTCCATTATGCATTTGGAGGCAGAATATTTCTGAGATACATTTGTTAGTTTTGAAATATGAATAATTTATATCAAAAGGTTATCATAAATGTAAAATTTCATTTTTTGTATAGGTAAAATCATCTCTATTGATACGAGTTCCCTGAGAGCTGCTGGCAGAACTGGCTGGGAAGATTTAGTGAGAAAATGCATTTATGCTTTTTTCCAACCTCAGGGCAGAGAGCCATCTTATGCCAGACAACTATTTCAAGAAGGTACAGTTTTCTCTCTCAATTATTTTCATTCATTTTGTTCTTTATTAATATTGAATAATTTATATGGAACTTGTGGCTTGATAAATATTTTCCCCAAATTATAGTTTTTCATATTAATCAGTTTTAGGAAAGGAAGAAATGGGTAAGCAAAGTAATTCATGAGTGGATCCTGAGTTTTGGGATGCACATTGTAAAGAACAGGGTATCACGTGGTGGTCACTCATTCATTCATGTACTCATTCATTCAGCAGACATGTATCCACACCCTCACCTGCATAGAACTCTGTGTAAGGTGCCAGGGATACCTCCGTGACCAAGAAGCAGGCTTTTGGCCTCAAGGAGCTCAAACTATATTAGGAGATTATATGGCAGTTTTAAAGATCTGTGTGACATGGGGTATAGTAGAGGTGTGGGCAAAAGAAGGAAAAAGTTAATTCTGACTTGAAAAATCAGGGATTGTTTCAGAGAGGAAATGATATTTTTGGCTCGCTTTGGAAGATCATTCCCAGTAGACCAGGCATGTCAGAGGGCTTCTAGATAATCCAGAGATCTATGTTATGAATGTTTACTTCATGACTCTTGTCGTACTTGCATCCCCTGACTCAGGGTGAAGTTTCAAATTAAAAGTATGTCATGTGAAATAACAATTAATAATTGAATAGGTGCTACATCATAGTAAGTCTGTTGGAGTATAAAACAAATATATTCCCTGCCCTTTATCAACATAACAGTATTAAAAGAAAGACAGGGAAAACTACCTTAGAATCAAGTGCAGGAAGTTCATAGAGAGTCAGAGATAAGGGATTTTAATGCACTTTTAAAGTACTGCCATGTAGTTATGGTAGTATAATAGTCCTTTTGCAATGTAATTTATTATCTAATCTCTAAGTAAATAGTTTCTTTGGAAAGAGACTCTTTGCATAGCTATTCCTAAAAAACAATTTTAAAATAATTGTCATTATTCCATCAGCCTTTTTAATTTTAACATTTTCCCATAATATTAGGTTTCCTAAGTGTCCAGGTGATTTCCATTCTTTACATTTTGGGGCAGCTGCTTCCTAACGATAGGGAGGAAACAGCTTGCATCCCCTACCCCACCCCCACCTGGAGGCCACCTATATGCCTCTCTCTAGTCTGGTCACTGCTGAGACACCTTCCTACAGACCAATGGTTCTCCACTGGGCCTGCTACGGATAGCATCCCCAAAGATAATATTGAAGTGAATAGGACCAAGAATCTGTATCTTAAAAAATTTCCCAGGGAATACTAAAGTGCTGTCAGACACGGAAACCATTATAATAAGCAACTAATGCCATCCCCTGGTTGCAAACTTTGTGATTCCCTCTACCAAGAGTGGCACTTGACTTCTGCATAGATTTGAGATTCGAGGCACTGTCTCCACTCACTATCTAAAGTGCTGAAGTATATGATGCTCTCTGATCTTTGCCGTAACTTTGTAAGTTGGGCCTTCTCAGACTTCACTTAAAAGACTTTTAATTTTATTTGCTCATAATTTATATACATCTCCACCAAGGCAAAACAGGTCTAGAGTACCGTCTCATTGTCCAAATGATTAGACTCCCCAGAGCTGTGATTGAACCACAGTTTAAAGTATGTGTTTCTAAACTATTAGAATTCTCTATAAAATAGATTAAAGTGTAAGAAGTAACTAATCTATCATTAACATATGACGTGAAATAATTTAGAGTAAAAGGTAAAGAAATGTAAGTATAATTCAACATCTCTTCCCCATCAGTCATTTCTTAATGTCCTTTATTCCCCCCACCTTCTTTTTTAGAAAAAAAATTCCTCAGTAGAAATAATTTGTATTTTTCTCAGAATTAAGTTGTCCGGAGCTCACATGATTCTGATTCTAGTGTTTTGGAGATTCTGGACAACTTAACCAAACATGGCTTAAACACATCTTTTCCTGATATTTTATATTTAGCAGTATCCAGCCTGGTAAGAAAAATGTGGTCCACAAAACACTTACATGGGAATCATCCTTACATGGGAATGACTTGGTGAATTAAAATCTCAGGTGAGGGACCAAATGTCTTAACGAGCTCCAAAGGTCATGGTTAAGTATAGGCCCAGCTCGGATTTGCTACAGGTTCGATCCAGACCACCACATTATCAAGAGGATATCAGAATAAAACGAGTCATAATATTTTTGCTGTTGGAGGGTCCTGCCTTCAGTTTGTAAAAAACACAGCTCCTGGGAAGCGCTGTAAAGTGAAGCCCAATAAATGAGATGTGCCTGTCCCTCAGGTTTGAGAACCCTGGTCCGTCAAGAACGGGAGAGAGGAGTAAATGGGCATTTGCAGCTTCTTTGCCACCTCTTCACTTAGGGACAGTGTGAAAAGAGTGAAACTATGTCACTGTATCCTTGATTTTATATCAGACTTTTTAAAAGCTTAAAAGTTTGCAGAACTCTAGTGATTAATATTTAGGCAGGAGAAATTCATATCTCCATCTGTCTTCTTTTTTCCTGCCCAATAATTTGCTCTTGGAAGGCAGTGGCTGGTATAAAATCCTAATGTGCATTAAAAATTTAAGTTGGGTTTTACTTAGTTTCTCTGCTGCTTTTGACAGAAAAACTCATGGACTGCTTTTTACATTTTATTTTCCAGAAACAAATTTGAAAATGCATTTCAGCCAAAGCATATGAGGGAGCATTCAGCTTGAGCTGTATTATGGCAACGGTTCTCCACTGAGATTGGGGGGAGATGAGTAACAGGAGCACTTGAGGAACTTTTTAAACTAGGAAAAGTTTCATGCAAGCGTATACAATTTGGAAAGGTTCCAAGGTTCTGGTCAGATCAGCACCATCCCTTTAAAGAAAGGTCTAGGTTAAATGGGTCCCAAAGTTCATCTGGGGTACTTGTTAAACCGGATTTCTGGGCTCCACCCACACTGCTGAATCAGAGTCTATAGTCTAAGACGTTTTCATGCAGGGAAGTTTGGAAAATATAAACCAGGGCCCATAAGATATTAATGGCTAAAACTACAAGTGATATTTCCTGCTGAATCAAGTTTGGGAAATGTTTTATTCTCCCACTTTTAAGGATTTATAAGACGTACTTAAGGCATTTAAATTTCTGGGAACTTATACAATAAAAGGGACTTGTTGAGTTTGTTGCCCAGACTTACATTTCCTCAGAATACTTCTCTCTGTAGCACACCTGTCAGCACTTACGGAGAGTAGCAGTCACGGAAAATGGGAAAATGCTGGGCTAGATGGCCAGGAGAAGTTCCACGGAAGTTCTGTGTACCTGTTATCGATGATGTGATGGATCGTTTGTCTTTGAATGAGTCTGTGATCCATTGTTACATTGAAAAATAGGATAAGAAAGCATAGTGTATCCATATAGTACGAGTTCACTCTTGTTTATCTATTTATCCTACTCTAGAAGGTTCACAAAATGTTAACAGTGCTTATCTCTGAGTGATGGGATTACAAAGGACTTTATTCTTGTTTATTTCTCCATTAACATTATAATAACAAAATAAAATTAGTTTCACTAAAAATATCACAGGACAATTGGAAGCAGTTTATAGTATCAAGAAGTTCAGAGCATTGCTATAAAACATAAATGCCCATATAAATGATTAACCAGAATGTTCTTTGAGACTTGTGTAATGTGGTTAATACCATGGTCTATATAACTGTCTTAACTTAAAATCTTTTTTGTGTCAAACTTTGTTTAAAATACTTTAAAACATAAGTTTATTTCTCTTTTTTAGAAATTATGATATACAGAATACAGTGTACTCAGTGATGATTAAAAATCTTACACCATCCAGGAGTAATTCTTTTCCTTTATCTTAATAACAGGTTTTTAAATGGCACTCTTTCTGCATATATCTAGGAAAATACCAAAAAGAAAAAGAGATCGCTCCCAGCACTGACCTGCAGTACCCTGCCACACAGTTTTAACCTGCTTACTTAGTTGGCATGGTTGTTGAGGTTAACTCAGCCCCAGATTGGGTGGAGTCAAAACCCCAAGTAGCTCTAGTTCTCCAGCTGCTATGACCAGAGAAAACCGTTCCCTTTGCTTCGTAGCTCTGTTAAGGCCTAGCTGGGGGGTTGGTGGGAGGAGGTGAGGCAGGAGACGCAACAAAAACAGTTGCCATTTTAAAGGTTCTTTGAAGAGTTTCCAGGGTGTCAGTAATACTACATTAATAACATCCCTCCCCATTAAGTGTTCTAAGATTTTTAGAAATGGACGCGGGAGTCAGGGATCAAAATCCTAGCTATTTGCCTGCCAAAACTAGATCAGAAAACAAGGGCAGGACCTGTGATCAAAATGAGGTTCCACGTAGTTTTGTCCAGGCCTAAACCTCGAAACCACTTGTGGGGAAAATTTGGTTTGCAGAGCAAATGTTTATCCAACCAGCTCTGTAAAGAATTGTGGCTTCCTTCCTCATAGCTTAATTCAAAAACTTAGCGATTGTTTTATCAGGTTGGAGCTCTCAGTGTACGTGGTTTCTGGGGGCCAGCTGAATGTGCGTGTGGCTCAGCGCATATATGCTGTGGAGCCTGCCTCTTCGTCGTGTGTTTTCTTCAGCATTTATGCAGGAAACACTCCCTCAGTGTCTGTTATGTTCTATTCTAGGCTCCGTGCTAGATATTATCTCACAGCATTATTTGCTTCATTTTAGTGATGATGGGCAAAGGTTAATGTGCATTATTAAGCCCTAAACTTGAAAAGGACAAAGTCTAGCTCCAAATCTGATTCTCAGGCCCTCACGCTTTCCGTGCACCCACACCGCCTCTCTGCTGACCTCTCCGCTGGAATGGTCGGGCCCTGGAAGAATTTTTAGTTAACTAGATCGTGTTAATCAGGTTCTAATGAAAGTTTTAATGCATTTAATATTGGCATTTTTTATGTCAAAGTGTGGCTGTGTGAATTATGATTTGCTAAGTCTTTTTCCACACATTATCATCCAAAATAATAATCTAACTTCAAACCTTAAAATGTAATCATTTCCTTGTATTAATACGGGTTCTCCAATTTTGGAGAACTATCTTAGATATGGTCCTACAAGTTAAGGCAGCATAATTGCCAAAGGATTATTGATGTTTCTGTAATCCATTAAGTATCTTAATGTTCCCATGTTAGCTTGGGTTTCTAGTTCTTCCTCAATTTATAGGGCTTATCAATAAATTAGGAAATTTGTCTCCATTAGTGTCTATTACAAAAGTAAGTCTAGATTCCTGCAAGCGCAAACATGTAAATTGAGATATAAGCATTTAATGACACAGCTAAGAGTTAAAATCTGTCCTTTAGGGAAAAGTTAATGGAAGTTGATCGAAACTCAACATTAATCTATTTAGAGGAGATTTAAGTTGGGGATCAATCACAAGTACTTACTGTATGATTTTATATGCAAAGCTTCATTGTTTAAGAGTCAGTGGAGGGTGGAAAACAAGAATGCGGCACAGTACTTGCCCTTGTGTTTATTCTAGATGAAAAAGAAAAATAAGTGTGTAAAAAGTTATCCACCTCCTAGAAAGAGCTATAGAAGACATGTTTAGAAAACAGTGAGAAATAAGATTGGAAATGCAAGCCGAAGTCAGATGATACAAGAGCTGTGCTTGTTCAATATGGTGGCCACTAGACACGGAAGTGCTTAAAATGTGACTAGTGTAACTGTGGAACTACATTTTAAATTTTATTTAATCTTAAGTTTAAATAGCCACATGTGACTGATGGCCACCATGTTGGGCATGCAGCGCAGTGGGGAAGAGCCAGTGGAGGGTTTTCCAGCAAAATGAGCAGACCCTCAAGGGCAGTGAGCGATGATGAGGAGACAGGCAAAACACTGTCAAATGAAGTGTATTGTGTCTCATCTGACCCTTTATATATCTGTAGCTTTATCTTATTCCAAGTTAATAATTTATCTTAGAGTGCCATTTTTTATTATAATTGTATTTTCCAAAAAGATACTAATCGGGAATTGTTGATTTTTTTTTAGGGTTTTGCTATTGCAAATGTTTACTTACACCCTTACACAAAAATTATTAGTTTCCATTAAAGACTCTTTTTCACCATCTATTATTTCATTAGAAACTAAATTTCTTTGTGTGTTACATTTGGTAAATGTGCCAGTGATTTGGCTGAAATTGTAAGATGGGTAAGGAATTCAGTTGGTTGACATAAATCATAACCATTTTTATTAAATTTATACCCTGGTTTTAGTATTTAGGCAGATTTATGTATGGTATAGATTTATAACAGGTTACACCCTCTTCAGTTTATATGTGTGGTATACCCAAGACGATAAAATAGAGCATGTCTTCTGTTTACTTAAAGTGATATGTAGCTTCAAAAGTTATTTAGTAGTTGGTCATTTTAAGTCTTTCTCACGTGTCGTTGAAATGTAATTGATGCCCTTTCTGAAGTGTCTTTGAAAAATAGGAGTAACATTTATCAGGCTAAATTATAATATTCATTTGGGCAGTAGTGCTTGTATTCAGTGGATATGATTTTTAAGCTTGGTTTGCTATAGCTGAATCTACCTGTTATCTTTCTTAAAATAGAGTTCTATTATATTACTAAAATATTAATATTTTCTTACTTAGTAGTTTGCTATAGCCTTTAAATATTTAGTAAACACGTACCAGTATGGTTAGAATTTCGTCTGCTGTCGATAAAGCTTTCAGGCAGAAGTGAGATGTGCTGTTTCGATCGTCAGTCGACTGCTGTAACCCAGTTTTTGTTCCTCATATTAGTAATCACCGGCTTTATCTCAATTTGCGTATTACTAAACTAAAGCCAAACATTAAAAATAATACATATATGAGTATAATAATTGGTCAGACAGGACCTTGGTGATTCACACTCCTGAGTGAAAAATTAAATTTGACTTTTAATTAAGGAATTCTGTAAATGAATCAAAACTTAGTGAATTTGATGGTATATGAATTATATCTCAGTAAAGCAGTTATTTCAAATTCAGCCAGCAAAAGGGAAAAAAACCTTGTTGGACATAATACTGAAAGTGTGAGGGGAGAAGGTTATTTCCTCGTATTTTTATTGGACGAAATAAATTTGAAGAGCTGTCCCATTCATTGTAGGGGAAGATTAAGATTGATTTTTTTTCTGGTTTGGGGTTTCTTCATAATCATAACTTATGTGAGGAGGTACCCATTCAAGTAGGAGTGAATCTAAAGTTGGCATCAGGTGGTATATTTCAACCAGAACCATTTTTCCCTGAGATACCTGCTTTGTCTGAACTGTTCGCTGAGTTTGAGCAGGCAGCTGTTGGAAGGGCACATTTACAATGAGGTTCTAGGTAGGAGTGAGGCTGGTAACTCTCCTTTGCCCAAAGTACAAGTGTCAGAATTGTAACTAGGTTTCTCTTTTGTTTGAAACAGTGATGACTCGTGGCACTGCCTCCAGCCCATCCTATAGATTCATATTGAATGATGGGACAATGCTTAGCGCCCACACCAAGTGTAAACTTTGCTACCCTCAGAGTCCAGACATGCAGCCTTTCATCATGGGAATTCATATCATCGACAGGTACTATTATTTGGAGAGCTTCCTATGCAATAAGTCAGTTCACATATCTCTTGTTAGAGAACATTTCTATACTCTTGACTGCTAGAAAAAAGAAATTCTAAGTTAGACACTAAGCTAGTGTAATGAGTATATATACTCCATATATCCATGTTGGGTTTTTTAGTTTTGTCACCGAACAAAAGCTTTGATGTTCAAAAAGGGAGACAGGGAAGGCATGGCTAAAACTGTGTGTTTTAGGGGTGAAATCAAAAAAGTGGGTAAAAACTTCCAGCTTTCCATGTGTGAACCTATGGTCTTATATAAGATTAGAGAGTTTGTTAGTATTGTTATTTTTAAATGTTTTCTTTTCATTAGGGCAAGCTTCTGTGGCTCCTGAGTGCAGGTTGACATTCTCTCAAACTACAAGTCATTAAACTGTCAACTTGAGATTTTTGAATGTCATTGCCCCTAATTTGTTCTTCTCTCTAAATATGTTTCACACTGGCATATATGGTAAATTCACGGAACCATTCTTTTATCCTATGAATTATTCAAAGCCCTACATTTACAACTCTTTAAGATTTAGCACTAAACAAAAACAAAGGCATTTCCCCTCACTTCATCTTTTCCTCACCTGATACATTTGCTTATTGGGACATGGTAACACCAGTCACAGATCTGCTGTCATAATTACAGATTCGAGTAAAGAACTTGATGAAAATCTGAATTCAGCATTCTGCCTTTTTCTAATTTTAGTTTAATTTATGCTTGTGAATGGAATTAGCACAGTTCTTTTTTTCACATTGTGATTTCTCTTTCAAAACATCTGCTGTGTCTGCGTGCCACCCTTTTTAATTTCTCCATCAGTGACACGGTGTTTTTCTTACCCAGTCTTCCTCTCGAGTTGAAGTGCTTAAAAGCAGTAATAAGGGAGTCTCGAATAAATGCTTTGTAAACAGAGATGTGGGAAGTTCCTCTTTCAAATCAAAAGTACTATCATAATGTGAATTATTTGTATTAAATTTTGGAAAGTTTAAAAGTACATGTGTTAGATTTTTTTCTAAGGCCAAGAAAGATTTCTTTCCCCTATAACAGAAACCGTCATCAAATGTACAGGACCAGAGCACTGCTTCCTATTAAGTGGTGCTGATATTTCACAGTAACAGCAACAGCGCACTGTTTTTTCTTAAAGTAATACAAAAGCCCTTGATAGCTTGAAATACTAATGAAGGGAATGGGCTTGTTTTATAATATGCATCATAAAAATATTGTAATGGAAACTACTGAAGATATTTGAATAATAATGTCTTTTCTCCCCTAGGGAACACAGTGGTCTTTCTCCTCAAGATGACACTAATTCTGGAATGTCAATTCCCCGAGTAAACCCCTCCGTCAATCCTAGTATCTCTCCAGCTCATGGCGTGGCCCGTGCATCCACGTTGCCGCCGTCCAATAGCAACATGGTACCCACCAGAGTAAACCGCCAGCAGAGCTCAGACCTTCACGGCAGCAGTCATAGTAATTCTAGCAACAGCCAGGGGAGTTTTGGGTGCTCCCCTGGAAATCAGATTGTAGCCAGTGTTGCCTTAAACCAGGGACAGGCCAGTTCCCAGAGCACTAATCCCTCCTTAAACCTCAATAATTCTCCTATGGAAGGTACAGGGGTGTCCCTGGCGCAGTTCATGTCTCCAAGGAGACAAGTCAGTTCTGGATTGGCAACAAGGCCCAGGATGCCAAGCAATTCATTTCCTCCTAATATTCCAACATTAAGTTCCCCTGTCGGCATGACAAGTACCGCCTGTAATAATAGTAACCGATCTTACTCAAACATCCCAGTAACACCCTTACCGAGTATGAATGAAGGACCCAATAACTCCGTTGGCTTCTCTGCCAATTCTCCAGTCCTCAGACAGATAAGCTCACAGAATTCACCTAGCAGATTAAATATACAGCCAGCAAAAGCCGAGTCCAAAGATAACAAAGAGATTGCATCCATTTTGAATGAAATGATCCAGCCTGACAACAGCTCTAATGATGGCAAACCTCTGGATTCTGGGCTTCTGCACAGCAATGACAGACTGTCGGACGGAGAAAACAAATACTCTCAAACGAGTCACAAACTAGTGCAGCTTTTGACGACAACGGCGGAGCAGCAGTTGCGGCATGCTGACATAGACACAAGTTGCAAAGAGGTACTGTCTTGCAGTGGCACTTCCAGCTCTGCCTCTGCGAACTCTTCGGGCGGCTCTTGCCCTTCCTCCCATAGCTCCCTGACAGAACGGCACAAAATTCTGCACCGGCTCCTGCAGGAGGGCAGCCCCTCGGATCTCACCACCTTGTCTGTGGAGCCCGATAAAAAGGACAATACATCTGCTCCTGTGTCAGTGACTGGACAGGTGCAAGGGAACTCCAGCATAAAACTAGAAATGGAGGCTTCAAAGAAAAAAGAATCAAAAGACCATCAGCTCCTACGCTACCTTTTAGATAAAGATGAGAAAGATTTAAGATCAACTCCAAACCTGAGCCTGGATGATGTAAAGGTCAAAGTGGAAAAGAAAGAGCAGATGGAGCCTTGTAACACAAACCCGACCCCAATGACCAAACCTGCCCCCGAGGAAATCAAACTGGAGTCCCAGAACCAGGTGAGCGGCCTCACGTCATGGGCTAGCATTGCCAGTTATTTCTGGCTTTCATTTATTTCACTCCAACTGTAGACCAGGTTTGGATGCAGGCTATATTTTGCCCTACCCGTTGGGTATATGTTAAACAGTTACTATCGATTATTGAAAAGGCATAGGGTGCCCTCAAACATTCTCTCTGGAACTTTGGAGGACCACAATATTAATACATCTTTCTAAGAAAATAGATATTTCTTTCTCTAAAATCAGAGTTCACATCTTTGGAGACTTTAAAAAACACCTTTCCTGCTCCCTCCTCCCAGTCCTATCTGTTGAATCCAATTGTCTGAGAATAGAACCCAGAAATCTACATTTTAGAGGAGTTCCCCAGAGAACTGTGATGTGCGGCTAAGTCTGAGAATCTGTGATGTAAATGACTTGGGAGAGAAGTGTGAGAAGGCGGACGAGGCTGCCTAGACTGTCTTGCTTTGCTGTTTCATTTCTTTTGAAACGTTTTCTAAGGCTGGTTTTCTTTTCATTGATTCTAATCATACTCAACCCCCGTCAGAATAATACTCAAGAATTCTGGGTAGTAGGGCATGTAACATGCCCTGAAACAGAAGTAAATGTAAATAAATCTTTGCATAAATTGTTATGGATTAACAACCTCTATGCTTAGGCTGGGGTGGCATAAAAATTGACAGGCAGCTTTGTCTATTGAACAATTGCTATGGACTCTGAAGGAATTTAAGAAAAACAGAAAATACAGTTTCTTTTCTTTAGGAGCTTACAGATTATTTAGACAGAATATAGACATCCATAAAATAGCTAAAAGTATGTTGACAAAGCAGTTTATCAATAGGACTCTCCATTGTGAAACCCAGTGCAAAAGTAGTATGCTTAGGTCCTTTTCTTGAACCAGCTTTATTTTCTGCCCTCATCTTACAAGAATCTCTCTCTTCCCTCAGGCGTACTGTACTCTAGGCCCATGGAGGTCCCTGCCATTCCTGGGATAAGCCATGTCTCTTCTAAACATCTTCTGCCTTGCTCTCCTTTCTATGTCTGCTGAACTCATCTTCACAGCCCATCCCAGGCATCACCTGTGTAAAACCTTCCCCAGTAGCCTAGTTAGACGGTTCCTTCCTCCGTGCTGCCGAGTGCTCCGGATTGTCTGTGTACTACTTGGAATAACACTATTTTGGTTGTGTATCGTGTGCTCTTTGAGGATGAGGCTGTCTCTCATTTTTCTTAGTACAGCTAAGCTAATATCATGTTTTTAAGCTGAAAAAACAGCTTTTGATAATGACTGTATTAAAACTCTCACTCTATAAAATTAACCTGAAGAGTTAACAGCTTTGTGCAATAATGCCATTGTGTACAGTCCCGGTACATCTGTTTTGGTGTACATGCTCATGCATTTTTGCAGAGTTTACACCTGGGAGCAGACTTGCGGGATCTTCAGATATATGTATGTTCCTCATTAGTAGATAATGCCAGTTTTCCTAGTGCGTGAGAACTCCCTGTAGTTGGCCCATGTTTTAACTAATATTTGGTCTTGTCAGTCTTTTAAATTTGAGCCATTCTGGGTCTGTGTAGTGGTATCTCATCGTTTTAATTTGCATTTCCCTCATAAATGTTTATAAGTCATTTGGATTTCTTTTTTTTTTTTTGTGAATTGCCTATTCAAATGTCTTGCTCATTTTCCCAATATGTGACTTTTAAGAGTTCTTTGTGTACTATAGATGAGTACTTTATTGGCTTTATGTTTTCAGACATGATCTCTGTGCCATGGCACGCTTTTTCTTCCCCTTATTGGTGCTTCCTGATGAAGTGAAGTGCTTCATTTTAATGTAGTCCCATTTGTCATTTTTTACTTTATGGTTAGTATTTTTGTACATGTGTAACAAAAGACACGTTCGAAAATGTTCACAGTAGCTTTATTTGTCTTAGCTCCAAACTGGAAACACCCCCAGATCCATCGCAGCAGGTGGATAAACGTGCTGTGACGTGTTCGTACAGGGGGTTTGATTCAGAATGAAAACAAGTGAGCCGCTGCCACACGCAACAAGATGTCAGAAACGTAGTTTTAAGTCAAAGAAGCCAGACATTTCTAAAACACACACATAGAGCCCTATTTATACAATATATAACTATAAATTTTAGTTTAATTAAATAACAAAATACAAACAGGTAGTCATTTTATGTTGATGCATTATCTCAAAATAATCACAGGAGAATAATACAGTGAAATAAAGGCCAGTTTTCTTCTATGCATAACCCCAGAGAGATGTAGGGATCCCTATCTGTCATTCCCCAAACTTTTAAATGATAAAGAAGTTATATTAATGTAAATTTATTTTTTATTCTATCATAAAGTAAGTCATTGCACAAAATTGTGAAAAAACGTGACAGAAAAAAAGTGGCCTTGGATACTATCGTGGTAACACAGTACCCATGACACTTCCCTCCGGTCCAGGCCTGTTCGGGGCCTGAGTTCTGTACTGAGACAAACTAAGTCAATGCCATGTGCACATCGTCTCATACCCTGCGGTACATTAATATCCCAAGCATCCAAATTTTTCCCAGTGGAATAGTTAGGTCATGTAATTTCAATGAGGCCTTAATCTTCCTAATTAATTTTTCTTCATTCTTTCATAGTCACGTTTAATTCATAGAGTTTAAAGGAGCAGCTATTTTCTACATTGTTTCTAGCGAAAGTGTAGAGTATGCGTCCTCTAACTTTGGTTTCCACTCTTAGTTTACAGCTGACCTTGACCAGTTTGATCAGTTACTGCCCACGCTGGAGAAGGCAGCCCAGTTGCCGGGCTTATGTGAGACAGAGAGGATGGATGGCGCGGTCGCCAGCGCGACCATCAAATCAGAGGTCCTGCCAGCTTCACTGCAGCCCGCCACTGCCAGACCCACCTCCAGGCTGAACAGTACGTGTCGGGGACA
Organism: Phyllostomus hastatus; assembly: GCF_019186645.2. NCBI lineage: Eukaryota > Metazoa > Chordata > Mammalia > Chiroptera > Phyllostomidae > Phyllostomus > Phyllostomus hastatus. Next base: position 5,052,447 of record NW_025333873.1, on the reverse strand, counting down.
GGATCTCGTTTGCAGTGTTTAATGATAATGATAATTAGTGCTTTGTCTCTCACCATTATTGCGCAGACCTGTGTTGTTTGTTGAGAGTGAATATCTGTTCGTTAATGCCACTGTAAGTAATGTGCATTTACATTTAGACGTAGGAACTTCACTCAACTTGTGCATTTTAAGTTATACTACAACCTCTACCTTTTTGTAATTAATGTTAAAAGTGAGCAGTTGATATTCAGGAGAGCACCTTTATGTTCTTAACCAAAACGTTCCATAGCATGACTTTCAGAATTGCAATAATTACGTCAGATTATGTTCCCCAAAGCGTCTTGAACATTAATCCTAAGAGTTGCACCAAAAAGGGGGCTGTGCTAAAATACACTGGACAAAGTGTATTGCTGCATGGCTCAGACAGTATTCTTTAAAGTTCCACAGTGCAGTTCCACCGTGCACGTTAAAGGGTTTAAGAAGTACTGTATCAAAGAAACCAGCTTAATTACTTTCACTCAGCAGCTACCAGACTTTCTTGATTACGGAATTCCGTTTTCCACGTAATACATGGTACCCCACAGAATGAGTTTTCCATGAAGCACCATTTAGGAGACAGCCATGTCGAAGCCCTTTGCCCCTGCTCTGGCCATGCGACTTCTCCTAACTAACAGACACTTGGATGGTATAATACCTAACATTCATGAAGCTTATATAGGACTGTCAGATTTTTTTCACCCATCACTTTGAAGTTTAAAAAAAAAACAGTGGTGATAATTCCATTCTGTGACCTTGAAACTAATAGAAACTAACCAGCTCATTTTCAAAATTTGTCGGAGTTCCTACCTAAGTGTCGTCCCTCTTCTCATGGGCTCAGATGTGGGACTCGTTTATTTCTGTCTTACTACAGCTCTTAGCTGTCATAACACAATGTTTGAGAGTTTACCAAGGTTTCCAGGCAGCTGGAAAGCTGAATCTTGAGTGGCCTCTGACATTTCTGGAAGCAGTTTTTAACTGACCAGAACAGTGGGTGAGAGCAGGAGCTGAGGTTCGAGTCTCACATTCTCCACTTTGTTAATAGTGCTGTCCCTGGTCATCTCTCTGTTAGCAGGTGAAGTTTTCTTCTCTTCATCTGCAACGTGGTATTAGATGAGATGACTCTGAAAGCGACTTCTAGTTGAAACTGAGTCTCCAGGTTCTCTTGTGAAGTTGAACGTACTTTACTGTGTGATCTAACAATCCAACTTTTTTTTTCATTTATTTTCTTTTTTAATTAAATTTATTGGGGTGACAGTGGTTAATAAGATTATATGTTTCAAGTGTGTAACTGTGTGATGCACCATCTGTAGACTGCATTGCGCGCTCAGCACCCCAAGTCATGTCTTCTGTCACCATGTATTTGAGAGCCTCTGCCTGTCAAAAGACTTGGCCACAAATGTTTATATCAGCTTCGTTCATGATAGCCTCAAACTGGAGACAATCTAAATGTCCATCAACAAGGGAGTGGTATATTCATGAAAGGAAATACTGCTCAGCAATGAAAAGAAAGGAACTATAGATACATGGCTTGAATTCTCAAAAACATGCTGAATGGAAAAAAAAGTACCTGAACAAGATCATTGTTTGCCAGTGGTAAGGCAAGGCAGGGAAGATTAACAACCAAGGAGCTTCAGGGAACCTTTAGAGGTGATAGAAATATTGTTTTTTTTTCTTTTTTTATTATTATTGATTTTTTAAACATTTTCACCCAACAATATGTTTAATTTTAAAAAGAGAGGAAGGGTGGGGGGGTGGAGGGAGAAAGAGAGATAGAGATAGAGAGAGAGACATCAACCAGTTGCCAATCCCCTGATCAGGGATTGAACCTGAAACCTAGACATGCCCTGACCAGGAAACAAACCTGTAACCTTTTGGTGTGCAGAGCAATGCTCCAACCAAGTGATCACACCTGCCAGGGAAGAAATACTCTTTTCTTGATTGAGGTAGAAAGTTATGGGTTTAAACCTTTGTCAGAATTTACTGAACTGTACAATTTACATGGGTGTATATTATTGTATGTAAATAATACATGAATAAAATTTACTTTAGATATAAATCTGATATTAGAATGATTTCTAACCTATAACTAGGCATTCAAATTTCCAGTTGTAAAAGTAAAATAAAGACATTTTCAGATATAAAAGAGGTCAAATATTGGCACAGTATATTCACCTTTTCTGGTGAAGGTCCTAGAGGATATACCTCAGCAAACAGGAAAAAAAACCAAGAAACAGAAAGGTACAAGGTCCAGGGGTAACAGAGCCTGCAAGGAAGTCCAGGAATGGGGAGCTGAGCAGCAGGACTGGGGAGCAACCGGTGCAAACGGGAACAGGCACCTGCATCCTTTGGAAAGGGGGCCTCCAGGGAAGAAATGGAATTGCTCACTTTGAGTTTATGGAAAATATTACTGATTGATAGGTTTATGTCAAAAATGCTGAAGCATCTGAAAAATTCCTGTAGAAAAGCACCAGGTGAAAAAAATAAGACAATTGCTAACTCCAGAAAAAAGGAAGCACAGTAAAAATAAGGAGTTTTGAATATAGGGCACATCTGTCCACGGCCATACCACCCTGAAAGCACTCGATCTCGTCTGAGTGTAGTGCACATGTGACTTAGCAGTAATATTTGCATAGTCATAACAATCTAAATATTAACTTTTAATTTTATAAAATGCTGTGATCTCTGTTAGGGAATTGGGGACACAGGAGGTAGTGAGAAGTAGGTGTGGGAGATCTAAAACCTCGTCTATCACAATGGAAAGTCAGTAATCTAAAATCAGGATAGCATAGGAAGAAGTAGCATATGCATATTTAGAAGTAAATAGGCAAATGCCAAAAAGAAAAAAAAAGCTGCACAAATTGGGAATGATTGCCTCTGTTGAAAGTAAGCTAAGGATCAGAAGGGGTGAGAGAGGAAACTGCTCTTATTCATAGTGAACCTTTTGGTTTTGACTTTTAAAATTACATTTGTGTTAATTTAATACAAATTAAATTAAAATAGAAAGCATCTTCTAGCTCTACGGGTGTGTGAAAGTGGAATGTTTTTCCTTCATGGTCTGTCTTGAGGCAGATAGCTCTTCTTTCTTTCTTGAGATTTCCAACCCTAAATGCAGCGCCACTTATGAAGTCTGTAACTAGGCCAGAATCTGCTCAACCTTGGGCTGAAGTGTTAAACCAAGGGCCCTTCCCTTGAAGGCCAGGAGCCTAGAGGGGAGGACACTGAGGTGTCCGAGGGAGAGGATGAGAGATGCAGAGGGGAGGGTTGGTGCCCTAATCCTTGTGTCATCCAAGAGTCAGCTGTATACTGAAGAAGCCCCAGAATGAAAAACATAGGTGACTAAGTGTTTCTGTAGCTGAAGTGGGAAGCCCTTTTGTCCTGGTGGTGACTGAAGGTCCTGATTTTATCTAGAGGAGCCGTGCTTCAAAAACGTTGTGAGGGAGTGGGAGTTGGTGACGGGGAAATCCCCCGTGGTAGCCCGGGCACCCACTTTGGGAGATTCCTCTGAGTCCTGTCCTCACTGCTTTAATCCTGTGGGCGGATGCCAGCGTCAGCTGCACTCAGAGCAGGGCCCTGGTGGCAGCTGCTCGGTCATCCTTTAATTCTGCCAGCAGTCGCCTGTGGCCTGGCTCTTGACCCCCTCCAGTGACCACTGAGCTTGCAGTTGTGCTGGTGTTCTTCTGGGAAGCTAGCCTTTTTGGAAAATCTTTTCGTCCTGTTGCACGTTTACTTGGTTAGTTGAAGTTTCACCATCAGTTTGTTTCCATCTGTTTTATCCTTTAGCAGTTCTTCCTGGCTCTAGCTGGCTGCCATGGTACTCCTTTTGCCTTTCTTTCAGCTGTAGATTTATTTCTCCAGTTTTGCTTCTTTTGTTATTTCAATGATATTTCTGGAAGGAGAATAAAATATAGGTGATAAATCTGCCACATCGAACCATAAAGTTTTCCTAGGTCCATTTGCACATGAGAAAACTAAGGTCCATAAAATGAAAAGGAAACACACACATGTACACACATACACGAGACAAAAATATGCCCCAAGTTACCCATTTACTGTATGCAGAATCAGGATTTAAATCTTAATCCGCCTGGTTTCCAAACATGCTGTTTATATGCACACACACACTGATGTAGAGAGACCAAGTGGTTTAAAATACTTGTTAGAAATTTACTACAAGAGTACATCCAGATGCCTATTGCTTTTTCATTGTAGGCCACTTAGGAAGGTATTGTTGATCAAAATATGCACAACGTGCCTTTTTGGTCAGTCTCTGCTATGTCCATTTGACTCTCTTTAAATCCCTGTCCTTTAAGGGTGGAGTTGACTTGGTACTGTCTGAAGTTATTTGCAGCCAATTTTGTTCATCCAAAAAGAGTAATACTTAAAAAAAAATCAGATACAAGATTAGATGTAACTACAAGGAGGTGTATTTTTTTGAAGAACTCATAATCTGTTTAAGACAGTTCTGGAAGGATTCCAAAAATATTCGAACATTGACAAGGTACCTGGAGCAGGTGAATGACTCCCCTGAAGTGGTTGTTTTTATGTTCTGTGAACATACACATTCTCAAGTGGTTATTTTTAAAATATTGTTAATTTGTAATACATACATTAAAAATATTGCATAACTCCAAAAATAATGTTTTACATAAAATGTTTTCAGTAATTAAGAAATCCATTTTAATGTCCCTGCTTTTGAGGTTGTATTTAGTATGTTGTGCCTATTGGTAGGCATCTCTTGCTATTACAAAGCTGTAATGAATAATCTTATGTAGAGATAATTTACCACACACATCTGAAATATAAGTTCTGAACAGAATTGCTAGGTTAAAGGGTGGACAGATTTTGCCAAATGGCCCTTCCTAGATATTGAACCAGCTTGCCCTCTAACTGATAACGTTCCTCTCTCCATAAGTCTTTGCCAATATGTTGAATTATGTACTTTCTCGTCTTTGCCAATCTGATGGTTTTATTTTTTTAATATTTCAATGAGTTTTAATCCATATTTCTTTTCATGTGAATTAAGTTTATCTCTTGTGAGTGATTTTATGCAGTCTGTTCATATTCTTTGACGATTTATCTATTGGTTTATTTGGTTTTTATCTCATTGATTTATAGGAGTTTTTTATACCTTAATGCAATTAGTTCTTCGTATTAAAAAAAAATAAATAAAACACCCAACTGCTGTGCATAGTTCCTGCCAGATGTAACAGAACTGAACCATTAACCTCCTTACCAACAGCCGAAGAAAAGTAACTGAGCATCAGAATCACTAGATACTGAGTTAACTGTTGGAGAGGTAAACTGTGCATAAGCCACTCCCATGGTTAGCCTATACTTTCTTTATATGCAGAAATTTGTTTAATAATGTAAGTTGTTTCTTTTTTGCTCGGTTTAGTGCAGCTAATGGAGACACAAAGGTTTCCTTTTCACCAGATTCTAAGTGGAGAAAATATGCTGATCCTTTTACAAAGGTGATAATAACACATTAATAGCTTTATCAGGACAACCTAAGGGTTTGTTTTCTACCCCCACTTCAGCCGCCTCCCTTCAAGAAAAGGACTGGTAGATGCACGGATTTCAAGTGCTGCTTTTAAAAAAGAAGGGTGATTGTTGCCGGGTGAGGGGGGTGGGTAGAGGTGGAAGAAGGTGTAAGGGGGATAAATGGTAATGGAAAAAAATACAATATAAACAAAAAAAAAGTGAGGTCAAGGAAGTAGTTTAGTGGAGAAAGAGAAGGGAAGGAAAGGAGTAAGCAGTGTGTTGGAAAATCCTTTCCTGCTGCAGCTCTAGTTTTCACCTGAATTACCTTATCTTGGTTTAAGATGAACATTCTTAAATTCAAAAAGTCAAAAGGTCTCATTCCATCTCTGCTTAAGGCAGCTGTATTTTTTCAGGGAAGAGTTGGAAGTTTGACGAGAACCTCAGTCCTCTTCCCAGCCCTCAGCAGCAGAGAAGCCCAGCCTTTGCTCTCGACTCCCCTCTCTATGAATGTTCATCCTGGGTCATAAAAAAAATAATTACCATGCCTGCTTTGTGTTGCATGGATACATACTTACTCATGTTTGCGATGGGAACACAAACATGACCAAAAATAGTAGGTTTATTCCCTGGACAAAGGGAAATAGCTTGCATTATTTCTTAAAACATTCCAGCAAATCCTCGAATTTTTTATTGAAGTCCACCTCTAAAGGAAGTCCTAAGAGGTTGAAGTGACTTTTAGAATAGAAACCAACTTCTTTTTAGCATACAGCCTGTGCAAATAAAACTTTTAATTGAATCAAAGTTTAATTTGTTTGAATTTTCCCCCCTACTCACCAAACTTAGCACATGAATCTTACTTTCTTTTGAAAATTTTTAACCCAACTTATAGTTTTAACATTTTCCCCATCAAGACTGGTAAAGTGAGATATTTTGTACTGTTATTGAGCCAAATAAATTATCTTGTAATACTCAGCATTGATGGTAGAGAGCCATGTAAATTCTCTTTGACTCTTAAATATTATTAATTTTTGTCTGGATCAGATTTCTTAAAGGGCGCATAGGAATGAGGAATTAGTGTGCGGAGCACGGCAGTAGGACAGCCTTGGTTAATCTTGGCCAACTTCCTGACTTAAATAATGACAGAAGTCAAGTGATTACTTTCCCATCACCATTTATTATTCTTTGTTTTCGTCTGCTTCATTTTTCAGAATCCTACAGAAATCAAGTTCTCTGTCATTTATTATGATAGAGAAAACAGGTTTAATTGAAAGCTATAATTATTTGCATTTAGAAGTGCATGTGTAGGGGGGTGGGCAGGCATGGGAGTAAAAGACAGAAAACTGTACCTGAACAACAATTAAAACAAAAAAGCGCATGTGCTTACATGAACTCCTACATTTCATTCATACTAAATATGGAGTATGTTTTACATAAAAGTGAATCTAATATGTTTTGTGTAATTATAAATTATCAATATCCAGCATTAAGTACATTTTTTCAGGCATGCTAATATCTACTTATCCTCCGTTCATTAGAATGAGGAATTCTTCCTATTATGTTATCTCTTAAGATTCCATTTTCAGTTTTTTATTTTTATTTATTTATTTTTTTAAAGATTTATCCATTTTTAGAGAGAGGGGAAGGGAAGGAGAAAGAGAGGGAGGGAAACATCAGTATGTGGCTGCCACCTGCATGCCCCCTACTGAAGGCCTGGCCCACAACCCAGGCACGTGCTCCGACTGGGAATCGAACCAGTGACCCTTTGGTTCATAGACCAGTGTTCAGTCCACTGAGCCACAGCAGCCAGGGCTCCATTTTCAGTTTTGTTTTGTTTTTTAATTATAACAACTTTGTATAGTGATAGATGGTTACTAGACTTATCATGGTGAATACATTGAAAGGTATACAAATGTCAAATCGCTAATGTTGTACACTTGACACTAATATAACATTGTGTGCCAACTATACTTTGATTTAAAAAATTTGTGTTAGTCTTCTCAGGATGCCATAACAAAACACCGCAGACCAGGTAACTTAAACAACAGAAATGCACTTCCCCACATTACAGGAGGCTAGAAGTCCAAAGTCAGAGTGTTGGCAGGTTTGGTTTTCTCTGAGGACTCTCTCATTTTCTCTGAGGACTCTCTCACTGGCCTGCAGGTGGTTGCCTTTTTGCTGGTCCCTCATGGTCATCCCTCAGTCTGTGTTGTCTGTGCCCTAACCTCCTCCTCTTGTAAGAACACCAGTCATGGAGCCCACCCTAATGACCCTGCTTTACGTTAATCATCTCTAAATACAGTCATACTTTCAGGTACTGGGGTGAGGATTTCAGCATCCAAATTGGGAGGGGGATACAATTCAGCCCATAACAATGACTAATTAATATGTTTGTTTTAGAAATCATAAGCAATCATTAGAAACCTTAAGAAAATAAAAGTAGTCTTTAATCTCACTGCCTAAAACCTACCAAGGACAGACCCCTGGCCAGAGTGGCTCACTGGATTGAGCACTGACTTGCAAACTGAAAGGTCATGGGTTCAGTTCCTGGTCAGGGCTTGTGCCTGGGTTGCGGGTATGAGAAGCAACCCATCGAGGTTTCTCTCCCTCACTTTCTCCCTCCTTCCCTTATTTATTTATTTTCAGAGAGTGGGGAAGGGAGGGTTGCCTGTTGTGTGCTGCACCTGCCAGGGACCCGGGCATGTGCCCCAACTGGGAATCGAACCAGCAACCCTTTGGTCCGAAGGCCGGCACTCAATCTGCTGAGCCACACCAGCCAGGGCTAAATTAAATCTTTTGAAAAAAATGTCAAGCATGCCTTAATTGACTTTTTAAAAAAATCTATCAAGATAGATCATTTACCAGAATTTTTGTCTGTTAATATATAAAATCATTTATAAAAATAGATTTATTCTGAACATAATGTCTTGGATTATGCTTTTTTCTTTTTCATTTAACAGCACATTGTAAATATATATACCATAATTTATTATCAGTTCCTAAATTTTTAGAATTTGAGTTATTTACAGTTTTTTTCCTAGTATAAATGGTACAGAAATAATCAAAGTTTTAAAAAAATTTCCCACACAAATCTTTCTAAAATACATATGCTGTTTTCTTCCATTACAAAACATAATTCAACTTTTTTTACTTGTCATTATAAGCATCAAGTGTTATACTGTTACAATTCTGTTATATTTTCAGATTGACAACCATAGAGTTTTGTCCGTGTACTAAATGGCCCTAGACTGTTTTGCCCTTTAGTGTTTGTTCCTGCCTTTTATACATTATATTTTGTCTTTTGCTTACAGCTCTCGTACCATGATGGTAACACTGCCCCTACTTACAGCATATTCTGATGTGCTGTAGACTGAAAAATCGGTTACCCAAAATCGTTATAATTATCTTTAAAATTTTTCAGACGAAGTCCAGAGTGATTCTTCGATGGTAACTTCAACTTATGTGCAAATATGTGCACAGATACGTGCAAATATCTTCAAATATGAGCAAATTTTTTTCTTTTTTTTAAGATTTTATTTATTTATTTTTAGAGAGGGAAGGGAGGGAGAAAGAAAGAGAGAAACATCAATGTACAGTTGCTGGTGGCCGTAGCCTGCAACCCGGGAATGTGCCCTGACTGGTAATCGCACCTGCAATGCTTTGGTTCACAGCCCGCACTCAATCCACTGAGCTATGCCAGCCAGGGCACATATGTGCAAATTTTTAACATCAGATTTTCTTTGATTCACAGACCTTTTTCACTTTGTCATTTATCTGTTACTATGTGGCCACATTCTAGATAGTTTAAGTTCCTGAATAAATGACCTTTGTATCATTAAGTTAATATTTTATAATTGAAATCTCACTCTACTATATATTGCCATTTTATCTTCCTTTGTGACACTGACTTCTCACCTTTGCTTCTCTAATCAGGATTACCTGAGCTGGAATTGGAAGCAATCGATAACCAGTTTGGACAACCAGGAACAGGTGATCAGATTCCGTGGGTGAATAACACAGTGACAGCTGTGAATCAGAATAAACCCGAAGAGTGAGTAATACATTTTGTATTTTACAAAGTATCAGATACCACACTCTACAACAAAGAGCTGTTTTTCCCAAACTGTATTCCAGTCCACAGTGGAATTTTGTAAGATGTTAACAGAAGTAAATGAGCCCTGGCTGGTGTGCCACAGTGGCTGAGTGCTGGCCTGCAAATCCAAGGGGCGCAGGTTCGATTCCCAGTCAGGGCACACACCTGGGTTGTGGCCCAGGTCCCCGGTGCGGGGCATGTGAGAGGTAACCACACATTGATGTTTCTCTCCCTTGCCATCTCTAAAAAAATAAATAAATAAATAAATCTTTTAAAAAAAGAAGTGAATGATAATGAAAAAAAGGGATGGGGAAGGATACAGTTAGAATTATTTACTGCATGACTGTAAGACTAGTGTGCATTTGTAATTACCAAGAGACTGATGCAGTATGCCGCTGTTAGTTTATTTTTTATCCCTTACTTTACCTTGTTAATTATTATAAAGTTTCTGGGACCTGTGAATGAATTGGCCTTGATACAACTATGTTGCTCTTGAGCTCTTAGTTAGGCAATCATTTTATCCAACTTTTCTCTTTGGTTGGAGCAAGAGGGTATAAGGAAGGAAGGTACTTTATCTACAGAGTGTCCCATCTTGATTAGAACCTAATTTCTAAAACATAGAGTACATCTCATACATAGCAACCCACAGGTGGTTAGATATAATTGAGTATGGTTTAAAGCATTACCTGTGAATACATGAAGTGTGTTCCCATTTGCCTTCCCCAAAGAATACTTATACTTGTATTATATCACTATTATTTTCTGTGCATTTCTAAGTTTTATGCATTATTTGAGATTGGTTTGGATTAGATCACATATTTCCTATGTGGAATCAATGACTTGTTTTATTCCTTAACACTAAGCATGTTTCATTTTTCTAGTCTGAGTTTTTTTGTAAATGGTAATCATGTCATGTTATTAATATGGTTTTATTTTCAAAAGTTAGGTAATTTAATGTATACTATTTTCATTGTAGTTCAGTTATCAGTAATTAGTATCATCCATAGAATAAGTAGAATAAATTTTAATACAAGCCAAATGATTTTTTTCTGAGGTTTTGATTGATTTTTATTTTCTACTTTTGTTAAAAATTCTTTTCCCTTTCTTAACTACACATATGTTTAGCTAACTTTTAGGCTATTTCTGTAAGCTAACATGGAGAATATGGAGGAAAAGTTCAGTGATTGACAAAATAATAAAAAATATGTTCATGTATTTCTGCACATTAAATGTATCAGAAAATTTTCTAGAACTGTATCTGTACTTATCTGTATAATGTATCTATTTGCATTCTTTAAAATTGAATAATTAGGTGCCTTGTAGCTCAGTAGGCAGCGTGTCAGTCTCATAAAATTAAATAGTTACTTGCTCTACAGCTTTAAACTTTATCTTTTAACTCTGCAGCCAGTGTATTAGTTCACAGTTAGATGAACTGCTCTGCCCACCAACAACAGTGGAAGGAAGAAACGATGAAAAAGCTCTTCTTGAACAGCTGGTATCCTTCCTCAGTGGCAAAGATGAAACTGAGTTGGCTGAATTAGACAGAGCTCTGGGAATTGACAAACTCGTTCAGGTATTTCTTAAAGTTGGCCTCGTTTAAATGATTCACCCCTGGGAAGCTATAAAGTGATTTTTAAGCAATATTTTCCAGTATTGCTCTCATTATGTTTTAGTTGTATAATTTACCCTTGTGGAAGTTAACAAAATATATAATAGTTAATAATGGAATTTTTAACCAAAAATAATTGTAATTAGAGAGTCTTAGAAAGCCTTAGCTTTTCGCTCTGGAATAGAATCTTAGAAGGCCCCCTTAGAATAGAATCCAGATTTATGTCATCACTTCTGATTTTAGTATTTAATATATCCTTTATTCATGGTAGTGTTCAACCTATATTAACCATATTTAAACTTTCAAGCTAGTATTTTTCAGACTGTGGGGTTATAAATCAATTTAGTACATCATGACCAGCATTTTTAATGGAGTAGAATAGTGTAAAATACAAACTATCAGAATGCATAGCCCAGGAAACGGGGGAGTTATGCTTCATGAAACTCTCCTTTTGCGTACTCACACACACACCCCTGCACACAATAGGTCACCATGTAAGTTACATTTCTTACAATGAGTAATCGTGAAAGAGTGTGAAAGCTGTAACACTATAGCGTTCTGTTAGGTGAACAATGAATTTTTTTCTAGTAAGATAAAAACATGAATTCTGTATTTGAAATAGAAAAATGCCTGACCCCTCCTTTAGTAGTCTGCTTCTGTGGCAACTTAGTAAATATAAAGTTTGTTGATTCTTAGGCTTTGTAATGAAGTTCTCTTTAAACCTTTTTGCTTCATTTCATTGATTTAGGGCCTTTATTTTAACTGTGTTTTCATTACTGAAATTTTTAAACACCTCAGTTAATCTATTACTCCACTCCAGAAGTAACTTTCAGAGATGGTTGCTTCAAGTAGTAAACATCTGGAGTGCTTCATGAATTCATGAATGTATTATGATGAACCTTTCTGGAGATGCTCTCAAATGCAAAGTTCCATAGAGAGCGTGTCATTTATTGGCAGAAATGTATTTGTAAAATGCTCCGGCTTCTTTTCCCACAGGGAGGCGGATTAGACGTGTTGTCAGAGCGATTCCCACCACCACAAGCAACACCCCCTTTGATGATGGAAGAAAGGCCCAGCCTTTACCCCCAGCCTTACTCTTCTCCTTCGCCCACTGCCAGTCTCACCAGCCCTTTCCAGGGCATGGTCAGGCAAAAACCTTCACTGGGGACTATGCCTGTTCAAGTAACACCTCCCCGAGGTGCTTTCTCACCGGGTATGGGTATGCAGCCCAGGCAGACGCTAAACAGACCTCCAGCTGCACCCAACCAACTTCGACTGCAACTTCAACAGCGATTACAGGGGCAACAGCAGGTGAGCACTCCTGTTTAGCAGGTGATACATTGTAAAGGTGTGTCCTGCCTTTGTAATGAGACAGCCCAATTGCTACGATAAGCACATCAAGTCTACGACCAGGACCTTTATGAATGACTCAAAACACTGACTAAACAGACTTAGTCTGCTAGGATAAGAAAAGGGGACAAACTCATTCAGTTAGACTGCTGGCTGGTAACAAAGTACTCAAAACCTACATTCAAAAGCAATTTAGTCTCGTTTTTGAGATAAAAAAAATCTAGTGTTAACATTGTACAATTATTAAATCAGTAAAGAGAAACATAGTTTAATTTACAGAGTGTCAAAAAGATCCTGTGCGTGATTGCTGAAACAGAAAATGAAGTTTATCGATGTTATTTGGAGTGATCGAAGCCCCGTGATGTCTTTATATTAGGAGAATGGAGACCAGGATAGTGTGGGGGTGTTGGGTGCTGTGCGTGAGTTAAGTCTCTCTCGTGACAGGTAATGAGTAGCTATAGTGGTGTAAATATTGAAGGCTGTGCAAGCAGCAAATACAGAGATAATTATCAGGAGCCGAAGAAAGGAAATGGTTCAAGTATCACCTCTGAGAAGTGGGGCCAGGGCTGCCGACTTTTGTTTCTTGTTAATCTTTCTGTATTTTTTAAAATTACATGTATATATTGCTTCAGGGGGTTTTTTAAGTAAAGAAATTTCCTGGAGGCTTACTAATTCAGGAAGGAAGGAAAAGGAGATAAATTAGAAAGGCTGTATGATATAATGGTGGTAGGAGTAAGCTCTAGTTTCAAATCATAGTGTTAACCTTAAGTGGCTTGAGAATGAAATTGTTTACCCTTTAAAGCTTCCAGTTTCTCATTTACAAAGAGTCTAATAATTAATTTCTTTACCTCTAGGTGGTCGTGTGGATTAAGTGAGATAATGCACGTAAAGCTCTTACACAGTACCTGACATGTAGTAATACTTAATAAATACTAGCTATTACTATAAGATCATATTCAATAAATATAATTAATAATGTAACATACTTCCATTTCACTTAAAAAGGTGATAAAAAGGAGAAAGAAAAAGGGAGAGATGAGGTAGGAAAAAAGTTTTAGTGGTGGAATAACAAAGAAAACTTTTCTTAGTGCTGAAGGTGGAGTAAAGGACTCAACGAGGAGTTCAGGGGAGCGAAGGAAGAAAAGAGAAACAAGGAGAGGGAACAGTAGCATGTTCTGAGAAGAAGTTAAACTACTTCTTGTTACACTTGTCATTCATCATAAGATAGAGAACCTAAGAATAGGAAATGCTTAATAGTTCCCCTCTAATTTTTCATAAAACATATTTAAGGGGACTATATTAAGTATGGTGAGGAAGACAAAGAAAAAAAGATTCAGGCAGCTTTCAGAACTTACAGTCAACTTGGGGTATTTAAGACATAAATACCTGAGAAGTTAGTAACAGTGCCAGCAATGAGTGATTAAGTGCTAAACCGGAAAAGGGGAGGGAAGTGTAGGTATGCTGATTCCCTCCATTTACAAGATGGAGTTCGGTAAATACTGTCTAAAATTAAAGGCTTGGTGAGCAAGGCCAGCTCAGTAATCTAGGTCAGGTTCGTGAATAGATGAAATGATAATTCATACTTAGTTCAGAAAAAAAATTGCTTTTACTTTGATTTGCTCCTAAAGCAGCTGATAAGCAGAGCAGCCTTGCAAAGAATGTGCATGAAATAAGGACACAAACAGGTGAATGTGACTTCGCATTGCTTCCTTTAAATGTTTTGGAAGCATGTCCAAAGTTTGGAGGTCTTGGTAGCCCACCAGAGTGAAATATCCATCAAGCTGGAGAAATCCCGGGCTTGGGGCACACTGTGTTTTAGCCCCCAGATAGGTCGGCACACAAAACCGACTTACACTGCCAGGTGAGACAGTAACTCTGCTACCCAACAAGCCACATTATTCAGACCTGTCCCTTGGGTTCAGGACCACAGGCCCCTCTGTTCGGCAGTGGGGCATTCAGTCCACAGTGGCTCTGGCACTGCAGTCTCCCATGTGCCGGGGATATCTGGCCAAGGCTTATCTCCCTGTCTCAGTTAAGATGCTTTCAGCAATAGGGAAAAAGGAAGATCGGCTCAAAGTAGTAACACCCCAAAAATATTCTGACTCAAAAATTGAGGTGATGCAAAATAGAGACATGTACAGGTATGGTTACTTCAGAGACCCAAGGATGTTATCGAGGACCTAGGTTCTTTTTGTCTTCTTATCCTGTCATCCTTGGCAACTGGGAAAATGGCAGCCATGACTACAAACGTCACACGCAAACAAAACCATCTGTCAGGGAAGAACAAGACTCTTTCCCATGCATCTCGTTTTACAAATTTTTTTCTTTTTAAAGATTTTATTTATTTATTTATTTTAGAGAAAGGGGAAGGAAGGGAGAAAGCGGGGAAGAGAAACATCAGTGTGTGGTTCCCTCTTGTGCGCCCTGCACTGGGGACCTGGCCGCAACCCAGGCACGTGCCCTGACTGGAAATCTAACCCGTGACCCTTTGGTTTGCAGGCTGGTGCTCAATCCACTGAGCCACACCAGCCAGGGCTGCATCTCCTGTTAAAATGAAACTTTTTCAGAAGGCTCTTGTCCCTCCTTTTCCCCTCCCCTCACACCATCCTCCCCCCACCCCCCAAAAAAAGGGAAAAACAAAAAAGCACTTTGCATGTCTGGCTAGCCAGAACTGAGTCCCAGGTACACCCTTAGCCAGCTGCTGACAAGGATTGACGTAGAGTACTCATAGAGAACCCTTGAGACATGTGACTTGGGATAATTAGCTGAATAAAATCCTATTTTGATGTCAAGGAAGAAGAGGAGAGTAAATGGCTGTGTGTTGGCAATAATAATACCTGATTAGATCAAGACATTAAAGTTTAAAGAAATTACGTAAAGTTGTGCAGGTAAATTCACAGCTGAGATTGAACTGGTGACGTGGGACACCCGCCCTTTGTTCTGCCTTAAGTCTCATTAAATGGCAAGTTCATGTCCGTGCACGAAAGAAAGAGAATACCATCGTGGTACCAAGATCTCTGAAATGCAGAAAGCAAGCATAAGAAACAAAATTATCAGAAACAAATAATATAACTGCTTGCATCCAAGAAAATCCAAGAGAATCTGGAGCGAACTTACAACGAGTGGAGTCGTTCAGCAAGGTTTCTAGGTGAAAGAACGACAAATAAAAATTAATGATAATCCTTTCTGATAGCAACAACCAATTAGAAAAAATAATGCAATTTCAAAATGTATCACAAAATACAAAGTAAATCAAAATAAAAAGTCAAAAAGAAGATCCAAGTTAAAGATATCTGTTAACTAAAAGGCTATTGTAAAGACAGCAGTCATTCTGAAGCTAATCTATAAATTCAGTGGAATTCCAATCAAAATCTCAACATGGAATTTGGCAAACAGATGCTAAACTTCTTTTAGAAGCATGAAGACAACCTTAAAGGAGAATGAGGATGAACTTCCCTATCAGATACCAAGATTTAAAACCACGTGTTAAAAAGTTAAAGCAGTGTGGGACCGGCATAGGGATGGGCAGTTCTGCCAGCTGGAATGCAGTGGGGAGCCCAGAGGCACACCCAGACGCATGCAGACACTTCATAAGGGACAGGCGGCCATCAGTGGGGAAGGGGTGGCCTGTGAAATCCGTGCTGGCACATTCGGCTGTCCCAGAGGGAAAAATTAAATTAGATCTTTATCTCATGCCGTAGACAAAAATAAAGTGTAGATGTGGGGATATGAGACAATCTCCATGGCCCCTTACAAAAAGGACATAAAGGAAAAGGTTGATGTTTGCGTTAAAATTTGGAAGTTGTGAACAAACAGACACCATAAACAAGGTTAAGGGACAGGTTACAGACTCAGGGAAGTTATTCAGGGAAGATATTTGCAACCCCACGTAAGAGACAAAGGATCAGCATCTCGAATGTATCAGATTTATAACATGGTGTTTTTAATACACTTACCTCACCTGATTGATACCATGTTTACTCGTCGGTCATATCCTTCTCTTCCTTCTTCCTTCTTGCCACCCGCCAGCGATGTAAGCTTCCAGTGGTCAGGAAGTGCGCACAGTGAGCACCCGGTGGTCTGAGAAGAGAAAGAAAGGGACACACACAGTTTACATCATAACTGGTTTCTCTTCAGTGGATCTCAAGATCAGTTTAAAAACACGTGATTTCTTGACCTCAAGTATGTCTCATTTGCTGGAGTATAGTATACAAGGGGTAAAAAGATTCTAATATTTTAAATTTGAATATCCAGTCATGAATAATTTCCGGCTGGTGAACAGGAGGAGGAAGAGCACCGTAGAAAAATAGTACAGATGCATTGGCTGAGGCTTGACAGCAAAAACAAAAGGAGCTGGTGGTTAAGAACAAAAACAAAGTTAAAGCCTATAGGGGTAGTGTGTGCTTACATCCCAAATAAGCAAAGATTCAAGAAGTATATCTGTAATGCCTAGAATAACTTGAAAACTTCTATTTTGAAAAAGGGCAACAGCAAAAATGGGTAGGTCTGCTGCTCATAGAAAATATGTAACACTGGCTGACAGAAGATGCAGTGTTTCTATTCCAGTTTTATTTTCTTCTTCTCCAGCAAGGGACATGGTCAGCATACTATCAAGAAAAGAATAATATGAGGGGGGAGTAACGGCCTAGTCAGATAAAAATACGGCACACTTAGACAAGTCCAGACGTGTCGTTTGTTAGGGTGCCCGAGACAGGTATGGGTCCGGTGTAAGGACCGCTGTCGATAGACTTCTCTGTGTTACAGAGAGTAGAAAGCCCAGAAGACAGCAGCGAGGTCGCAGAGCAGACACTGCAGAGAAGCAGAGTTTACCTCTGGGTTTCTGGCAATAAAAACCCCCTGATAAGAGAGTAAGCAAGAAGCAGCTCTTTGGGGAGCATTTGAGATACTGTTCCCAAGCATACCTCATCAGTCTGGCTCAAGTAAAACTTATTTTTAAAAAAAAAAGCGCTCTGACTTCCAAGAATTTACACAGTGGCCGGATCGGGGTTCTCACCCTCGGCAGTATTAATATTTTTGGGTCCGGGCGATTCTTGTTAGTGGCGGGGCAGGGTCTTCGCACGCAGTGAAGGGTGTTCAGCAGCATCCCTGGCCTCTACCCACCGGATGCTGGTGGAAACCCCTCCCCAGGTGGTGGCAACCAGAAATGTCTTTAGGCACTGCTGGATGTCCCTTGTGGGGCAGGCTCGCCCTGGTTGAGAACCAGGCCAAATAGTCATGGTTTAGGTTTGTTAGAGAAGGATGTGCTGCTATGGCATTGAAAAAATCTGTCCAGACAGACAAAACGACAGCTTGCCTGAGCGGTGTGTGTGCGTGCACAGGTGAAGGTCCGTGTGTGTTTATGTGCACAGGCCGGGTTTGTGTGTTTTCACTGGACAGAGCCCTGTGTTTCCCTTTTTTTTTTAAATCCTCACCAGAGAAGATAGACGGGAAGGAAGAGAGGGAAAGAAACGTCAATCAGTTGCGTCTTGCATGCACCCCAGCCAGGGTCCGAACCCACAACCTAGGCACGTACCCTGACCGGGAATTGAACCTGCTGCCTTTCAGTGTACAGACAGCACTCCAGCCAGTTGAGCTGCGCTGGCCGGGGCCCCCACATTCCCTTTTGCGATATAGCAAGCCTTCCACCTGCTCGTCACAGCTCTTGAATGTGTGTCCCCAGCTCTAAGGACCACCAGCTTCCTCCACACCCCAAGCCCCAAAAGTTAAACTTTCCAGAGAGATAAAGGATATGGTGATCCTTTTGGGGAAACTTCCCTGGAAGAAGTAGACCTTGACCTGCTTGTGAGAATGGGTAGCAGCGTAGTGACCAGGGAGAGGAAGCATGTCCCAGTGAGAGAGTCACACACACAGGTGGTAAGGGGGAGGGAGCGTGGACAAGTTACTTTGTGGGCAGAAGGAAACCGATTTTTCTCTAACAGAAAGTGTTTGTACATTGCTATTTATAATAAGTCCTTCTACTTCTAAAAATAGCCTATTTTCTAATTAAAAATTTTTTACTACTTAAGAATCTTTCCTCCGTCCCCACCCATTCCATTCTCACCCCGTCTCGCCACTGAGAGGGTACTTGAAGCAGGAAGTCTGTGGGCCCAGCTCCCACTACCCCAACAGCTTCACTCCTCCGCATCGTGGAGCGTTCGAGTGTTGCCTCATCTTCTTTCCTACATACACTTGCTGTTGTTTCTGCCCGAAGCTAACGAAGCTAACCTTTCAAGGTCCTGTTGCGCTCACTCACACTCTTGGTCCCGCCTTTGTGCCCTAGGCTAGTCACTGGTCCCTGCACAGGGACGTCTGAGCCCCCCGCCCCCCACTTGGCAGCGAGTTCCCAGGGGATGGAGATTGCTCACCCTTGCCGCCTTCAGACTTTACATACTGTCTTACACACACTGAGTTCTTTTATAAATCTTTATAAAATCAATGGTTTATTTAAATTTATACTCATAATCTGTTGAGCTTAAAAAGTATATAGATTTTGATATTTAAGAGACCCGTTCTTTGACTTTTAAAACCATAATGTTGTTATCTTTATTTTTGAAGTGATTCCAAATGTTTTATCCTATTCCACAATGCTTGACAGTTATAATTTTAACATTTAAATTTTGTTGAGAACCCACCCAGCAGTTTGTTTTCAGGGAGTCAGAAAATGGATGAAACCAGAATCAAGAACTGAGCTATCTGCCCTGACCAGTGTAGCTCAGCTGGTCAGGTGGCATTCCTCCAGCCCAGTTCCCGGTCAGGGCACACACCTGGGTTGCAGGTTCGGTCCCGGTCCTTGGTCCCCGTCCTGTGCATATGACAGGCAGGTAACAACCGGTGTTTCCTCCTCACATCGATGTTCCTCAGCCTGTCTTTCTCCCTCTCCTCCCCTCTCTCTAAGATTAAATAAATAAAATATTTAAAAAGGAATTGGGCTATGTAGAAATGAGAGATTTAATCACTGTTCATAGCTCTTTGACTACCTTGTAAAACTTTCATGAGCTTTCTAGTTTGCATATAGTATATTAAAATGTATAAAAGTTATTCAAATGTAAGGTATGTTAAAAACAGACATTAATATTTTATGTCAATATATTTTATAAGTTATGAAGTACCATATAAACACAAAATAGTATTGCTATTGTAACATCTCTCTAGAGAGTTTGTTCATATCAAATTATTGAGCAAGAAATTCTTTAAGCTATAGATAGTTTGTGGTAAGATGTAACTCCAAGGATGCTTGTCTTGTTACCTGATAAGTTATGTCTGTGACCTGGACCCTACGCCTGATATAGACAGCATCTTCCAAAGTAGGGGACATTGTCAGTGGCTGTATATCAGGAAGAGAAAGGTTTGTGATAAATAGGTTGCATAGTAGGTCCCCTTCTTGGACATCCACAATGTGCCTTGGCCAATTAAAGGCTCATGGAATTACTGCAGCAAAGAAATCTGTTTCACCTTGTGTAACCCATCATTTCCAGTACTCAACACAGCACAGCATGCTGTTTTCCCGGCACATCTATTAATATCCTGCAGAACAATGTTCTTTTAGAATACCAATTGGGGAACTGCTAGTCTAAAGTAATTACTTCTTCCAGTTAAATAAATAGTCCATTTTCTCAGACCATTTGTTTCTTACATAATTTTCTCTAGCTAATGAAATCATGTTGGATTTTCCCCAAATCTATACCCATTAGCCAGGCACCCTCCGAGGGAGAAGTAACTCAGCTTTTCCATTTATCTTCCAGACCTTTGTAGAATGCACCCAATTGTATACTTACTTTTTTACTAACAATAGTTTTATGACCTAGAGCTGTTTCTTTTCTCTCCATTATTGCCTCTATCTGAAATAACTAGGTGTTAACATATGTTTTCAAAGTATGATACATTTATGTGTGTGTGTGAGTGTTTTAGTGGCAGAGCATTTAAAAGTACAGTACACACACACACATACAAACATGTGTGTATTGTACTTTTAAATGCTCTGCCATATTGGGTGTAGGCGGGAAATATTTGATAAATGTGAGCATCTGTCAGTCTTGTGGCAAATAGTCATGGGGAATAATCTTACTAAATGCGCAGTACTAAAACTGGTTAGTCAATAAAATATTTGTCTTAATTTTAAGGGTTGTGCTGTTTTTATATAGAAATATGATCTCATTTTTCCCACTGTTCTCTAGTTGATACACCAAAATCGACAAGCTATCTTGAACCAGTTTGCAGCAAATGCGCCTGTGGGCATCAATATGAGGTCAGGCATGCAGCAGCAAATGACACCTCAGGTAACGTGAGAAAACCAGACATTGTGAATACTTTGCCCACCCACACCATGTTTCCTAAAGTGTTGGCTTGAGCATCTTTGAAATGGTCGGTGAGCTGATATTGTAATGATGTTTGTAAGTGTAGCTCTCTTCCAGAATGAATTTATAATGAACTTGTGCTATCCCTTACTGGTGCTTGCTCAAAAGCCGAGGGTTCTCTGTTTTGTTTTGTTTTATTGTCATTGTTGTCACTGCTATTAGATACCCGCTGACTAAGTAGAAAGCTCTTACTGCTGTGCTAAATAGTGCTGGTAATGAGAATCCTAAGATATGAGGCTGTGTGAAAGGTACCTGAAACCTGACCGAAACCTGATCCAAACCCCGTCACATTGCTGAGTTATCTTAACTATCTCGTGTTCTCAGCCCAGTCTGAGCATCAGCATTTTCTATTTTTTATTTATTTGAATGATCCTGTACATGGACCTAGAGCCACTGGAACTTTAAAGATAAACAGAACTGGTAGCCTGCTAAGTGTTACCTAGTTATCACTCCCCATTTAACTTCCAACTTCCACATAGTTCAGTATTTTTGCTTCAACCACTTTCTTATGGTGGTAAGTGAAGGGTTTTAAACAGTATTCAAACAAAACTCTTCTTTTCTCCATGAAATGGGCCTAAATGGATTTGGGGTAGATACAGAAAGCCAACACTAAACCAGAAGGATAAATATTGACAGAAATGGCTGGTGGACAGCAGATGCTGGTGTCTTCGTGGCTCCAGATTTGGGTTTCCATGTCTTACAGATCTTAGCGGTTAGCTCGAGCAAGGGTAATGAGATTACAGGGAACCAAAGACCCTACTTTGGAATTCAGATAAAGATGATTTCTATCAGAAAGGCATATGTCACAGTTTCTTCTAGATTGGACAATATCTAATTGGCAAGTTTAATTTTAATGGAGCCATATGCTTTAATGAGGTCCTCAGTGTGAATTGATGTTTTCTGAGTACATCTTCATTGACATGCCAGACTGCTTTTCAAAGTGAACCAAAAAGTGATTTCACCCTAACTTGGCCACTTCTTTCTTTATTCATAGTATTATAGCTATTAAAATTCTTTCTTTATTCATAGTATTATAGCTATTAAAACTCTTAATGTCTAGAGTAGTCTTGGACTGCAACAATGATATAAAATAGCTAGTTCCATTTACTTTTGTTTGTTATTTTATTTCTAATTAATTGTTTTCTTTTTAAGTGATAATTTATTTGTCATTGGATCTTGAATTTCTGATTTTCCCTTTTTAATGGTATTTGTAGGTTTTTCTAATATAAAGATAATACATGTTCATTATAGATAATTTGGAAAATACTGAAAAATATATAGGAGGAACATTAAAATCACCTATAATCACATTTCGTTCATTTAAGTAAAGTGGAATAAATTATTTCAGTGGAAAAAGGGGGAAACTGTAAGTTTTTTGGACATGAAAAAGAAAAAAGCCTCCTAACAACCTAACATCAGATGAGATAGAAATTGTCAAGCACATTTTCTTCCTCTTTCTTATGGTTTTCATGTTTCTTTTAATAGATTTTTATGACCTGTGTTATAATACTACTAATCATGTATAGTTTCTTTGACATTTCTTAGGTTCTGTGTGACTTTTTGAGAATTTGCCTTTAACCCACGTCAATGGCCATAAATATTGTTTTACCATTTTCAACTACCTTTAATCTATAAAATGTACTTAATTCATTTTCTCTCCTGCAATTATTACTTAAGAGGTTTTGTTCCTTTTCAGTTTTATTTTCCTTTGTACACTGATAATTGCTACGTATTTTGTTGCCCCAAGCCAGTAGACCTTATTCTGTAAGCTTTCCAAGACAGGTAGAGAACATAATAATATCAATAACTGAGGGATTTTTTTTCTCCTTCACAGCCACCCCTGAATGCCCAAATGTTGGCACAGCGCCAGCGGGAGTTGTACAGCCAGCAGCACCGACAGAGGCAGCTCATACAGCAGCAAAGAGCCATGCTCATGAGGCAGCAAAGCTTCGGGAACAACCTCCCTCCCTCGTCTGGACTGCCAGTTCAAATGGGGAACCCCCGTCTTCCTCAGGGTGCTCCACAGCAATTCCCCTACCCACCAAACTATGGTACAAATCCAGGAACCCCGCCCGCTTCTACTAGCCCGTTTTCCCAGCTGGCAGCAAACCCCGAGGCAACCTTGGCCAACCGCAGCAACATGGTCAACAGAGGCATGGCAGGGAACCTGGGAGGACAGTTTGGCACTGGAATCAGTCCTCAGATGCAGCAGAATGTCTTCCAGTATCCAGGATCAGGTATGAGGGTGACAGCGCTGTGGCTTTTACAAGTGCTGCACGCAGCTAGCTTGCTCGCTCTCTTCATAGGCATTTCAGTTCGCTGGCGGTGAAGCGGGCGCCAAGGCAGAGGGCGCTCTCGAGGGAGTCAGGAGGACCAGCCTCCAGACTCGCCTCTCACCACTAAATGCTGGAATGGTCTGAGGCTCCTCTCCCTCTTTGATAGCTAAGATTATTGTTGTTTCAGTTCTCACCCAAGGCTATGTTTAATGATTCTTATGAAGAGAGGCAGGCGGAGAGAGAGAGGAAACATCAATGTAAGAGAGAAACATTGACCGGTTGCCCCCCCCCATACACACCCCGACCAGGGATCACTCCTGCAGTGTAGGTATGTGCCCTGACTGGGAATCGAACCCGCAGCCTTTTGGTATTCAAGACAGTGTTCCAACCAGCCAAGCCACCCCGCCAGGGCACTAGATTAGAGGATCTATATGGACCCATCTGCAAAGCATATTCTCTTATTTTTTTTCTCTTGTGGATCCCTATGAGAATCTAATGAAAGATTACTCCAGACAGTGGGCTTGAGTGCATTAACTCAAAATTTGAATACAGTTTTTTATTATTTTGGAAATTCTGATAGTTTATATAAGGATAATCAACCATCACAAAGTATCTCAAACTTCTCATTAGTGTCACCACTCTTAGCTGCTTAGGTTGTAAGCTATTCCTGCAATATTAGGCAACTCTCTGGCTTCTGAAAGGTTTTTTATTTTTAATCTCTCATGTACACTGTCTCTCCTCCATTCTCTTTGTCCTAGGTGATACCTTTTTGACTTCTTTCACTTTTGAGATTCTGGTAGGGGCAATGAAGCACATTTAATTAATCCACCACGTTTAATCAAATTTTGATGCAAAATTAATGGCAAATTCCTAAAAAAACTGAAATAAATTCCTTGATTTTATAAGTGAATTAAAAAGTAAATTTTAAGGCTGCTTTAAATATGAATATCAATGAGAAGGCTGCTGTTTGACTTGAATAAAATGGTGCAGTTATACAGAGATGTTTGACATGGCAATATGCTTATCAACTTTGACAGCCCAATTAATCTAGACTTTTCATTCTTATCGCAACAAGTGCTAAAATCCTTTGACTGTTCAATTGTCTAGTATCAAAGAGCACCAGAATTCTGTAAGACGTTTTAATCAAAACTATGCCACTTCAGTTCCTCTGTCCTCAAGACAATGAAGTCATCCTTGGCTGGTTTTTATCTCTGACACTATCCGTGTGGGCAACAAAAGGATTATAAATCCATATTTTCATTAGAAGATTGAATAGGAGTGGCCTTCAAAAGAGTTTTATTTCTTATGATTTCTATATGCAAAGAATTTGACGCAGCTTTTTCACTTTATTCTAGCTTGCAGAAGTACTTCCTCCAACATTAGAGTCTTCTGTAATTATTTATTTACCCATTCCTGTTCTGAAATGGCAACCTAGCCAAAACAGCAAATAGAGTCTCAGCTTTCATGATATTGATTGCAGAGCTTTAAATCAAAAGATTGATCTCATTCACGGGTGGGTGGGGGGACTAACTACAAGTAAGCCAAACATTACTTAATTCCCCAAGGATTTTTTTCTCATAAAAATAGTGCTTCTGTCAATTTTCAGTCATGCTCTTTAACACCTCTTCTCTGGAAACTTAAGAAAGAAAAACTTTCTATCCAGCTTCAGTGTCTTGACAAAGCCACCTGGAGATGCAGAGCTTCAAAGTCCCAGTTCTGAGGAAGGTGACAAGATGTCTCTCAGGGTTGTGGGTCTAGCCCTTGGCCCCTCACAGGTTAACATACAGAACACAGTAATTGAAGCAGTGAGTGGGTGGGCCTTCCACGCTCACCAGGCAGTGGAACCGGATGTGTGGCCATCCACCACAGATGCTTGATCTGGTACCCGCACTTTTCTTCCAGCCCAGCCTTTGATTGACAAAAAATACTTTTCACAAAATAAGAATTTTTCTTTCATAAAGCCAGCAGTCAGCCCTGGCTGGTGTGGCTCAGCGGATTGAGTGCCGGCCTGCGAACCAAAGGGTCACGCTTGTTCGATTCCCAGTCAGGGCACATGTCAGGGTTGAGGTCCAGGTCCCTGGTGAGGGACACGCAAGAGGCAACCACACGTTGACGTTCCTCTCCTTCTCTTTCTCCCTCCCTTCTGCTCTCTCTCTCTGAAAATAAATAAATAAAATCTTCTTAAAAAATCCAGCAGTCATACTCCAAACAAAACCCAGAAGCTGGGTACAGTGGAGAGAGTAGTAGTTCCCTCCAGTTGCAGACTGAAATGAAACGGCAGAACTTTAAGTTCCTCTATAAACTGCTTTAAAAAACTAAGGGGCTTTGGCTGGTGTGGCTTGGTGGATAGAGTGTCAGCCTGTGAACGGAAGGGTCACCGGCTCCATTCCTGGTCGGGGCACCTGCCTGGGTTGCAGACCAGGTACCCAGTAGGGGCATGTGAGAGGCAATCATTTGATGTTGCCAGTGTGAGGAAGACACAAGTGTTTTTTAAGGATCACAGCCAAAATAGTTGAAATTTAAAATTAGAATTAGTGCAAAAACAATCAGCATATATCAAGATGGTTAACATGATGGAGAAAAACCCACCTTTTAGAGTCATAAATAGAAAACTTTTTTCTCTATTCTAAGTTAAAATTATTTGCCAGACATTAAACTACACATGGAGGAGGCAGCAAGAAAAAAAATACATATCTTTGTTTATATAATCTTTATGCAAAAAGGTAGTTAAACATTGAGTAAAAGATAAAAAGCTTTATAAAGTCTATGGCTCTCTCAACTTTCACAGAAAATTTAAAATGATAGCCTATAAAAAAACAAGTGAATAAATTAGCTATATCTCTGACCAGATTAACCAAACAAAAAAAGAGAAACATCACTGTATTAACAATGACAGAATGTGGAGTATTATATGGGTATAGTCAATTACATTTATAAACAGATATTAAGGACATAGAAATGTGCATGATGTAACAATAAGGGAAAGAAGCAACAGGATTATCGAAGACTTTATAAAGGAAGGTTTGAAGGAATTATTACTAAATTACAGGTAATCGAATTATGACACTCTTTTTTTTCTGCCCCTGTGCAACTTTCTCTACCTCAAAGTGTTTAACTCTGAAGTGTATTTGTCAGGAGAAAAAGAATACAAAGTGCTAACATAACAGAAAACAAGAAGAAATCCATTTTTACGTTTTAAAATTGTTATAGACTTGGACTTTTGGCCAAGATAGAGTAACAGGGACCAGATTTATTCTATCCGAAGCAAACGAATTATCAAAGTACTACGTCAACCCAAGTACAGTCCTCGAAACTGTCCAGACCGCGCAGCGAGGGGAAGAAGCGGTTTCCCTGCGTTGAGCAGTGGGTCTGGGCACAGTACCAGGGGAGAGAGAACCCCGCGGAGGGGGAACTGCGGGGACCTGCAGAGGGTCCCACTTAGGGCTTCAGCTGAGTGCTGGTGTGTGTGCGTGTGTGTGCGCGTGTGTGTGTGTACACATGCAAACCAAG
This sequence comes from Phyllostomus hastatus, assembly GCF_019186645.2. Classification (NCBI taxonomy): domain Eukaryota; kingdom Metazoa; phylum Chordata; class Mammalia; order Chiroptera; family Phyllostomidae; genus Phyllostomus; species Phyllostomus hastatus. The sequence goes on along the minus strand of NW_025333873.1, from coordinate 5,025,759 downwards.
GCTGAGGAAAAAACCGCCTGGAAAGATTAGAGGCAACAGTTTTTAAAGCTCACACAGAGGCAACTCCTCCTCCCGCCGACCGGAATAGAAGACTCGTAATTCTCAGGGTGTCAAGCAGAAGACTCAGAAGGGTTTTGCCTCATTAATAAACAGGACTGAACTCTGTCTGCTCTTGTCTCTTTAGGGGAAACATCCAAAAGAATTAAACCCTTTTCATGTAACCTAACCATGACCCCGACAAATGTCAAAAATATCTTAAAGGATTTTTTAAATTGAGCACCTAACAAGGTAAAATTCACGATGTTTGGAGTCATTTTTGAAATTACCGGGCTAGCAAAGAAGCAGGAAGATACAACCAATAATATGAAGAAAAATCAACCCATCAAACCAACCCAGAAATTACACAGGTGATGATAGAATTAGTAACAGGGATGTTAAGACAGTTATACATTTTACATTTATTCTTTATGTTCAAGAAGTTACAGGACAGCTTGAACGTGTTAAGTAAAGGTATGAAAGGTATTTTAAAAATCCAAAAATCACCCTCTCGGATGAATACTACAATGAAACATATCCTGGAGGGGATAAGAAGCAGATAAGACATTAGAAAAGAAAAATTAGTGAACTTGAACATACAGTACTGAAAATTAGAAAAACAAGATTGAAAAGATGGTAATTCACTTCAAATTGATCTTATAATTCAATGCAGCCCCTATCAAAAAACCACATGCTTTTTGGAGAAATTGACAAGCTTCTCCTAAAATTTACATGGAAATCCAGGACAGTTTTGAGAAGGAAGAACAAAGTATGTTGTTGGATGACTACCAGTTTCAGAAATCTCCGTAAAGTCGTAGTAATCAAGACAATGCGACGCTGGGACAGGTACAGACATGCAGATCCCTGTGACAGAGTGATTGACTTTCATGGTCAACCAATTTTCTTACATTTATTTATTGATTTGAAAGAGAAGAGAAGGAAGAAAGACAGACAGAGAGAAGCATCGATTTGTTGTTCTGCTGATTCATGCATTCATTGTTTGCTTCTTGTGTGTGCCCTGACCAGAGATGGAGCCCACAACCTTGGCGTATCGGGATGACACTCTGACCAACTGAGCTACCCGGCCAGGACTGATCAATTGGTTTTCAGTAGTTTAATCAGTAACTGTCCTGAGTAAAAAGGAATAAACTAGTGATAACTGCTACAGAAAGGTGCAACCTAAAAAAAATAGTAAGCTAAGTTAAAGAAGCCAGACATAAAACACCTCATACGATTACATTTATTACGTTTCCCAAAAAGGGCAGAGTTGTAGAGATGGAAAGCAGAGCAGTGGCTGCCGTGGGCTAGAGGTGGCGGTGGGGTTGGCTACCAACAGGCACAGCAAACGGGGGATGATGAAAATGTATGAACTGGATTACGGTGATGGGTGCACACTCAATAAATTTGTTTGAAAACGTTGAATCGTGCAGTTCAGTGGGTGGGTTTCATGCTGTGTAGATTATATATCAATGAAGAAAAAAGGGAGGGAGGAAGGAGAACCCACAAAGATGAGTGACGAGGAGTGGCGAGCAACACTCTCGTTTTTCATTTCTCACGTGGGTTGTTCTTATCTCTCCTTTTTCAACTTGCCTTTATTATACAAGTTATCTGTCTGTTATACAAGTTATATGTTTTTTACACTTAAAAATTCATGCAAGCCAAAATAGAGCAGAAAAAGTTCACATGTAATCCTGGTATGCAAATCAATATCTTTAGAATAGAAAGCATTCTTCCAAATTTATTTTATATGTTTATCTGTCTGTTTACACTGAAATTTCCTGCCTTATTTTTAAGGGATGGAAATGTTTTCTCTACCCTGTTGATTAGGAACATTTCTAAAGATCCTTGTGGCTAAATAAATTTATAGCATATTCACGTAAATTGTGTTAATTTACAGGAATGGTTCCCCAAGGTGAGGCCAGCTTTGCTCCATCTCTGAGCCCTGGGAGCTCCATGGTGCCGATGCCGATCCCGCCTCCTCAGAGCTCTCTGCTCCAGCAAACTCCGCCTGCTTCTGGGTACCAGTCACCAGACATGAAGGCCTGGCAGCAAGGAGCAATGGGAAACAGGTAAGGGGCGTTTTTATGTCCAAGCATCCCCAATGCACTGCAGCACATAAGAACAACCATTTCTTCACAGTCTAAATAAAAGATTATTAGCTGCTGCGATTTGCCAATTCAAGAAACTGAATTTTATATTATTAAATTATCAACAAAGAAAGATAATGCTTTTTAAGTCCTTTAAATGGTTTTTAAGGCAAATTTGCGTGTTTACAGTAGAGAAAAGTGGTCTAGTGGCCCCTGACCTTTTCATACCACCCCCAGCGCACCTGAGGAATACGATCAATGCCCATGAGGAACAGAATGCCCGGGGCAGGTGTAAACACGGGCACTTAAAAAAGTTTTTTTATAGAAACACATAAATATCTCAAAAATCTAAAGTAAGAGTGGCAATGTGTTAGAATTTAATAGAGCTGAATTCAGGCAGGCTTTACTCTTCTCAGTATTGTTTGAAGATTTTGTGGCAACAACAAAGGTTTCGAGGCTCCTTGGGTCCTTCTGCCTCACCCAGCGTTTTGAATCTAGATTTGCAGTGGCCTCATCTTGCCCACTTTGCTCAGAATTAATCTCACTAAAGTCGCTTCCCTCCCAAATCCTGGCTCCTGAACTTTTCACACATCATTTGGGGTTTTTAAGGGTTTTAATTTGGTTGCATCTTGGTTCTAATGACAGGGAAGCCATTTGAGCTGACAACATAATAAGTAAGGCAGTTAAAGTTGAAAACTCAAGACCATATTCTCTTAAAGTTCACTGAAAGGTGAGGGAGGAAGTCTTGCTAGGGAACTCTGCAGCTCTCAGGGAGGACTGTGTGTGAAAAACTGTGTAACTCTCCATGGGGACTGTGTAAATTAGGTGGAAGTGGAGCTGTCTGTACAACCTGCAAGAAGAATGTCAGCCTCCTATTGTGTTCTGACTCCAGCTTCCTGACACCGCTTTGGACTAGGCTGTCCGTTCTCGCAGTTAGCCCCTCACAGGCACTCCCGCTCCCCGCTCAGCTCTCCCTCCTCCGCACTGGTGCCTAGCGGAGTGCTCCCTGTGAGGTCCAACTTCAACTCTTGCCCCATGTCTACACTGAGGCTTTAAGTGTGGCTTGGAAGAAAACATAGTCATGCCCTGTCTGGGTGGCTCAGTGGGTTGGAGCGTTCCCGTACACCAAAATATCATGGGTTCAATTCCCGGTCAAGGCATATACCTAGGTTGCAGGTTCAGTCCTCAGTTGGAACGCTCATGTGTGCTTGCGTGGGCGCACTCTCTCTCTCCCTCCCCCCCTCCCCCTCCATCCGACCCTCTCTCTCTCAAATCAGTAAACATATCCTCAAGCAAAGATTAAAAAAAGTAATCATCATCATGCTGACAAGTCTGTTCCCCTTGACAGTCGAATGCGTTAAAAGGCTATACGCTCTGTTACTTCATTTCCTCCCATTCCCTGTTGAACCCATCCGACTTTTCATTCCTACCACTCCACCAGAAGTATTCTTGCAATGATCGTCGGTAGCACTTGACATACTTGAGCGTTTATGCTTTCTTGACACTCATCGTTTGGTTTCTGGAGTAACTTTCTCTCTTGAGAAAGGTGACTCCCCTATTCTTTCAGTCTCCTCCTCTCCCTGACCTCCGCTTGAGGGCCCCAGAGCTCCTACTGGGTCCTCTTCCCCCGTCTGCCCCCTTCGTTACCCTGTCCAGTCTGACGGCCACGCATGCCGTCTCCGTGCTGTGACTCCCAGACACAGGTCTCCAGCCCGGACGCCCCCCCCCGCACCCCCGGACGCCATGCTGCACTACAGCTGCCTGCTCAGTCAGCGTCTCCACGTGGAAGCCTCGTAGGCGCCTCAAACAACACGATGACAACTGAGGTGACATTCTCCCTCAAGCCAGCTCCTCTTCTACTTTTCCCCATTTTAGTAAGTGACTCTTTTTCCAGGTATTCAGAAGAGCACCTTTCCACTTTTTCTTACATTCCTGCTTCAAGCATTTCCCATCAGCCAATCACGTCAGCTGTCCCACGTGCACACTTAGGTGCACTTCACCCTCGTCTGTTTCCCGGCCCTCGGCAGTAGCCTTCGGTGTCCCTGCAGCCACCGTTGCTGCAGCCACCGCGCTGCTCCCAAAACAGAAGACAGCACGCCAGCCTTCCTCAGCGCCCTCCGGCTTACCCAGCCTACACTATGGGGCCTATAAAGCCCCACTTAATCTTGCTCCCGGACACTTCTCTGACCTCATCTGCTATTCTCATCACTCAGCCTGCCACCCTGGCTTCTGTTTATTCTTCTGTTCCTCAGGCGTGCCAAGTACATTGCAAACTCAGGACCTTTGCATTTTTAAATCCCTCTGCTGGAACGTTCTTCTGTCAGTAGCCACATGGTTTGCTCTCTCACACTTCAAGTCTCTGCTTAAATGTCACCTTGTTAAACACAGATATTGAATGTCACCATAGTAAACTTCCCTGACCATCATTGCTAAAACACCACCACTTCCTACCCCGGGCTCCTTCCTTCTCTTCTCTAGCGCTCAACACATGACAGATTGTGTGTTAGTCTGTTTATTTATGGCCTGTCCCTCCGACTAAAATACAAGCTTCATAAGAGCAAGGACTTTGTTTTTGTTTACTTCCGTGTGTCCGTCCTTTAGAAAACGTAAGCACTTAACATGCGTCTCTTGAACAGATGAGAGTAGAGATTTCCTGTTCCTACTTAAGTCACTTCTTGGATTCAGATTCAATGTGGACTTCACTTGTTGTACTTTAGCAGTTTCTGTGGACTTTGACTTTCTCAAGTCATTTGAGATAGAAAATAATTGTCACCAACTTTCCAAACTTTCACACTTGCTTATGTGGTTCATGTGTAGAAGCTTACGGCTCAGCGCAGGCGGCACATATTTTGTGACCACGCACCGTCCCATCCCTGTGGCTCAGGGCCAGGTACCCGCAGGAACAGGGAGAAACAGCCCCTGCTGCCAGGTTACCCAGAGCCTGGCTGGGGACAAGAGTAGAGGGAAGAGGAGTAAAAGACAGAGAACCTCTAAGTAGGACGAGGTGTTCCGAGATAGTATAATACGATTCTTTTTCGTTGACTCTCTGGTGACTAGAGAAATAAAGGGTTAAACCAAATCTGAATGTCCCGCAACTGCGCAGTGTTTCTGTGTAACCCTAGTCGGGAGGGAGAGCCCTCGTGCTCATTAGCATTTGAAAGGCTAAGAAGGCCGGTTGTTTAACCCTTCGCATCTCAGACTTACTTGACCAGGAACTCTCCTCCCTGCCTGTCGGTGCCTGCGTATCTGTGGAACCCACTTTGGGCCAAAGTCTTAATTTTTCCCTTGTCCCCCCAAGATTTAGGGGCTGCCGAATACTGTGGTAACTGCCAGGAGGTCGACCAGAAAAGCAGAGGGCAGGGTCTTTCCCACACTGGGCCTGAGTTGCCAGCGAGCCCCACAGTCCACCCAGGACCTGGAACTGAGGCCCCAGGAGGGGTTGGTCTTCTTCCCGTGAGGGAGGGAGCTAAAATGGAGCTGTTGGCGAGAGCAGTTTGAAAGAACTTAATATATAGTCCCAAATATAAATTTGACAAGAAATTAAATTCCGAGCTTTTCCCCCTCAGTATGATGTCATTTCATTGCAGTCCTTGAAGCTTCTGCATGCATTAACTTACATAAGCCCTGAGGCTCCACAGTGGTGATTTGTGTATCCATTGACAAATGAGCATTGTCTACAGCAGAAATGTTCTCATTAGACAGTGGGCAGTTAGACTAATAGGTTTCTCTCTCTCCTTTAGTTGTGGGGACACTACCTCACAAACAGACACGCTGTGCAGATATTAACGGTTCACAGATGCATTATTGACCATTTCCTGGGCATATAATTTTCTTGGAGCATTTGTGTTTTATAATTACTTGGGGGAAATTTGCTACTTTTCTTCAGACATGATGAAGGGGCTGTTTCTCAGCCTGTTGGTGTCAGTATGATTACCTTCATCTGCCGGAAGTTGTAAATGTCAGTACATCCTGTTTACTTTCCAAGAGCTAGCAAGGAATAGATAAGTCATTGACAGAGTAAATAATTTTTTTAATTCTCCAAAGTTAACATTAAAACAGGTAGCATTTTCCCAGCAGCTTATTGTTTAACAACTGGTAGATAATCATAAAACATTTGGTGGTTTTATAGAACTTACGAGAGACACAATTCATACATTCTCCTTCAGATGTGTATATTTGTATCACGTAGAATTTTGTCATCACATGAGAAGTTTCAAGTTGTATTTACTTGGAATTTGTCCCATACTCTTCTACGTACTAATAGTAACTGGTTTAACATTTGAAATCCTAAAACCGTTTTGATGGTTAAATGGGTAAATTTCAGTTATCTGGAAGATTTACTTATATGGAAAATTTCCTTTCTTATTTCGATAATTGGAGGTTATCTACTCTGATACTAGGCCAGATAATTGTAACTTAAAATGAGCTATTTTTTTTATTAAATCCCTGGGGCAGAGTTCAAAATGCATCTGAATTATACTTAATCCTTATATATTGTAATATGATAAAGCCTATGTGTAACTTAATAATGTGAAAGACTGCCTTTGGAATTCTGTCTGGTAATTAAGAAACGGAGTCCAGTCGCATTATCCCCATGCTCATGATGGGTGGATGTAATCGGGACTGTTTTTGAGTTAACAGTGTGTTCGGCCAAGCGGTCCAGAGCCAGCCCGCGCCTGCACAGCCGGGAGTCTACAACAACATGAGCATCACCGTGTCCATGGCCGGCGGGAACACCGGCGTTCAGAACATGAACCCGATGATGGGCCAGATGCAGATGAGCTCTTTGCAGATGCCGGGAATGAACACTGTGTGCCCTGAGCAGGTAAGTGGCACAGCGGACACACTCGCTACACATGCACACACACACACACACACCACACCATACCACTCCGTGAGTTCTAAGGAAAGCCAGGCGTGTTCACAGTTACTCATCAAAAATAGCCACACTTCTTCATTCTTTCCCACTATCTTTTGATAACTACTATCCTGTAAAATATAAGATGGAAATTTTGACAGACCATATAAGATTTTAGTCTCGTGAAATTTTAGTGTTTCAGATTTATTATAAAATGATACATATAACACATGGGCTTGGAACTTACTCCTTTATATTCTGAACCCATTTTTTTCATTTCTCCCTTTCAATTGACATTTATTTAGTACTTGCTATGTATGAAGATAGCTCCATAGGAGATAATGTTGACAAGCTAGGGACACACAGTGTAAACAGAGAATCAGTGGCTAACAGGACAGAATAGCTGTGTAAGAGATGGACCCCCATGGACCACGCAGATTATGCCAGGGAAGGGGTACATACACTTAACTACTGAGGGTGTGAAGGAAACATCCCAGTTAGGAAAGGCTTCAGGGAAAATGTGCCTAAGGAAATAGAATGGAAAGGAGTATTTCAGACGGGTCATCCCAGCGTGATCCAGGCAGGGATAGAAGTTGAAAACTAGTGAATGGTAAAGGGATATTTATTGTATATTTAGAGCAGAATTGATGTTGTAAGCTTTTTAGGGGTGCTAAAGCCCATCTAAATGTTTAGAGTTTATCCTGGAGCTTCCTGAAGATTTTTAAGAGAGAATGACTAAATTCAAAGTGGTATTTAAGAAGATCATTGGGGTAATTCCTTGTAGTTCATTATCATTATTAGCAACCACACAGTAGACTGTGGTGACGAGGCTCTGGCCACGAAGCCCTAATTTACAACAAGTCTGAAACATGTGAATACGGTTACCTTTTCCATAGAAGTTCTCTCTGATACTACTGTTTTTTTAAATCCCTACTTCCTAGGTATCATGTAGTAAGCCTAAGGAGGTTAGCAGGGAAAAAACCAACAACTTAGCGATCCACATCTTACAGCAAAATGAAAGAAGCAGATTGGATTGTTTCTTGTCCTTATTGTCTCGATCTTATTCAATTATTACTATTTTAAGAGATTTTTTTTTTTTTATTTTTAGAGAGAGGGGAAGGGAGGAAGAAAGGGAGGGAGACAAACATCAACGTGTGGTTGCCTCTCGCACACGCCTACCGGGGACCTGGCCTGCAACCCAGCACGTGCCCTGACTGGGGATTGAACCTGTGACCCTTTAGTTCGCAGGCCAGCGAACTAAATCTACTGAGGCACACCAGCAAGGGCGATCTTATTCAATTATTAGAATTATGTACTCTCTACAGTACATAAACAGTAGATTAAATTATGTACTCTCTATAGTACATAAACAGTAGATTAAAACAAAGCAATAAAAATGTAATGAGGTTAAAGAATATTACATTTTAAGTGTATTTCTTAAATAGTGGGTCTTGCTTTTTTATTCAACTTGATATTCTCTGCCTTTTCAGTCAAGTGGTTAACCCATTTACATTTAATGTGATTATTGATGTGGTTGGATGTAAATGTCTTTTTTTCTTTTTGTCTCATTTCTTGCCTTTTTTTTGTTTAACTGAATATTTAAATTCATTTTATCTCCTTTGTTGGCTATATATATACACACACATATATGTGTATATATACACACACATATGTTTATAGTTATAACAAGAAATAGTTTAGAGTTATAGTTATAAACATATATGTGTTTAAAACATATATAAATGTCTTTTAATTTTATTGTTGCTTTAGAGTTTATAGTGTACATCTTCACCTTATCATCATCTGCTTTCAAGTGATACTGTATCACCTCATGTGTAATATAAAAACTTCACCACAGTCCACCTCCCTCCTGTCTGTTGTCACTGTACATACCATATTTTGCCATGTATAATGTGCACTTTAGGGGAAAAAAAGGACGTGTGTTATACATGGGTGTGATGATTGCATGCCATGGGTATAATTTCATGTATGATGAGCACAAAAACCGTGGGTGCACATTATACATGGGTGCATTATACATGGCAAAACACAGTATTATGTCTACATATCCGACAAAATAATTGTTACTGCTTTTTACTTTAAACAGTCAATTATATTTTCAAGAAATTTTGTTTTTACCATGTAGTCAGTTCCAGTGTTCCTTATTCCTTCGCGTGGATCCACATTTCCCTCTGGTGTCGTCTTCCGTACGCCTGAGCGCCGTTCTCTGGCAGTTCTTAGGTTTAGGCCTGCAGGCGACGGATTCTCTCAGCTCCTGTATGTATGGAAAAGTCTTTTGTTTCACCTCCATCTTTGAAAGTTCTCTCTGAATTCCAGGTTGGCAGTTTTAGCTCTTAGTGCTGCAACGCACTTTAAATACTGCAGCGTCTATGACACGTGACATCTGCTGTCGTTTAGTCCTTGTCCCTCTGTACGTGATGGATTGTTTCCCCTCCCTGGCTGCTTTTAAGGTTATTGACTTTACCGCTGGTTTTAAGCAATTTGATTACGATATGCTTTAATGTGATTTATTCATGGTTTTTGTGCTTGGTTGGACTTCAGTGAGCTTCTTGATTTATGGATGTGTAATTTTCATCAAATTCAGAAAGATGTCAGTCAGTATTTCTTCAAATATTTGTCTTGTCGCCACCCCCGCCCCTCCTTCCTTCTTCGGAGACTCCAGCTGCAGGCGTCGTGGGCCCCCTGTGGTGGTCCCACAGCTCACCCATCGCCTGGGCCTGGGGGGTGGGGATGGTGTGAGGTCCGCCTTTTCCCCACTGTGTCTCGGATAGTCAGGCACATTGATCTTTTCTTTTGCTGATTTTTTTCTTTTCTGAATGTCTGATTTTTTTCATTTTACCCAGTGTATTTTTCATCTCAGACATTGCTATTTTCACCTCTAGAAGCTCAGTTTGGACCTTTCTTATGTCTCCCGTATCTCTTAACACGTTCAGTGCTCCCTCTCTCTTCTCGAACATGTGGAATGTGGTTGTTATAACAACTGTCTTAATATTCTTACCTGTCAGTTCCCTCATCTGCGTCTTTTTGGGATTGGTTTCAATGGGTTGACTTTTCATTATGCGTCGTATTTTTCTGCTACTTTGCATGCCTCATATGTTTTATTGGATGCTAGACATATGAGTTTCACCTTGTTGATATTCCTATAAATATTCTTGAGCTTTGTTTTGGGGAGTGGTTAAGTGATTTGAAAATAATTCAGTCCTTTCAGGTCTTGCCTTTTTCTTCAGCGGGAACAGAGCAGCATGTATTATAGGGCCAACTGCACCCTACTACACAGGCAGAACCTTTCTGGTGTGCTACTTCACACTGCATGGATTATGATGCTTTTTTCCGCTCTGGCCGGTGGGATCAAGACCTATCCCCAGCTTCGTGTGATCTTTGAGAATTATTGCATGTCAGTCTTTTCAAGTGAACCTCTTCTCTGCTTTGGGTAGCTCCCCGACATCCCTTACCTGATCAGCACTGAGCTGTGGACTCTCGAGGGTCTGCAGGTCTTCGGCACTTCCTCTCTGTGTAGGGCTCTGCCATCTGGGACTCCGCCCTGGGAATTCCAGCTGCCTTGGTCATCTCAGACTTCCAGCTGCATCTTCTCCGCTGAGGACGCCTGCCAGGCTCCGCCTGGGTTTCCTGTCCCCACGCTACAACCTGGAAGTTCCCTCCAGGCAGTAGGCTGGGGTGGTCATAGCACTCGCCTCAATTCTTTCCCAACGCTTAAAGATAACTTTCATTTATTGCCTTTGTCCAGTGTCTTGAGTGCCTTCATTTCATATGTTTTGTCCAATTTTTAGTTGATTCAAGCAGAGGATAAATCTGATCCCTGTTATTGAATCTTGACTGGAAGTGCAAGTCTTTTGTTAATTAACTTTTGTGTGTGTGAACTAACTTGTTACTGAAGTATCATATATAAGAATATACAGAAGTATGCCACCAGATACATTGTTACAAACCAAACACACCTTTGTTGCCACCAGCCACATCAGCATCACCAGCACCCAGTTCTCCTCAGACTCCTACAAAGGGAACCGCCGTCCTGACTTGTAACAACATAGCCAGTTGCTAACCTTTTATTTCTGTTGTCCTTCTGTTACTTTTCTGTCAGTGAGGTCGTTTTTCATTGAAGAATTAGCTCTTAAACTCAAACAACTAGCTTGTAATTTGGTCTTGTACTTATCTTTAATAGATAAACGATTCAGCACTGAGACACACAGGCCTCTACTGCAACCAGCTTTCATCTACTGACCTTCTCAAAACAGAAGCAGATGGAACCCAGGTCAGTAAGAAGGTTCTAAGCCCAGAGCTGTCAAGTGCACTCTGGAGACACAGGATGCTTTGTGCAGCCTCGTGGCTAAGAGCCTGACCTTGGGCGTCAGACCGGGTGTGAGTCCTGGCCCTCCCCTCCGTGGCTGTGTCGTCTCGGCGTGTCAGGGAGCTTTGCTGGGCTGCCACGTGGTAACCACCAGAACTAACGAAATGCCTGCTTATAGGATTGTTGAGAGGGTTAAATGAGATGAGGTTTCAGAAGGTTTAATTTAATGTGGCCACTAATTATTTCGTAAATAAACATAGTGCTCAAATTCATGTGTAACCACAACACCTGGAAGATCTTGGTAAATTCAAATAAAACGTCTGCTATGTACTCTGCCTCCTTTTAGAAGTTTGTGTTAAAATAGTATCAAAAGCATGGGTGGCTACTTCCTTATATTAACCTAAATTTAGAAATGTCAGAGGTTTTAATTCACTTCAGTAATTTTGGTGTAGTCTTTAGTCTCTTAATAAATACTTTAAAAATTTTTTTAAATACCAGCATTATGCTAAGGTGGTGATACAGAAGAACAGGACACATGTTTGCCCTTTAGGTGAACTGTGTGAAGAAGTGAGGAAAAGGAGTTAGGGAGTGAAATGCTTGTAAGACTTGCCAAGCACTGTGCTAGGGACTGCGCTTTATCTCATGTAAGCCTCGCGACGACTCTGTGCAGGAGGCAGGATCCCTTTCCTTCACAGACGAAGAAACAGAACGGTGGGGGGGGGGGGGCGGTTAACTACATGCACAATTCACAGAGCGAGCGAGCGAGTGAGCGAGCGGCAGAGCTGAGGTCCAAACCCAGGTCTTTCTAACGCCGGAGTTCCTGCTCCGTCTGCTGTCCCACTTAGGGCCTGTGAGGGATGAAACACACAGACTTACGCGCATAAATTGTTGCTTAATCAAACAGGCAAACTCAGGTTTTTGTTACACGTGAAAGGAGCCATATGGTTAAGAAGAAATCGCTGAGATGGTTAGAAGAGCATTTACACAGGAGATGGGACTGATCTGGGTCTTGTGAGGTAGTGAGCAAGGCCAAGTGAGGGAGAAAGGTATTCTGGTTGGTTGTCGGAGGCTGGGGTGGGGGTGAACTCGAAAGTCTAGGGATTGGAAGTAGAGGGCACAGAGAAAGGGAAACAGTAATTTCTTAGCATAGTCCTGGGAAACCAGGTTCACCGAAGAAAGGTAAAGAAAGGGTTTATGATAAGAATTCATAGGAATTAAAATTGGTAAAGTAGATTGGGATAAACTTCCAGGGGGCTTGATGTAGGGATTCAGATGCTGTCCCTGAATGCTATATGTAGCATTCTGTCCCTGAATGCTATATGTAGGGATTCAGATGCTGTCCCTCAGATGAAGCTGCACCCCTGAAAGCAAACAGCGATCAGAGCGCCAGATCGGGCTTCGTCTTGAGCCGGAGGAGAGGAAAGGAGGAGCACTGGGCAGCCAGCTCTGGGGGAGGGAGATGGGTCAGGGGGCTGTGTCCCTAGTGTGTGCAGGAGGGAGTAGGACCTGAGGCCTGCAGGGCTGAAGAGGGGGGATTTTGTGATGGGGAAGAGGAAGTCTCCATTCACTAGAAGGTTTTTTGTTTTTTTAAGATTTTTATTTAGCCCTGGCGGGCTTAACTCTATGTTAAGCATAGGCCTGCGAACCAGAATCACCGGTTCAATTCCCAGTCTAGGGCACATGCCTGGATTGCAGGTCAGATCCCCAGTGGGAGGCATGTGAGAGGCAACCACACACTGATGTTTCTCTCCCTCTCTTTCTCCTTCCCTTCTCTCTAAAAAAAAATAATTAAATAAATAAATAAATAAATAAATAAATAAATAAATAAAGATTTTAAGATTCTTTTTTTTTTTAAGATTTTTGTTTATTTTTTAGAGAGCAGGGAAGGGAGAAAGGCAGGGAGAGAAACATTGATGTGGGAGAGATGCATCGATCCATGGATCAGTTGCCTCTCGCATGCCCTCCAACCAGAGACCCGACCCGCAACCCCGGCATGTGCTCTGACCGGGAGTCAGACCGGCAACATTCTGGTTCGCAGGCCAGCGCTCACTGCACTGAGCCACACCAGCCAGGGCACTAGGAGTTTTTTTTTAAAGTGTCACACCTACAAATGGATATACTGGGCAACTCAACAAGTTAGTGAAAACAAAACAACCAATAAATTTCCTGAGTCTGAGGCAGTATTTGACTTGAAGTAAAAGCTATGCTGGAGAATCTTAAGAGGCTGGGACTGGGCTCTCACACCACCCCTCTCACCTGGCAGATCGGAAGCTGCTTTTGCATCTTGCTCGGCCTGCCTGTGAATGTGCAGCTGTCGTAGACGCCCTTTAGGTCTGGTCTGAGGGACCTGGTTTTTAGGGGCCTAGTTTTTGAAGTTCAAAGTGGCTGAAATGTGTACTGTTTAAAGTTGGGTTTAATCTTTTCAATTTTTTAAAAATTTCAATACAGACTATTTTTCAATAAAGTGTTATTTTTTTACAGAAGCAGACTTTTCTCTGTAGTTTGTTTCTTCATGCCTTTATCTAGAACATTTTTAAGTGTTTGGGGACAGAAGCATCTTTTGCTCTGCCCCAGTATGTCATATGTTGAAATATATAAACATGAAATTTTATGTTAATTGTCTTTAAAAATCAGTGCCTAGAAGAGCTGTAGTTTGTGGTTATTGTACATTTCAGTGGAAGAATCTTCTTTCTGTTATAACCCATCATGACATCTCTCTCCGCCCCAGCGTGGGTGTTTGTCAAGCGGACATTGGGGACTGAGTTACAGAGAGGAGTAGAGACAGACGTACAGGTCAGGAGAAGAACAAGGAGAGGAGTTCTGGGGTGGAGTGGGGGCTGGCTGAGTTCAGAGCGCTGGGACAGGAGGCAGTGAGACAAAGGAACGAACAGGAACGAAACACAGACTAGAGAAGAGGAGGCCCCGAGAGGATGTGCAGGGCTCGGAGAGAGGAGGGCCAGCGGGAGCTCTCAGAGGGAAGGTAGGAGCGAGGAGCGAGGAGAACGAAGGTCGAGGAGAACTCTGAGCTGGTATGTATTAGGTGCACAAGGAGGAGCCCCAAAGAAAACGACAAGTGGGAGCACATGGAGGAGGCAAGAAGGAAAATTTGGAAACTGGGGAAAGAGGAGGGTGAAGAGAGGGAGGCTAAGGAGAGAAACGATGCTAATCTGAGTAGAGATTTGATTCATCAGGCAGTGAAAAAGCTCAGGGGTGTCTGCTTTAGCTGAGAGAGAGTGGACTGGAGGTGTCGCTGGATCGAGAGGACCAGGGGCTAGGCATGCAGTTGGGTCATCAGGACATTTGACATTTGACCAGTGAAGGTTGATGGAAAACAACTTTTATTCAATTAGGATAAAAGAATTGTTTTCAGAAAAGCTGAGTGTAGTTGGAGAGAATTAGTGAAGAATGGCCAAAAACTGCATCACTGATCTAAAATCCCCCAGGAACCTATTGAACACAAGGCACAGTGTGCCCAAAACTTGAGACCCTTAGATGGACTTAGGTGACTGAGGAGGCATCTCCATCCTTGGCCTAGAACACTCATAAGTATGACAGTGGCCTTCATCAGTTCCACAGATAACTTTTTAATAAGACCCATTGGTAAAGACTAACTTCTGGTTTTGTTTTCCCAGTAGAAAATGCTAGAACTATGCAACTGTAGACCTTTTTAAAGGAATAGGATTATTACTGAAATTAGTTAAAGGGAAAAATTCACACTGTTCGCAGCTAGTAGTTTGCTGTTCTCTTTAGCTCCTGTGTTGAAATGGATTGTCTATCAGGAAAGAAAAGTTAAATATAAAATTGTTCTGCTAATGTTTTGCTGTGATTCTAAAGGTGATATATAAAGAAGCTATGCAATAGTACACTTAGATACTACTTAAACCTTCTGGACATTAACTTTAGTAATGCTGACGTCCTGTTACTGAGTTGTGGTGGTTTTATTTTGCTAATGCTTGGTTAAAGCCCTTAATGTTCTAACGTTGTATTTTCTATCCTATTAAAGTCATCTATAGAATGCTTTGAAGCCAGTTTTCCAAATAACATGTGTGCTTTGTTTTTTTTTAAACCCACCACTGGATACCCAGACTCCTAAACTGGGCTTTTCCCAATCTTGGCAATATTAGCAACAATGCTCACTTTCAGTATTGATGGCAACCCCGTAGGAGGCTTGACCAGTCCGATTTTTATTTTATTTTTAAAGTGTGAACTTTCCAGAACCCTGAGCAAAATGAGTGCAGCAATTTTCTTTTTGTAGGACAAGAAGACAGAAGAGTTCTTCTCTGTGGTGACTACAGACTAGAGGAATGCTCTAGTGAGTTTCCACTTCAAGTAGTACCCACTCATAAGCCGGGGGGGCAGATCCTGCCGTCTAAACACATCTTTTATTTGTGTTCCAGCAGGTGCAACAGGTTCAGGTGTTTGCTGACGTCCAGTGTACAGTGAATCTGGTAGGCGGGGACCCTTACCTGAACCAGCCTGGTCCACTGGGAACTCAAAAGCCCACGGCAGGACCACAGACCCCCCAGGCCCAGCAGAAGAGCCTCCTTCAGCAGCTACTGACTGAATAACCACTTTTAACGGAATGTGAAATTTAAATAATAGACATGCAGAGATATACAAATATATTATATATTTTTCTGAGATTTTTGATATCTCAATCTGCAGCCATTCTTCAGGTCGTAGCATTTGGAGCAAAAAAAAAAAAAAGGAGTTCACTTTTGTTGGGATTGAGAGATGTTTCGTTTCTTTGTGGGGCCTTGGCTATTGAAAAATAACAAGGCAGAACAGTTGGACAATCTATTTCTTGAGCCAAATTTAATTATTCTTATTTTTGTAATCAGTCATTGGCTTCTTATCTGGATGAAGGCCTTTGGAGGAGAACCAAAACGACAAGCTCCAAGGGGAAGGCAAAGTCCCGCCTCCGCTGGCTCCATTCCGACCCTGCCGGGGAAAGAGGCCCGCGGCACTTTGCCGGCGCCGGGCCACCGAGGGCCGCCACGTGTCTCCGAATCCACAGCCCTTCCTGCCCCGGGCAGCTCATGCGTACAATCAGCTTCTTCTAGCAACTCTGTCTCTGTTGGCTTCAAGAGAATATTTTGCCTCCACATATCTACCCCTTCTCCTTTTTTAAAAGATGGATTTAAACCAAGATGCCTCCAGGAATGAGAATGAAATGAGTGCATTCACAGAGGAATCCAAAAAATACAGTTTGGGGAAAATGCAATAATTTTTGATGAGATGGGTGAAGGACAAGAAGCGAGTTCTGTCAATTGTTGTAGATACAATTTTCTGATTAAATCTGGAAAACAAAAAGCAGCCTGTTCTTTCTGCTTTTATTGTATTAACAGCTGAGGTAGCTAAAGTTATTTAAAATAAAATTAAATTTATGATCCAAGTAGCTTATTTTTCCCTTTAAATCTCATTGTAAATATATTTGATTTCTTGTAGAAATTTATTTCCGTCTGTTTAATTTTATGGCTTTATTATTATACTCTTGATTTTTCTATACTTGTGTGTGAAATATAACATTGATTGAATTGCAGTTACATTTGGCTAGTAACACTGCGTTATTTTAATAACTGTGACACCACGTATGGATTTCCTTTGGGTTCACATGGACATGCCAGCGGCCAGAAAGAGCTGTCCAGATGGGCCAGAGTGCCCTGCCCCGGAGCGTCCCCGGGGCCATCTCATTTGAGAGCGGTGCGAGCCGCTCTCCCCAGACGTACACAGGCTACTTCTACAGAGAAATACTAGTGCTCAAAGAAAACCTTCTTACTTTTTTCTAGATTGACTTTGGGAATTCGAATTTTCATCAGTGCAAATATAAATTTATCCTGCTGTGAGGCTAATTGGTACCATATTTTCCCTTTGTGTCTTGTCACTCTGCCACATCTTGTCTCCTCCTGGCCCGAGTCAAGGACCCAGTGAACTGACTTTCTAGTTCTAGAAGTTCTGCTGCAAGGCCAGGAAAGCTTGAGAAAGGGATTGTGGAAGAAGCAAAGGTAGACCCCGTCACCCGCCTTTACCTGCACTCCTGGGCCTGTGAACGACGACAACACCTGACGTTGCGCACCAGCTACCTCTGCTTCCCTGGCAGAGAAAAGGCCATAAGAACTAACGGTGGAAGAGGAGCTTGGACTCAGACATCAAGGAAGAAGCCATTTTCCTAGGTCCTCCTATCTGCATCTCACCACCCCTAGTTCCAGACAACCCCACTGAACCGCATCTGTTCAGAAAGCATACCGAATCAAAGATTGGTGGAAGGGCTCACATGGGTAGCAACTATGAAAGAGAAATAGGACACTCAGTTACAAACATTAACTCTTTTAGTTTTTCAGAAAATGCATCCCTGATTTCATTCATTCCCAGCTTGAAAGCCCAGCCATATTACTCTAATCCCTACCAAACTGCTCTAGGATGTCATTCCTGTTCTGTTTGTGACAGTTAGACGTGCAGACTTCAGGAAGTTCACCTTTAACTTCAGCATTCCAGATGAAGTTTCCTGACTCAGTGCTTTTGCATAAGGACCTAGAAAAAAAAGTGGTAAGGAGAATTGGAGATGCTAACATCCTCCCCCATCCCAACTGCACCTTAAAGTATGCATGTCACCTTCAAGGTTTTATAATTGCACTGTTTGTTTTATGTATGTACAGATTAAAATTATTGCTACATTTGAGGAAAATAAAATTGCTTGCTTCTATGTAATTCCTGTCATTCCACAGGAAATGCACTTTTCCAGCTACTGAATAGAATTTGTTTAACAACCTCATGGGTTGCCTTTTCATTTACAGGGAAGAAATGAAACCTACATCCTGCAGAAATTGCCAAAGCCCAAAATGACTAACAGGTAATTAAAGGGTAATAAAAGAAATGCTCTCTGAGGCTAAAGACCCCCACCCTAACATGAACCAGCTCAGTGAAATTTGAGAGGGTCGAAGTGAGGTCGTGCTAGTGGGCCTCGAGGAAACCCTGACCTGGACCATTTGTCTGAAGATCACGCAGCCTGATCTGGCTGTTGGTTGCCCCGGAGATCCGAGCCAGGCAGCACTTCAGGGTCACGAGCTGCCCTGTCTCTCACAGTGATTGGCTTTTATATACTAAGGTTTATTATTATGCAGATGTTGAGTCTGACTTGAGGAGGCTCCTTCAGTCTGACCATGCATTTCACATTGGGCCCTGCTTCTTATTTGTGTGTTTTTAAGGTAGCTTACATCCACTAATGCTTGGCTGAGTAGGGCCTGGGTAAGGCGAGGGTAAGTATGATACTTAGTAGAAGACAGGGAAGGGTGGTATCCCACATACATTCCTACACACACATACACACAGATTTGATAGCTGTGGACAAGTCATGTTTATGGGCAGCAAAACCTTCATCTCCCAAAGTTGGGATAAGGTAAAAACGGTACTTCTCCTAGATGAACCTAACCATTGATTTAAATTTGTCCCCAAGTACTTGTGGGAAGGCCATTAGAAAAACAAATAGAAACAATTGAGGAAAAGTGAGGCTGATATAGGGGGAAATTTCATCTTCTTTCTGGTCTTGTTTAAGTTAGGTTTAGCACTTAGAAACCACCTTCTGGGGCCTGACAAAGGAAAAAAGGACGGTTGTCTGCCTGCACAGGAGGTTGTGCGGATTTCCTCGCTGGCGAACTGATCTCCCCAGAAGAGCAGCTCCACTGGAATCGAGGGAGTAATTCAGAGCAAGCTTGAGCCTTGACCACTCCTGCATCTCTGGAAAGGATCTTGATGGGTGAACTAAGTCCCAATCATTCTTTCGACTGGAGAAAACTGCCAAAGGCAGCATTCCTTCATCAAGAACCTTATCTGCCAGTGCTAACTTAGTTGGGTTTTTTTTTTATTCATTTATTTTTTAGAGAGAGGGGAAGGGGGTGCAAAAGAGAAGGAGAGAAATATCAGTGCAAAAGAGAAACATCAATCAGTTGCCTCTCGTATGTGCTCCAACCAGAGACCAAACCCACAACCCAGGCAAGTTCCCTCACTGGGAATTGAACCAGTGACCTTTTACTTTGCAGGACGACGCCCAACCAACTGAGCCACACTGGTCAGGGATAGTTTTCTTTATGCTTTTTATTTTTATTGCACAAGAGCTCTTACCAAGATTCAAGAAACACAAAGCTCTGGCCTCAGTCACTCATTTAATTGGTTTTATCCAAGGTAGGAGGGATATGGAAGGATCCAGACAGACAGGGACCCTCCCTCCCAGAGCTGATATTCGTGTGGAGGGACTTACATAGTTACAATCAGAATTGGGTTTAGTGGTATAAAGGGGAGTTAGAAGTTGCTTCGTGAGACCATGACTACAGCGAAACCATGTCCACAGCGTCAAGAAGGGTTTCCTAGAGGACGAAATGGCACTTGAAGTGAGGTTTACAGGGTGACGAGGGAGTAGCCAGTGAAGAGCAGTCAGAGGAACGGCACGTGCAAAGGCCAGGAGACGGGAAGGAGCCCCAGAGAGCTGGTTTTTTTACATTGTTAAGCAATGTTCTTAGGTTCTCATACACATTCTATCAGAATTATATTAGCTGGTAGCCTGGAAAGTAATTCATATCAGCCTTGGGCCCCAGCAGGAACATGAAGTAGGCTTTGGGATCCTCACTTGGGAATTGCGCCAGCCACTAGCTGAGGTCTCTTCCGTGACTAGCTCCACCCAGCCAGAAGTGCAGCCTTGTACATATTTTACACAGGCTATTGTTGTTGATGACAATATTAAAAATGGTCAGAAAAAGGAAATTAGTACTGTAACAATTTGTAAGGTGCTTTCAGGTACATTATCTCATGTAATCCCCTGCAGTCCTTTGAGAAAGTTCTTGTAAAAAGAAAAATTAAAAGCTTATGACACACACACTTTCAATCAGTGGATTGGGACTTGAAACCGAGCCTTCTAATTCCCAATTCCGAATTCATTATCCTGGACTGTTATGATGTAGGACTAATTTGGAGTCTGCAGACGTTAATCTCACTGTGCGACCTTAGGCAATTTTCTCATATGAAATAACTTTAAAAACGGGCTTTGCAAAGAGGAACGAGAATTCAAGGACGGAGGAAGAGAGGACCTGACCCCTTCTCTGCAGGCAGGCAGAGCCTGCGTGTTGGAGGCCCAAATGGAGGTGAGTTTAGGCGTGAAGTCGGCAAGGCGTCCCGCTACGATTTTGGGAGAGGCATTCTGTCCCTTCCTATCTAAACAGGAAGTTAAAAGGGGAGACCATGAAGCTGCACCATCATCCCTTGGCTTAAAAGAACGTTGGGAAATGTGGGTTCCTTGTGGGGCAGGTGTAAAATGGCCGACGGGATCCTTTTTGTAAGGCAGGAAATTTGGTTTCTTGGATGAGAATATAAAAGCATTCACTTTCTCTGGCTCTTGATTCCAGACAGAATTTTTCTCCCTGGATTTGGGCTCTGGTCTAATCACTTGTGCTTCTCTCAGAACTTTGGTAGTTTGTGCAATGAACAGAACCATGCAGCGCCCACAGGTATCTGTAGCAAACCTGAGACACGGGCTTGGGAAAAAAAATGCTAAAAAGGAATATTCCATTAGGTGTTCCTCCCACTCTGATGCCCAGAGGCCCTAAGGTACAGAGTAATACAAAACCTTAGACCAAGGTTTGGTGTTTATTCCATCTTTTTGATGAGCGGTTGCAGTGTGGACACTGTGATGGGCAGCGTGGGAAGTACAGATGCTTGACTGAAGCTGCCTCCTTTCTAATTAGTGGAGCCTCTCCATCAGTTAAGGATACTTTTCTTTCTACGCTGCCAGGCAATATGCTAGGCTAATATTCTTGTGCTAATAACCTCTTAGTTTGTACAGCACTTTCACATGCAATATGTCATTTGATCTTTAAAATCCTGTGAAGCAATTAGAGTAGGTCATAGCCTTGTTTTACAGATGGTGAAACTGAAGCTCAGATTTTGGGCCAGGTGGCCAGGCAGTGCTGCAGCGCAGAGTCAGTCCTTGGGCCTTGGGATGAAACCTGCCGTTGTTTCCCCTGCACAATGCAACTACTAGAGAGAAAAGCACCAGGAGACCATTTCTTTAAGAAAAGACTTTATTTATTTTTAGAGAGAAGGGAAGAGAAGGAGAAAGAGAGAAGCATCAATATGTGGTTGCCTCTTGTGCTCCCCCAACTGGGGACCTGGGCTGCAACCCAAGCCTGTGCCCTGACTGGGAATCGAACTGACGACCCTTTGGTTCGCAGGCCCGCATTCAATCCTCTGAGCTATACCAGCCAGGGCCCCTTTTTAACTCAGTTGAAAACTGATGAGTTAAAAATTGTTCTCTAGAACTCAAACTTCCTTAGAAGTTTGGCAGGGTTTCCATTTGGAAAGTAAACTGGACACTAACTTTGGATTTGTTGAAGTACTGATTTTTTTCCCATTTTAAATTTATGTGAGGGTCATGATTCTGAAAAGAATCCCTATACTCTTTCTTTCTTCTTTTCCTTTGAACTCAGTACCACTTACATTTATGTGCATCTTCAGTCCACTCTGGTAGCCAAGATCTCTCTTAAAATCCTGTCTTGATTTTCAAATGTGAAAATTGCCACATGGATGGGTCCCCACTCCCCAGCACCTCAAATTTAAGTCCCGAAGCAAATAACTAACTTCCCCACAAATGAGTTCCTGTGTCCCTTACCTGAATGAATTACATCATCATTCTGTTCACGGTCATTTTCAACAGCCTCCTCCCACTCATCTCACCAAACTGCAAAGAGTTATCCTTTGTAGCATCTCATGGCTACCTTTTCCTTTCTAACCCTATTAGTCACAGACCAAAATCAGGACTTAATTATCTTTTGGGATGATTCAATAGCCACCTTCATGCCTCTTACATTCAAACTTTAACAGTCATCAAAGAAATCTTTCTAAACACAGCCTCCAGAGTCTATTAGTGACTGCTTCTTGCCTATAGTTGATCTGAAATCACTCTACCTTTTAATTTTAAGTACCATAACCTTCCATACTCTCTAAACAAATGGTCTTAATTTTTTAACTTATTATCTATGTTCTCACGTCCACGTCCATATTCATTTTCATTCCTTAGCCTGGAATGCTCCTTCTATCTTCTGGCTTGCCTTTCAAGACTTCAATGTAGATGCCCTTTCAAAGAAGACTTTACTTGTCCCCATACTTAGATTAGTTCCCTCCTCTGTGCCAAACTTGACCTCGGCGGACAGCTAAAACTTGTGAGGTAATGGTAGCCAAGGGCAGCGGCCCTCGGCCACTTTTCCACACTAACACCTTCCCATCAATGACAGTGGTTCGCTGTTGCCAGGATGCTCAACCAGGAAGCGCAGAACACACCCCAAGGATGGCAGCTCAGAGCCTGTGGGGCAGATGTATGTAGAACGGCACTCAAACGTGCTCTTAACAAGCACCTCGAGGGGAGCCCTCTGCATTCTGTCAGCCCCATGAGAAACAATGACCTCGACACTGGTTCTCAGCTTTGCAAGTTCAGAAACTCAATTTTGTCAGCTCATCCAGTGATAATTGGGCCCTAGGGTATTGGGTCATACAACTCACAGTCACAGGAGGATGATTTATAGTCCAGAATGTCAATTAACGAATATAAAATGGAAGACGGCCTCCCAGTGCTTCGACAACCGCCCTCTAGTATTGAGATACCTGGAAGCAAATAGGTGACCCCCTGTGAGAGGTTAAGAGAAAACTGGATGGACAAAAAAACCTGGTTTTCAATCCTGGTCCTGCCACTGACTTTGATCTTGGGCAAGTCAGAGGCTTTCTGAATTTAAACTTGAGACAAGACTGCCTGCAACATAAAATTGTCAGGCTTGACCCACACGTCTGGACACACTTTGTTAATTATAAAACATTTTTACATATAAGAAACATATAAAGCATAGTAGATTCTTATCAAGGATTTATCATCTATTCTGGGGCTTGCAGCATAGTTTTTGCTCTGTTGAAGAATACGTCTTTTTGCCCTGGCTGGCGTAGCTCAGTGGATTGAGCGCGGGCTGCGAACCAAAGTGTTGCAGGTTCAATTCCCAGTCAGGGTACATGCCTGGGTTGCAGGCCATGACCCCCAGCAACCACACATTGATGTTTCTCTCTCTCTCTCCCTCCCTTCCCTCTCTAAAAATAAAAAAATAAAATAAATACCCTTTAAAAAAAAAGAATACGTCTTTTTGTTGTTGTTAACTTGGTGTGCAACACCAGGGGTAGTGTGTGTAGTTGGTGCCACATTCTTGCTCTTCATCCTGACTCCTTTCTGTAAGCACATTATACACTATTAGAATGTGTTGCTTCTAAATCACACACAGTCATTGTTCACCTTTTAGGTTGGCTGCCTCCTGGGCCCAGAGTGCTTCTAGATAATACCAGTGTCCGATTCCGTGGAGAATGTGGACCGTATTTCTAACAAGTGCCCAAGTGACACTGTTCGAGGGACCACACTTTGACAACCACTGATACACTTCAAATGATAATGGTCTTAGCTGACACTGACAGGAAAATCTGCAACTTCCCCGCTACTGTCCTGCTCTCGCGCTGGGTCAGAAGGAGGGCCTCTCCTTTCCCCACTTTAAGTTTTGTGCTCAGATCTCCACCTCAGGGATTTGCCCGAGCAGTTCATTCCCAGTTGTGTAGACTTACATCTCTCTCTCTCTCTCTCTCTCGTGTTATCATTATGTCTCACTGCAGAATTCAGAATTTTTTTTTAATTATTTTAAGATGCAGCGTCATTTGGAAACACGTTCCTAATCGTCTCGAATGGGAATAGCAGGAGTGCTTGCGGATTCTTGGGTGCTATCACTCCTTAGCAGAAGAGGAATCAGGCGACTGGCTAACTTGGCCAAAAGCTCTTTGAAGGCAGCTCTTTGAGGGCTGTATCTTAAAAAAAATACATTTTTATGCTGAGGTTCTAGCACCAGCTGCCCAGGCACTGTCCTAAGGGCTTTGTACCAATAACACGTTCGGCCCACCTAGCACCCCTGTAAGTCCCTGTTTCACAGATGAAGGTTCTGGAGCTCAGGGAAGCTGGGTGCCCCACCAAGTCCACGCAGCTTGAATGTATGAGAGCCAGTATTTGGATTCGGGCCATTTAACGTGAACTAGTCTGAACCCTTAACCGCTGGGCTATGTAATACAGTGAGCAATGTTTGTTCAATGTTATAGAAGGCTATATGCTTCCTACTGCATAGAATAGAATTAGGTCAACAGATATATCAACTTCCACTTTCTTCCTCCTTGAATTCATACACTTAGAGATACCCATAGCTTCCTCTGCTTCCTTTCCTCCAGTCTCCAAAACGAAGGATTCTCTCTTCTTCTCGGTTCAAGACCAGTCCTTCCCTATGCCCATGATCCCACCTCTTCCCACACTTTTCCAGACTTCTTTCATCAGTTATTCTATTTACTGCCTTCAGTCTCTTCTTACCCTTCTTCTCACCCACCAACCTGCTCAAGTCTCTAAGAAACTTCCCTCTATGGGACTCAGCATCCACCTTTCCAGCCCCCATTCAGTCCTTACCCACTGCTCCCACTCAAGCTGGAAAGAAGAGTCCCCACCTCGTACCTCTCTTCCCGTTACTGTCTCAATAGCCTCCAATCTCATGCCCACCCTCACGTGCTGTTTAAACTGCTTGCACCAAGTTAACCAATGCATTCCCAACTGCTGAATGTTTTCAGTTCTTACTTATGAAATTCTATGCTGCACTTGATCACTCTCCCTCCTTGAAACTGTTCACTTGTCATCCTGCGGGGGGCAGGGGTGGGGGCTGGTTCTGCCCTCAGCACTGTTAATTCTCCCCATCCACTCTCCTAATTTCAAGTGACCATCCCTTATAAAGGAAAATCGCCATTATGTAGTATGGCAGTAGTCTTGGTATCTAGGGGACGTGGGGAGAAAGGTAAACTCATTATTCCCACATACATTTCTGTTATTTTTATTTGTCTTCTCACGAGATTCTTAGCTTCCTGAGAGTAAAAACTTTCATCTTTACATCCTCAGCCCCTGGGATAGCCTGCCACAGTAGACATGCAACATATCCGTTGAACAAATTGCCCTTGACAAACTTTGCTTCACAGGTATCCAGGTGATTTCAGTCGGTGTCTCCAAATGCTTACAGCAACATTTTAAATGCTACAGTGTTACAGACGTTCAGAGAAGGTAACGCTCATGTTGGCTGGTAAGACTTGTGAAGGTACAGCGCTCCAGCCAGAAATAGTTTAAGTGCAGTCGGGGGCGGAGGGGGGCGGGTACGGACATTCAGCTCCCAGACCAGAGACTGAGGAGCTCTGATTTCACTCCACGGGCAAGCTGGAGCCTGAACCAAACAGGGTGCTCGGTGCCCCTGCAGGAACCCACAGCAGAGCGTCTGCGGGGCTGCACCCAGGACACGTTGGAGGTGAGCGGACCAGTGGGGCACTCGGATGAGCCACGAGAGAGCCTAACACGGGGCGGCAGCACCT